>NC_080410.1:21232897-21906897 GCF_030265065.1 Corythoichthys intestinalis
TTGATTTGTTACAAGAAACAAATACAGTACTTATGTACAGTATGTTGAATGTATATATCCGTCTTGTGTCTTATCTTTCCATTCCAACAATAATTTACAGAAAAATATGGCATATTTTTATAGATGGTTTGAATTGCGATTAATTCATTTTTAAGCTGTGATTAACTCGATTAAAATTTTTAATCATTTGATAGCCCTAGTTATTTTCTTCTAAAGGATGTGCAACCAAATATTGAGTTGAGGGCACCAAAAATTTTGTCCAGCCATTTTTTGCATTCTGTGCAAAACTTTGTACATTTTGGCTTTTCTCTTCAGCTTTTTTGTGTTTTTCCAATGCACATCCAAGATATAAACACATTCATACTGAAAACATTTGTAATTGCATTAAAAATTTTCTGTGAGAAATGCTGTATTTTCTGGAAAAATTCCAGGGGTGCCAATAATTTCATCCATGACTGCATGTTGTTTTTTATTGGCAAGCTAAGTCAGCCTAATTGACTCACGCTAGTTAACCACTCTGGAACCCTGAAACTAACTAATAACTAAAAAACTACACAGAATTTGTTGTAATCAACTTCACCGACTAATTAAACCCTCGCTTACTTGAAGATTAAGCCTTTTTCAGGGGTGCCAATAATTTCGTCCATGACTGTATGCACACATGAAAATCATCGATGACCCATGCAATCAGTAGTGTTGGCTATGTTTTCATGATAAAGTTATTAAAATTTACCATTGTATGTCAATATTTGCTGTATGAAGAGCAACATTAGTAATCCAGAAGCTCTGCAGAGGAGCAGGATGGAGTGATATCACATCCGCTGATATTTTTTATGTCATAGACAGCAGCAAGTAATCCATTTTTATTGTTCCTCGTTCTTCATAGAGAGTTTTGGGAAATTTTACTTTGCCCGTTTCTTCTGTCTGTTTCCACAGCCTCTAAATGCACATTTCACCATGTTGCCGGCCGTCAGTTAACTCAGCAGACTGATGCTGCATTCGAGGAAGGTGGGAAGTCAGATTTTCCAACCTCCGATCTGGAAAAATATCATTGGAACGCCTCCACTATTTGATCACTTATGGGAAGGAAGGTTTGCTGGAGGTCAAAATATCTTTTCATGGTCAAAATCAGCCATCTTTGCTGGTTACATTCGCTTGGAACGCTTTGAGGTCGCAAGTTGTACCCTCCAAGCGGGAGATGTCCGACTTTCAAGCTTTCTCAAATGCAGCGTGAGCACGAGAGGCCAAAGCACTCCTCTCTATTTACACATCCCCAAAAATATTCCTGCAGAATGAAATGAATTACGGACGTTTTTTTGTGACATTGTTATGGCCGCATGGGTGTTCTGGAACAATGATGTGCATTTTACAATGTTGGATCTATTCGTAGATCTGTATAGTTTTTTTTATTGGTATGCTAAATTGGTCCCATTGACGCGCGCTAGCTTAGCCACTCTGGAGCCCTGAAACTATCAAATAACTTACAAACTGCACGGAATTTGTTGAAATCAACTCCACCAACTAATAAAACCCCTGCTAACTCGAAGATTAAGCCTAATGTCAAAAATTCTGAACTTTAACTCAATGACTGCCTTTGACAACGTTAGATATCCAATTGATTTTAACTGGGAGGGGTGACAGCCAATGAACGAATGTTCATGTCTACTAGTGATGAACTCATGTAAATTCACAGCGGAAGGATGAAAACAGCCACATTCTGAACGTCTATCATCATCAAAGGCACAGAAAGAGTTAAAACGCCAACCAATTTTCAAAATTCTTGCTATGTTGTTGTATCCCATTTAAAAGCAGGCTGTCATTTTTGCGACTTTATGACACTTGTACTGTGCACATAGACAGAAACATTCACACCCACATTCAGAACACTTGACAATTTAGAATATTCCACAGAGCCGCATGTTCTTGGAATGTCAAAGAATGCCAGAGTACAGGTAAAAGATAAAAACACCACAGAGATTTAAGGCCAGAAACTCTTAGCTTGTCACATGACAAAGTACAGTATGTACATTGTGTGTCTGTCATTGTGAAAGAAAGGGTGCGAGTAAATTGGTGAAATACTGTAAAATCTCAACCCAACTATGCTTCATTGGTCACGTTACTAAACAGTGCCACCCTCCCAATCCCACGCACACACAAAGTGTGCCTACACACACGGAGTAGCTCCAAGCATCTTTGTTCTGTGTGGGAGAGCAGTGACATCATTTAATCCACCAGCAATCTGTGCACAAAACAAACATTCGCGCACAAATACATTACAGCTTTAGCGAGTGATGAGTCATCTTCTGTGTTCCATTCCAGTCAAAATCATACAAACAGGCATCAATGCATAACACATCTAAAAGTGAGAGAGTACTAATACCTAAATTCTGGAAAATTAGTTCACTAGTTTATCACTAATAGACATCCAATCCATTTGAAGTGAGTGGCCGCCAAACCTTCAAATGGATTAGATGTCTAGTGTCATCAACGGCAGCCATTGAGTCAACACAGATTTTAATATGAACAAAAAAATGAGAACTGTATATTACTGGCATATGCAACATCATTACTCTAGAAACAAAATATCTTTCAGATCAACACTATTATAACATGCACGGCCCTGTCATTTTTGGATCATGTATAATAAGTGCAAAAGGCATGACTTAATTCACTGCGCACAGTAATACACATACGGTGATCCTTCGTTTTTCAGGCACCAGAATCCGCCACGATAAGTGAAGAACTGCGGAGTAAAATGTTTGTTTTGTGTGTGTGTGTTCAATGTATTTATATAGATTTAGCATTGGAAAGACATACCGTAATTTCCCCAATATAAGGCACACCCGTGTATAATGCGCACCCCAAATTTACTTGTAAAATCTAGGGGAAATTATTGTACCCGTTTATAACGCGCACCCTAATTTTAGCACCAATAAATACAAGAAAACAAGAAAACAGAGCTCGTGTACAGATACAGAAATGTCATTTTACTGAATGGTGAAACACAGCACAAGCATAGCATATTGGTAGTTCAAAACATTACAATAAACTGACAATATTTATGGTAATAATATGATGTGACAAATTCTCCAACTTACCAGAATCTAGGAGAAAACAAACCAGATGTGACTTTTCTTTTAAAGGCTGCTGTATAACTTGCTCGTTTCATCATGATGAATAAATGGTTCTTCCATGTATTGATACGGTAAAATGAAGGTGAGAATGTAAGTCGGAAATCCGAGAGAGCTCATTGCTGTCGACACGACAGTAACAATAGGAACTATTGTTATTTGGGTTTGAGTTCCTGAGGGACAGATATAGTTGACGGATACACACACGAAGTCTGTGTTGTTACGTTTGTTATGGTCCGAGTTGCGGAGCTGCAATAAACGTTGACTCAAATGACTTCAAGAAACTAAATTCTGTGCTTTATGAAGAGTGAAAAAAGCTGAATTTAACACGGACGAAATCATTCGGCCGATCAGAGTGAAGTATTACCGAAACAAAATGGTGACGTCACGTACCGTAATGGTCGGCAACCGATCGCCGCATACGTTTCTTTAACACAACATGGCCGTGTCAATGAAAAAAAAAATCGGTGTATATATATATATATATATATATATATATATATATATATATATATATATATATACAGTTGTGGTCATAAGTTTACATACACTTGTGAAGAACATAATGTCGTGGCTCTCTTGAGTTTCTAGTTATTTCTACAACTCTGATTTTTCTCTGATAGAGTGATTGGAACAGATACTTCTTTGTCACAAAAAACATTCATGAAGTTTGGTTCTTTTATGACTTTATTATGGGTGAACAGAAAAAAGTGATCAAATCTGCTGGGTCAAAAATATACATAGAGCAGCGCTAATATTTGGTAACATGTCCCTTGGCCATTTTCACTTCAATTAGGCGCTTTGGCAAGCTTCTGGTTGAATCTTTGAGCACTCCTCTTGACAGAATTGGTGCAGTTCAGTTAAATTTGATGGCTTTCTGACATGGACTTGTTTCTTCAGCATTGTCCACAAGTTCTCAATGGGGTTTAAGTCAGGACTTTGGGAAAGCCATTCGAAAACCTTAATTCTGGCCTGATTTAGCCATTCTATTACCACTTTTGATGTGTGTTTGGGGTCATTGTCCTGTTGGAACACCCAACTGCGCCCAAAACCCAATCTTCGGGCTGATGACGTTAGGTTATCTTGAAGAATTTGAAGGTAATCCTCCTTCTTCATTATCCCATTTACTCTCTGTAAAGCACCAGTTCCATTGGCAGCAAAAACAGCCCCACAGCATAATACTACCACCACCGTGCTTGACGGTAGGCATGGTGTACTTGGGGTTAAAGGCCTCACCTTTTCTCCTCCAAACATATTGCTGGGTATTGTGGCCAAGCAGCTCGATTTTTGTTTTGTCTGACTACAGAACTTTCCTCCAGAAGGTCTTATCTTTGTCCATGTGATCAGCAGCAAACTTCAGTCGAGCCTTAAGATGCCGCTTTTGGAGCAAGGGCTTCCTTCTTGCACGGCAGCCTCTCAGTCCATGGAGATGCAAAACACGCTTGACTGTGGACACTGACACCTGTGTTCCAGCAGCTTCTAATTCTTGGCAGATCTGCTTTTTGGTGATTCTCGGTTGAATCGGTTGAGTTGTAGAAATAACTGGAAACTCAAGAGAGCCATGACATTATGTTCTTCACAAGTGTATGTAAACTTTTGACCACAACTGTATATATATATATACATGTGTGTGTGTGTGTATATATATATATATATATATATATATATATATATATATATATATATATATATATATATATATATATATTTACACTGTATATATACAGTGTATATATATATATATACATATATATATATACACACTGTATATATACTGTGTATATATATATATATACATATATATATACTGTATATATTTTTTTCAATATATATGATATTTATATATTTCTGTCTCCATCCATGTACCCGTTTATAATGCGCACCATGATTTTACAAGTTGATTTTGGGGGAAAAAGTGCGTTATATTTGGGAAATTACGGTACATATAAAAAGTGTATAATTAACAACACTTTGTTAATTATACAAACAAAGTTTTTGATTATAACAAAGTATGATTAAATTAAAAAAAAAAAAAACTATGAATATGCTGTATAGGTTTTAAACACTTCAAATGGTGATAAGTTTTAAACATGTTACTGTCCCACCGAATTATTTTTAAGCAAGAATAAACTCGAAAAATGCTTGTCTTTAATAAATGCTTCATTGAGCGAGTCTAGTTTAAGCTGCTCACTTATAACCAACGAGTCACCAGTTTCACAAGTTAAACAATGAATGACGCATGCGGCACTTTGAAGCTTCGGCTTCCAAGCATCTGTGGCAAGATCAAACATTAAACGTCTGGCAATCATTGTTCACTTTAATAAGAAACTCCAGTGCACTGCCTGACCAACAAAGAGCAGCAGGAGGGAGAGTGAGACTACGTGATAGGCTCGGGACGGTTCATCTGTATTATTTTTTAAATTTTTTTATTTTTTATTGGAAAAAAATCCGCGATGGACTGAGGGTGCGAAGTTTGAAGCGCAAAGTACTGAGGGATCACTGTAGTTGACATCCAATAAATAAAAACATGTATGTGTCTAATTTTTGGACTTAAACCCTAACTTGAATGGTCTGGTGTCTGTCTTCTTGATCTCATTTACTTCATTTGAGTCTCAGTGCATCATGCTGCTGGCTAGCAGGAGTGTGGTACATTCCCCAGATCGTTGCACTAGCTGGGCAATCATTGTGAGGACAGCAATATATTTGCTTACCACACAAATATACGTATAGACCTTCTCAGAAGGCAGTATGTTCACCTGTCAAGTTTATAATACATTTTTGGATCACCCTGAATTGTCACCCAAAAGCAATGACGCGAGTTGTGAGATGTAGGGCAAGTATTAGTAGTACGCAGACATACTTCCATTGGTATTCCTACTATTTGTCATGTTCTTATAAAGATGTTGACGTCTGCAGCTTGAGGCAATTTTGATAACTACACACCTTTTTTCTCTCAACGTTTCTATGCAAACACTGTGACAGCTAAAGGCCAGCAACTCAGTCACATGTTTTACACTGTACGCTTCCATGCAAATTGTTATGTAAATAGCTACTAGCGTCAATGAGACTGAAAAGAGTTTCCAACATTTCCTGCGAGGCGATATCTTCCATTGAAAGTAACCGGACAACTTGAGTTTGGGATGATATTTATGTAGGATTCGAGTATGTGTTAGAGAAAGTGAAACAACTAACAACTGTGCCCAGACTTGCAATCGAGCATCCTGGGAAGCTTTATTATGGAGATAGCTGAAATTCCAAAGGCTTGCATTTGCTGTTCCAGCTGTGGCGACATTCCCTGAACACTTTCACAAAAGCCGTCCAATCACAGGCTCTTCTCCAGGTTGTTGTCTTTGCTCTGAGTGTGTCATTTTCCAATCCAATAACTTTCTTCTTTCTTTTTCATGTGGATATTCATACAATAGACACCTAAAACTTAATTCCCTGCACATCCTCTCTAAGTATCTGGGCAAAATTAGCATCATCCCGATTGTTACATGAGCTCTGATATGATTTCATGAGAAGTTGGCCATTTCTCAGCCCAACCATTCCCTCTTATAAGATATGTGCAAATATTATTCAAGGAGTGTTCAAAGCATTCTGAGGTATGTGTCAGGTAAATCCAACTTGACTCTAAGTAGACAGAGGAAAGGTGTTTCAGAAGCATCAGCCAGAGAGAAAACTTTGCAGCGACATGTGTGAAAGATAATGTGGATTAAAGAGTTAGAAAGGGAATCTTTCTGCTGGGGTCTTGATTAAATGAAATGGCATTGCAGTGGACTAGCTAAGGTCTAACACCATCTGTTGCGGGATGGTGGGCACATTTGAGTTTTTATTGAATTTCAAAACACCATAACACTTTTAATTTCTATTTTTAACACAGTGACAGTGTAAAAAACACACAAACCTCCTAACAAGACAAGTACAAAATTCTGTCAATTATTGTACTACTGTCATGATAAATGAAAAATAGTACATTGCATGATTATGCTGTACATAATACAACATTTGACATATAAAACATATAACATGAAAATACTATTTTATAGGAATATTAAAAGTAACTAATTTTTACCAATATTTCAAACAGGCATACAACTGTCACAATAAGTTAACTTCTGCATATGATCATTAAGCACTTTGTATGTAAAACAATTAAATCAGGACTTCTTCTCATACAGTGGTGCCTCGATATACGATCGCTTTGACACACAATCTTTTCGACATCCGACGTAAAATCCTCCTGGGGTGACAGCCATGCACACCAATTTGATGTAGAGTCAGCGTATGGTCTGAGCACTAACAGATTGACACCCCCCCCACCACCACCACCACCACCTCTTAAATCTCTGCAGCAGTGTGACGCTCAGTACGTGCGCTCAGCTTCTTTGGACGACCAGCCTGTTCTGTGTGGACCCTGCTCTTTTAAAATTACTGGATGATCTTAGCCACTGTGCTGCAGCTCAGTTTCAGGGTGTTGGTAATCTTCTTGTAGCCTTGGCCATTTTCATGTAGTACAACAATACGTCTTTTAAGATTCTCAGGGAGTTCTTTGCCATGTGGTGCCATGTTGGAACTTTCAGTGACCAGTATGAGAGCGTGTGAGAGCTGCACTACAAATTTGAACACACCTGTTCCCTATGCACACCTGGAACTAGTAACACTAACGAGTCACATGACATTTTGGAGGGAAAATGACAAGCAGTACTCAATTTGGACATTTAGGGATGTAGTTTCTAAAGGGTGTACTCACTTTTGTTGCCAGGGGTTTAGGTATTAATAGCTATATTTTGAGTTATTTTGAGGGGAAAATAAATTAACTCTATTATAAAAGCTGCACACAGACTACTTTTCATTGTGTCAAAGTGTCATTTTGTCAGTGTTGTCCCATGAAAAGATATACTTAAATATCTGCAGAAATGCATGGGGTATAATCACTTTTGTGATACACTGTACCTAAACGATTGTATGATTGTTCTTATCCCTTTGTTGATCATTCGTGGATAATAATTATAACAACCTGTCAGCCTACGTTGACGTGAGGTGTAGATTGATACGCCGGCCACTTGAGTGACCAAAATGAGGTGAAATTACAAATA
This sequence comes from Corythoichthys intestinalis, assembly GCF_030265065.1. Taxonomy (NCBI): domain Eukaryota; kingdom Metazoa; phylum Chordata; class Actinopteri; order Syngnathiformes; family Syngnathidae; genus Corythoichthys; species Corythoichthys intestinalis. The sequence goes on from NC_080410.1 coordinate 21,241,125, forward strand.
ATATTACATTTGCCTAATGCAAAGGGGCTGACACAGATTTTGTTGTTACAAGGATATGCTACAAGGTATGTGTACATAGAAACAAAAATAATATGTAATTCTTTTTATTGCATATATTTTAATTGCAACAAAAGATTTGGACAACATGATTCCAATTCATGTTTTATTTAAAACGATTGGTGCATGTGCAAAACAGGTCAATAAATCACAATTTATAGAATTATTACAAAAACACCATACCAGAATATGATATTAGACAGCAGAGCTCCAAAGCCTCGCCAAACTTTCACTTGGCATTACTGAGAACCTCAACGGCCTCCAGACGGGCTTTCTCCCACTGTCCTCGGTAATTCCAGCTCCACTAGCGTATCTTAAAGCTCGTAGTTGGATCTCGGGATCGAGCTAGCGGTCTGCCACGAGGCGAGCCATCGTAGCAGCATCAGCCTCTCGGACGCCCCCGAGTAGAACGCAAGTAGTCTCGACATATGTCCATCAACGTATGGTAAGTGTTGTGAGGCACATCAACTTGTCTTCCCTTGCCTAACAGTGTTTTCCACCTGTAAACAAACGGACAAAAACCTTATAACACTTGCATTTATGCGTTGACATAATTGTGCCATACAACAAGTACTGATCAGCAATAGGCTAGCAGCAGATACAGTAGTTGTAGTGAATAATATTAAAGATAACCGTAATTACAATCATCATCGTAATAACAATATCAAAGACAACAAGTCGTTTCATGCGCAAGATTTTAGTTTTAGTATTTTTTGAGCACCGGACACATGAAAATGCAGGGATAGGAAGAACATTCCTTCCATAACACAGCAGCACCATGGTTAAAAAAATACCTGGTCTTTGTGGTGGCACGAGCTTAGTTCCACATCTGCCTTCATGAACATGTTGTCCTCCCCGTCATGAGTATGGCGGATGCGGTATTTCCAAATTGTCTATTTTAAGAGATTTTGATGAGTAATGTTACTCCAGCTTCACTGTTTTTTTGGATGGTGAAATTCTAAAATGGAATTTGCAGAATTTGCAAGCAGACATGCGGAACTAAAGCGGAAGTACTTCAGAAACTTGTCTATAATGTATTCTTATGGAATAATCCTGCTCGACATACGACCTTTTCGATTTACAAGCAAAGTCCTGGAACCAATTAACTTCATATTATTATTGTTTAGTTTTTACAGAAGTATCTGTACTTCAACTTACGACCTCAATTCAAATGAAGTTGGGGTGTTGTGTTCAACAACAACAACAACAACAAAAGAATACAATGATTTGCAAATCATGTTCAACCTAAATTTAATTGAGTACAGTACAAAGACAAAAATTCAAAGTTAATAATATAAAGACAATAAAGTTTAACTGATGGAACATTAAAATCTTGTTTTTGCAGTGTTTTTAATTAAATGTGAGGTGGAACATGATTGCAAATCATTGTATTCTTGTATTTATTTATTTTTTTTCTAATTTATGTTTAACACATCCCAACTTCATTTGACTTGGGGTTGTACGAACAGAGTGAGTAATTACGGCACATGGTTTTTGGCATGCACTTCAATTCTTTCACACATGCTCTGCATACATTTATGTGCGCATAATTTACCAACACACTCTATCATGGCTGCAAATCAGGCTCTTGTGAGCATGAAGCTTGTGAGAGACAACAAAAGACTCCTTTGTTGCTCCTCTGTCCTATCTCCTTCTTCTGAACACATACACACTTAGAAGTGATGGATAGCAGGTGTCCACCCCCCACACCCCTTACCTTCTTCCCCAACTGTCGTCCCCCACCAACAGCACCGGTGCCACTGATCTGCAGATTGCACAGCACTGATTAATTCCCGGATGGCAAGCGGTGTTTCATGAAACTTGGAAACGACTGAAAGTATCTCGTTTCCCTCATGAGTAACCAGGGAAGTTAATGGTGGAGGGGTGGTCTTTGTAGACTGCTGAGAAGTTTAAAAATATGTCATTTAATCCACAAATAGAAGTGCAAAATCCAGACTATTTTCAGATAATGTTGTCAAGGGTCTCAATAATTTAATTGCAATATCTGAATGCCAGCGTGGTGCGTGAAATGATGATGATTTATAAATGCACCTTCTCAAATTATTACGTGAACTTAACATTATTTGTAATTTAAATAATGTAATATAATTACAATAATAATAGTGGGAATTGATATGTTGATTGTGATTAAATGTTTTGATGTCCCTCTAAGATGCAATGTTTTTGAATAAAGCATAGGAACAAAGCAGTAAAAATGGTTGTGGTAGTGGTGGGAGGATGATGGTTTAATGCTTAGTATTAGTTGATGGGGTTGACTAACAGTATTGGCAGGTTCTTCGACATGAAACTCCACCAGGCAAGCCTTGACAGCAGACCTTGATTCAGAAAGAAAAGGCCACTACACAACTGGATGTTTTGAATGATCCAAAATGTTTTGGTGAGATGAAAAAAAAAAAAAACATAATAATCAGGCCCCATGCACTCATTTCAAACAAAAGTAGATTAAAAATGAAAAAAAAAAAAAAAAGTTTTTATCTTCCAGAAAATGTCTGCATTATCCATCAAACTATCTGTAGTACTTCCCAAATATAGACTTTACCTGGGAAGAATATTAACAGCCACCTGAGAAGATGAAAGTGGAACCCCTCACAAAAAAAAAAAAAAAAGAAAATACTGTACCCAAAAAATAGAGCTCCTCTCTGTCTGCCTATATGATCCAGAGTGCAAGGAATGTATTGAGAGATGGACTAAGTTTTGGACTGCTTACCAGCCAGTCACCAGATGCATTTACCATCACATAACTATTTTCACACACCTCTGGACAATTTAGAGTCTTCAATGAGTCTGATACATACAGTGCCCTCCATAATTATTGGCACCCCTGGTTAAGATGTGTTTTTTAGGGCTGTCAAACGATTAAAATTTTTAATTGAGTAAATTACAGCTTAAAAATTAATTAATCGTAATTAATCACAATCGCAATTCAAACCATCTATAAAATATGCCATATTTTTCTGTAAATTATATATATATTCTGTAAAATAAATTGTTGGAATGGAAAGATAAGACACAAGATGGATATATACATTCAACATACTGCACATAAGGACTGTAGTGGGCATTTCACTGTACTGTCATTTAAATCTGTCTATGCTGTCCTCACTCCAAAGCGTCTACTTTTCCAAAGCTAGACAGCTAGTGAACGACGCCTTAATAATCAGACTTCTTCCTTTTTCATCTGATTTATTAATAAAATGGCCTCAAACCATTTTCCTCTTTAGACCGTCGTAAAACTACAAAAAAAAAAAAGGACACAAGCATTGCATTAGCAACAACATTAGCTGAGCACGCTATACAGGTTCATTAAACATAAACAAAAAGCGTCTCATACAAAAAATATAACATTTCGCTTACTAACATACTATGTACATTCTTTACAACAACCATACTTACTGACAAATCTTGTCCAAGGATCATATAAGCACAACATTACAACGTAGGCGTCTGCCCGAGACGTCGTGCAGCCATATTGAACTGGCAAGAAAACAATAAACCATGTCGCAAAGGGACCACAAGAGTTCGCTGTTAGACAGCACAAAAAGCCTTGCTGTAAAACTTAACAAAAGGCAGAATACTGTCTGAGCGGGACATGTGCATTAATTGCGTCAAATATTTTAACGTGATTAATTTAAAAAATTAATTACCGCCCGTTAACGCGATAATTTTGACAGCCCTACTTCTAATTTTTTTTTTAATTCAAATAATATGGGACCTTAATGGAAAAAAAGAGAAAAATCCAACCTTTAATACAAGTGCATTTATTCAGTGGGGGGAAAAAATCCCACATAAAGAAATAATTATTTGACATCAAATAATGTGGGTCACAATTATTAGCACCCCTGGTGTTAATACTTTGTACAACCCCCTTTTGCCAACAAAACAGCACCTAATCTTCTCCTATAATGTTTCACAAGTTTGATTTTGTGTGTGGTGAACCATTTCTGTGTAGATTTGGCCATATGTTTAGGGTCATTGTCTTGCTGAAAGACCCAGTGACGACCCATCTTCAGCTTTCGGGCAGATGGCAACAGATTTTGATTTAAAATGTCCTGGTATTTCAAAGCATTCATGATGCCACGCACCCAAACAAGGTTCCCAGGGCCTTTGGAAGCGAAACAGCCCCACAGCATCACTGACCCACCCCATACTTCACAGTGGGTATGAGGTGCTATCTACACGCCAACAAGCTGTTTGGGAGGCATGCACGGAGAAAACCTTTCTTCACAATCATAAACGCAAACGTCTGGAGTTCGCCAAGCGGTATTGGGGCTTCAACTGGGACCGTGTGCTTTGGTCAGATGAGACCAAGATTGAGCTTTTTGGCATCAAACACTCTAAGTGGGTCTAGCGTGCAACGAAAGATGCGCATGCTGAAAAGCACCTCATACCCACTGTGAAGTATGGGGGTGGGTCAGTGATGCTGTGGGGCTGTTGTGCTTCCAAAGGCCCTGGGAACCTTGTTAGGGTGCATGGCATCATGAATGCTTTGAAATACCAGGACATTTTAAATCAAAATCTGTTGCCCTCTGCCCGAAAGCTGAAGATGGGTCGTCACTAGGTCTTTCAGCAAGTCAATGACCCTAAACATATGGCCAAATCTACACAGAAATGGTTCACCAGACACAAAATCAAGCTTGTGAAACATTAAAGGAGAAGATTACAGTAGGTGCTGTTTTGTTGGCAAAAGGGTGTTGTACAAAGTTTTAACACCAGGGGTTCTAATAATTGTGACACACATTATTTGATGTCATATAATTATTTCTTTATGTGGGATTTTTTCCCCCACTGAATAAATGCATTTGTATTGAAGGTTGGATTTTTCTCTTTTTTTCCATTAAGGTCCCATATTATTTGAATGAAAAAAAATATTTTAGAAGCTAAAAAACACATCTTAACCAGGGGTGCCAATAGTTATGGAGGGCACTGTATGTTTTGGAATGTGGGTGGAAGCCAGAGCTACCCGGAGAAAACCCATCCATATGCTGTTTTAATGTTCATGAAGAATATTGTGTTGTGTGAATATTGCTGCATTTTATGACAGTGAAATATATGTTTAACTTGAATTCCCAAACTAATTTTAACAGAGTAATTTTAAAACAGGTCACTACCCATTGATAAGCAGTGTTGTTAATAATGGCATTAGAGTATAAGGGTGTTTCTTCTTTTTTTCAGTAGTGTTTATTGTATTTTTCGGACTATAAGTCGCAGTTAATAGTTTGGCAGAAGGTGCGTCTCATACTCTGGAGCGACTTATGTGTGAAATTAATATATCATTGTTGCTCGTTAGCATGTTCTGTATGCTATAGTTATCTCATTAACTCTATGTTACATTAACATACCAGGCAGGTTCTCAGTTCGTTGTTTATGCGTCATGTAATGTTAGCATACTGTACACTTATTCACAAAGGCGAAGTTTGACTTTTGGGGCAGGGGGGGCACAGCATGTTGATGACCTCGAAACGCAGTGTCAGCCATAAAACTAATTTACAAGAAATAATAATAATACGTTTACAATGAGCGTTTTTTTGTTTCGCATCATTCTTGAGTGGAATTCTAAATCAGGCTACTTAGGACAGCTATACTTTTCGCCAAGATCGTCATCCATTGAATATGGTACGTCCACCGGTGTCGTTACAATGTAGTTACCCAGGTCGAAAATTGTTTTTCCTGGGCAGAGCCATATGGAGGTAAATTTGTATCTTTATTATTCAATCAAAAAAAAAAGTTGCTCCAATAAAAAGAAAAGTTGCTTCAATCAAAATATATATTTTCAATTAAAAAAATGTTTTTAAATGCAAAAATAACTTTGAAATTCAAAAAAATGCACGTGAAAGCCATTTTTCTTTGAATTATTTTTTTGATTGGGGTCAAGTTTTTTTTTTTTTTGATTGATGCAACTTTTTTGATTGAAGTAATGTTGATTTGTGTTTGGGCCACATTTTGGCCAGGACGTTTTTGTCTTTATTATTCAATCAAACAATAAATTGCTTCATACAAAAAAATGTATATTTACAACAACAACAAAAAATATATTTAAAAAAATAAAGAAAAAAAATCATCATAGAAAATGTTTTTGAATGCGGAAAAATATTTGAGATTGAAAAATTTGCATTTGAACACTGAATTTTTCATTGAAAAAGTTTTCTTTGATTGAAGCAATCCTTTTTGTGTTTGGGCCATATTATGGGTAAGACATTTGTGTCTAAGTCATTCAATCCCAAAAAAAGTTGCTTCAATCAAAAATAATATTTTCAATCAAAGAAAAAAATAATTTGAAAAATAAAATTGCCCTCCCCTATCGATTTTTTTTTTTTTTTTTAATTATATGCAATGCAAATGACCATCTAAAGTCACATGATCTGTTCGAAAAATAATTTTGACCCATCATAAAAAAATTTTTTTTTGGTCATTTCATTCATTTTTGGTGCAGTTTTATTACTTTACAACTTTTATATATATAGGAAAGTCAATACATGCAATGACACTTTTCAGCCACCGGGGGGCCCTGGCCCTTAAATCCGCTTATGCTTATTTAGCCTGTTGTTCTCTATTGTATTTTTATTTTAAATTGCCTTTCAAGATGACATGTCTGTTTTTTGGTGCTGGATTCTGTCAAATACATTTCCCCCCAAAATGCTTAAAAACCTATACTCTGGTGCAATTTATATATGTTTTTTTTCCTTTTCATTGCGCATTTTTTGGCTGGTGCGACTCATACTCAGGTGCGACATATAGTCCCAAAAATACGGTAATCTAGTTAATTACTTTTCCCATCTTTGCAACTACATTACCTAGGGTGACCAAACGTCCTCTTTTGCCCGGACATGTCCACTTTTCACATCGTTTCCGGGGCGTCCGGCGTAGTTTTATAAATTCATGAAAATATCCGGTTTTCATTATTTTTCATGGGACCAATTAGCGTTCGTTGAAATTGACTGACACTTTGCGCAGAATACTACATTACTGTGCTGCCTGTGATGTGTTCCAAGAGAGCCTGCCCAGTTTTTAAGACTTTTATTACAATCAATACCTATTAAATCAAATGCTCATGTACCCCAACGAGTAATTAAGATGAAAATACCTTTATTCTATTTTGGATACAAATTTGCGCATTCATGATCAGTCACCGACTGGCTTTATCACGGCGTCAACTGTCAATTCTCATTCCGAAACAAATCATAATCAAAATACATATCGATAGCTCACACGCTATCGATACGTAGACTTGCTAAACTTACTTTCGGCAACTGTTGACTTCTGTCAAAGCTTTGTATTGGTGTGATCCGTAAAGTCCAGTTTGGTATCGCATTGTTGCGCTGCCGATGTTTGTAAACTTTTATCGCAGTGTTCGATTTGCCTTAGCTACCGGTGTTCGCTAATATGGTAGCTCGTCAATGAGCTAAGCCGTGCTTGGCATTATGGAAAATGTAGTTTTAAACTGCTTTGTTTGGAAACATGCTTGTTGAATCGTTTGTCAGTTTATTTTGGTTATTGCTTGCGTGCAATCTGGAACATTGAATGAGAATAAAAACTGAGTGGGAATAACAATTTGTCATTTGTTATTGTTCGGTTATTTTTTAAGAATAATAAAGTCTGTTGAGTAACCTCTGAGAATTTAAGTTGTGTCTTTGGTTATATACTATATTTTTTATAAAATTGAATTTTTCTATTCAGACGGAGGAGACACACTTTAAATACATTAAAGTGATATGGGCATCTTTGAGTGAACTTTGAGTAAAATTCAAGTATCTCGAGGCCGGGCGAAGTGTCCTCTTTTTTGAAAATCAAAATATGGTAACCCCACCGTTACCGTTATTGAGGATGTAAAAGGGCATGTTACTACAATTTGGTTGACTTAAACGCTAGTTGCCTGATTTTGTCACAGATTTCTCAGAGAGAGCAGAGCAGGAGGGGGTAGGATTGAAGGGGGTGACACCGTTGTAAACGCGATGATGATTAGCTAAGTAGCTTGGAACGTTTTACCATTTTGGTTCTCGTTAGCATTAGCATTTAGCATGGCAAACGTCATCTCAAACCAGTGGTCTCCAAACTATTCCACATAGGGCCGCAGTGGGTGCAGGATTTTGTTCCAACAAAACAAGACGACACCTTTGCACAAATCTGGTGTTTTACAAGTGTAATCAGTTGATTGCAGCCAGGTGCTGCTTGTTTTAGCTGGAACCTCATTGGTTAAACTGTCTGTGCTCGATCGGTAGGAACAAAATCCAGGACCCACAGAGGCCCTTGAGGACTAGTTTGGAGACCGCTGTCTTAAACTCTTGGGCAACATTTTTTTACATACAGTTCGTCATGTCCAGGTGGGTAAAACTGATTTAAAATAATGTACTATATTGCTGCTGAGTGTGCATTATAAACACCAAATTGGTGTTGTCCTTGGAGATGCTACAATATAATAAGATATATAGATTTTTTTTTTTTCTTACCAAAAATAGTCATTTGCCCCAAACTTTCTTGAGCGACGTATCCATGACCCTTGTATGATGTTTTTTAATCAAAACAACTAGAGCAAAGATGAGAGATTCACAGCCTCCTCTGCATTGAAAAATATATCTATATATATTAGGAGTTTGAAAATACACACAAGTCACGGGTCAGTATGTACCCTTATCCAGGAAAAACAGCTTTTTTTCTCACAGCATTTGAAAGTTGAAGTTTGTATACTGTTACACTCTGTACAAAATGTAAAAAGTGTAAGCTACATTTTTTAAATGAAAAAAAATCAGGTTAATACAATAAGTTAATATAAACATATTTAATGTGAAAGCTGTCATAGAATGTATAATGTAATAAAGTGTAGAACCTGAAAGGAACGTCAGTTACATTGCCGAGTGATTAATTACTCTTACAATGAGATAACTGAGTTACTAACTAAATTATTTTTTGGGGAGAAGTAATTTGTAACTGTAACTAATTATTTTTCAAAGTAAGATTAACACACTAATTAACACTGTAATTATAAGATATAGGGCGTTTGTGTGTGCGCATAATGGCACGGTATGTAAATTACTGTTGTCAGGTGTTCTTTTAGGACCGTGTGAATAGAGATCGATTTGAGAATGTTTTCGTTGTAGGTGGAACTTTTAAAAAAAATAGCAAAGAAACCTAAGCATATTTTGTTTTTTCACAAAGATCTAACTTGGTTGTTTTTAATTCATTGTACCAATACTTTTATTCGTGTATGTGTACAAGTATTGTTGGAACTCAGCAGCAGGTATGGGAGTGGCGTATAGGCTTGATAACACTGAAAGCTAGAATGCGTCAAGTGAAAAGGTAAAAGTCAGGGTGGGGGAGGCCAAGAAGCCTGTACTGTATTTGTTTTTAGTTTCCCTCTGCAGATAAGATCATCTGCAGTTTAAAGGGCTGGGCACACACACCAGTGTCTGCTGGGGATATATCGAGTGTACAAAGCAAACCAGACAACTCCCACAATGCCTCATAAATGTTAAATAGAGAAAGTACAAGGAGACAAACCAGACGTGTAATGCATTTCAAATGAGCACCAAAATGCTATCCAAGACATCACTGTTTTAAGATATCATGCACCAATCTGCATACAACGATGCTAGTTTTCAGCTGCAGGGGGAATTAAAATTGCATATTTGAATGGATGCAAAAGCGTTCCTGCCTACCAGCCATCACATGTGTGTTATAAAAGGGTGTGAGCAAGAAACTGTGTCAACACCCTTAACTCACACACCGAGACTAGTCAGGTAATGTTATCTTTGCCATTAGTACCGGTTAGAAGAGAGAAAAACGAGGTCTAATTTCCTCAGCTAACTTATACAGCAAATAGATCCTCCCATAGTATCCCCTGTGAGATACAGATAAGGTGTGGTGAAGTAATGTTAATAGCAAAGCAACATTCCCTCTAGCTTATCATTGCTCAATCAGCTCCAGCGTGCTTCCAGAAATAGATGGGCTGAAAGGGAAGGCAGGCGAATGAAAAGCCATTAAGTGCTTTTTGCTGAGGAGGGTAACATTACCATAAAATCTTGTCCGCTGGCACCCACCACCAGCGCCATTGAGCTGCACCGTCTTTTTATGGGAGGCGAAGGGCAGACTGGCAGCCTGGCACAAGATGAGCATCGGTAGTGCCGTTGGACTCACCTTCTCCTCATTGCTATTCTTGGTACAAATAGTGCTTTGTCTCAATTTCTGTCATATGTATTACCCTGTCAAAATACATGGACTTAAAATGGGTATCATTCCAGAAGTGCCAGCTATTTAAATTTGAAATGAGCACATCTATTTTTCTTTCAGGCTGTAGGTAAAGTAAAGTAAAGTGCCTATGCACTTGCAGTCAGTCAATGACATTTGATGTTTTTCTCAAGCGATTTAAGCTTTTATAGTGAAAGTGGCTATTTTTTCGTAATTTAAAAAATAAATTGTGGACATCAGATACATGACTGAAAATCTAAAGTCCACATATGTGTACGTCAGCTCTCAAATATACTATAAATAAGTACACTGCTGGCCAAAAGTATTGCCACCCTTGCAATTCTGTCAGATCATGCTCAATTTCTCCCAGAAAATGATTGCAATTACAAATGCTTTGGTAGTAATATCATGTATTTTGCTTCCAATGAAAAGAACACAAAACAGAATGAAATGATTGAAACTGATTATCATTTTACTCAAAACTCCAAAAATGTGATTGACAAAAGTATTGGCACCCTTTGAAAAACCATGTGATGCTTCTCTAATTTGTATAACAACAAGCACTTGTTACTACCTGTGGAACATAACAGTTGGTGGCAATAACTAAATCACACTTGCAGTCAGTTAAAATGGAATAAAGTTGACGCAACCTCTGGCCTGTGTCCTTGTGTGTACCACATTGAGCATGAAGAAAAAAAAGAAGACCAAAGAACTGTCTGAGGACTTGAGAAGCAAAGTTCTGAGGAAGCATGGGCAATCTCAAGGCTACAAGTCCATCTCCAAAGACCTGAATGTTCCTGTGTCTACCGTGCGCAGTGTCATCAATAAGTGTAAAGCCCATGGCATTGTGGCTTACCTCCCTAGATGTGAACGGAAAAGAAAACTTGACGAGAGATTTCAACAAAAGATTGTGCGGCTGGTGGATAAAGAACCTCGACCAACATTCTGTATTCCGAGGATAAAACAGTGTCAGCGTCTGAATAAAAAGGGACTATAAGGTAGGATACCCAGGAAAACCCTACTTCTGACCCAGTGACATAAAAAAGCCTGGCTGGAGTTTGCCAAAACTTACCTGAGAAAGCCAAAAACATTTTGGAAGAATGTTCTCTGGTTGGATGAGACAAAAGTAAAGCTTTTCGAGAAAAAGCATTAACATAGGGTTTACAGGGGGAAAAAACGAGGCCCTCAAAGAAAAGAACATAGTCCCTACAGTCAAACATTGCAGAGGTTCCCTGATGTTTTGGGGTTGCTTTGCTGCCTCCTGCACTGGACTGCTTGACCGTGTGCATGGCGTTATGAAGTCTGAAGACTACCAACAAATTTTGCAGCATAATGTAGGGGCCAGTCTGAGGAAGCTGGGTCTCCCTCAAAGGTCATGGATCTTCCAGAAGGACAATACCCAAAACACACTTCAAAAAGCACTAGAAAATGGTTTGAAAGAAAGCACTGGAGACTTCTAAAGAGGCCAGCAATGAGTCCAGATCTGAATCCCATAGAACACATGTGGAGAGATCTGAAAATGGGAGTTTGGAGAAGGCACCCTTCAAATCTTATAGACCTGGAGCAGTTGGCCAAAGGAGAATGGTCTAAAATTCCATCAGAGCATTGTAAGACTCTCATTATTATTATTATTATATTATTATTATTGCAAGCAAAATAAATGAATATATTCCTACCAAAGCAGTTGTAATTCCAATCATTTTCTGGGAGAAATTGATCATTATCTGACAGAATTGCAGGGGTGCTAATACTTTTGGCCAGCAATGTATATATTTATGTTGCTAGAGTCATACTCTGAAAGCCAGGTAGCGTAGCCAAGTGACTTCACCACCCTGCGACGTCAACAACAATGGCAACCTTCTAGTTACACTAATTTAAAGAATTGTATAAAAACGAAAACATCAAGAGGGGTTTTAATATCAAATTATTCTAACTCATTCTAACATTAGGATGGATACACTGTCCTCTGGTTTGCCTCTTTTCATATGGCTGAATCCAACTGCTCCCCGTTAAGACCAACGTAAGCTACGTTTTTGTTTGAGCTAATGTTTTTCAATGCATTCACAATTTAGTTTATAGGTATATTTAGCAATTTTTGTTGGAATATGTGTCTGAACTACTTGTTAAAAGCATAGTAAAAAAAAAAAAAAAAACTAGCATTTTATAGCATTTAAGCTAGCGGGCTTTTTCAATGTAAATTAGCCAATTGTTCTTTTGTTGTACATAGAACAACATTTAAAAAAGTACATACATATATATATATATATAAATATACATATATCCAGTGCCTTGCAAAAGTATTCGGCCCCCTTGAACCTTGCAACCTTTCGCCACATTCAAACATAAAGATATAAAATTTTAATTTTTTGTCAAGAATCAACAACAAGTGGGACACAATCGTGAAGTGGAACAAAATTTATTGGATAATTTAAACTTTTTTAACAAATAAAAAACTGAAAAGTGGGGCGTGCAATATTATTCGGCCCCCTTGCGTTAATACTTTGTAGCGTCACCTTTTGCTCCAATCACAGCTGCAAGTCACTTGGGGTATGTTTCTATCAGTTTTGCACATCGAGAGACTGACATTCTTGCCCATTCTTCCTTGCAAAACAGCTCGAGCTCAGTGAGGTTGGATGGAGAGTGTTTGTGAACAGCAGTCTTCAGCTCTTTCCACAGATTCTCGATTGGATTCAGGTCTGGACTTTGACTTGGCCATTCTAACACCTGGATACGTTTATTTTTGAACCATTCCATTGTTGATTTGGCTTTATGTTTTGGATCATTGTCCTGTTGGAAGATAAATCTCCGTCCCAGTCTCAGGTCTTGTGCAGATACCAACAGGCTTTCTTCCAGAATGTTCCTGTATTTGGCTGCATCCATCTTCCCGTCAATTTTAACCATCTTCCCTGTCCCTGCTGAAGAAAAGCAGGCCCAAACCATGATGCTGCCATCACCATGTTTGACAGTGGGGATGGTGTGTTCAGGGTGATGAGCTGTGTTGCTTTTACGCCAAACATATTGTTTTGCATTGTGGCCAAAAAGTTCAATTTTGGTTTCATCTGACCAGAGCACCTTCTTCCACATGTTTGGTGTGTCTCCCAGGTGGCTTGTGGCAAACTTTAAACGAGACTTTTTATGGATATCTTTGAGAAATGGTTTTCTTCTTGCCACTCTTCCATAAAGGCCAGATTTGTGCAGTGTACGACTGATTGTTGTCCTATGGACAGACTCTCCCACCTCAGCTGTAGATCTCTGCAGTTCATCCAGAGTGATCATGGGCCTCTTGGCTGCATCTCTGATCAGTTTTCTCCTTGTTTGAGAAGAAAGTTTGGAAGGACGGCCGGGTCTTGGTAGATTTGCAGTGGTCTGATGCTCCTTCCATTTCAATATGATGGCTTGCACAGTGCTCCTTGAGATGTTTAAAGCTTGGGAAATCTTTTTGTATCCAAATCCGGCTTTAAACTTCTCCACAACAGTATCTCGGACCTGCCTGGTGTGTTCCTTGGTTTTCATAATGCTCTCTGCACTTTAAACAGAACCCTGAGACTATCACAGAGCAGGTGCATTTATACGGAGACTTGATTACACACAGTTGGATTCTATTTATCATCATCGGTCATTTAGGACAACATTGGATCATTCAGAGATCCTCACTTAACTTCTGGAGTGAGTTTGCTGCACTGAAAGTAAAGGGGCTGAATAATATTGCACACCCCACTTTTCAGTTTTTTATTTGTTAAAAAAGTTTCAATTATCCAGTAAATGTTGTTCCACTTCACGATTGTGTCCCACTTGTTGTTGCTTCTTGACAAAAAAATAAAATTTCATATCTTTATGTTTGAAGCCTGAAATGTGGTGAAAGGTTGCAAGATTCAAGGGGGCCGAATAATTTTGCAAGGCACTGTATATATATATATATATATATATATATATATATATATATATATATATATATATATATATATATATATATATATATATATATATATATATATATATATATATATAAATATATATATATATATACAGTTTGAGGCTCAGCTCAGGTATTTAAATATTTCATGTTCCTTATCCGATTACTCGATTATTCGAACTAGTCCATTGATTAATCGACTACTAAAATATTCGATAGCTGCAGCACTACATAGGTTGTTTTTACGATTTAAAAAAAACATCAAATGTGTTGAGGCATATGCCTTAGGTGCAGAGGCACTCGATAATGCAATACTGCAGTTAAAAACTCAATATAGTTCTTGACTTTTGTTCAATTTCCAACTATGTCTCCTGAGAATACATTCAGACGTGGTGGAGGACATGACCTGCTTATTAAATTGAGTGTTATGTATTTTAGCTAGTCTCATACTTATTTAAGGCCTCTTCATGTGTAGAAGTCACAGTGAAGGAACATTTTCAAAAGTCATTACATAACGCCTCTCCACTCACGTACGCACTTGAGTCACTATCTTTGGGCAAAGGACGCAAACTCTAAAGTCAATGATTGTAAATCCGGTTTCAATAGTTTGATCACATACCATATAATAATAATTATTATGATATTGACATTTGTGAGATATAATGGGCTTGACTTGGTAAATGATAAACCATAATGTTCATGTAAAAATGAGTGCAAAAAGCAGCTCTGAACTATTAAAGGCATTTTAAGGACGACCTTCCCCTGAGACAGTCACCCCAATGATGATAAACAAACACTCCCACCACCACACTCTGTTGTGCACACAGTATCAGCACATCCCCTCAAACACACACACGGTGAACTTTACAGAGCACTATCAGGCCCCCCCAAGAGTATCAGGGGACATGCAGACAGTCAAGTGACGATGAGGCGGCCCCCAGAGGGATCATGATACACCACGAGGGTTATTTTAGTCTGGGACATTTAAAGACATGCAGCAGGAGTTCGAACTCGATGCTGAAAAGCTCTAAAAGGTTGAGGGTTTTTACTGAAATTCCCCCCAGTGTTTCTTTGAGAGCAAAAACAACAGTGACTTTCATCAACACATGTCCTCAAACCACTGAACCCTTTGGAGCCAGTTATCCATTTACAAGCCACCCTGGTGGAAAACACTGCGTGAATTGTAATGAGCTGCTTGTGATGAACATTTTAATTCTGTTTTCCTACTTTGGCGTGATGCATTTCATTAGTTAATAAGTGACTGGGCTGCTGACCTACGGGGGAGTGATTCCTCCTGGTCTGAGGCTCTGGCAACAATTCAGTAGAGGATCTGCTTTTGTTGATGGAAAAAGTTATCTAAGCCACATTCTGCCCACCTCTAAATGAAAATGCGAGTGTTCAGTTAAGCGCAGACCTCCCCCGAGGCAATGCAGCTATTTTCCAAAGATGGTCGCAGGTGAGCTGAAGTTGATTTGTGGTGAGAGGCCAGGTACATCCTAGTTTAGGGGTGTCAAAGCTAAGGTCCTTGGGCCAAAAGCGGCCCGCCATGTGGTCCAATCTAGCCCACGGGTTTTCTTCTTCCTGACTGGCATGACATTGCTCATTCATACAGTACATACAAAATCAACATGGTTTTATTTTGACGTTGGCGCCGTAAAACTGTAGATTTGTGTTATCAAGTGCATACACCACTGCACTTGGCTTACTTTCATGTACGCATTTACATTTGTTCATTCGCCCAATACCAGTTAAAATGGAGTGGACATCTAGCACCGTCAAAGGCAGGCAATGAGTTAACAAGGAAGTGATCCAAAAATACCCCAAAACAAACAGGACGTGACACCAACTCAACAGGAAGTAACCTTGAAATGCCCTAAAATCAACAGGAAGAAGCCCGGAAATGACTCGAAATAAATCAACAGGAAATTATCAAAAATTTACAGGAAGTGACCTGTAAGTATCTCAAAATTATATGGTGACAAGTGATGCAAAATTTACTTATTCCCTGCCATTGACAGTGATAGGATCCAATTCACTTACACGGGAACGACTGTCTGCGAATGCTTATCTTTCAGTGCCATTGAAGGTGTTCGACGTTCAATCCATTGAAATGAACGTTTGCTCATTCACTCCTCCCAGTCAAAATGGATTGGATGTTGAGCGCCGTCAATGGCAGGCAGTGAGTTAACTTATTTGGCCAAAAATAAACTAGTTCAACCCACATGAGATCTAATTGCCATAAATGTGGACCGCAAACAAACCAAAATGAGTTTGACACCTCTGCCCTAGAGGTTCAACCAAGGGCGTAGGTTTGGTCTCAACCTTGGTAGGGACGATATGGCATAACCTGTATGTACACTTTTTGCTGGGGACGGTACATTTATAATGATCAATGCAAAAATATCTGTATAGACTTATAGTAACTTTTATGTGTATTGGTTCAGCCTACACTGTTCAATTCAAACCTTTGGTTTCAAAAACTACTGAAGAAAATTTTTGAAAACTAAATGTCTGGATTTTATGAACAAATTTATGAATTAAATTGCATTATTTGAACATCACTTAAGTTATATTAACAAACACAATAAATACAAGCTTGTTAATCATCTCTTAACTATCCGTGAATTTAAAAAAAAATCAAATAAATAACATTTGTCTTAAGACCACTCAACATTGTCTAAATAAAGAAGTTAAATATAACTGTAAAAACTTCTTTTTCCAGGGATAACAAAAATAAATAAAAATGGAGCCATTCTTCAAGTAAAACACTACTGCTTTTGTCCACAAGCACAGCAAAACTCAACAAAAAAATGAAAGCTCCTGTAGGCTGCTTTAAGACCACATAAATAAAAAGTAAAATTGGCGAGATTGGGGGAAAACCTCAGTTCACTACATTTCTCACAGTTTAACGTTAACAGTAGGAAACATATACAGGAGGACACTTCTAACCAGATTCCTACTCGAGTTTTGCAGGTTAGCCAGTTCAAAGTTTAATGTTATGCTAACTCCGATGCAGGTCTTACTTTCAGTAACAAAATGAGTGGTGTGTTCCCCACTTCCACAACATTGACGTCCTTTTACATTTCTTACAGGGGCTGCTCCTGGTTTAAAAAAAACCTTCTAATATCCCTAATATCTTTATGTTTGTGTGGGAATGGGTCAAGTCATTAGCCAATTAAATGTGCATTTAGGAAGAAAAAAATGGACCGGCACATTCAGCAAGTGAAAAGAGGTACATGTAATTCTGAACATAATGAAATAATTCACTAAATAATGGTGGGGTCATTTGCAACCTAAACAAACATATGGGAAGACAACCTATAACTCAAATAAGGTTGCTTAAAAGTTGGTGGGGACAATTTGAGCCACCTGAAAATTTGGTAGTGTTTTGTACCTACCGTCCCTATGTAAACCTACGCCCTTGGGTTCAACCATTCGAAACTGAGGATCATTTTGTCTTCAGTTACTTTGGAAAGCATGATTTTGGTACAGTATGTGGGATACTACCCACACTAGTGATGAAGGACAGCCACTTTCGAATCCTAAACAAAAGTTGCTATCCACTATCCCACTGGGATGCCACGACAACACCAAACAATCCTCATCTTGATCAGTATTACGATGTAAATCCTTTATCAATAGCCTCCTGCTGCAAATGCATTGTGAGTTTAAGAGAAATGATCAGTAAATTCCCAGTCTGAGCCTTACTAAAGACTGATGGGATCTTCCTTTCCCTGACCTTATATTAAGCGGAGTAAAAATTAGTTCTCATGTTTTTGTATTTTTTGCTTTGCAACACATTTTCAGGTTGATGGCTACATGGGTGTCTCTTCTAAAATGTTGCATAGTGATAGAGATCATTTCTATTCAAACTGGGACACCTGGCATTGAGTGACCATATTTCACTGCTATTGACAGCGCTAGACGTCCGATGCAATTTGACTTCCAGTCAAAATGAATTGGATGTCTAGCACCGTCAATGGGTTAAGATTATCACACTCAGCCAGAGGTCCCGATTTCAAAATGTGCATGTTTGTGAGGCTTTTTCAATAAGTGTAACTATCAATGTTGCCCCAAATCTTCCAAAGTACTTAAAAAACATAAAATGTTTATTCCACCCAACCTGTTTGCTTTTACATCCCCACAAAGACCCAAGTAAACAAGTCATTATTTTGAAACCTTTTAATACAAACTTAATAAACTATCAGTCCCTGTTAACATGTAAGACACTGACTCCGAATACTTTGTTATACCGTTTTGTTTTATCAAGTATTGCACAATGTAGGTACAAAATTAATATACGATTACATTTTGTCCATAATATAGCAAAAATCTTTTTTACTCTTAACATAAAATACAACTCTATGTTTTATTTCCCCCAGAAAAGCAAATATTCTTAAATCCCACCACTACGGAATATTCTGTACACAATCTTTAGAATAGTCAATGTCTTTTTTTGTAAGATGGATTCATTTTTATAATTTCAATAAAAAAGAAAACATAAAGTTGCTGCAGCCATCACAGATCACTGGAGTAGTAAAAAGATATAAATGCAATACCGTGTCGTAGAAACAATAGATACTCTGATATTTTACAAACTCTGTACTAAATTAAATTATACAATTAGAAAAAAGACCAGAAAATCCCACTTAGCTGTGCCAAATTCTTGAAAGATTGGCAATGTCCAGTTCTGTCAAAATACTGAAAGAGGCCATGACTTGTGGTGTTTTTTTTTTGTTTTTGTCTTTTTCATTTAAATATATCTTAAACAGTAACATAAAAAAATATTTTGTGCTTGGTTGGCAAATGAAATAACAACAATGCACATTGAAGTTTGGGTAACCAAGCTTGGACATCTCGTACAACAAGCGTCACCACTGAGGGTAAAAAGAAAAGTTGTAACTCAAGGGGGCAAGTATTTCACCCTCGGGCTCATATTCTTAAGACTTGTGACTAAGATCTTACAGTTGACGTCACTTTTGCTTTTAACCTTGACATTCTGTTCTCTTTTTTTTTTTTGTCTTTTTCTCTAAGTGTGCATTTGCGTTTTATACCTCCTTCTCCCACCACCGCTAGCTGTCACATTATCTGGTCGTTGCTGTATGAAGTACTAACTCGGTGCACTAGTTGGCCATGACTGGCTGGAATTGCTGGTTAGAATACTGCATGTTGCTCAAGCTGAAATTCAAGCCGTCCATCAGGGACTTGTCGTTAAGGCCGCCGTAGGCCGCGAATACGTCGAAGGTGTTGCTGTACGGGAGCGGGCCCAGACCCAGTGAGCTGTCCCCCGGGAATAGGGCGCTCTGCGTACTCAGGCCTTGGAGGCTGGGGAACACAAACTCCTTGGCATTGGGGGACAAGGCCGAGGGCTTAGCCTGCTGCTGCTGCTGCGTTCCCAGGCCCAGCCCGTAGAGAGAGTGCATGGAGGTGGAGATGGCTTTCTGCTTCAGGAGAGTGTTCACATTCAGTCCCAGGTTGGTGGGAGAGGTACGTGCCGCCTTGTTGGTGGCGTTAGTGCCGTTGTTGTTGTTGTTGCGCCCGCTGCTCTTCATCTTCGTGGAGCCGAATTTGGTGGCGGCGAAGGTGGCGGTGGTGAAGGTTAAAGGCTGCGTGGAGCGGGGCATGAAAGTGGGGCTGACCGCCGCCGAATGGCCGAAAGGAGGAGAGGGCGAGCTGGAGCCCGGGGAGGTGCCGCCCATGGGCTCGTTGATGGGCATGAAGACCTGCGCGTCTGGATTAAAACTGTTCTTGATCTCCTTGTCCAGGTCGAGGCCCCCGGTGCTCGCCGCGGTCTCGTTGCTGTCGTCAACATAGAGCACTTTGACAGGTCCCTTCTCCCCGATTTGGTAGGACACTTCATAGGGGTCAATCCACACGCTGAGATCCTGTGGAAGGTTGTTGCGGACATCGTTGATGTCCAGTCCGCTCTCTTTGGCTGCCTTCTCCACCACAGGATCCACCTTCTCCCCAACATGGATGCACCTGAACCCCGAGCCCTTGTATGGCTTGTCCGGGTACCAGTGACCCTCATATTTCTGTTTCAGCTGCCGCTCTAGCTCCTCGCCGAAGATGTTGACCCGCCTTCTAGGCAGCTTGTTGTACAGGTATGAGATGATGAAGTTGAGAGCTACTTGGATTTCAAGCTGCATAGCGGACTGCTGACGTTTACCAGGTGAGTGGAGACTGGGCGTGAGTGTGAATGTCTACTGGGTCTTCTTGGTTTAGCCGTGGTTGGCAAAACTGATGTCTTCAGGACCCAAAAGTAGGTGAAATGTGCTGCAAGGGGTAAAAGTGCGGTACTTGCAGAAGACCTTTCTTTCCAAACACACTGAAACGTTCTGGAAAAGAAACACAGAGAGATACAAACGAAACTTTTAGATGAAGATTGAAGCTTAAAAGTAAGACACAAAATGATCGGCTTGAATTCTGCATGCCTAAAGACATTGTCGTTGCATCTCTTTAACTTGTTGAAAATAAAACAATAGATGGTTGTAATATGTGCAAGGGTGTAAGACATTTTGCATTTTAAATCTTAAATGTATTGTTGATCTGTTTTTAACTGTTTGAAAGTATGACCTTACTACATTACTTACTATTAATACACAGAAATCAGATTACATAATGTAGCTGTCATAAAAAACAGAAAATGGATTTGACTTAACATGGAGGAAAATGAGTTCAATAACATACATTACACTGAATGAAGTAATTTGACCATTGTGTGACTTTGCTCCTGGGTGAAACACCCAAAACAATGGCAACACCCTTTTATATTGTATACACAGCAAAGAGCAAATACATTTGACAAATAGTATCGACGTGCAAGCACAGTAATGAGTTTTAATTAATTAACTGACATAAATAAACATGTCGAATGAAGGAATAGAAGGAATATAGGTTTCACTTTTTAGTTGTATCCAAACGTTGATCATATTTGGTTTTGGTAACGGGGAAAAACGCTGTCATGGAAACAGCGCTCTCTGTGGTAAATGTACTCTGAAGTGTTGCGAAATAACACATTCAGTCTTCTCATCTCAGCAAAGTTGGAGCAATACGGTCGCAATAAGTAGAAAGCTGCTGGCTACCATCGATAATTTACGAACTGACACCGGTGAGTAGAAAAGAGAGAAAATAGACACGATAGCCTACAATTTCAATACACCAACCGTCTTTCGACAGCTATCACGAAGAAAACATCAATTTGGAGAATAGGAACCGTACTGTTTTAACCCACACCCATACTAATACACACAAGAACCTTAACTTTCGAAGACTGACGCAGCAAATCAGCTTAGGAAGAGTTAACAGCTTTCAGTACGTCAAGTCAAAATAAAGCCATAAGAGAGAACGAGCTGAATACTCACTTTTTTGGAAAAATAAAAATAAGAATAAGGATTCTCAGTAGTTTTGAAGTACTATTAGTGCAAATAGTGAAAAAAGTAGGAATACTTTCTTCACGAATAATATATTAAGAATAAAAAAGGTATTCCAGTAGATGAAAAAATGTCAAGAGGATTGCCGAATGCTTGGGTTTCTGGATTTGAAGGTGATTTCGAGTGTTTTCAGCAGGCTAGGCGGAGTTGCTCCCTCCTTCTCGGGAGTTCTGCGACTTCGTCCCCTCCCGGCCGAGTACCGCCTGTATTTATAGATTTCCTCCGCCATGGGCACGAGGTAGGCGGTGATGCGGTTCCAGAGGTCAAAACAATATGGGCAGCTTTGATTGGCTGGAAATATAAGACCCGCCCTTAGAGTAGCGCCTCAACGTGTGTTCATTGGTCGCTGAGGTCTATCAATCTTAAGACATATGATTCCGCGAAATGGGAGGGACGCTTGTGATGCACGTTTACGTCAGAGATACGGCAGAGCTGCTGACACCAAATGGGAAAAATAATAAAGCCATACAGAATAATGAGGCATACAGCTTCTACATAGTATGTAACACTGTATTAATTCAACAACATAGACAAAATACGGAGCGCGGCGTCATTGTTCTGCATTTCATCCTGCTTTTTAATACTTAAAGAGACAGTCACCTTTTTCCTCTGGGTGTGACTGTGCTCCAAGTTGATTATGAAGGGATTTTGCCTGAGAGGAGATTCCCTGCCGCTGAACAATGGACCCAAAGCGAGCAGCAGAGTGTGGGTGGGTGTTGTTGAACGCTATGTGAAAAACACAGCCGTGATTGGTCCAAAACGGGGCAGGATCCCTGTAGTGAGTGGCGAGCCCGTATCCAAGGTGCTGATGTAGACTGCTGACGTCACGCCTGGGCTCCACGCACGTCGCTGCTGCTAAATTTAAAGAGCACGAACACACGCAGGGCAGCCCCCCTATATATACTTATATGTGTATACACGTTCATGACGTGGAGTCATCTCTTTTCAATGTCACTCATGCATAAATGAGCCATAGCCCAAAAGCATTTTTAATTTCTATGTGGCAGTTTCATGGGTTCTGTAGCTGTAAAATAATGCAGCTATACTATATACTATATACTATCTTTTTTGACAATTGTTTTTTGTTTTTTTTTCCACAAAAAGTTGTGGTCTTTATGCCAAAATTCCCATAACATTTGAACACTGTGCCTTTTATATACTGTTGTTTTTGCACAATGTCTCCAGAATTTATATTATTGTCCTGTACTGTTTTCATGTGCTCTTTAGACAGTATAGTTTGCTTTTTAAATGGTTATTACCCTTTTAAAAAGGCTATTATTCAAGATGAAATGGTGGTTGGGGCAGTTAGCACAAGTGTTGTTAATCTTAATTTAAAAAAGTCATTAGTTGCAGTTACAAATTACTTCTCCCAAAAAGTAATTGAATTAGTAACTCAGTTACCTCAGTGTAAGAGTAATTAATTACTCAGCAAACTAACAGACATTACTTTTCATGTTCTACACTTTATTACATGATCCATACTATAACGTCTTTCACATCAAATATGTTTATGTTAACTGACTGAATTGAACCGCCTTTTCGATTCCCCCCCAAAAAAAACATAGGTCACAATTTAATTTTTTAAAATTCTTATTTCACCTATTTAAGAGTGTAATGGTACACAAACTTTAACTTTCAAATGCTGTGAGAAAAATGCCTTTTTGTTTTTCCTGTCGTACTGAACCCACACCAAACCGTGACCCCGGTACCGCGGTACGTACTACACCGTGACTTGTGTGTACATATACTGTCTATTTATATAAACACACAATACACGTATATGTATGGCAGGAAACACAGACAAGACTGAAAAAGCGGTTTCTGCTCATAAACTGCTGTATTTTCAGCCAAAAGAACTGTTGCGTTAGATAGAACAATATGTCTATATGCTGCCATAGCAGATTCATGACACATTAAGCCCCCGAACTATTTTTAATTGGTCCGTTTTACCCCGGAAACCCCCGTTTACAGACTTTCAACCCAGCCATAAAAAGAAGCTCAGTAATTATATTTATTATGTATTATATTATTAAAATTATATTAAATGTCTGTCATTTTTAGCTTGGAATCATTAATTGATGTCAAATATTTCGTTTAAAAAAAAAAACACTTTAAAAAAATTATTCACTCACATATTTTAAACTTTTAAACAAATTACATCACAATGAAATAAATGGTGTCTGTAAATAAGTCACGGATATCTACCTCATAACTATCGCTTAATTTTATATATATATATTTTTGTTACTGTCACATTTTCCCGAAATGCTAGAAGATAAATAAACGATCCAAACAAAGAAAAAAAAGGGGGAAAAAATGCTTAAAAGGGTAAATATATGAAAAAGAACATCTTGACCACTCCTCGATGTCTGCGATTTCTGCATCGAGACCCTTGTTATATTTCTATGTTTCACCCATAAAATCCCCCAAAAATCTGGCTGTGCCCATTAACATATGTGTCTTGACACTCGGTGATACATGCTACATGGAGTTTTTGGATCGAAGCAGGGTACCGGTAAGTACGCGATAATATCTCATTAAAATTGTGGCGTCTTTAATTCTGCTCTCTCGTGATCCCACCTCCAATTAGGGTTTTGCTGTTTATTTATTAATTTTTTTAAAATGCCCTCCTGTTCAAAAATGTTCCTCCGCCAGAAAATTGGGATTTTAAGCTTCCCAATGATGTATCACACGTGCATATCAGACAATAGAAATTTGGCAAAGCGGAACTTCAAGTCACCTGAGTGTTTTCCGCCATATATACATACATACACATATATAATATATATACATACATACACACATATATATATATTATATACTGTAGATATACTTTTCAATATGCAGGTGAGGCTCTGAATCTTCTGTCTTTGCTCTAGAATAGAATAGAATAGAATAGAATAGAATAGAATAGAATAGAATAGAATAGAATAGAATAGAATAGAATAGCCCTTTATTGTCATTATACAGTTGTACAATGAAATTGTGGAACAATTTACAGTGCAGGACAAGTAATAATCTCGAGAGTGGCTTGCAAGAATAAAAGTTTAAAATCTAAATAAATATAAAATATGTAAGAGGTAGTCCTATGTTCAGGCAGTGCAAATAATAGAAGTGAAGCAACAGCAGTTGACAGTGAAGGCTTTAAATATTGCACATTAATATTGCACGTTAATAAGTATTGCACATAGAGTATGTGTGAATAGAAGTTAAGTAGCAGTAGTTGACAGTGAGTCAATTAATATTGCATTTAGTAAGTATTGCACATATATCATATTGCATGTAAATGAATATTGGACATTGGGTGATGTGGTGTTACATATGGCTGTTCAGTGTGGAGATTGCTTTAACTCTAGTTGTTTTGATTAAAAAAAAAAAAAAATCACACGAGCTTTATGGATCCCTCATTCAAGAAAAGTTTAAGGCAAGTGACTATTTTTGGTCATAAAAAAACAAAAACAAGTTATTATTTTATTGTGGCATCTATTCCTCGCCAGGAAAACAGCCCATTATTCATCAATAATTGCACCCACCTGAACGCCACAAACTGTACAGCATGTAAAAAAAAAAAGTTGACCAAGAGTTTAAGATGTTGCTCGCCACGCTAAATGCTAATGCTAGCGAGAACACAAATGCTATGCTAACGCTCCAAGCCACCTGGCATCGCGTTTGCAATGGTGTCACACCCCCCCACCCCCGCTCTGCTCTCACCGTGTCCCACAGACACCTCGCTTGTCATTCAACCAAATTGTAGTAACGCATGCCTTCACATGCTCAGTAACCGTAACAGCGTTGCAAAGATGGGAATAGTAATTAATCAGATTAATCACTACTGACAAAAATAACGCCGTTAGTAACGCCGTTATATTCAAACGCCGTTATTAACAACACTGGTTAGCACATCTTTAAATTTCTGAAGTTGAGGGTTTGAATCTGTTCTTTCTGTCTGGATTTGCAAGGGGTATATTCTGAACGTGGGAGGTTAAGTAAAGACTAATCTAGACCTAATTACCATGGTGAATACGAAAGCTTACTTTAAATCAAATTAAATATTAACTTTAATGACGGCAATGATTATAACATGACAATAAGGGCAACATAGTGATTGAGCGGACAAGCCTCCCTCAAGGTTTGATTTCCTGGGGTGGAATATGTGATATAATAGAGCAAAATATGTAAACGATAGCAAGGAAAGTGTGATCTTGTTTACACTGTAATGGTGCCATAAGGGTACTACTTTTTTAGCCTTGAACCTTGACCCTAACTCGGGGATAGATTAATGTGCAGGCGTGCATAGGCTGAAACCTGGGGCCCTCTGACCACTGAAAATACATGCTCATATGCTGGGAAAAAACACAGTGGCCCATAAAGCAGACTATTGAGGTGGAAAGTTACTGTAATTCAATCAATTACAGTCATTATGTTGGCAATTTTGAGGTGGCCGCCTACATACAGTATATAGGAGTCTTAAGTATTATATAATTCTGTACTTCTACAGACCAATAATGAGAACTTTCTGTACGTATGTGACTGAAATAGATTCCTATTGTAACACTGTCCCCCACCCCAGTACAAACAATGTTTTAAACATTCCTATTCCTAATTCAGAACAGTCTTCAAGACTTTTTTTGGTCTCTGTTGTTGTGTGTCTGCTTGTCGATGGACAGGGTGGACTTTCAGACATTCTTCAAGCACTTAGTTGTTTCGAGCACAGTCATGTGCTAGTTGTAAATCTGCAAATACGTGCGAAAAGGCTCCCATGGAAAGCGTAGCGGGGCTCACAGATGATAGATCAGGCAGCAGCCAAGCACAGAGAGAGAGATTAGAAGGTTTGACGAAGCCCCGTGCATTCAGATTAGAGTGGAAGTTAGCGCTCATGTGGCAATGAGGCTTGTTTGGACTGTAAACAGCTCCACCAAACTAATATATGGGAGTGTTATCTTGGGCCAAAGTCGTAGCCACCAGTTTACTGTACATTTAGCACGGGGCTCGTGTTCTTTTTAAAGCAGCATACAATCTGCTTGTGTGCATGCCTGTGGTATTTACAGTTACAGACATCACTTGACAGAGAAAGGTCAGCAGCCATAATGAGGCATGCTAAAACAGCTATATTGTCCTAGGATGTAATCCCAATTCGTATCCTCTAGTCCAATGCCATTTCTGTGAGAACGCCTCATAACGCACAGATGGGCGATTACTGAGTGCTTTTCTAAAAGAGATTTGCACGTAAGGAATACCAAACCCTCTTGAAAAGCGAACCGTATGATGACGTTGAAAGATATTATTACATAAGCAGGATATTTGCACTGAACACAAAAGCTTTACAGCCTCATTGTTGGCCTGTGACAAACACACAAGCTCCACTTATAGGCCTAGATAACTGGAAGCTGCCAAGAACAAAATGAATGTGAGCTGATTGACAGTGTGTTTTTGAAACACTATTTAAAGACTTGTTTGTCTGCACGGTGTTATCAAGCAAGCAGACGAAGAGCAGCTGACACACATGCAAGATTCTCACACACTGCCCTGCCTGACGCTTCCCTATTTGCCTCCCCTCCTCCCTTTCCTCCAATCCGCTCTTTGAAACGCCTTGCCCTCCCTCTTTCAGCTCAGACAGAGAGCCTTTGACGTCATGCCGTGTTATTACTTAACACAAGCCAGAACAGCGCCCCGGGCACCACGTAATACAGCGAGGCCTGGCTTCCCCTTTGAAGAGTAAATGAGGAAGAGGCCGGAATGAGGAAAGGCAGAAGGAATGCTGTCAGTATATGACAGTCACTGGAATTGAAACTGTTATTTTGTCAAACATTTAAGGTCCTATGAAATACCACAGCGAGTGACTTCAAAGTGATAGCAGACCCCATTTTAACATAAATCCATCCCAAAAATATGACAGAAAACGCTTAATAATGAAAGAGATCCTAATTACTCTTCCTTTTTCCACTGCCTTCGCCCTACCCGCTAAAAAATCTCCAAACAGAAGTTGATGTCACAGCCAGAATGAGCTGCAGATTTTTGCACTCTGCTAGCATGCTATCCATATGACTTCCGAGTCAAAATGGAGTGGACGTCTATCACTGTCAATGGCAGCCAATGACTTAAAGAGCAGCTGAAGAGATTTTCGGATTTCAATGTAATTTTACGAATATAAACTTTGGACGAATTTGTCAAAACAACCATGTCATTTTTAACGTGAAACTGCAAGGATAATTTGTGTTTTTTGTTTTAGGTTTTTGTGCACTCCGTTAATAGTCCATTCCCAAACCTAGAACTGTGACGTAGATTCCTGAATGCAACACAAGACTATTCATATCAGTGATATTCCCACCAAACGGAATCGTTCAGGATCGCTCTTTCGTGACACTAATGATGGCAAAGGCTCCGAGGAAAGATTATCTACAATTAATCACTACATGTTTGAACCTGAGGCGTCAGGTACTACGATTTACTCAGCACAGCAGACGTTGGTGATGACGCCGGTTGGTAGCTCGACACTTCATGAAAGAAAGAGTGGTAGGCATCTACCATCGTGATTTCTCTCTGAAACTCCTTCCCCAGTCATTGTGTGATATAATTATCAGTAATATACTTTCGTATTAGAATGCTGGCGCGTCCCTCATTGGTAAAGTGTTGCTATGGCAGTAACTCAAAAACGGAGCAGTCAATTAAAAAAAAAAAAAAAAAATTGGTAATGTGAGTTTTGAGATCGCGAATGATGCATTCAGGCAAATTTAACCGAGGAAAATGCTCATCCGAAAGCTCTTCAGCTGCCCTTTAAATGATCATATAATGCTCTACCAAACTATATTAGGTGAAATAATTACACATTACAACAACAATGATACATTACATGGCAACATTCATGGCTACATTCTTTTTAAACAAAATCCAGATACATACAAACTGAAATACAGTGTATCACAAAAGTGAGTACACCCCTCACATTTCTGCAGATATTTAAGTATATCTTTTCATGGGACAACACTGACAAAATGACACTTTGGCACAATGAAAAGTAGTCTGTGTGCAGCTTACATAATAGAGTTCATTTATTTTCCCCTCAAAATAACTCAAAATATAGCCATTAATATCTGAAACCCCTGGCAACAAAAGTGAGTACACCCCAATGAAAAAACGTACATCCCTAAATGTCCAAATTGAGTGCTGCTTGTCATTTTCCCTCCAAAATGTCATGTGACTCGTTACAGGAGTGCTGTCAGCATTGTTGCAGAGATTGAAGAGGTGGGGGTAATTTGTACCACCATGCGTGACTGTAGGCATGACACACTTATCTTTGTACTCCTCACCTTGTCGCTGCCACACATGCTTGAGACCATCGGAACCAAACAAATTCATCTTCGTCTTATCACACCATAGGACATGGTTCCAGTAATCCATGTGCTTTGTTGACATGTCTTTAGCAAGCTTTCTTGTGTACCGTCTTCAGAAGAGGCTTCCTCCTGGGGTGACAGCCATGCACACCAATTTGATGTAGAGTGCGGCGTATGGTCTGAGCACTAACAGGCTGACCCCCCCACCTCTTCAATCTCTGCAGCAATGCTGACAGCACTCCTGTAACGAGTCACATGACATTTTGGAGGGAAAATGACAAGCAGTACTCAATTTCGACATTTAGGGATGTTTGTAGTTCCCATGCGGTGTACTCACTTTTGTTGTCAGGGGTTTAGATATAAACGGCTATATTTTGAGTTATTTTGAGGGGAAAATAAATTAACTGTATTATGTAAGCTGCACACCGACTACTTTTCATTGTGTCAAAGTGTCATTCTATCAGTGTTGTCCCATGAAAAGATATACTTAAACATCTGCAGAAATGCGAGGGGTGTACTCACTTTTGTGATACACTGTACCATAGGCGGAGTTTGATTTTTGGGGCGGGGGGGGCACAAAATGTTGATGAATGACCCGAAACGCATTTTCAGCAATAAATTAATTTCCAAGAATAATATAATAAGAAGTTAATAAATCATTTTTGAGGGGAATTCTAAATCAGGCTCCTTAGGACAGCTATACTTTTCACCAAAATCGTCATCCATTGAATATGCTACGCCTGCCGGTGTCAACAGGTGTACTGTCAAATTTTGCACCCCATCAGAAATTGCAACTTTGTGTTATAAATAGGGATGGGAATCGAAATCCGATTCCAATTCAGAACCAGTTCCGAGTGTTTCGAGGCCTCGACATCACAATGAAAAAGCCTTAACGATCCCTTTAACGATTCCTAAAGACGCGTATTGCGTCGTGACGTGACTTGTTGTCCAGACGCATCAAACTAGCATGGCGCCAAGAACCACTCGCTCCAAAGTTTGACTACACTTCACCAGGAAAGAGTGTGAAAATGAAAGGTTATGACGGGTAAGCACGAGCATTGCAGCCATAAACATAAAAATGACAGCACGTAGGTTCAAACGCTCGAAAGTGGGTCTTCACTTCACGAGGAAAAATTGCAACAAAGCGACTTGCAGTCATTGCAAGGTGGAGATAACTGCATCGGGAGGGAATACGACTGCGCTGTCCTCACAGAGAGGCTAAGGCTCAGTCCTGGATATACAGCTAGCTAAACTCCCAAATGACGATGCAGAAGACGTTGGTATAATTTGCTGACTTTATTCAACCATCACTTGAAGAGTGAAACTAAGAATAGAAATGAAACAAATCAATTTCGTCCCCAATAACAAACAGGTTTGCATCAACGTAAATCAGCGATGATTAGCTGCTAATAACAGTAATCACAAATGGTTAGCATTCATTCGCTAGCATTAGCACATCGTTCAAACCACTACACAACTGGATTTAAGTGTCCGATCACGAGTGGAAACACAACAACAACAACACAAAAGATGATACATACAGGCGTTGCCTCTGTAGATATTAACATTAACAAAGAAAGTAGGCTCGTAGAAGTGTTTCCCTCTCTCACTAACTCGCTCACTCGCTTGGATGCGGCATTTCTTCTTCGGGTGTAAGCGCGCTCTTCTTCACGTGAGCGCGTTCTTCTTCGCGTGAGGAAGCGCAAGGGCGCCCCCACTTGAGCATGTAAGCGCCACAAAAACTAAAAGGCATGCATTTCAATGTAATGGTAAATAATACACGTTAACTGCGGCCCGCGGCCCAAATACGGCCCGCCTCCACATTTGGTCCGGCCATTTTGAATTTTTTTTTTTCTCAATCGTGTTATTTATTTCCTGGCCTTTTCCTTGAATAATTCAGAGAGGGTTATTTGGTTATTATCTATTTAATTAATAGTGTTTTTATCATTAATTATTATTATTATATTATATTATTTATTTTATTTTATTTACTTTCATTCCGTGAAGAATCCAGAAAGGGTTATTTGATTGTGGCTTTCTGAAAAACAATAATTTTTTACATTTATGCACTTCTGCAATCGTCACACTTTTTCTGTTACAAACTGACCCCGGCCCCTCATCAGAGAAGGGAAAAGTTATGTGGCCCTCACAGGAAAAAGTTTGGGGACCCCTGCTTTAACACATATTGCCAAAGGCAGAACAACAACCTATGTGCCAATATATACCAATATTTTTTATTTCTATTAGATAAATGTTTCAGTAAAATGTTACACATTCTTGTGTATTTGCCACTTATTGCCACAGTTAACATTGAGGCTTTGGGCCTCTTTTGATCTCGTTGTTTGTAAGGTTGTGACTTCTGATTAAACAAACTCAATGCCAATCAAAACATTTGTTCTTCTTTTTCCCCAAATTAGAATCGATAAGAGAATCGATAAAGAATCGAATCGTTAAGCAATATCGATAATGGAATCGGAATCGTAAAAATCCTATCAATTCCCATCCCTAGTTATAAATGGCCGCAAATACAGTGGTTACAAAGTAAACACTACAAGCTTTCTTTAAATAAAGGAATATTTACTTACGTTTGATCATGGACTGACATGTAGAAAAGTTCTCAGACACATTCTGCCATGTTAGCTGTACACGACAACTGCACACCGCTCTATCCCTGTTTATGTCTTTGCCGTGTAGTTAAGCATAAATTTACGCCATATTCGTGTGGAACGTATGTTTACAATGTTACTTGTTTACTTAGCACCTGTGGATAACATTGAGAATCCAATTGAATGTGAAAGAGGGCTTATTTACCGCCACAACAGCTGTGGGAGCAAAATATTATAAGGGTGCAAAATTTGTTGTACAATTAGCGTCTTTAGTGGGGCAAATTGAAATTCCGCTCACCATTTTGGCAGTGCTCTCTGGCTTTTCATGGTCCACATTTTCAATCCTTGGTTCTTGCTCAGTAGTTGCTGTCGCTTTTGAAAGCTTAGGTTTGAAAAAATTACGTAGGCTATAGACCCCAATCACGTGACGTCACAACTCCACCCTCCTATTACTGCGTGTTTTTCTGCTTGTCTAAGGAATCACAGCCTAGTAAACGAACCCAAAAACCTTCCTGACAATCGTTAACATTGATTAATCAAAATGGTGAAGGCATGTGTGGCGGTTGGTTGCAGTAACAGAGAAGATAAACGGTCATTTTAGAAGTTGCTGTGTGCCCATTGTTGAAAGAGCAAATCCCGAAAGCAGCACGGTTTGTTTATCTTGGTCCATGATGCATTTGTGTCGACAGCCGTTAGACAGCGGTGAAAACATCAATATGATGCCAACACGATCGCAGACATCATCAGACGGAGACTATGAAGCTCGTCGCCACGGTCGCACAGCAAGAAGACGAGCGCAACAATAGGTGTTGTGCCGAAAAATAGCCGCCCTGCGTGAAATGTTCCCCCTGACGGGAGCGCCCGCACGGAAACGACTTTTTTGTACTGTGAATATGCTTTATTTTACTCTGCTTGAACTAATAAATGTCATACCTGTGTGATTGTCATTGGGATATGGTCGTGACAACCTGTAGACTAATGCATTTCTGTCAAAGATGGTTATGTGGCCCAGTCCACGATTTGTTACTAAAATACAGTACTAATATTTTGTGTAATTTAATTATTTAAAACTGATCTTACAGTCGTAAATCCATTACTGTAATGTGTCCATGAAAACATATGATGTTTTCACGTCACTAAAGCGTTATAAATAAGCGCTCCCGTCAGGGGGGACATTTCACGCGGGGCAGCTATTTTTCGGCACACAACAGCCCGTTGTCGATCAAATTGCATTTTACAATCATGACAACGGTGACGCTCAGCTGACCAAATGTTGGTTTATATTGGGGCCGGTGCCGATTTTGGGTACGATTGGAAATTTTGTGGTCTCAGGATGAGCTCTGACGCACGGGACGGGACCGGACAGGAGGAAACATTGGTTTGGGCATCGAATATGGATCTGGCGACTGGATCGACCGAAGCTTTTCCAAATAACGGCTTTTATGCAACTCATCCAATGAGTTTACAGCGTCTGAAAGCACCGAGGCTTCCATAATTTGCAAGTGAATCCACCTTTAGAAACTACGATCAATGACAATACGAACACACAATGACGGACAATATGGCGGCACAATACAGCGATCGCGTGATTGTGTGAAGTTGGTGATTGGGATCTATACTGTAACGTACATAAACTGTCTGCAGTAACTCCCACATTATGGATAGATAATTTGTGTAGGCCAACATGCTGAGGTTATTTTTCTCATCTGCAGCACACTCATTTTCATGACCTTGTGAGTCTGTTACATAATTTATCCTATGGGAGGCTCATTGGCCAACATCAATAGTTCCAAAAAATGAACTAGAAAAGTATACAGTAAAATGAAAACATCTCAGCCAGACAATAAATTGAGGCTTTCGCCGATAAAATATGATAGCGATGTGCTACAGGTTATACACAAACAAGCGCACATGAATGAGCAGTACAGGACAAGTGGGCTCCATGCTGATATCCTTCAGCACTGTATGTTCCCATTAGTGGGCTCGTCACATGAGTGCTTTATTCTACACTTGGCTTGATTGTGTTGCTCCCCCATTAGTCCCAGTCAAACCCAACACGCTGTGTGAACATGATTCATAAAAGGCCAAAGAGGCACAAAGCTTGTCAATTGCAAAGCCATGCATGCAGACACACGTACACAGACAAACCATTTCCACTAGAGCCCTGCTTGCACAGAACTGTCTTCAGTGACAAAACACCTTCTCCTATGCCTCAAGGACATTGAGAATCAATTTGGTAATGAGACATAGATGGTAAATGGAGAGATGGGAGGGGGGGTATATTTGATGATCTTTGCCTAGCAATGACAGGAGCCATTACCATGCTGAAGACCCGACATTTGTCATCCCACTATAAAAACAGCAAGCTTCATCTAACATATGGTTAAAACACTGACATACTGTAATTAGTCCCACATGTAGGAAATGTTTCTTTCAACTCGGGATGCGTCTTGACACTTTGGTTTGCAATCTATGTATATAGTAAACAAGCCCAAAACATTGCGGCAGCCCACTGTCTCATCAAATACTCTCTGTGCATAAAGGACAGGCTAAATAGCTAATGCAACTTTAAATCAATGCATTCATAACAACTGTAGGGGGGAAAAAAACATGTAAACAGATGGGGATTGAGGATACTGGAAGAGGAAAGTGTGGATAGATTCCAATTAAATGGAGGCCCAGTTAAACCAGAATTATGAGCACCCAAATGGCCAGAAGGGACAAAAGGATCCATAGATGTGGTGTTAGGAAATTTAGCCCTGCACATCCCAGCTGGGTATATTCACACCTTTATGCAGACCTTATTGTTTATGGTCGTCTCTTTTGGAGTGGTCAGAGTATAGTGTGAATAACTTCAGACATACCTAGAAGTGTCTAGGTAGCAATAGGGTGTTGTCCGTTAGAAGGCACCAGAGAAGATTGTAATATGGGAAGGGGAATCATGATGGCTCTTTTTAGCCACCCCTGAGCCCCAATACACATGGTAAAGTTTCCCCGTTTACCCTTTCAGTTTGATGCCCTTCGAGGCTCGTGTCCAACTTTTACTACTACATCTGACTTTTATGTCTTTTATTTCACTATACTGAAACCAAACCTTCAGCTTTTATATTAATAGTGCCCTAGTCCCCAACACAAGTCACTTTAGTTACTGTTTAACCTTATTAAAATCCTGATATTATAATTTGTATAATATCACTAGTGTCCAGTTACTATGATCACCTAGATAAAATCTCATGAATAAAGCTTGTGAAATTACGCTGAAAGTAGTGTCAAACTTACAATGTTAGGAAAAAAAAAAAAAAAAAAAAAAGCAAAGTCAGCAACATGAAGAGCACTTAGTGACGTCTCTAATAAGGTTTCATAGGTGCTGTAGTGGGGTTAGCTGCAGCCTGACCTACTCATCGTAATTCAGGTTAAAATTGACCCAAAGAACCGACGAAACAGAGAAAATTAAAAGCAAACAGCAGCCAAATAAGCCAGATAACGATAAATGAGAAAACAGATAGATGCAGACAGCAAAGTAGGATGGAAAATAGAAACAAAACAAAACAACCTGCTGTGTTTAACAAAAAGTGGCAGATTTCTTTGTCCAGGGCTCAGGAAGGAAGAAGAAATTATCTGGCGAACGTGTACATTGTCATTTCAAAACACAGAGCGATAAACACATATTCAGACATCTCTGTACATATGCTTAGAATGTAATTGCATCCTGCTGGACTGAAACCGTGTGTGTACTTGATGACTAATTTAAAAATGAATGCAGCACCATTCAATAATCACATCATTATCCAAAATGAGATTCGTAAGCTCTTAACTCCAAATTCATTTTGTTTCAACATACTTTTGTCCTCATGATTGTCACAGACAGACAGCTGAATCTCATCTTCAACGTTCACATGGAAACATTTGAACCACATTGATGCCAGTTTACCAGCACAACACTACAGAAAACATAAATATACTGTTCACAATACATTTTGTTTTGTGATTCATGCTTTTATTTTGGCGCAGGAAGCGTAAAACAGGAAGCGAGTGCATGTACAGACACGCCCGCCCACCCCACACACAGAGCAGCCGAGTGACAGAGGAGACAGCCTGAGAGCACATTTGTTGCTTGTGAAGCCTCCAGAGGCGACGGCCGTATACAACCCCCTTTAATAATAATCCTCATCATAATACATTTTATTTGAAGGCGCCTTCCTGGCACTCAAGGCCGCCGTACAATCATTTAAAACATTAAAACATATCAAAAGTGACAAAATGAAAGAATAGAACGTTTAAGGAAATTTATAATACCAAAAAAAATATAGGGGCAGTGAAAAAGATAAGAACTTAGTGATTATGGTGGATAGGCTAGTCTAAACAGGTGAGTTTTGAGTCTTGATTGAAAAAGGGGGAGGGAATCTGTGATCCTGAGGTCGGGTGGGAGTGAATTCCAAAGCTCGGCTGCCCATGGTGCTGAGGCGAGCTGGAGGGACAGACAGTTGTATGGAGGAGGAGGATCTAAGGGCACAGGAGGGAGTAGTAACATGAATGAGATCAGACAGGTATGGAGGGGCGAGGTTATGGATGGCCTTGAATGTGAGGAGAACTTTGAACTGTATTCGAAAGTGGACTGGGAGAGCTGTTGGAGGACTGGAGTGATGTGGTAGATGGATGGGGTACGGGTTATGATGCGGGCAGCTGAATTCTGAACCAGTTGGAGTTTATGGAGAGTTTTATGAGGAAGGCTGAAGAGGAGAGAGTTGCAGTAGTCCAGGCGGGAAGTGACAAGGCTGTGAACCAGAATTGCAGCAGAATGTGGGGTGAGTGAAGGGCAGAGGCGATTAATGGTGCGTAGGTGAAAGTGGGCAATCCTGGTAATGTTATGTATGTGGGATTGAAAGGAAAGTGTGTTGTCGAAGATTACTCCTAGGCTTTTGACTTGGGGGACGGTGAAACAGTGGAGTTGTCAATTTTAAGGGATATGTTATGTTTTTTTGAGATGGTGAATTTAGAGCCAACGAGGAGCACCTCAGGTTTATTACTGTTAAGTTTTAGGAAATTGCGGGTAAACCAGATTTTTGTTTCAGTGATACAGTCAGTCAGAGATGAGGGCGGGAGAGAGGAGGGGGGTTCAGAGTGAGGTAGAGTTGGGTGTTGTCAGCATAGCAGTGAAAGTGGATGTTGAATTTACGAAAAATATTTCCAAGGGGAAGTAGGTATATGATGAAGAGTAGGGGCCCCAGGAGAGAGCCCTGAGGCACACCGGAGGTGACAGGGGAGGGTGTAGATTTAAATGACTTTATTTGGATATATTGGCTGTGCTCAGAAAGGTAGGAAGAAAACCAGTTAGACGGGGTGCGGGTGATGCCAATAGTGGAAAGCCGGTGGAGGAGTGTGGTGTGACTAATGGTATCAAAGGCTGCAGATAGGTCTAGGAGGACCTATCTATACTGTACTTATTGTGTGTTTTCAATTGTGGTCAAATAATTGGGGCGAGTTTATGTGATTGTTTTTGATGATGTGCGGAGGCTGATTGATACATGCTAATTGTCCGTTATTGCTGTATCAGCAGCTACTCGTAAACGCAAATTTGAATTGCTGTTATTGAAGGTGCGACTGATTTAATTTCATTTTATTTTAGTTTCATTCTGCAAGTGTTGATGTCATGATCAGCTGAATAAATTCAGAAAACCACACGGACGTCTGACATCGTCATTTTGTAGCTTAGCTTTAGGACTTAGCTCCAATATCTTGGGAAGAACAGTACAAAGACGTATAATACATGTTTTTGGATAGTTTTTTTAGAGGATGTTTTGAGGTATTTAAAAAGTTAATTCAGATTTATGCGGAAATCTGGGTTACACCATTAACGCAGGAACGGAACTCGTTCGTAACCCGGGGAGTACCTGTATATAAGAGAGCAGTCGAACCAAATGCCACTAAGGCTAAGTGTTCAGGTGCCCCAAAACGTCGTGTCATGATAACACCGTTTTTCGGTTTCAGCAAGTTGTTTTTTTGAGCATAAATAACCTAGGGTGCAGGTGATAGTCTCAGATCTCAGTTCAGTCGTGTTTGCCCATTTCGCTCGCTGAGTAATGGACATGAAAGACATGCATAAAAGCATGTATGGATGAAAGACAGAAATGAAGGATGGATGGAAGGATGGGTGATTGATAAGATGTGGGATGATCAATGAAAAGTAGAAATAGAAAAATTGATAGATTGATATGTGAATGGATGAAAGCATGAATAGGAAGGACCGTGGATGGGTGATTGAGTGAGCGGACCAGATGATGCATGGCTGACAGCTTGATAATGTATCTGGAACGGTGGATGGATGAAAGGTAGGTAGGAAGGAATTGTAAAGGATGGATGAATGTCAGCTGAAGCAAGGGTAGAAGTAAAAATGTATTGAGTGAGGAAAGGATGGATGGAATTAATGTATTGACTACAGGCTGTATTTTAGAATTAAAGGCAAAGGGAATAAACAAAAGAGGGATGGAAGGATAGTTTGGCTGGTGGGATGGATTCAAATAATGTTGGCTTAGGTGATAAATAAGATTTAAAATGATGAATAGGTGGATGAATAACATGAATGAAAGATAAATCAGTGATTCCAACCACTGTGATGTAATACTTCATTAGATGTACCACTGTAAATTAACCAGTGTCAATTATTGGGATGAAAAAGTATATACTACAACAACAACAAAAAAATACAGTATTATTGTATTATTGTTCATTTCTCACTGCCAAAGACAAACAGTAACAGGGAGAACAATTAAATGCTCCTCCGCTAGATTAGTTAGGTACTAAATTAACCTGCGTATGCATGGATGAATGAAGGGGTGGCTTGCTGATTGGTGAATGAGTAGAATTAATGGATGCTAGATTAAGAGGGAAAATGAAGGCAATATGACGGATGGCTGGATAGATAAGGATGCATGGATCAATGGACGATAAATGGGTGCATGTTGAGTGGATGCATTTGCCTAGCAACATCCATGCTGTAAAACACATATGAATTAAGCTTCAGTGAATAGATGGACTAGGAAAAAATGCAGGGTCATAAAACATTTACATGAAGGCGCATGTCCAATGAACACGTCTTTTCATCAACCTGCTCACACAGATAAGGGTTGTTCCGCAGGTTCATATTCCACATCCACATCATCAGCAAAGTGACTGAAAACTTCTCTGATCCTCCTGCACATGAAATTAATCAGGATCACCTAGCCTTACACATAGATAAGAAACAGAATACATTTGACCTTTGCCTTCAACTGATGTCATCGGTAGCTTTCCTTTACTGAAATTTGGGATATAATATTCTGACAGGAGAAAAACTCTTGGTTGAAATACAGTGTATCACAAAAGTGAGTATATCTCTCACATTTCTGCAGATATTTAAGTATATCTTTTCATTGGACAATGCTGATAGAGTGACACTTCGACACTATGAAAAGCAGTCTGTGTGCAGCTTACATAATAGAGTTTATTAATTTTCCCCTTAAAATAACTCAAAATATAGCCATTGATATCCAAACCCCTGGCAACAAAAGTGAGTACACCCCTTAGAAACTACGTACATCCCTAAATGTTCAAATTGAGTACTGCTTGTCATTTTCCCTCCGAAATGTCATGTGACTCGTTACAGGAGTGCTGTCAGCATTGCTGCAGATATTGAAGTGGTGGTGGGTCAGCCTGTTAGTGCTCAGACCATACACCGCACTTTACATCAAATTGGTGTGCATGGCTGTCACCCCAGGAGGAAGCCTCTTCTGAAGACGGTACACAAGACATGGTTCCAGTAATCCATGTGCTTTGTTGACATGTCTCCAGCAAACTGTTTGCATTTGCCAAGCAGCTTGGTGATATAAGATCCACCGAGGGAGCAATTGTTAGAAAATGGAAGAAGCTAAACATAATTGTCAATCTCCCTCGGACTGGGGCTCCATGCAAGATCTACCTCGTAGGGTCTCAATGATAGTAAGAATGGTGAGGAATCAACCAAGAACTACACAGGAGGAGCTGGCCAAGGTTACTGTTGGTAATACACTAAGACGTTATGGTTTAAAATCATGCATGGCACGGAAAGTTCACCTGCTTAAACAAGCACATGTCTAAGCTCATTTTAAGTTTGCCAATTGGATGATCCAGAGGAGTCACGGAAGGAATTCATGTGAACATATGAGATCAAAATGGAACTTTTTAGTCATAATTCTACTCATAGTGTTTGGAGGAATAAGAATGATGAGTACCATCCCAAGACACCATCCCTACTGTGAAGCACAGGGGTGGAAGCATCATGCTTTGGGTGTGTTTTTATGCATATGGGACAAGATGCCTGCACTGTAGGATGACCCAGGCCATGTATTGTGAGATTTTGGGGAATAACCCTCTTCCTTCAGTTACAGCATTGAAAATGGGTCGAGACTGGGTCTTCCAACATGACCATGGCCCGAAGCAGAAAGTCAGAATAACCAAGGACTGGCTTCGTAAAAAGCATATCAAAGTTTCGGAGGGGCCTACCCAGTCTCCAGACCTAAACCCAATAGAAAATCTCTGGAGGAACCTCAAACTCCATGTTTCTCAGTGACAGCCCAGAAAGCTGATTGATCTAGAGGTCTGTGTGGAGCAGAGGTCCAAAATCCTTGATAAAGTCTGTGCAAACCTAGTGAAAAGTTACAGGTAATGGTTGACCTCTGTGATTGTAATCAAAGGCTACTGTACCGCATATTAACATTTACTTCCTCAGGTGTTCAAATAATTATTTGCAGCAGTATAATACAAATACAGTAAATTGTTACAAAAAATCATACACTGTGATTTCTGGATTTTTTTTTTCCTTTAGATTGTCTCTCACAATAGACAAGCACCTACCATGAACATTTCAAACCCGCCCATGATTTCTAAGTGGGAGAACTTGCAAAATGTCAGGGTCTTTAAATACTTATTTTCTTCAATGTACTTCCGGGTTGGCTGTTGGGTTAGGAAAACATTGGAAAACCCAAGTAAAAACTATAACATGAAGAGATCTAGAGACACACACTATTGTGCCTGTAAACACTTCATTTTTACTTGTGCCTTATTTCCATGACATCCCCTTAACACATCAATACAGACAGGACTAGTGAAAATTGAAAAGTGAAAATCCTCCTCAAGTATTTGTACTGAACTCTGTTACATTATAAGTCTGACGAGAACATTGTTTCACAGCGCATTTACATTAATATTCAGTCCAACGTTCAGTGTCACTGATGTAGTCTCGGGTAACACTCGATCCAAGCAATGAGAAAATCTGATGATTGCGGAATGAATCATATCTAAATTATGAATTGTATCAGGTTCCCTGTTTAGAGTAACAAAAACATCTCAATTATTCATAAATGTTTTTCCTGGAGAGATTGTGCAAGTACGGCTATCTAACTGAGGTGGATTTCAATATCTTTAGGTATACTACTGTACTCTTTACGCAAGCCTTTATCTCAGCCCACAAACACTTTGTCCTACAGTGCATCCATACGAATCAGACACCATGTACCACATTCACAGTCCATAAACCAGCTGCTCTGCTGTAAGATTTCCAGACATCCCGTCTCAGTACAGTTGGTGTGAATGTAGGTGTTTGTGTGTGGCACCGCTCCTCAGACCTCCTGCTGCCTTATCGGCGAGTCATGTGCAAACATAGTAACACACATACACGCAAACACTGGTAACATAGTCCTAACAGCTAACTGCTCCATACCTGTTTTGGAAACAGATATGGTATCGTGGAGGTCTTGATGCATAGCTAAAATGAGTTCACATATTATCCTTCTCTTTATTTAGAGTCTGTCTTGCAGAGCGTGCGAGATGAGCCAATATCACATTGCCGTGATCAGCTTGTCACGTTTGAGAATTAGGGCCCAGGATTATAGTAGCAACTTGGTTCAGTGCTGTTATACTGTAGGTCGCAAGATGATATTCTCTTACAGCTATTGCAATACTGGTATCTTTAAATTAAACATTGAAATCGATATAGCAGCATGGTGAAAGAGTGGTTAGCGTCTGTCTCACAGTTCTGAAATTCGATTTCATACAAGTGTGTCCGACCTTCCTGTGTGGCTTTTGCATGTTCTCCCAGTGCTTGTGTGGGCTTTCTGTGACTACTCAGGCGTCTTCCCACATTCCTATGCATGCATGTTAGGATATTTGAAGACTATAAATTGTCACAAGGTGTAAATCTGAGTGTGAATTGTTTTGAATAAGCGCCAGCCAGCTCACGTGCAATCACAATGAGTATAAAGAATATGGATGGTTACACAAAGTATGTTATTAAAATATGCTATACTTTAAGTCTGGTGCCTTCCAATCAAGGCAATAGAATGTAGAGTCCAGCTCTGCTTACTGGAGTGTTTCTCCTCTTTTGCTTGTTCCTTTCATCTCTCTTTCAGTAACCGAAACAAACAAAAAAAGCCTCTTTGGATGTTAGTTATAGATATTATACAGTGGTACCTCTAAATATGAAGTTAATTCGTTCCAGGACCTTGTTTGTAAGCCGAAATGGTCGCACGTCGAGCAGGATTTTCCCATAAGAATACATTACAATTCCATTAATTTGTTCCACAGCCCAAAAACCTACACTAAATCCATAATAAATACTGCTGCTACTATTGCAAATAGCAAATGCACAGAGCAAAACAAATAAATTATGAATAAAAAGAGGAATAATAATATATTAATATTAGTAATAATAATAATAACAATAATAATACCTTTAATAATGTAACGAATTGGGTTCTAATGTGGCGACTGTGTTTTGCGTAGTGTAGCTGAACGCACCGTGTGGCTGACTTAACAAGGTGAGAGAGGACTCTTTACTTTCTTTTTTTTTTTTTTTATTTAATTTAATTTTTTTTTAACCTGTCCTGTTCAGCTTTTTGACACAGAGAATGGACGTCTAAATGTCCAGATAGTCTGGACAGTTTTAATATTTAACATTGAGAGTCTGACATACTCACATTGTGATCATTCAACGTACCTCGTTTATTATGACAAAGCAACGAACAGGAAGGGGTTATGGGGGGACAGAAGAAAAGAAACACAAGAGAAGAAAGAAAAGAAACACATATTACAATAAGAAATACATTGAACATCTAGACCGGACATGTCCAAAGTCCGGCCCGGGGGCCAAATGCGGCCCGTGGTCAAATTTCATCCGGCCCCCAGCCTCTGTCATAAACTCAATAACATCTGGCCCGCACACAGACTTAATAAATTGGTCAGCAGTACTGCAACTAGCATATGAAGTAGCTTACACACGAAATGCTGCTCCTCATTTACCCACTAAAAGGCAGCAGCACTTTAACCCTTTATTCCTAAATGTATCACATTTGATACACCTAAAATTTCATAATTTTCACACTAATTTAGAATTTTGACATTTGTTTTGGGAAAAAAAAAAGATGGATGTAAGTCAACATATGCATCTGCAGGTTCCATGAGAAAAAAACATGATTTAGCATGGGTTATAGATATTAGAGCGCTTATTACATATATTCATTTTGACCTTTCTTTTCACAAATTTGAAAAAAGGTTTCAATAGGACCTTATTTTTCAAATTTTGGGATTCTCTGATAATTGCTTCATGTTGCAGGTATTAAAGGCTAAGCAACATTACTCCGTGTGACCCTCTACTTCCACTTTCTAAAATGGCGACAATCAACAAAAGAAAGTTGACTGTGACGGCCAACGCTTCAAGGATAGGTGGAAATTGGACTATTTAATCACTAAAATACGCAACAACTGTGTCTTGCCTCATTTGCAAAGAGACAGTCGCTGTTTATAAAGATTTCAGTGTGAGGCGATATTATCAAACAAGACACGCTGACATGTACGACAAGATTACAGGGAAGATACGCAGCGAGAAATTGAAGCAACTTGAAGCTAGTTTAATTTCACAGCAGTAGTATTTCGCAAGAGCCCGGGAGTCGAAAGAGAACGCCGCAAAGGCTAGTTGCGAGATTGTTGAAATTATTCATTAAAAAAAATAATAAAGCAAATGTGACACACTGAATGGCTTGCTAAATTTTGCTTAAATATATTGTTCTACGTTAAGGACGTCAGCCAAGGTCAGCCCCCCACATTTTTACCACGCCAAATCTGGCCCCCTTTGCAAAAAGTTTGGACACCCCTGATCTAGACTAACTACTACCGTAAATTCCGGATTACAAGCCGCTACTTTTTTCCCTCATTTTGAATCCTGCGGCGTATGCAATGATGCGGCCAATTTATCAATTTTTCTAACGACCGCCAGGAGCGCTCGAGCATAAAATGCAAGCATAAGACACGTGGAATATGTGTGTCGAGGAAGACGCTAGTTGGCACTCTTACCCGTATTTTAAGTTTGTGCTTTGTGCACGAAAAAAAGTAGCAGACCCTCATCTTTGTGCATTCGTAGAATGGGTTGTGTGTTCAGCGCAGCCCATCCCTCCTCCCGCAGCCCAGCAAAGGAGCCATCGTCACCCCCCCGGGATCTAGGGTAGTCCCCCGGGCCACCAGCGCACCCATCAACCAGCCTTCAGGGATGGCAAGAGGGGACGCACCACCAACCCCATACCCACCCCCACCGCCGTCTGCCCACCCAGCCCATGAGCTACATCCGCAGCCCCCCAGCCGGCACGGCACGCCACGGGATCCCCAGTGGCCCACCAAGCCCAGGGCAGGGCAGGGTTCCCCGCTGGAGCAGGCAACACCCAGCCGATACACTGGCGCCCAGCCAGCGACCCGCGACTGAGCACAGGGGGGATACCCAGTCAGATAAGAGAGGGGAAGGGGAAGGCGGAGGCGTAGGCGGGACAATGCAGAGGAGCTGCCACGGGGCAGCGCAAGGTCGGAACCCCGACCTCCACCCATTCTCTTTACTTTCACTTTTCATGTTCAGTTGCGGCAGAACGCAGGCATGTTGTGTTGCA
This sequence comes from Corythoichthys intestinalis, assembly GCF_030265065.1. NCBI lineage: Eukaryota > Metazoa > Chordata > Actinopteri > Syngnathiformes > Syngnathidae > Corythoichthys > Corythoichthys intestinalis. The sequence goes on from NC_080410.1 coordinate 21,285,606, forward strand.
CAAGTTCTGAAATAAATGATTACAAACCTGACGGAGATGGCGATTTTTTGGCGATATTACCACAATAATAATTGTCACCTTAACTTATAAAGACTGCCGAACGGAGGTCAGAGGAGGATCGTCGAGATCATAGACATTCTACGGCTGTATTGTCGAGCCAGTTTACGGACGCACACACCACGGTTATATTTTTCTATCGTTTCGATCTTCATTTCAATGGTAAGCCTCACCTTTTTTCCTATTTTTACCACCTGCACTAGCATTCTTGAAACCCATGTTGATTTCTCTGACAGGAAAATCCGCTGTGCGTCCATCTTGTGGGACAACAAAGAAACTGTGGCGATGTCATACAGTAAATCGTCGTATTTCGAGCATATCGTCGGATGTAGAAAGAACTGGCAAGTCAAATTTTACGTCGGATGTCAAAAAGATGTTTGTTGAAGTGATCGTATGTCGAGGTGCCACTGTATGTTTAGTCATCACAGTTATTTTTATGTGTTCATCAGGTAGCAAGATACTTCATGTTTCAAGAAGTGACGAATGGACAAATACTGGCAGTGGTATTTTTGCCAAACAGCAAGTACTTTACGTTACTTTTTAATTACATATTGTACTTTAACTTGAAATGTCCATGTTTGATTTGTTGATTAAAGACTGCAGATTATTGATTAAACTTGCTGCTTTTTTTCCAATTCAAGTTGACTCACATCCAATTACTATCAATCCGTTTTTGTACCATCCTCATTAGTGTCATGATATGGAGCCAAATTTAAGTGGACTGCAGGACAAATATAAAGTAGACCTTTACAATAAAAAAAAAATCATGCCTTTAGAATATTTTATTCAACCCACAGTGAAAGTTTAGCTATAATGGAGGAAAATGAAATCCCCAGAAAAAACAACCACAGAGAGAACATGGAAACTCCTGAATGTTATACATCTTAAGCGGGCATGCTAACCACTATTAATAAGACCCAAAACCCTCCTTACTGGTATATCAGCACCTTTATCCTCATCAAAATATTGTGTGTTGCCATTAGCAAACACTTAATAAAAATTCATGGAAATTGTTTTTGTCTTTCCTGTTGTTTGTCCAACATTTTACTTTGTCAAAAAAGGTTAAAAAACAACAACAAAGTCAGTGTTTGGCGAACCCATTTTGACAATCCTGTAAAGGAGATCACTGAAACATGTTCTTAGGGGAAATAGCTGAGTTATTGATGCACATGCAACCTTAGCAAATAACCTGAGGCGCAAAACAGATCAAGCCTCTCACAAGCCTCATGAAAAGCCTCGTCAATCCCACTTTGTTGACTTCACTTTAATACTTCAGAGTGCCTCCCAAACCAAAGCAATCCCGTTTTCCTCAACGCACTGTTTAATCTTTTGAAGGGGGAGCACCCAGCTGCTGCTCTTCACACTTACTTTTTTTGAACTGTCTACGTTTTTACTTCCTTCATGGGTGCCGCAAACCTAACCTATCAAGCGTTTTTCGATTCTTTATGAAACACAACCGGCTTCCCCCAATATCTACCCAGTCAGTGGGACAGCCGCGTCCCGTCAATTATTCTCTGACCTTTGACTCACTACACCTATTTACTCTCACATCTACAAATCATCTTTTGACATAATGGTGTCAGGGATTATATATTTGGACTGGTGATGATTGGCGGAGGGAGGACTCATGATGAGGTCTTGGAGAATTCGTAGAAATTCAAGGAGAGTCGAGCAAACCCCTTATTTGAGAGGCAATAAACAGTTTAAAAAGATTTACGCACTCTCACGTAGATGGCATAGCACATCATATTCCAGCGTTATCAAGACAAAGGGGGAAGTGGAAGGTCAGACACAACCACTTTGGACTCTTTCAGAAATGTTGTGGAACATGTTTTGGATATTTAGTTTTTTTCTCAAATCCAAGTACAGCTGAACGTTATTGGAAAAAAAACAGATATTGCGATTTTGGGGGGGGGGGGGGGGGGTTGCAATATATTGTGATATTAAAACTAGATGAATTTTCACCACACTTAAATAGCTCTGTTTGGGAAGAGTTTGGTTGACTCACTATGATCACATTGTATCGATGACCGCGCCATTTTTTAGGGGATCGGAATCGGGTGAAAAGCAGGGGTGAAAGTCAGCGGGAACGGTCAGGAACGCAGTTCCGGTATAAGATTCAGGGCTGGAACACAGTTCCGGTATAAGATTCAGGGAAGGAACGCTGTTCCGGTATACGGTGCTTTGAGTCTGAAAATATGATGGCAATTGTCAAAACGCTATGTAAAAAAAGAAAAATACAAAGCTGCCACACATGCATTTCATCTCCAAGAAGAAAACAATCTACCAACATCAAATTTACATACACAAGTGTTAACAACAAGCATAATAAAGTGCTGTGTAGGGTAATCCGTTTCCACCGATATTTATTATTTATTTTATTCCACGGACGGCATGGAGGTTTCCCCAGCTGCTGCAGTTATCTGAGTCTGACGAATCCACGCAGCAAAGCAAAACGCCTGGACTCATTTATCCGTTCAATTGGCTGACATACTGACATGTGATCACCTGAGATAGTTAGCTCTGATTGGTTCAGATGTGCAATTTTTCTGAAACAGCAAAAAATAAATAAAATAAAATAAAATAGGGCAATGCAACAGAAAATGGATCAAATCTTTAAGAGCAAGGAAAGAGCTAAGGTTGCTTATTTATCATATTTTGTTTTATTTGCACTGATAGGGGAGGTTCAGAACATCTTAGCTGTCAATGTGCACTTTGGACTTATATTTGTTAATTTGTGTTAGGCTACCTATTCATTTCCTTATGATTTAAAAAAGTAAATGTTTGTGCGATCTTCAAAATATATTCCATTTCACTCTGCATAATATAAGTCATTTGTACTTTGTATTTTACTTATAACTTTATTATTAAAAAACACAACAAAAAGTAAATTTTCACATTATCTTCAATTTCAATATACATCTTATGTTCTTAAGTAGTTAAAATTGAGATTTGGCATGTAGTAGGTGAGGAAATGAGGGAAAATAGAAATTAGGAGATGGACGTTGGGTTATCGCTGTTTTTGTTAACTATTATTTTGCAAATCATTGAAAAAAATACAATTTTGAATGAAAATCAGTGTTTGTATGTGTTATAGAAATAACTGACCAAAACAGTTTTCTTTGCATTTCAGTAGTTTTGACCCCCCCCACCCCCCCAAAAAAAGTTTTCTTTGCATTTCAGTAGTTTTGACCCCCCCAACCCCCAAAATAAATAAATAATTAAATTTCTGGCTCTGTGGTGACCTTCACTTCGGGGAATTCGGGCAAGAAATTCTAACCACTTTCACCCCTGGTGAAAAGGATCAGGTTTTTCGGAATCGAGTAAAAAGGATCAGGTTTTTAATTACAAAAAAAAAAGTTTTTTCTGCTTCAGGCTCGTACAGCCTCTCAACCTTCCTCCTGCTAAAAACTATGACCAAACTTTTTTTCTTGGTCACCAGTGCAGCTGGTTTTTGGAACTTAAAGGAACTTAAAATTAACGATGATTAACAGGTTTGTAGCTTTGATATAGCGAGAGACGCCTCGGTAGCTCTACGATTAAAGGCACAAATGTGTTAATCGTGGTTAAGCTTGGTACACAGTCTGATGTGTGATGTGGCAACTCATTCATTGAGTAAGTGAGAGGCTGTTCTCGGCAGTGTGAGCGTCAAAGCAAAAAAAAAAACTTTTTTCGGTATCGGATTGGGACTCGGTATCGGCAGATTCTTAAAATCAGGTGACTCAGACTCAGGCGCAAAAATATGTGATAGGGACATCCTTAGTATTCATATAATAACGTTTAATCCAGGCTAAGGGGGTTTATCCTTGAATGATGATGTTTGGTGTATATAAAAGGGATCCAGGAAGCAATGTCTCTACACAATTGCTGCTTTTATGATGAAAAACTAAAGTTTACATAAAAAATAAATTTTAAAAAATTGCATGTCCTGCAATGGGATTATTGTCCAAGCACACGTTGCGATGACAATATTCAAACGATATATTGTGCAGGCCTAAATCCGAGTGACGTTTGCTGCACAATCACCTGGCGCTTTTTCAAAACACGTGTTTCCTCTGGAATCTACAAATCTTGCATAGGTTCATATGAATTACAAAATAAACATTACAGTCAGAAAATGTACACTTACAGTGTGCAGTTCACATACTGTAGCATCTGTAATGGAAGTTGTTTGTATTAATTGCCACCACGGACATCAGAAATAAACAGCAGTACAAAATGAGAAAGAATCCACTATCGAAAAAGTCCATCCACTGCAACAAACAGGCACATGCGCATACATGTGTCATATAATCAATGTGATGGCTCCTGTCGGTAGTTATTAATGATAACCAGCACATTGAGTAATGAAGTCATGGCACATGTAAATGGGTGAGAGGTCGCCTGAATTCTTATAGAGGAGTGTGGTTATAGGCCAGCTGAGGATAGGAAAAAGCCTCGCCAAGTCCGGCTGGTGTGGCCTAATATAAGTTGTGTGGTTCCTGGAACTTGAGAACTGGGAGACAGAGAAAGGACCAACCAAAAGTAACAGTCACATTAATTCGAGTGTATCCAGCTCTGCTACTAAATATTTTAAATACAAATACTGCATTACTGCATTCCATCAGATATTTTAAGCATCAGTAATTACGTAGGTATTTACTCACATTTAATATCTGTGTATGATACATTTTATTAACACATTGGCTCCTATTGATACACGATAGGCGTCCAATCCGTTTGAATTGGGAGGGCCACCCCTTTAGATGTGTATGTTTTAGTGTTGGGGGAATACTGATTCTTAGCTGCTTCTGCACATGGTAGCATGGTTGCATGCTGTTATATCGAATTTTGGGAAATTTGTAGCACAATGGCTAGATAAGGAGGTGGATTAACACTACATGTAAGAGAACACAGAAAACGGAATTATGTTAAAACGTCAAAATTGTTACCGTAATTTTCGGACTATAAGCCGCTACTTTTTTCCTTTATTTTGAATCATTTTGAATTTGGCTTATTTGTTGATTGATATGGATTAATGGATAACACTTTATTTGACAGCGGCGACATATGACCGTCACAATTATGACATGACACTATCATGGGCATTACTGAATGCTAAGTGTGGTCCAGCAAATTATGTCACTAACTCCATTTATGTCCAGCTTGGATCTTTTACATCCATTCAGAAGTGAGATAATACATGACATCTGTTATAAGCATTCATTAACGCTCATGACAGTGTCATATCATAAATATGATTGTGTAATGACAGTCTTATGGGGCAACTGTCAAATAAAGTTTTATCAAATACCATGACTCAATCAATGAAACAACTGGAACAGTAACTGAAGAAATACTTAGCACGGACATTAATTTTGATAGTTGTTTACATCTGTAGCACTGCAATGCATGCTAGGAGGCATGTTGGACAACAACAGTGTTGACAGCAGGTGCCAGCAGTGATTGACTGTGTGCCTCAAGGGAGCAGTGATGGCCAAATGAAGCTTCTTGAAGCAATGATGCTTTGCAGGCAATTGATTCAAAGCTTCATGGTGGTTAATTTGGTGTTATGACAGACACTTATAATACAGTGAGGACAGCTGCGGCTTATAGTACAGTGCGGTTTATGAACAAATGCCGTTTTCGTGTCAAATTTGGTGGGTGGCGGCTTATAGTCTGGTGCGCCTTATAGTGCAATAATTAGGGTAAGCGCAAATAGAATATTTTCATTACCCAACAAATACTAGATATATTGACAAAAACTACAGTGTAAATTTATATTAATTAGTATTTGCATCATTATATTTAAATGACGGTAAATGTGTTTTGTTTTGTGTGGGTTTCTATGCACTGTTCCTTTAACCTCATAAGTCAATTAAAATGACTTTGTTGCCTGGAACACACAGATCACGAGCACTCTGATATTTGACGTAGCTGCAACGCCCACAGCTGACATCAGAATGATGAACAGGAATAGTGTGCTCTGACTGACAACAGCCACCCTCAGTATTACATCCACATATCTGTCAGTACAATTTCATAAAGCGCCTCCTTCTGTCACACTGCAACTGTTGTTTGCCTTCACCTCCACATAAGTGAAAGTTCCAGTGAGCGCACAAGCCTCCAGTCACCATGGGAACAACAACAATAAAGTCATACAGGGACGATGAATGATGAGCAGACGAGAAGAGATAGATGTAAAAAAGAGATGAAAGGCTCTAATTAAGAAGGCGATGTCACGCTTGCTGTTTTCCTGCATGAACTGATACAGTATTAGAATATTGCAGAGGTGGGTAGAGTAGCCAAAGATTTTACTCAAGTAAGAGAAGCGTTACTTCAAAATAATATTACTCAAGTAAAAGTAAAAGTAGTTGCCAAAAAAATGTACTCAAGTACAATACAAAAGTATTTGGTGACCCAAGTAATGAGTAACATTGTGAGTGACATCTTATGATGTTTGATTTTTTTTTTTTTTTTTTAAACAATGGTATTTTTTTTCTCAGTAAAATGTTATCCACAAGAACTGTTATTGATATACTTTACTCTTACCTATTACAATACCACATTAAGCAAAAAAAAAAAAAAAAAAAAAAAAAAAACATCATTGAATTCCGGCAAGAGAAAAAAATGTGCAGAAATGAAGCATCATTCTTCCAAATAGCATGAGGGCCCTCTAATGGTGAAAACATTTCCTATTATGAAATAAAAGGATCATTTATATGTTTTTTTGTGGTCAATCGGTACCAAATAAAAACAGGGAGAGGTTAAAATCCGCACTTTTTAGTCATGATGACGGCAGCGTTCTATGTCAAATACTTACTCTTTTACGGTGCTTTAAAGATGCCACATAATTGATCAGGCCAACATGATCATAGAACACCAAGCTTGAGCCTTTTTTTTTTGTCCTGTTCTGTTGAACTGCTTGACACGGAGAATGGAAATCTGAGTGTCTGATTAGTCTGAACAGTTTTCATGTATCACATGGGAGTATGACATACTCCCATTGTGATCATTTAACATGCCTCGTTTATTAGTTAAAAAGCAGCTAACAGGAAGGAGTTATGAAAGGACAGAAGAAAAGAAGGAGAGAGAGACAGAAGAATTACAAAGAACAACAAGAAATACATTGAACGCCTACACTAACTATGAATCTATTGGTGCTTTTGTTACCCAGTTGTATTTCCAATTGACACCATGTGGGGGGCCTGATGACCAAAGAAAGAGGGGGAGAGTCAAAACGATAATGGATTGGGAGGGGTGGAGTGTACACAAATCAGCCATGTGAGGTGTAGAACCCAGTATTTGTGTGAACCCCTTGTGAGTCGGAGTATGCTTGCATCCTGTTCTATGCTATCTGCTCGCTAATCCTGAGACCAGAGGTTGCGCTAGACTTTTTCGTTGTCTGTCATTTTGACTGACAGGGTCATAAAAATCCGGTCATAATCTATTTTTACCCGTCACTTAAATTTTTGAAATGATAATAATGACATATTCAATAGTATTTAGTTTTCATTCATTTTTAATTAATATTGTAATGCTTGCTTGGCGGCGAAAAGTTAGACACGGAAGTCGTGGTATTTTTCTCCCTCTTTTTACTCTGCTTACCGCCAGCAACACCAACAAAACAACAACTCCGCCCCCAAAGAAAAAGAGGCAACTATATACACAGGCGGCAATCTAGTCCACCAATTAGATGACGCGCTGGCACACCAATAAGTGGTGCACCAATAAGAACCTCGCGTTGATGTGTCAATCACGGTGCCGCCGCCAGACCCCGGTGACGCTACAATATTCTGTCCGAACAAGCTTAACAGAATCCACACCGTGCCATCAAGCATATGAATGTGTAACTTCTTCTCCGCAGTGACAAAAACAGCTGACTGTGGCCCCAGTAGGTAGGCTACATATGGAACAATGGAATTAACAGTTCACCTGCTGTGGCCTGAACGCAGTCTTCCTCCTGGTGCGCATGGACTTGAATTGCATGCCCGCTTGTGCATAATCAAATGTCTCAAGTGGGATTCCTTCAGAGGCTATTGTCATGAGGTTTGACTTTTGCCTCGGACAGACGACTTAGTTCGGACACTCAGTTGCCTTGACATTTTTCCGAGTAAGGCCAACGACATCATGCATTAAGAGAGACAATAGCTAATTAATATGCTCACTCGCCACCCTGTGGTCTGGGGTGTGAATTGCAAACTGTCAAAATGACAGATGGGCTTCAGTTTTTTCCGTCACCGTTTTAAAAAAACGGTCAACGACGGAAAATATTCGGTTAACGCGACCCCTGCCTGAGACTGAGTTTTACTACTTGAGTGTGTCAAATTACACCTAGTAATGCGTGAATCACATCAGACATGAGATAGTCCTGCAGACTAGAGGAAATGCCGGTGCGGGGGCCGCTCTAGGGCCGCGGCCCTTCCCCAGCCAATCGGGGGGGTGGGGGGCGAGCCAACGCAGCCCATCTCTCCTCCCGCAGCCTAGCAAGGGACCACCATCACCCCCCCGGGATGCAGGGAGGTCCCCCAGGCCATCCGCGCCCCCATCAACGGGCCTTCAGGGATGGGGCTAGGGGATGCGCCACCACCCCTCACGCCCACCACCACCCCAAGCTTGAGTCTAATTGGTATAATGGAGTCATGTGATTATTGTTGCAACGTCTCATTGGTGAAACTGGTACAGCCACTGTTGGCATCTGTGGCACAAAAAAATAATAATAATAATAACATGCAGAATAAGAAGGAAAAATGTAACGACTAATGCAGTCCTAAGTAGCGGAAGGAGTGAAGCGTCTCTTCACAAAAAGTAAAAGTAAAACGTATGGCTTAGTAAAACTACTCTTAGGAGTACATTTTTCTCAAAAAGTTACTCAAGTAAACGTAACAGAGTAAATGTAACGCGTTAATCCCCACCTCTGGAAGTACCTTTAAAATGAAAGCATATTTATTATAAGTCTGTTTCTCACTCTGCTAAAACATTACTACGGTCTACATATGTTCAAATGAAAATGATAATGATTAGTTCTTGATTAATCAGAGTTTTCCTGTCTTCAAAATTTTCATTTGAAGCTCAAGATCAAAAATAGCCTGTTGTGGTGACAAATGACGAGAATGGTGACCACATATTTAAGCCTATGAGAGATTGGGCGTGTGTGGGTGATTGTTATAAAGTGTAACACTGAAAAATGTAACATCCAGCATCACAGGAATCTACATACTGTATACTTCACACAGACAGGGCAACCTTAAGAATGTATGGAATGTTTGGATCTTGAGTTGAGAATATACCTTTGAATTTGGCTGTTATATACAGTGCATTTTTATACCTGCTAATAACTACATTTTCCAATTGTTGTAACTCAGGGGTGTCAAACTCATTTTCATCGTGGGCGTAATTATGTTTCCCTTTCATGCCGTTATTAGTGTGAAAAGCCATATGGCTGTATAGTATAGTCAGCTCATCATTTATAATTGCCCATGCAATCGAATTTGAAATTACAGCACAGAACTATTTAAATACCATGTTTAAGGCCTTTCCACAATATTCCAAGCAATGCGCAGCTTGCCGCCGACAAACCAATTCATTGTGTATGTGGCGACAGGGCATGATCCGTGGAAAAGAGCATTGCTGTGGCGCGTCAAGAGTAAATTGCGTGAAAGGGAGGATTCACAAAATATATAAATTAGGGCTGTCAAACGATTAAAATTTTTAATCGAGTTAATTACAGCTTAAAAATTCATTAATCGTAATTAATCGCAATTAATCGCAATTCAAACCATCTATAAAATATGCCATATTTTTCTGTAAATTATTGTTGGAATGGAAAGACACAAGATGGATATACTGTATACATTCAACATACGGTACATAAGGACTGTATTTGTTTATTATAACAATAAATCAACAAGATGGCATTAACATTATTAACATTCTGTTAAAGTGATCCATGGATAGAAAGACTTGTAGTTCTTAAAAGAAAAATGTTATAGAAATTTTATATTAAAACCCCTCTTAATGTTTTCGTTTTAATAAAATTTGTAAAATTTTCAATCAAAAAATAAACTAGTAGCCCGCCATTGTTGATGTCAATAATTACACAATGCTCATGGGTGCTGAAGCCTATAAAATCAGTCGCACCCAAGCGCCAGCAGAGGGCGGCAAAACTTCATAAAACACAATTAACAAGTGAGCGTTTTACTGGACTGTCATTTAAATTTGTCTGAGCGGGGCATCTGCGTTAATTGCGTCAAATATTTTAACGTGATTAATTTAAAAAATTAATTAACGCCCGTTAACGTGATAATTTTGACAGCCCTAATAGAAATATGTTCTATTCCAAAGCGGGGGAAAGTAGATACAGTGGTACCACGACATACGATCGCTTCGACACACGATCTTTTTGACATATGACGTTAAATTTGACCCGCCATCTTTCTACATCCTACGACATGTTCAAAATACAATGATTTATGACGGCACCGCAGTTTCTTTGTTTTCCCGCAAGACGGACGCACGGCGAATTTTCTTGTGAGAGAAATCAACTTGGGTTCCAAGAATGTTACTGCAGGCGGTCAAAAGAGGAAAAAGGTGAAGCTTACCATTGAAATGAAGATGGAAATGATGAAAAAATATGAGCGTGGTGCGTGCGTCCGTGAACTGGCTCGACAGTACGGCCATAGAATGTCTACGATCTCGACGGTCCTCCTCCGAACTCCGTTCGCCAGTCTTTATAAGTTAAGGTGACAGTTATTATTGTGGTAACATCGCCGAAAAAATCGCCAAATTTGTCAGGTTTTTAATCATTTATTTCAGAAGTTGTGCAACAGTCAGCCACCTGGTGCGTTCGGGTACACCACGTAAACACACCCACCACATTAGAACGCGATTCGTTACAACATTACAGGTATTATTATTGTTATTTCAATTTTTATTCATTATTTATTTGTTTTGCTCTGTGTGGTTGCTATTTGCAATAGTGCCAGCAACATTTATTGTCAAGTTCAAAAATAGAACCTTAGGTAGACATTTGTAAAATTACCCAAAAATATGGAGAGAAGACACTCAGTTTTCTTGGCCAAGGAGAGCAAGGAGGGACTAGACAGAGAAATGCTAGATTACGCTGTATAGTCACCAAAATTGATCTAAAGAAAAACCCTCCTTGCTCTTTTTATTAGGGGTTTGTCCTAACACAGAAGGGTGCCGCCCTAAAGGGAGGGGGAAAGCAAGCTGGAGACACCCATGTGATTTTGGTTGGCTATGTGTGAGCATGTAGGTGGAACTAACTAAATACACCTGTGTAAGCAAGGGCACTTAGGTAAAATGGTCAGAATGACTCAGACACTTCAGTTATGCAACGCTGCGGCCATGGAAGATGTCCTCGAATGGAAGATTGTCCTCGAAAGTCTAGACGAAAGTCCAGACGTAAGATGCTGAAGATGTCCTAGAAGGTCTAGTTACGCAATGTTGCGGCCAATAAGCAAGGCAGTTGTCACACCGACCCTTTTTAACACTTTGTAACACTTAAACATTATACCTAGTATAGCAAGCAATAATCATTTACTGGTTATATCAAATAAGAAAAAATATGGCAATATGTATTATGTATGTATTAGGTATATATGAGCACAAGCAAATATTCAATCAATCAAGCAAATATTCAATCAACCCTCGATAATTAACTCAACATTTATCAAGGATTTAGTGTAGGTTTTCGGGCTGTGGAAATAAATAATGGAATTTTAATGTATTCTTATGGGAAAAGCCTGCTCAACATACTGTACGACCATTTCTACTTACAAACAAGGTAATGGAACAAATTAACTTTGTATGTAGAGATACAAATGTACTGTTTTATGGCTGCTACAGTATGATCTACCCCTCCTTCTTTAAAATAAGAAAAGTTGCGGATTTGCCGTACAGCTAGAGCGAATAGGCCTTTGAACTACATTCCTGGTGGCCACGGCACCCCCATTTGCCCGATATGTGGTACAATTTGGAATTTTAATCAATGTTTCCATCCGTATTCAGGTCATGATAAGTTTTGTCACAGTCTGTCACTGTAACCTTGACAGTGAGGGGACGAGCCTGCTGAGCCTCAGAGGTTCAAAGGCATTCTTCGTTTCAACGTTTCAGTCAACATATTTTATAAATGAACATTGACACCTGCCAGCTTTGACGCACGTTTGGAACCCAAACCGAGTAAAATCAAGTTCAAGAGTCGGCGTCAGCCTCGAGGGGCACATAAATAAAATGTAAATAAATAAATAAATGGATTTGAGGTTTTTTTTGTTTTTTTGTTAACTAATTCACTAATCATTCACTTGTACCATTTGTAATTTCTCCCATTTCTGCATAAAACCACCATCAAATGTGATCTGATCTTTGTCAGAATCATAGAGATGAAAAACAGTGTCTGCTTTAACTAAAACCGCCCAAACATTTATAGGTTTTCATATTTTAATGAGTATAGTATGCAAACAATGATAGAATGAGGAAAACTAAGTAAGTGAACCATCACATTTAATATTTTGTCACCCCCCCCCCAGCTTTGCAGCAATAACTTCAAACAGACACTTCCTGTAGCTGCACATCAGTCTGACACATCGATCAGAACTAATCTTGGCCCATTCTTCTCTACAAAACTGCTGCAGTTCAGTCAGATTCCTGGGATGTCTGGCCTGAATCGTTGTCTTTAGGTCATGCCACAGCATCTTAATGGGGTTCAAGTCTGGACTTGGACTTGGCCACTCAACATGCCTTTTGTTCTTCTGAAACCATTCTGAAGTTGATTTACTTCTGTGTTTTGGATCAATGTCTTGTTGCAACATCCATCCTCTTTTAGCTTCAACTGTCTGACAGACAGCCTCAGGTTTTCCTGCAAAACATTCTGATAAACTTTTGAATTCATTCTTCCATTGATGATTGCCAGTTGTCCAGGCCCTGAGGCAGCAAACAGCCCCAAATCATGATGCTCCCTCCACCATGCTTCATGGTGGAATGAGGTGTTGATGTTGGTGAGCTGCTCCATTTTCCTCCACACATGACGTTGTGTGTTACTCCCAAACAATTCAACTTTGGTTTCATCAGTCCACAAAATATTTTGCCAAAATTTCTGTGGAGTGTCCAAGTACCTTTATGCGAACATTAAATGAGCAACAATGTTTTTTTTAGACAGCAGCGGCTTCCTCCATGGAGTCCTCCCATGAACACCATTCTTGGCCATAGTTTTAAATATATTTGATGTGTGAACAGAGATATTGGACTGTGTCAGTGATTTCTGTAAGTTTATAGCAGACACTCTACTTTTTCTTTTTTTCTACCTCTCTGAGTATTCTGCGCTGAACTCTTGGCTTCATCTTTGGTGGACAGCCACTCCTTGGGAGAGAAGCAGCAGTGCCAAACTCTCTCCATTTGTAGACAACTTCTCTGTCTGTTGATTGATGAAAATCCAGACTTTTAGAGAGGTGTCAAACTCAGTATTTGTGTGAATCCCTTGTGAGTCTGAGTATGCTTGCATCCTATTCTATGCTATCTGATCGCTAATCCTGACACTGAGTTTTGTATCCACGATGGTTTTGTATCCTTTCCCAGCTTTATTCAAATCAACAATCCTTGATCGTAGGTCTTCAGACAGCTCTTTTGACCGAGCCATGATGCACATCAGACAATGCTTCTCATCAAGACAATTCTTAACAGGTGTGTGTTTTATAGTTGGCAGGGCACCTTTAAACCACTAATCAGCGATTGGGCACACACCTGACTTAAATCGTTTGACAAAAAATTGGGATTCAATTGCTCTTAAAGTCTCCTTCGGCAGAGGGTTCACTTACTTATTTTCCCCCCTTCTGTCATTGTTTGCATGCTATCCTCATTATAATATGAAAACCTATAAATGTTTGGGTAGTTTTAGTTAAAGTAGACACTGTTTTTACATCTGTATGATTTTGACAAAGATCAGATCATGCTTGATTGTGATTTTATTCAGAAATGTGAGAAATTCCCAAAGACTCAGATACTTTTTCATACCACTTTATGCGAAACGGTTACATATATAAATGGCATTTTTTTTTCTCTTTTTCTGTCACAGATTTATGTAACATAAAACAATATATAAATTTAGGTCTCGGGAAATGATACAAAAGGACGATGAGTACCTTGTCAAGGTGTTGCTGACAGCAAGCAAAAAATTAATCACGAGACTGTGGTATAAGGCAGACCAGCCAACTGAGGAACAGTGGATGTGTACAGTGGAGGAGCAATGTGAAATGGAGAGAATTACATTTAGACTATGAATACAAGAAATACAATTCGAAGACAAATGGAAGAAATGGAAAGACTTTAGAAAGGAAAAACAGGACACCAATTTTAAATGAAAATAAAGAACTTGGACATTTGAACAAGATGATTAGGGAGAAACTGAAGGTGAGGTCATGATACTGTAAATTAGTGGCATTATTTATTTATTATATACAGGATTTATCTTTTTTTTTTATTGGTGTGCTTTGTTTTGGTTTGGTGTTTGTCGTTTCAAGATACTGGGTGTAAGTGTGTTTGGTCTTGAAAAAATAAATAAAAAACAAGTAAAAAAAAAATAAAAATAAAAAATATATACAGTGGGGCAAATAAGTATTTAGTCAACCACTAATTGTGCAAGTTCTCCCACTTGAAAATATTATAGAGGCCTGTAATTGTCAGCATGGTTAAACCTCAACCATGAGAGACATCAATGTGAAAAAAAAAAAAAAAAAAAACGAAAATCACATTGTTTGATTTTTAAAGAATTTATTTGCAAATCATGGTGGAAAATAAGTATTTGGTCAATACCAAAAGTTTATCTCAGTACTTTGTTATGTACCCTTTGTTGGCAATAACAGAGGCCAAACGTTTTCTGTCACTCTTCACAAGCTTTTCACACATTGTTTCTGGTATTTTGGCCCATTCCTCCATGCAGATCTCCTCTGTAGCCATGATGTTTTGGGGCTGTCGCTGGGCAACACGGACTTTCAACTCCCTCCACAGATTTTCTATGGGGTTGAGATCTGGACACTGGCTAGGCCACTCCAGGACCTTTGCTAGCCTAGCTGTGTGTTTGGGATCATTGTCATGCTGAAAGACCCAGCCACGTCTCATCTTCAATGTCCTTGCTGATGGAAGGAGATTTTCACTCAAAATCTCTCGATATATGGACCCATTCATTCTTTCCTTTACACAGATCAGTCGTCCTGGTCCCTTTGCAGAAAAACAGCCCCAAAGCATGATGTTTCACCCCCCATGCTTCACAGTGGGTATGGTGTTCTTCGGACGCAATTCAGTATTCTTTCTCCTGCAAACACGAGAACCTGTGTTTCTACCAAAAAGTTCTATTTTGGTTTCATCTGACCATAACACATTCCCTCAGTCCTCTTCTGGATCATCCAAATGCTCTCTAGCGAACTGCAGATGGGCCTGGGCGTGTACTGGCTTCAGCAGGGGGACACGTCTGGCAGTGCAAGATTTGAGTCCCTGGCGGCACATTGTGTTACTGATAGTAGCCTTTGTTACTGTGTTCCCAGCTCTCTGAAGGTCATTCACTAGGTCCCCCCGTGTAGTTCTGGGATTTTTGCTCACCGTTCTTATCATTTTGACGCCACGGGGTAAGATTTTTATGGAGCCCCAGATCGAGGGAGGTTATCAGTGGTCTTGTATGTCTTCCATTTTCTAATAATTGCTCCCACAGTTGATTTCTTTACACCAAGTGTTTTACCTATTACAGATTCAGTCTTCCCAGCCTGGTGCAGGTCTACAATTTTGTCTCTGGTGTCCTTCGACAGCTCTTTGGTCTTGGCCATAGTGGAGTTTGGAGTGTGACTGACTGAGATTGTGGACAGGTGCCTTTTATACCGATAATGAGTTGAAACAGGTGCCATAAATACAGGTAACGAGTGGAGCCTCGTTAGGCTTCGTTAGAAGAAGTTAGACCTCTTTGACAGCCAGAAATCTTGTTTGTTTGTAGGTGACCAAATACTTATTTTCCACTCTAATTTGGAAATAAATTCTTTATAAATCAAACAATGTGATTTTCTTTTTTTTTTCACATTCTGTCTCTCATGGTTGAGGTTTACCCATGTTGACAATGATAGGCCTCTCGAATCTTTTCAAGTAGGCGAACTTGCACAATTGGTGGTTGACTAAATACTTATTTGCCCCACTGTAGGTATACAGCAACAGGGATTGTATGTAAATTGTAGGGACCGCTTTAAAGTTGTGCGCACGACATGGTAATCTTACATTGACTCATTTCATTCTGACTTCTTTTCTCATTTTTACTCTTACAGCTGTGGCAAATGTATTTGACAATTTAAACATCTGACTTGTATCCATGTCAATGATGACCAGCTCTGTGCCCGTTCGTTGACTCATGACAATACAATTCTCTCCACAGACACTGCGCTGTTAAAAGTAAAGGAAAACTGCAATTTTGGCACATATTTTCCCGATTCAACACTTTATCGTCATAGACTATTTGTTTTGGTGGGCCACAAAATGTGTGTGATAGGCCAGGAATGACCTTCAGAAAATGAGTTGAAACTTTTGATCTTAAAACCTTTCTGTGAAAATTAAATCACTGGTTGCAGGACACATTCTTTCCCAGATCGGCACAAAGCCTCTCAGATTGTTCTTTGCTCTGAGTCCAACAGATGAATGCCAAACTACGTCAATTGCAAATATATCACTCTTTAGTGAGAAACCCTGAACCGTATCCAACATCCCCAATCTAACTCCAACCAAATCTAATGAAAATAAGATGGGAGGTTTCTGCCTCGTATGCAAAAGTTGATGCTCAGTTATTTTCAATCTGGACTCTAGTCAGATTTTAGAGCTCCCTCCCTTTTTTTTTTTAAGTTTTCTATAGAGTCTATAGAGTCGAAAGCACTGATGAGATGGAATTAATGAATGAAAGCCTCCCTATGACTGTCAACCAGAGGCTTGAAAGTGCTTGTTTAACCTATAACAAGTCCACATGGACCTGCTGGCATTGATCAACCTATCTCTCACACACATTTGCTTATTATGTAAGGGCAAAGGTTTATTTTTAGAGAGCGCTATAAGAGGACACGCCTGCTCCTACCAAGGTTTTCACTGGATGTTCTGGATCTATAATGTGTGAGAAGGACAGCATTTGGATAACGGCTGAAACAGTCCTAGAACCCCCATGGATATCTCTCAAATCTGCAGTTCAGTAAATAAACAAAACCAGAAGTATTTGCATCCTCCAAATCAGAT
The DNA here is from genome assembly GCF_030265065.1 of Corythoichthys intestinalis. Taxonomy (NCBI): domain Eukaryota; kingdom Metazoa; phylum Chordata; class Actinopteri; order Syngnathiformes; family Syngnathidae; genus Corythoichthys; species Corythoichthys intestinalis. Next base: position 21,302,907 of record NC_080410.1, read on the forward strand.
GAATTCATTGACCTCAATCGCTACATCAGGAATTGCGTCACCAATAACGAGTTCACATCCTTTTTTGTTTTTTGTTTCCGTGTTTGTTTTTATGCAAAGCCAAGCTCTGCAGAGCGGTCATTCAGAGTGCAGGTCACGGCGACTGCTGCACAAATGTGTTATGTCACGGCGACAAACACTCATCAAGTTACCAATATTTTTGCCACAACAGTCTGTGACTTCAAGAGTAGCCTTGTAGAAACACACTGGTGATAGTCAGTCAACCGTTTAAAGAGAACCTTGGACTTAGAGATTTGTAGGCTCTAATAAGCCACAATTGTTCTCTTTTACTAAAAAAAAAAAATGTTATCAGAAACACATAAAATATTGCCATTGATGTAAAAATCTATATTTATTACATGTTTTGACCTACGGGGGGGCGCCATGTTCTATGGACGCTCAGGGTGATTGTCACTGTCATTCAACGAATACTACCAGTGTAGGTGCACTATGCGCTCGGGGGGCACAATCTGCTCGGGGGGGGGCTACGCCTGCTGATGACGTCACAACAACGCTCATGTAGCATTCAGGGAATGTGGGAAGTCAGAGTTTTCCTACCTCCGACCAGGAAAAATATAATTGGAACGCCACTCGAACTGGGAGATCCTAGTCGCCAAGTCAGGGTAAAAAGTACCACTTCACGAGTTGCTTTAATCTGACGTCACTCGACAAAATGGCGCTTCAGAAAACGTATTGATGGCACATTAATGAAGTTAAATTAAATTTGTTTACGGCGCCATGTATTTTTTCTCATACAGTAAAATAGCTTAATTAATAGATATTTTTTATATCGCCTTTCAGCAGGGATGTAACTAAAGAAGGCAGTTTTAGCGTGTGCAATTTATCTCAACCGTAATTTTTCCTCCACTTTTCGATCGCTTATGAAAAGGCAGGTTTGCTGGAGGTCAAAATGTCTTTAAATGGCTAAAATAAAAACAACTAATTGCAGCTATCAACCATCTTTGTTGCTTACATTCGCTTGAAACACTTTGAGGTCGCAACTGTGACCATCTGAGTGGGATAAGTGTGACTTCCCACCTTCCTCAAATGCAGCTAAAGTGTTCAGGTTGGTTTTTCTATTGTGTCAATAATGGACGATTTATATGAAGAAATTTTTCCTTATTTAAAGAAAGGAACATACAACATCAGTACTGATCTCAAAATCAAGCAAGCAAAAAAATAAATAAAAAATAAAATAAATCAACCAACCATAGAGCTGAGTCTGATGCAAGGATAAAAGCCAGGGAATAAAACGTGTTGTTTTGTTTTGTTTTGTTTTAAACTAGTTTTAGAGATGGACCGTGATAGGCCCTGATATTTAATGTCTGAGAGACAGGTGTGCGCACACGGTCGCTCTTTTTTTAACTTTCACATTTAATTGTCAATAATCATCTCTGTGTGTGATATCATCAATCGCTCTGAATACGCATTTTTAAACTGGCACTATTAAGCGAACGCATTACTACGACTCTCAAGAACAACTATCACACTTTTAAACAGGCATTTTACAGGAGAGCACGGCTCTGGGCGTGCATTTCGACTCTTCAGCCAATCATATCGCGAGAATAACAAAACGTCACTGTCACGCACAGGCCCACCGAGCAGATTGCGCACCCCAAGTGGATAGTGCACCTACACCGGGTTACTGCAATAGCGTACCGCACAAATGCTATTTTTTAGACCGTGACGTCGCCATTGTAACGCAGAAGTGGGACATTATACACACGCCCTCGCATACAATCCGTTATATTTCTGCTTGTTTTCTCCGGTAAGCTTTCAAAAATTAACATGCCGATTAAACACTGCTGCTATGGAACTTGTAGAAGTGGTAGAAACGACTCTAGATATTAAGATATATGAAGGATGTTTTCTTCATACGTTTCCCGAAACCAAAAACTTGGAGGAAAAAATGTGAAGAATGGTTCAACTTGCCCAGACGTCCAAGTGACCAGTTTAACGCCAGCAAGATGAAGCCATTCATATTTCAAATCCAGTAAACATTTTGTTGGGGGCCATGGCCATTTTCATATTTTTACTTACTTTTTAGCGTGGCGTTTTGTCGTGCTGCTAAAATGGTATCTGACTGCCATTGTTACCTTTTCTGTTATTAAAAAAAAAAATAAAAAAAATAAAAAATAAAACTTTAGTAAGGGGGAAGTCCAAATAAATTATAGATATAACATTAGCTATCAATGAAAAAAATAAAAGTGTTCATTGGCTGTCACAGAGTAGCATTTGCGACAGCTACACAAAGACATAAGACAACCAGAGGGTATAATATATAAGAAAGACAGGGCATATGGTGGTAAAGGACAGATTGTTGAAACAGGAGAATGTCATTGTCAGTGGTGTAAGAAAAAGGTGTCGATAAAAAAAGCTAAGGCTAAACTTAGGTTGGCTCGGCTCTTTTTCCCGTCTTTTTCAGCCCTCGACACTCAAGCCATCTCTTTAACTGAACATGTATGTTCTTCTACATCTTTACCATTGAATTTGGCCCCAGGGACATTATTTTCGGACAGAATTAGTAGGTTTAGCTCAGTAAGCATCTCGTTCGTACACTATTTCCATTCATTTACTAATGGGGACAAACGGGAGTTTGACCCGCCTAGCCACAATAGCTAACGTCTTGAATATTAATGAGCAAAAGTAATGAGCAAAAGTGACGTGTTGCTCGCGGTACGCCAATCCTTTTATGTGGCAAGACATCCAACATATGCGATTACTACAGTACCTTGCAAAAGTATTCGGTCCCCTTGAATCTTGCAACCTTTCGCCACATTTCAGGCTTCAAACATAAAGATATGAAATTTTATTTTTTTTGTCAAGAATCAACAACAAGTGGGACACAATCATGAAGTGGAACAACATTTATTGGATAATTTAAACTTTTTTAACAAATAAAAAACTGAAAAGTGGGGCGTGCAATATTATTCGGCCCCTTTACTTTGAGTGCAGCAAACTCACTCCAGAAGTTCAGTGAGGATCTCTGAATGATCCAATGTTTTCCTAAATGACCGATGATGATAAATAGAATCCACCTGTGTGTAATCAAGTCTCCGTATAAATGCACCTGCTCTGTGATAGTCTCAGGGTTCTGTTTAAAGTGCAGAGAGCATTATGAAAACCAAGGAATACACCAGGCAGGTTCGAGATACTGTTGTGGAGAAGTTTAAAGCTGGATTTGGATACAAAAAGATTTCCCAAGCTTTAAACATCTCAAGGAGCACTGTGCAAGCCATCATATTGAAATGGAAGGAGCATCAGACCACTGCAAATCTACCAAGACCCGGCCGTCCTTCCAAACTTTCTTCTCAAACAAGGAGAAAACTGATCAGAGATGCAGCCAAGAGGCCCATGATCACTCTGGATGAACTGCAGAGATCTACAGCTGAGGTGGGAGAGTCTGTCCATAGGACAACAATCAGTCGTACACTGCACAAATCTGGCCTTTATGGAAGAGTGGCAAGGAGAAAGCCATTTCTCAAAGATATCCATAAAAAGTCTCGTTTAAAGTTTGCCACAAGCCACCTGGGAGACACACCAAACATGTGGAAGAAGGTGCTCTGGTCAGATGAAACCAAAATTGAACTTTTTGGCCACAATGCAAAACGATATGTTTGGCGTAAAAGCAACACAGCTCATCACCCTGAACACACCATCCCCACTGTCAAACATGGTGGTGGCAGCATCATGGTTTGGGCCTGCTTTTCTTCAGCAGGGACAGGGAAGATGGTTAAAATTGACGGGAAGATGGATGCAGCCAAATACAGGAACATTCTGGAAGAAAACCTGTTGGTATCTGCACAAGACCTGAGACTGGGACGGAGATTTATCGTCCAACAGGACAATGATCCAAAACATAAAGCCAAATCTACAATGGAATGGTTCAAAAATAAACGTACCCAGGTGTTAGAATGGCCAAGTCAAAGTCCAGACCTGAATCCAATTGAGAATCTGTGGAAAGAGCTGAAGTCTGCTGTTCACAAACACTCTCCATCCAACCTCACTGAGCTCGAGCTGTTTTGCAAGGAAGAATGGGCAAGAATGTCAGTCTCTCGATGTGCAAAACTGATAGAAACATACCCCAAGCGACTTGCAGCTGTAATTGGAGCAACAGGTGGCGCTACAAAGTATTAACGCAAGGGGGCCGAATAATATTGCACGCCCCACTTTTCAGTTTTTTATTTGTTAAAAAAGTTAAAATTATCCAATAAATTTTGTTCCACTTCACGATTATGTCCCACTTGTTGTTGATTCTTGACAAAAAATTAAAAATTTATATCTTTATGTTTGAAGCCTGAAATGTGGCGAAAGGTCGCAAGGTTCAAGGGGGCCGAATACTTTTGCAAGGCACTGTATTTGTGCTTTTATTGATATTATATACTTACAATGGGAAAACCCATTGGCAGTGTATCAAATACTTGTTCTCCCCACTGCAATGGTGCGAGGCTACCATCTGTGGGATTATGACTGAACGCCTCTAAGTCAGAATCCCGCCTAGCCGCGACGATACCGTAGCGCCGCGGCACTCCGGTGGGACACCGATAGCTGGCCCCCCCCCATGCGGGGGGGCCGGCGAGCAGAGCCGCTCGCGACCGGGCCGGGGCGCGCCCCCGACGAAGGGCGCCCCCACACCCCACACCTGCCGAAAACGTTTGCACAGTACTGTATATATATTTTTTTAATTATTAAATTTATTAGGATCATGGAAGCTTCCACTTGGGGAAAATATATACATACAGTATATCCTGTATATACATAATATAATAAAAATATACAGTACTGTGCAAAAGTTTTAGGCAGGTCTCCTGCCTAAAACTTTTGCACAGTACTGTATATACATATACATACCTAACCCTATATATACAGTGGGAAGAACAAGTATTTGATACACTATTCTCCCCACTATATATATATATACATATATATACTTGCTTATACAAATTACAGACCTGCAGACATGCTTTGCAAGTGGGAAAACCAGCAAAATCGGCAGTGTATCAAATACTTGTTCTCCCCACTATGTATAGACCCTACCCACGTGACGTCACAACTCCGCTCTCCTGAATGGTACCGCCCACTTGTCCGTCAAAACATAGTGTTAACCTGTTACGGCTACGTACATTTTTCCTATTTACGGCGTGTTTTTCTGCTCCTTAACATTAATAATCAAAATGGTGAAGGCGTGTGTGGCTGTTGGTTGCACTAACAGAGAAGATGGAAGGAGAGACTTGAAGTTTTACCGTATTCCGAGGGATCTGAAGAGGAGAGCGAAATGGACGGCTGCAATTCGACGTGAAAACTGGGCACCAAAAAATCACCACAGACTATGTAGTAGTCATTTTATATCCGGTAAGATGCATTTAAGATATACTTAGAGGGTTTGGGGCTGACAAATAACCACAATTAAGATCATTGCGAAGCTAATCGCCGACAACATACGACGTAGTACGACATAGTTTCAAATTCAAGATGTTTGTGACTTCCCTTTCTTCCACCATCGTTATTTTTTGAATAATATTTAGCTGGTACCAAGTGAAAGAAACTGGCCTCGTCTACGGGGCTGACAAATAACCACAATTAAGATCATTGCGAGGCTAATCGCCGACAACATACGACGTAGTACGACATAGTTTCAAATTCAAGATGTTTGTGACTTCCCTTTCTTCCACCATCGTTATTTTTTGAATAATATTTAGCTGGTACCAAGTGAAAGAAACTGGCCTCGTCTACGGAGCTGACAAATAACCACAATTAAGATCATTGCGAGGCTAATCGCCGACAACATACGACGTAGTACGACATAGTTTCCAATTCAAGATGTTTGTGACTTCCCTTTCTTCCACCATCGTTATTTTCTGAATAATATTTAGCTGGTACCAAGTGAAAGAAACTGGCCTCGTCTACGGGGCTGACAAATAACCACAATTACGATCATTGCTAGGCTAATCGCCGACAACATACACATATGTATGTAGTGAGAGTGCTATCGCTAAACCATATAAACATTAAAAGCCTTAACTCCATTGACAAACGACATGAAATACATTAGACTTGACAGTGGATGTTAGCAATAACAAAAGATTTTGAATTGAAAATTTCGTAACTCACCTTTCCAAGCACAAGATAGATTCCTGCCGAACGAGGACCTGTTTCACCCAACCAGCAACGAAGTATTTATAAGCCTCCAAGCTCTTAAAGTTTTTCAAACTTTCATGAGAATAGGCTGATTTTGTGTGGACAAGATAGTTGTACAGTTCAGGGTAGCTAGCAGATGTCAGGCAAATACGGCGGAGACAGCGGGTCGAAAAACATCGATTTGGGCATCAAATATGGATCTGGCGACTGTATAGAACGAAGCTTTTCCACATAACGCCTTTTATGCAACACATCCAGTGAGTTTACGGCATCAGAAAGAACCGGGTCTTCCATGAAATGCATTTTAAATTCCTCGATCAATTGAAAACAATGCTAATACAGAGACAAAATGACGGACAAGTGGGCGGAACCACACAGCGAGCACGTGGTTTTGTGACGTCGGTGGGTAGGGTATATATATATATATATGTATTATATTATATTATATTATATTATATTATATTATATTATATTTTATACCATATTACTTACGTAGCATACTTAAACCACCCTTATTTGATATTATTAGTGTAGTTTAGTTTATTATTAGTCTAGTTTAGTCTAAGTCTTTTCTTAAGGCATCTTTAGTAAGTCCTGTCTGTGTGCATCTAAACAAAACAACCTGAAAGCGCACGGTTGTACTTTGGGTGTCAAATTCACTTCTTGTAGAAGTTTCACCGGTGTATAACATTTTGGCAGAACAGCATTTTTTTCCCTTCTCTTGTCTCGTCTCATCCCGTCTTTCCTTTTCATTTTGCTTTTGCTGCTCATTTTGTGAAATATCGCCAATGCTGTCCTCTCAGGTTCAAATTGAAAGGGTTGAACAGATGACATATTTATGTCGCTAGAGTCATACTCTGGAAGCCCGGCAGTGTAACCATGTGACGTCATCGCCCTACGACCTACTAGGCTAACTAATTTTAGAAATTGTATAAAAACAAAAACATCAAGAGGGGTTTCCGTATCAAATCATTTTAACTTATAATAACATTTATCTTTTAAGAGCTACAAGTCTTTCTATCCGTGGATCCCTTTAAAGAGGAAAAGCAATGAGTACTAAAACTGTTTGTGGGTAAATTAAATTTAAAAATATTCGGCATTTCGCTAAATATTCTGACAAGTTGTTGAAGGGATGCTGCAGCTTGCTGGCTACTGTTGAAGTACCACTGAGCACTCCTTGAGCCCAAGTGATGCAACATTATAGTGTGGAATATCTCCTCACATGCCTGCATGCGTATGTGAACTGGTTTGCAGTGTGGTGTGCAACACAATATGTAATACAAAGCAGAGAGTCATTTTAATTTCCCCTTGAGTGATTTTAATCTGCCTAATAAATTTTAATTAAAAATAAATTAATTGAACATCACAATTTTTCAGGTGGGTCCACAAATATTGTAACCTTTATAGATTAGCAGGTGATACAGTATATTGCCATGGTAACGACATCTGCAATATTCATTTTAATAAAATCTATGCAATTAGGGTGATTTTAAATGGCCATTGCGATTGGTCAGGAGAGGAAAAAGCATTAATAGAGACAAGCAAAGCGTGAGAGAACCGATATGAACACTCACACAGGCAGAAAATTGAGGTGATGCACAGCCAAGGGTCATGTGAACACAATCCAGTAATTAAAAACTTTTGGATTAGAACTACAGTATGTATGAACTCTCCAACCTTAATTGCTTTTTCCGTCTCAGAGTGCTGCGTTCAGATTCTGCAAAACAACTACAAAGAGAGGCAAAGATAAAATAAAGATGAAAGAAAAAGTGAAGGAAACAATTTGTGTCCATACTGTGTTTTTCTGACCTTACACCCCCTCCAACCGTGGTTCAGTCCCACTCCCTTGTCGAATAGCAGCCTGAATGCCAGGCTTGACCCTCCCCTTACTGCGCCATTCAATAGCCTCCTTGTTCCGAGCTAGTGTCCTAGAAGTGAGGCTTCATGGAGACAGCATTTTAAAACCTGCTCCTTTGTGCGTGAGCAAGCAGAGATGCATTTGGTAGGCAACATATCTGTAAAGCTTATGAAGGAGGAGAGGTCACCAGTGGATAGAAAGCATGTGAACACAAAGCATTCATACAAACATGGAAAAGCACCAGGGGTAGCAGAGGTAGGATGAGGAACATGAGAGGGGGAGCCAGTGGAAAAATCATTAAGGGACTCAGAGGGGTGTTTCACATTAGCTTGTTAGAGGAAGGAAGGCAAGGGTATCTGCTTAAAAGACATGTAGGCCTGAAAAATACCCCTATAGTTTTAAAATGTCATTTATTGGCTTTAGCCAGCTAATTCAATTATCTGCGGTGGGCAGTATAATAGGCATCACTGTTGTATTCATGAAACTTGAGGTATTGAGACAGACCTTAAGATCATTTTTCAAATAGGGTGGGCAAGGATTTCTGCTTCACAGTTCGAATCTGAGGTTCCAGCTTTCAAGTGTCAAGTTTGCATTTTCTCCCCCTGCTTGTGTAGGTTTACTTGAATTCGTCCGGCTTCCTCACACATTCTTAAAACTTGGTAGGTGACATGAGGAATTATCCATATTTGGGGGAGGGTTGTGTGTGTAAAAATGTTAATGAAACATCATGTCGACAGTCAAAGAGGATTCTTGAGTACTTGAGGTAACCAAATGATTTTTCTTTTTTGAACACGTGGGAAGTGTTTTTAATCTTACTTTAAATAAGTAATTATTGTTACAAATTACTTCTCCCAGAAAGTAATTGGGTTAGTAACTCAGTTAAGAGTAATTAGTTACTCAGCAAAGTAATTGATGTTACTTTTCATGTTTTACATGTTATTACATTACACATTAACTATACATATTAACTGATTGAACTGATATTTTCATTTAAAAAATGCAGGCCACACTTTTACACTTTTTACATTTTCTGAAAAAAAAAAATCGGCTATGAGTTTAACGGTATACAAACTTGAACTTTCAAATGCTGTGAGAAAAAAATATTTTTGTTTTTCCTGTTGTACTGAACCCACACCGAACAGTGACCCCTGTACCGAGGAACGTACTGAACCATGACTTGTGTGTATCGTCACACCCCTAATGTATATAGAAATATTTTTCAACATGCAGGTGAGGCTATGAATCTTCTGCCTCTCCTGTGTGTGTGTGTGTGTTTTTTTTTTTTTTTTTAATAAAAACAACAAAGTCACTCAAAAAAAGTTAAAGGCAAGAGACTGTTTTTGGAAATAAAAAAAAAAAAACATATATTATTCATATTGTAGCGTCTCCAAGGACAAAGCCAACGTGGTGATAATGCACATTTAGCAGGAAAACAGTGCATTATTTTCAATTAATTGTACCCAACGCCAAGAACTGTATAAAGAAGAAAAAAAAAAAGTTCCCCGAGAGTTTAAAGATGACGCTCACCACACTAAATGTTAATGCTATTGAGAATGTAGATGCAATGCTATGAGCCACCTACCCAATCATCATCGTGTTTGCAACGGCGTCAGCAGCACCTTCCTTCCTCCCGCTCTGCTCTCACACAGGAAGCTGTGACAAAATCAGACAACTCACACTTCATTCAACCAAATTGTAGTAACATGCCCCTTCAAATCCTCAGTAACAGTAACAGCTTTACAAAGATGGGAAAAGTAATTAATTAGATTACGCACTACTGAAAAAAATAACGGCATTATTAACAACACTGCATTTGGGAGAGCATTAAGGTTCTACGTAAGTACTTTGGAATTTTTAATGGAAAGTGTTATTAGAATAGTAAAACATAATTATTATTGAATTATGGGAAAGCCAACAACTGCATAAAAAACGTGCTTTTTTTTCATTTGCTTTATATTGTGGAAAAAGTTTAGGAAATGCACATTTCTGTTCCAAGATAACAACGTTGGGTACAAAAAGGCACAGATAGTTAAGTTTAGAGTGCAATGATTGGTACATGACCGCAACCTCGTGCATACAAATGTTTTAGATTAACTAGGTACTTTTTTGCCCTCCATTTTTACTTTTTCTAAATAAAACAGTCACTTATCCTAAAACTTTTGTTCATGTAGGATTCAAACAAAACACTGTACGCAGATGAACACTGTCTAGTAACACGAGTATCACAGTGTTGGAATTGTATTAAATTATATGAGCTGCCAACCCTGAATGTCCAGTTCACAGAAGGCCTACAGCTGCAACATGAGGAGCCCAGAAATGACACTGCACCCTCAAGGACGATGGATGGTTGCGGGAAAGTGGCTCACCTCCAACTTGTCCCACACACAAAAAAGAACAGATACAATCAATAGTAAATTGAGCTTTATTGCTAAAAATATGTGCAGAGAGGCAAGCAGCTGAGAGTTGACTTATGAGGGCTGGGAATTGGAAAAAAGGGGGTCAACGATAAAGGTAGCGCTTACTCAACTGACAGCACAATCTCACATTTCCGATGGACTGCAGATGATTTTACATCTCAGTACACACAGGCACATGGAAGCCTTGAAAGCACCGCTGAAATATGAAACTCGAATTTCCTTGTGGCAGCATCAGATAAACTGTTAGCCTCAATCCCAGTATACTGTGTTATTAAATCAGTGACTATTTTGAGGCAAAACATACTCCGATACAGTATAGCTATGGATCTACGTAACAGATTTGACAAAGGTAAAAAGCTCAGTTATGTAGTTATATATAAGAAAGTGATGAAACTGAATCAGTCTATTTATCTATCTGCAACTCCATACTGTAACATTTCCCGTAGTCAGAATTCTGAAAGGAATACTTACCCTAAGATCTATCCCTCAGGTTATTGTTGTAAACTTGCTTGGGGCTAATAAAAGCGTAAGAGTTCTAACTTACAAACTGTCTTTAGTAAGGCTGTAACAACTAATCGATTAATAAATCAGTTTTCAACTAGCTATGAGCAGTCCTGTTTGGGTCCTTGTTTGTGTGAAATGTGAGGCTGCACGCGCGCCAGTGATGAGAGCAAGAGAGAGTTCACTGCTGCTGCTGCTGTAGGGTTGCTGAATCAATAATATTACAAAGTGTTGAGAGTTAGATTGTCTTTTGTGTTGTCAGATCCAGTGTGCCTTTGTCAGAGGTGAGTAAATGAAGCCAATTGTATTGTTTGTATTCTTTGTTGATGAGACGTTACTACTTAGCACAGAATGCTAAGCTAGTTAGCGATCATGGTAATTAGTGTCTTCAGTGTCCGTTTGTATAGTGTTTTGGAGAAGCATATCAGCACCTGAATTATTGTTGTAAAGTTGTCTAATTTCTTTTTATAGAGAAACCACACACATAAAGCCACATAACAGCTTTGTCTCCTTTCGACATAAATTCAAACTGTAAATTGTCATACAATAGAGTGTTAGTTTGCTTAAAGGGAACCTCGGACTTAAACACTTGTGGGCCCTAATAAGCCACAATTATTCCCTTTTACTAAAATGTTGTTAGAAACCCATAAAATATTGCCATTGAATTAAAAATCTATAATATTTAGTACATGTTTTGACCTACGGAGGGCACCATGATTTAGGCGCGCAATGGACGCCCGGGGTGATGACGTACATTGTCACTGTCACTTGACGAATACTACCAGGTTACTGCGATTCCTTCTACGTGGCGAGACGTCCAACACATGCGCTCATTGGTTAAAAGCGGCGAGTACTTACTATTTGTGTTTTTATTGAGTCTTTTATTAACCTTTCATTGCATCAAAATATTTTCTGCATGTGTTTCCCTCACATACTTTTAAGCATTGTGTTTTCTTGTGGTAGCTTTAAAGCAGATTGTTGATCTGTTGACCATATTAGTCACATAGCATATTTAAACCACCCTTATTTGATATTACAATGTTTAAGTATTTTCATAAGGCACCTTTAGTATGTTCTATCTGTATTCAACTATACAAAACAAGCTGAAAGCGCACGGTGGTATTTTGGGTGTCAAATTCACCTCTTGTAGCATGTTTTGCACGTGTAGCACATTTTGGCAGAACTTTTTTTTTTCCTGCTGTCATCTCTTCTCATCCCGTCTTTCCTGTTCATTTTGCTTTTGCTGCTTGTTTTGTGAAATATCGACAGCGCTGTTCCTCTCGGGTACAAATTGAAAAGGTTGAACAGATGACATGTTTATATCGCTAGAGTCACACTCTGGAAGCTCGGCAGCGTAACCATTTGACGTCACCGCCCTGCAACGTCAACAGCAATGACGACGTACTAGTTAAACTAATTTTGCAAATTGTATAAAAATGAAAACATCAAGAGGGGTTTCAATATCAAATTATTTTTAACTTATAATAACGTTTATCTTTTAAGAACTACAACCCTTTCTATCCGTGGATCCCTTTAAAGAAGTTATTAAAACAATTTATATTATCACTTTTTTATTTGAATGAACAGGACTTTTGTATGATTTGGGTACTGAGTTTTATGCTCAGAACCTTTATTAAAACTTTGACAAGTTTTATGTACTTAAAGCAGTACAGTTCTAGACTACAGTTAAGTCAGGAAACTGTAATAAAATATTATTTTTGGAGGAAATAGTCATCCATTTTGTCTTCATTGTTACTTACAACATGCCTCAAACAATTTTAAGTTGTAACATTTATCCCATTAATTGATTAATCGTTTAATAAATCGTCTGATTAATCGATTATAAAAACAATCGTAAGTTGCAGCCCGAGTTTTTAGCCACAACCATAGGTAACTGTTATCACTTGGTCATTTAGATTTAATGTAATGTAAACTACAAACCGGCTATCAATTCTCTTTTCCCTTCATACTTGGACCAGAGAGTACTGAACAACTGGATGGGCACCAAAGTAGAAAGGGAGATGGTTTTAAAACAGACAAAGCATGGAAGAGGTGAAAAAGTGTTGAGTCATATATGCCTACTAGGAATTCTGAACACATCATCAATATACGTACCCACGAACGCTTGAGGCAGCAAATTGCAAATGGGGGCAGTCTGTTTCTGCTGTACTAGAGTACTATAAACCATGCACATCTCATTCAAGTTGATTTTGAGGAGAGAAAGTGTTTATCACCGCGTTGGCGCTATTTTTGTCTTGTGTCTTTTCCGCCAAGCTAACTATTGTTACACGCATGAAAGCCAATTTACAAAACTCGAAAGGCTGCATAAACCAAAGAGAAGCAAACCAAGATGAAAATAAATAAAGTGACGCTTACTTGCAAAATTATTGTTTCCTTGGTGAGATATAGGCTTTCACCATCTTTCAGAAACTGTTTGTGAAATGTTGGTTTCCATGGTTCCATTTTAACACAAAGGAAGTGTGAAATTGCACACATGAAAACATGTGTGGACTAGTATGTGTTGTATATTTGACACATTTGAAGAGTATTCCATACTGTGCTCAAGCACACTTGATAACTAGGGTTGTGCCGGTATGATATTCTGACAGTATGATAAATAACCTTAAGTGTTAAAGACCAAATGTGAAGTAATTTTATAAAATGCCAAATAGGGTCACAATTAATGTAATTAAACATTGTCCAACAAATGAAGCACGAAAAAAATAATTTATATGTTGTATATTTGACAAAATAATCGCGTTTCCGAAGTTCGAGCCTGAAAGGGGACGAACCTGGAAGTGATACGTCACACCGAGAACAGCGATGGCAGCGCTCCATACGGCCGCCATACAAAGCCCTTCAAACAATAATTCAAACAGCGATATAAGCGATAGATCGAGCGCAAGTGAGGAGATCTAAGTTTTTGCAGAGTTGGAGGAAGAGGTGGAGGTTGGAATTTTATGCTGGACTGTACATGTATTAGCCAGACGCTAATCAGGATGCAAACAATGTGCCCAGACTACCTGACATGGAATGGAGACAAGACCCATCGAGATAACAAGATTGGTAAGATATAGGTTGTTATTAGTTTTATGATTTGAAGCATGTCAGGCAAATAAACCACCTCCTATTGCCTGGGATAAAAGAAAAGTTTTGACGAATCACCGATCATGTTGTGTAATGATCAGTAGAAGCTAGCGACGTTAGCTTATATCTACCTAACATGTTTCGGCGAACACCTCCGCCTTTGGACCCTCTGACGAAGGCGGAAGTGTTCGCTGAAACATGTCAGGTAAATAAACCACCTACTATTGCCTGGGGTAAAAGAAAGTTTTGACGAATCCCCGATCATGTTGTGGAATGAAAAGTAGAAGCTAGTGACGTTAGCTTTTATTTACTGTTATTATTACATGTTTCGGCGAACACTTCCGCCTTCGTCAGAGTCCGAAGGCGGAAGTGTTCACCGAAACATGTCAGGTAAATAAACCACCTACTATTGCCTGGGATAAAAGAAACGTTTTGACGAATTTATAAGTGTAGGCAAAATGAACTCAATACAACTATGATCGGGGATTGCAACGAGTTAGCTTTCGGCTAACGTCGCTAGCTTCTACTGTTCATTCAACAACACGATCGGGGTTTTGCCTCAAGTTACCTTTCGGCTAACGTTGCTACCTTCTACTGTTCATTCCACAACAGTTGGCAGCTCTGCTTTGACAAAGTAATCAGTCATCTATCCAAAAATCACACTTACTTTTTTGCGAATCCTTGATCATAAGCAGACCGGTTGAGTAAGCAGGCATCTTCGAAGTGTTTGTAGCAGAGAACACGACTCGATGATGACGTGAAATTCATTCGCTTTGTGCGAATGAAAGATGTCCATTTCGTGCCCTGCTATCCTTTGGCCACTCATACAACTTTTCTTTAGATTGAGAACAATACATCGCCACACACCGCCGTGGCATCTTACCGAGAAGCAATGCAATAATACTGTTCTATGGCGGACTTCCCTCGCAGTTCTCTGTGTTAAATAATTTCCGAAGATTGTCGAAGAAAAGCATTTTCGTTGCCAAGGGCGTTGCTATGGGTTAAACAAAGAAACTGGAAGGGTTGCATTAAAAAAAATGACGAAAATATGCTTATAATTGTTTAGCCATTGATATTATTCAAAAAAACATAGTTGGCCAACCTTACTTCACATTTGGTCTTTAAGCCAAAATATCACGGTTTCATGGTATTGCAATTACAGTGCTAAAATGTGTTACTTTAAGATATCTGGGTTAAAAAAAACTCCATTGAACAGGATTTTTATTTTTCAAAACATATTAGAAAATTGGAACATAAGTGTAATATGACGTTAAAATAGATTAAAAATATACATAGTATATATTCTAAATGAAATTAAAATAAATGCAGTCTTTTCGGTGAGGCTAAACCCACAGCCATATCTGAACATTATTACCATCAGAACAAAAATAATTGAATTATTTTCCAAAAAAAAACACATGTGTAAGACTCGTATCATGTTTGCATTATACACACTCTCTTTCGCAACACAGACAGTTGCCAGAGAGTAAAATACACCACGTATCACCACCACTAGACACACTAAACACGCTGGAGTTAACTCTCGTAGCTGAAAGTGTTTGCTAACAATTTTGTTTAAATGTGAAATCATATTGGAGGTATTGCATCCTCAGCAGCCACCCCTCCGCAAACATGTTTCACATGTCGGTTGGCCCTCCTCTAAGCCGCGGCCGTCTAACTTTTCTATTGCCTATATTCCCATACCAGCTATTGTATTTTCTTCAAGGGGGGAAAAAAGTTCTGGAGTTTCACCTCCTCCAGCCATCATGTAGCACAGCTGACTCACTGATACTGAGCAACAACTATTGGGGGGAGGGTTGAGCCTTACAGCTGCAAGCGAGGGATTTTATCAATGCATTTTTGGGGCATAAAAAATAGCTAATACCTTAGGGATGAAATGACGGAATATTTTTGCAGTTTTGAAACCTTTCATACCACGGTATACCTTGAAATCGGTAACCAGCACATGTCTATTGATTAATACTCGAGTTATTGGTAGGAAGTAATAATCCAAGAATATTTTGTTACTATACATAAGCAGTAACGTGAAATTAATCCAAAAAGTCTGCATCTACAAATGCATAATGCACCAATGATCAAAGTAAATAAATTTTCTCTAAAGAAACCAAAAAGTTAGGAACAAAAATGTGGAGAAAGGAGAGAGGGAAGGGATGAGTAATTGTGCTTCAGTCCAGTCAAGACAACATGGCTCTAGTTGGACTTCTCCTAATTAATAAAATGTTTATTTTAATGCGAAAATTTACGAATTTGAAAATACTTGCACAGTTTACTAATTGAAATGGCAAGTGCTATTCTAGTTTACATGTGTGGACATTTTTGCTAAAGTGGATGTCACATAATGCACTTTTCACTCACTTCCTCGACTAGTGTTGCAACTTCGGTGTTTTTCTGACCTATAATGTCAAACTGTATGCGGCCTCGCTTGAGGGCAACATGAAGTGCCAGCTTGAGTGTTTACGATGCAAATAACAAGCCTGTGTGCACACTGCTCCTCAGGGCTTCAGAGGCGTACATTAAGCGAACAAGTACAACGTGGGGAAGCTAATATGTGAAAGTGTAGAACAGCCTCTGAGAATTAACAAAGCAGATGAGACACATTAAGTAGGGACAAGTCATCAGCTAAATGAATGCAAAAAAATACAAATAAAACACATCAGCGTCCTTAGTAAGGCCCGCCTGTCTATTGAAATATTCTGTGTCTGTGAAAGATGCCAATGTGTTGCGTTTGGATAAAAAGTCAAAAAAGCTTCCAGAGTTACACAAGAGAGATTTCATGATAGAGATAGATTTGATAGCTTCCTCACATTCTGATTAGGAGCCGAGTGTTGGCTACTCGAGGGTAGCTTTGAGGTAAAGCAAATGTTTGGCAAATAATCACTTTGGAGCATTTTGGATTTTATCATTAATTCCCAACACTGCTACTCCTGGAAACTCGGAGCCCTGAGGGATTAATCTGCATCCTTCCTGCATGTGCTGTCTTTGCCGATTTAAAAGTGGTCCAACAGGTTTTTTTCTGTATTGCTTTTTCAGTGAATTAATTACTCTAGCAGAACTTG
This sequence comes from Corythoichthys intestinalis, assembly GCF_030265065.1. Lineage (NCBI taxonomy): Eukaryota > Metazoa > Chordata > Actinopteri > Syngnathiformes > Syngnathidae > Corythoichthys > Corythoichthys intestinalis. Next base: position 21,320,024 of record NC_080410.1, read on the forward strand.
CACATTTTACTGATTGATTAAAACTGCAGTTGTCATTTTGAGTATTCTGACTGCCATTTTTTAAATCAATTTGGGTGACTTATATCATGTCTAACTTCCAACTATCCATCCATTCTGGTCATAGGTGAGTTGGAGCCTATTTCAGATGACGATGTGTGAGAGGCATGTGTGCATCAAGCCTGGTTGCCACTCAATCCCAGGGCAATCCCAATTACCTTTTCCCCATATGAGTGTGACCTGTGAAGCGAGGGAGTTTCGGGAGTTCAAAAATTGCAAAAATTCAATTTATATTACAGTATTTCTTCAAAAAGATACACATAAACTGAAAAAAAATCTGGCAATCCATCCGATTTCTATTCCGCTTTTTTGTTGTGTTTTTTATTGTGGCAGTATATTTTACAGGATGTTTGTGTTAATGGTGCCTGTTGCTAATTGTTACACACATTGAAGATTGTTGGAGATCTTTAGTAATTTTAGCAGTGTTGTTAATCTTACTTTAAAAAAGTAATTTATTAAAGTTACAAATTACTTCTCCCAAAAAGTAATTCCGTTAGTAACTCAGTTACCTGAATGTAAGAGTAATTAGTTACTTGCAGGGGTGAAAGTGGGCCAGAACGGTCAGGAACGCAGTTCCGGTATAAGATTCAAGGCCAGAACGTAGTTCCGGTATAAGATTCAGGGCCGGAATGCTGTTCCGGTACACGGGGCTTTGATTCCGAAAATATGACGGCAACTGGCAAAACGCTATGTAAAAAAAAAAATGCTAAGCTGCCACACATGCATTTCATCTCCAAGAGGAAAACAATCTACCAACATCAGATTTAAATACACAAGTGTTAACAACAAGCATAATAAAGTGCTTGTGTAGCGTAATCTGTTTCCACCAATATTTATTATTTATTTTATTCCACGGATGGCATGGAGGTTTCCCCAGCTGCTGCAGTTATCTGAGTCTGACGATGACGAGTCACGTCAATGTGCGAATGCACGCAGCAAAGCAAAACGCCTGGACTCTTATCAGTTCAATTGGCTGACATACGGACATGTACTCAGCAGAGATAGTTAACTCTGATTGGTTCAAATGTGCATGTTTTCTGGAACAGCAGAAAGAAAGAAAAAAAGTTGAATTGATGTGACAAAAAAAGGGAAATGCAACATAAAATGGATCAAATCTGTAAAAGCAACGAAAAAGTTGAGGCAGCTTATTTATCATATTTGGTTTTATTTGCTCTGATGGGGAGATTCAGAACATCTTAGCTGTCAATGTGCACTTTGGACTTATATTTGTTGATTTATGTTAGGCTACTTATTCATTTTCTTATGATTTAAAAACGTCAATGTTTGCGCGATCTTTAAAATATATTCCATTCACTCTTATTTTTCTGAATGTATGTTACTTATATCTTTGTTATTTAAAAAAAATAATAAAGGTAAATATTTACATTAACTTCAATTTTAAAATATATCCTATGTTCTTCAGTAGATAAAATTGAGATTTGGCATTTAGTCTGTGAGGAAATGAGGGAATATAAAAATTAGGAGATGGAGGTTGGGGTTATTGCTGTTTTCGTTAACTTTTATTTTGCAAATCATTGAAAAAATACAATTTTGAATGAAAATCAATTTTTTTGTATGTGTTATAGAAATAACTGTGCTAAAAGTTTTCTTTGCATTTCAGTAGTTTTAAGATGTTTGACCCCCCCCCCCCCCCCCCCGCCGCCCCAAAAATAAACAAACAAACAAACAAACAATTTCTGGCTCCGTGGCGACATTCACGCCGGGGAGTTCCGGCAAGAAATTCTAGCCACTTTCACCCCTGGTTACTTGGCAATGTAACTGGTGATAATTTTCACAACAACAAAAAAAAAAAACAATTTAAAAAATAAATGAATAAATAAAACAGGTCACACAATGTGAAGTTTAAAGGGTTTTTGGGACAATTGGCCCTAGCCCAATTCTTTACCCTAAACTTAACTAGACACAGGGGTAATTGCGGATATTGCGATAACTAGATAGTAACCTTTGTTAAAATTGCTCCCGTCATTGCATTAGTTCCCTTCTGTCTATTTTCGGCATGTGTAAGTTTTAAAACGGTTTCATCATTTAAAGATGGGTTTAAGTTAAGTTTTGCCTTTTTAGGAGCATTTTAGATAAAAAGTTACTTAGGTTCGCTAGGAAGGTTCTCTACAACAGAGACTTCCTGAGAAGTATACTGTTTTAAGATGGACGCTGTTTACTAATGCATCTAGTTCTTTATTATACATGTTGCTAATGCCGCCATGTCTGTCATTTGCATCTAGTTCAATATAGATGTGATATCTACCGAAGCATCATGTGGGCGTAGTTTGTAGGCTATCTGCTACAGTCAGGTATTATTGGAGCCACCTAGCATAGTAGCATCGCGTTTGCAACGGCGTCAGACTCCCTTGTCTCCCCTCCATTCCTGCTCTGTTCTGATCTTTTTCGGACTTTTCTCGCGTCAGTCAACCAACATCGTGACGCATTGTAACAAACGCATTTCCCGCCTCATTAACGGTAACGGCGTTGCCAAGATGAGAAAAGTAATTCATTAGATTACTCACTACTGAAGAAAATAACGCCATTAGTAACGCCGATATATTCTAACGGCGTTATTAAAAACACTGAATTTTAGTAGTCATTTTAAGTAAGTAATGTTATTTTAAAAATGCGTATGACACCAAAAAGCATGTTTATTTGATGTTTCACGCGGTGTTTTATGCTCCTAAATGAAATGGACCACTTGGATGTGTGTGGAAGAGATTGTTTTATGTATTCAATTTTTTAATCCCGCGCCATGAAAATGAGTGACTTCCGGCTTCATTCTCAGGTTTAGGACAAATGCGAATGTGACGTCACCCGGTTCAGCATCTCACAATACAGCATTGCTTTATAGCATGCAGATGGACTGCGGATTCCGTTGATTTTGCGGATTAATACGTTTATTTTTCACATCACGTGAGCCAAACGACTGCAGAAAATTGTTGCTGCACCAGGGAGAGGCGTGTGAGCATTTATGGGTTTCAAAAGGTTCCCGTTCACCGCGGATATTGGCCAAAACAAGCCCTACTACTGTGGGACCATTGGACTTACGAGGAAGTGAGTAAACATCGTATTTTGTATTATGTCAAATACTGGGATGATGGCACACGTTTTAATACGGAGGTGGCTTGCATTTTGTGGCTGATTGTCCACTGAGAATGCCACTCCGTTGACGACCGGCGGCTTGTTTGCACACACACCCTCTATACTCGGCTTATTGCCCTCTTCGTGTGCCCGGTCTTCTGTCAAATTTTCAACCCCATCAGAAAAACTTTGCGGTAAAAATGGCTGCGAATACAGCGATTACAAAGTGAACACTACAAACTTTCTTTAAATAAAGGACTATTTACTTAAGTTTGATCATGGACGGACATGTAGAAAAGTTCTCCTCAGACACATCCTGCCATGTTTGGAGCACAACAACTGCACGCCGCTCTCTGTTTATGTCTTCGCCGTGTACAAAAGCATTATTTTACGACATATTCGTGTCGACCATGTGCCAGCTATGCGCTCCCAGCGAGCTCTCGTGTCCGTAGCAGGGGAACGAGCTGTAACTTGCTCGCCGCCGGGCGAGTTGCCAATCGGCGAAGAAAATCGACAACCCTGCCGCCGTGTGAAATGTTCCGGGCTAGTTTTGTGTGATTTTTCACTTCGAAAAGCGAAAATAAGACTTTGAGACGTCACTCGGTTGGGTTAGCATGTCGGCTAGCTGTCACGCCTCTGGTTTGTTTACATTCTCCGAAGCCGGGGAACGGATATGACAAAAACCTGACTAACTACGGTGGCATAAAATATTGTTTTGGAAGTGCGACAGTAAAGGTGAAGTCGACAGTTATACCATTATGGAGTAATTTTTGCCATGTCGTACTGAATAAATGTTTTATTATTTCATATTCCATTTAGTACAAGACTGTTATTTGTCATGAACATACCATTTATTTATCAATTGGGGAAAAATACTTAGAATAAAAAGAATATCCTGTAAAAATATTGGAGTAGAGAGACTGAAACAATGACATTTTGCGACTCGCTACGTTGCATTTTCCTTGTTCCTTGTTATATTATTGCTGTTGCTATTTAGGACTTTTTTTTTATCCTGTCGTACGCACTTTAAGCATTTGTATCCTCAAAGAGAGACACTTCTGGACAATGGTAGACCAACTTGGGTACATTAGTAAAAAAAGCTATGTGATTCTTGTGAGACAAAACTGACCACAAGTTGAGAATTGCAGAGAATTTAGAGACAAAATACAGAATAAATCTTAGATGGTTGACATATAGCACAAGTGCAGTTATCTTTTTTTCCCCCACGGACTATAAGATGCACTTTCCTATAAACAAGACGCCATGCACAGGCCGCCTGGTACTGTAGGATATTTACACCAAAAGACATGACGCTCATTAGCATTAAAAATCCGTAAATTAGCCACACTGTTCACCGCAGGCACAGGGTTCAAATTGAGGGGGAGGAATAGTAGCTTACAGTCCAAAAATTACAATAGTTGTTCTAAAAGTGTGCCCTTATCGATCTGCTAATGTGCACAAAAGTCAGAGAAGTAGCAGGCGATGATAGTGAAGGAATACATTTTGCTTGTAAGACACTGCCATTTTACAATGGGACTAAATTGTATTACCATAGAGAAACATGGACATACAGTATAGTATTTGTCATATACTACGTGACTAGTGTAAATTGTGAAGTGCTAATGTTTGCACTGGTTTTTATTATAAAAACAAAAAACATGTAACGTGTATCATGTAAAGACCACAATGTTGATGATGTGTGTCTGTGTGCTCAGCAGTTGCTGTTCTTGCATGAACTATTAACGTCCACACTTACTTAATGAATGATTTACAGTGTGAGCATGAGAGAGGTGTCAACACCCAAAGCAGATGCTCTGGGATATGACGCCGTGTGATCAACATCCCAGCAATATTTTCAAGGACAAAGTGTTCACTCTGCATTACAATCCTTTTAATGTGAGAATCTATTAAAAGTGAAATATAGTATGTGAAACCCTCCAGCAGAGTGTGCCAAAAAGGGCAGCGTGTCGCCGTAATTTTAGAAAGGAGGATGTGAAGAGTGAGCTGCTCTGAGAGTGAACAGGGTGATGGTTGTTTCTTGGTTTCAAATCTTCATTTGTGTGTGCTTGCCTGCAGTCAAATATACACACTGTCAGAACGGGTGACGTGACAACCAGCGCCTCTGCGCCTAAAAAAGGTTACTTGGTATTAATGTTTTGCTCACTATTCTGGGCCACCTGCCAAATTCGTATAAATAAATAGACTGTCACATCTTGTTTTTGTCTCTTTGTGACAAAGATTGCTCTATATGGTCAAGGGGCATTTTATTACATACAGCTATACTTCTAATGAAATACAGTAAAAAATACTTTATCTGGGCGGAATAACGATATTTCACGGTTGTACCACTGAGTGCTGGAACATACCAAGGTCTACTGGAGGAAAAGAATACCCGTCATATAAATGAATGTAGCAGTTTGTTTCAGATCAATGCAAATTTTTGTCAAGCATTTTACCAGAAGCGCGTTTTATATTAACATTAAAGTGGCGGCCTTTTGTAAGATGAAATTCTGTCTTTTGCAAAGGTGGGTAAAGTAGCCAAAAAATTTACTCATGTAAGAGTAGCGATACTTCAAAATAATATTACTCAAGCAGAGCCGGCCCTGCCTATACGCAGACTATGCAGCTGCTTAGGGCCCCTGACAACTAGGGGGCCCCCAATCAGGCAATTGTTTAATTTATATTCTATTTTGTTGACTGCAGTTTGCTTTATTTGACTTTTGTGAGTTTTGATAGTTGATTACAAGCTTTAAAATAAAAGTTCTTCCTTGACTTCTTTCTTTCCTCTTTTAAAAAAAGGTTTGGCGCTATCTACTGTAAGTACTGACAATCATTTGGGGTGAGAAGTTTGAAGTATGCAGTGCAACAAAATCTGATTAATATACAAAATATGGACGTATGGGTTGGATTGCATGTATGGGTTTCACAGTGCACTGTGACGAAATGATGAGCCAAAAATATGGGCCCCTTTGCATTTTTTTGCTTAGAGCCCCCAAATGGCCTGGGCCGGCCCTGTACTCAAGTCAAAGTAGTCATCCAAAAAATGTCCTCAAGTACAAGTAAAAAAAATATCCAGTAAAGAAGAAAACTCAAGTAATGGGTAACATTGTAACTGCTTATTTTCGTTAGATTTTTTTTTTGTTTTGTTTTAAACAATGGTACTTTTTTTTCTCTCAGCACAAACTTATCTATATGAACTGTTGTTATAATGATACTGTAGAATAACCCATTACATAACCACATTAAGCCAAAGAAATTAAAAAAAAAAAAAAAAAAAAAAACACTAAACAAAAAAAAAAAAAAACATCGAATTCCGGTGATAGAGAAAAAAAAAAACAGAAATCAAGCATTATTCGTCCAAAGAGTGCCCATGAGTGCCCTCAAGTGGAGAAAATAGTTCCTAGTTTGAATAGTGAATAGTTTTTCATAGTTACTATGAGGAAATTAAGAGTATGATATCTCCGGTCAATCTGTGCCAAATAAAAACTGGGAGAGAGGTCGAAATCCGCGCTTTTGAGTCCTGTTGAGGGCAGCGCTCCATGTCAAATACTCAATTTTTTACAGTGCTTTAAAGCTGCCACATGATTCAACAGGACGGCATGATCATAGAAATGCAAGCTTGTGTCAGATTGGTGTATTGGGGTCATGTGATTATTGTTGCGACGTCTCATTCGTGAAATTTGAGCTACTCTTGGCATCGCTGGCAAAAAATAATAATAAATCTAATATGTAGAATAAAGAGAAAAAAATGTAACGACTCTTGTGTAGCCCAAAGTAAGAGTAAGAATAGCGTTTTTCTTCACAAATCTACTCAAGTAAAAGTAAAAAGTATGGCTTAGTAAAACAACTCTTAAAGTACATTTTTCTCAAAAAGTTACTCAAGTAAATGTAACTGAGTACATGTAACGTGTTACCACCCACCTGTGTTACTCTGTGTTACCCGTGTTACTCTGGTCTTTTGGTTGAAAGTTTTTCTGTTTGTTTTCTGTATATCGCAGGAAACACTAGACAACGTCCAAACTGAGTATTATTTGTTAGGATTTTTGATACAACAGGTGTGCTGTACTGACACTGAGTCAACACGGCTGCTGCAATCTGACGATAAAATCATTCACAGTGTATGTTTAATGACCTGCGGAACGTAGTGAGAAAGTGTCACCCTACAATAAGTGACTAAAGTCTTTGGACCGGACTGTTCCCTGTTAGTCCACCTGTGTACAGCATACTGTAGCTGTTTGTGGTCGAGGCACTCTGGGTCTGTTGCCGGGTAGAAGCACATCTCCACCCCACATACTGATTGGCTGATGCCTCTTGAAGGCCCCACCTCTTGCAATTCTCTGTGCAGAGCCATCTGTCACAAACAGACTTGAAAAACAAAAAAGGCTAACTGACCAGGTGTGTGCGATTTGTCAGTGGCTAAAACAATACAACACAAGCCAACTTACAAGTTCTGTAGAAGTTTTCAAAGTCAATGCAGTTTTTTTTTTTTCTTTGCGCTTGCCGTCTCTGTAAAAGTTGGCTGAACCATTAAGACTTTCCCCTGAGGACAGACACTTGTTCTCAACAGTAAGGATGGCTAGACGGATTATGTGATCCAATAAAAAGCACCTGGAAATTGCAATTCCCTCAGAAATTGAATATGCTGAGAAATGCTGGAGCCAAAGAAAAAAAGCGAATGCATGGGCGGTATCTAAGGAGCACATGGGAGTGCTTTAGTTTCCGCAGGAATACCAACAACACCCCTATCGTACCCCCAAGAAATTTGAGATTAATTCATCATTTTTATTTGCTATTATTGTTTGGCTATGCTCACAACTGTCAAAATGTATTTAATTCATCAAAACAAATTGTGAATGTGGCAAAAGTAGTTGAGAGAATGTTGATACAAAGTCATTCCACTGATACCTGAGGGTTCTCTTTGGGGACAGTATTTTTCTGAGGTCCCTGGTTGTTGATATCCTGATCTAGCTTAGAAGACAGAAGCATCAAGACTACAGACTTGGACCAGAAACCATAATGTATCTGTCTGGAATTTCAAACCCTCTGGTTCAGGGACACCACGACTATCCAAGCCCAGCTCAGATCTCTTTTGAATTTATGAGCACTTTATGAGCACAGACACCAGAACAGAGGATGTCCCTGCCAATGTGAGTGAACTTGCCTGAAAGGTCACTGAATGTCTGGAATTCTAGGATTGTTGGTCGTTTACCAGGGCACATGCAGTCCTAGATACACAGATTCCCAATATAGGTTCTCTAGGGCAACAACAAGAAGATCCATGAACTCCAAAGACAAAACAAAACAAAAAAACTCTACATCATTGTAAGTGTACACTGCTGGAGTAAATCATTACTGAGAGCTACTAAACTGTAAGTGCCCGAAGTGTACTTTTCTGCTACAACCTGCAAAATAAAATGTGCCTCCAGCATAACCATGTCCCTAATTTTATACAATTTGTAAAATTAATTTAACTAGTAGGTCGCTATTGTTATTGACGTCGTAGGGCGGTGACGTCAGATGGTTACGCTGCCAGGCTTCCACAGTATGAGTCTAGTGACATAAACATGCCATCTGTTCAACACTTTCAATTTGAAACCGAGAGGAACATTAACGAGCATGACAGCACTGTCAATATTTCACAAAACGAGCAGCAAAAGCAAAATGAACAAGAAAGACAGGATGAGACGAATGACAAAACCGGAATGTGCTACAACGGTGAAACATCCCACAAGAGGCGAATTTGACACCCAAAGTACTACTGTGCACTTTCAGCTTGTTTTGTTTAGATGGATACAGAGAGAACATACCATAGGGAACATGCCTTAAGAAAATTCTTAAACTTAGTAATATCAAATAAGGGTGGTTTAAATATGCTACGTGACTAATGTGGTCAACAGATCAATCTGCTGTAAAGCTACCACAACAGAACATGATGCTTAAAAATATGAGGGGGAAACACATGCAAAAAGTATTTTGAGGCAATGAAAAGGTGATATAAAACTCAATAAAAACACAAATAGTAAGTATTTGCCACTTTTAACCAATGTGTACATGCGTTAGACGTCTTGTCACGTAGAAGCAATTGCAGAAAACAGGTTGTTTTCGTCTAGTGAGTGACAAACTGCGTCATCACCCCGTGTGTCCATTGCACGCATAAAACATGTCGCCCTCCGTAGGTCAAAACATGTACTAAATATTATAGATTATTAAATCAATGGCAATATTTTTTTTGTTTTTAATAACATATTTTAGTAAAAAAAAATAATAATAAACAAATTTAAAAAAAAAAAAAAAAAAAAATTGTGGGTTATTAGAGCCTACACGTTTTTAAGTCTGAGGTTCCCTTTAAGAAAAGTAGGATACTAAAGTCCAAAAACATGATGCGCTAAAGAACACCTGAGATCAGTTTTGGATTCTGCACCCAAATATTAAGTAGAGACAGCTGTCAGACCTTACTCAACAAAAATTATTGTTCCCCAGTGTTATCATAGGAGTAGACTTGCATCATTACAACAGTACAGAACATGGAATGAGACATAAAGAAGGATATTTGCTAGTGATGGACGTAATCCTAGTGGCAAAATTGGGAAGCATGACAAAATGTCCGAAATGACTAATAAAGCCATTTCAAATGTTGGGATGCATCATAAGACCTCTATAAGATCATGTCAATGTCCATTCAACTCTGATGACTGTTTCACATTATCAGCAGTCTCTGATGGTTACAAATACAGTGCGCCAAGGATTCCGGTTGCACATACACTACAACCATCATACACCTTCACCGACAGCTCTAATGCTCATTCTATAAATATGCGTGTATGCTTCCTTCCTCCTAGAGGATAAAGTGCCGACATGGACCACAAATAAGAAAAATAACGTAAAACTTTGTGCCCGTCCATGCGTAACAGTGATAGTGGTTGAGCCAATCAGTGCATATGCAATGTGTTGGCTGAAATAGATGCTTGATTTTGTTCTAGTGCAAAATAAACAATTAGAAAATGGCAACTAAAACACTGAGCACATATCGATAGCGGCTCTATTTACCTTCATCAGCTCCTTTCACCAGGGAAAGGCTCTTGAGAGTCAACGGTAGTGCACTACAGAAGACCTCTGATGAACGCAAGTCAGGTAGTACATTGGTATGAAAAAGTTTGGGCACCCCTAACAATTTCCATTATTTTAATTTATAAATCAATGGGTGTTTGAATCAGATACAGTACTGTACTTAATTTTGAAGTATCAAAAAAACAAAAAAAACAACAACAACAAAAACAATGGATTAAAAAAAAAAAAAAACGGAATAGTCCCTATCGACTGGCGGGATGCTGAATGGACGGATGGATGAACAGACAGATGGGTTACTAACAAATAACAGCATTAAGCTATATAGACAGAACTTATGATACAACTCGAATACAGTATGCAGACACAGAAATTGTATATACATACAGTGGATACCCAACTTTCAACTCCGAGCATTAAGGACAAAAGTAAACAGTTGTAAAGACAGAGCACAAACATTAAACATTGTGTCATGTTTACTTAGCTTAGACTGACTTCTGACTTTTCACCCATATTTTGGGATATAGAAAAACACAGAAAAAAAACACAATTTTAAAAAATATATATTTTTGTAAAACAAATTACCAAAGCAAATATTTTAAGAAGGTGACGACATCTAAACATACGAAATAGTCTATGATTGTCCTATTATTACATTCTGGCTGTTTTCTTTTATGTTCTTCACTTGTGCAACATTGACAGTGTATCCAATCTGTCCATTTAAGTAGTGGTATTGGCATCCAATATTGTATCTTTATCATCTGTTTTTATCCATATTTGAAAAACGCCTCCTTCCTAATACATAGCAGCAATTTATAACAAAATTTCGTACCCACTTCCCACAGAGGTGGATAAAAAATGTGATTTTGGAAGATATTGCAGAATTCAAAAGTGCGAGCACTTTGTTGTGGTAGTCCCATTACATTAAATCGGATATGAAGTGATGGTAAAATGTATGACTGCTTACAACAATGAAAATAACTTTTCTACCTGTACGCTACATTACTGGATACAATTATGTAGGGCTGCAACTAATTTTTTTTTTTTTTTTTTTTTTTTTTTAATCATTGATTAATCAGACGATTATTTAAATGATTAATTGGATAAATATCACTTTTTCAATTACCTTGACAATTTAAATTGAAGTTGTATTAGACATGTTGTAAGTAACAATGAAGACAAAATGGATGACTATGTCCTTCAAAAATAATACTATATTACAACTTCCTGACTTAACCGTAGTCTACAACTGTACTGTTTTAGGTACATAAAACTTATTAAAGTTTTAAATAAAGGTTTTGCGTATAAAACAACAAGAATTTCTCAGGACACAATTCAGACAAAAGTCCTGTTCATTCAAATAAAAATAAAAAAAATTTAAAAAGTGTTTTTTTTTTTTTTCTTCTTGTGGCCAAAGTGCTGATATAAATTGTGTCAATGACTCATTTATTTTCTTTATACAAAATAAACAACAAAATCGAAGACAGCTGAGGCAGATTGTGATGAATCAGTTTTCTTTATCAAACCGTTGTTCTTCAATACAATCCAAATCCAATTTCAAAGCACACCCTTGTATGGCAATTTAGTTTGAGTCTGTGTTGAAAGGAGACTCTAAGCTGTGATATGAAGTGCTTATTTGTGTGGTTCCTTTATAAAACGGAATGAGATAACTTTACCATCTTACAATAACTTAAGTGCTAATATGCTTCTTCAAAACACAATACAAACAGACACTTAGGACACTAATTAGCATATTTGCTAACTAGCGTAGCACTCCGTGCTAAATAATAATGTCTCTTCAACAAAGAATACAAACAATACAATTGACTTTATATACTCACCACTGACGGAGACACACTGGATCCAACAACACAAAAGACAGTCTAACTCTCGACACTTTGCAATGTTATTTATTCAGCAACCCAACTGCAGCAGCAGTCGTTGCAGCAGCAGTTGTAGCAGTGAACTCTCTCTCTCTCGCACTAGTCCCTAGCGCGTGCACGCAGCCTCACGTTACATACAAACAAGGACTCAAACGATGCAAAAATCAATTATCAAATTAGTGGCATCTAAATTATTGATTTTAATTGATTAGTTGTTGCAGCCTTATTAGCATGTTTAAAAAACTGGTGCTTCCGCAAGAACTAAAAAGTGGGCACGCAAATACTCTTGGACTCGTCTAACCTTTTCCCAATTCTTCCCCTAAAGATTGCCAAGTGGAATTCACTGTGGCAAAGTTGAAATATCTCATCTATAAACACAACTTTTGACAGCAAAGTCCTGTCCTCGTTTACCAGGAAAAGTGCAGGTTGAATATATTCACAAGTTCCTTTGAGTTGTGTCATGACCCAGCACACCCTGCTGGAAAAGAGTCATTAAAGCTGGTGTTAGTTACACCGCCGCTTGGCACATCCGAATGTTCCGTGACAGGTGTAAAATGTGAAATGTGGGCAGCGATTCTGGGGCATGGATCAAGCGCTATCAGCTTCAGCACCAACAGCCTGAGCTGAACGCAAAAAAACTGGAGCGCACCCAGTTGTGGGATTGCATAACGTAACCTTCCCTCAAAGTGCAAGGCTCCATGTACAGGGCCTTCTGGAACGATATAGCCGCACCCTCTGCCTTGTGCCATCTGCCCCTCCATCACGATACCCATCCGCCCATCCAGCCTCAAATGAGCTCTCTTTCATCCTAATCCCCCATCTCTATCTCTAATTAGTTGGCATGGATATCTGTGTTGTGTCACAGACAAACTGGAGGCTGTTTGTTGATGCCTTCCCAAATTCTGATCCCTCAAAATCAGGACATTTTGATTCAACGAGCTGATAATCCTGTTACATCATGCTATAAACAGCTCATCTTTTTTTCCCAAAGATGTGGTTTAACTACACTTTTCACATTAACATGCTAGTTCAGGTCACAAAGATGCACACTGATAGAACAGTCATGCCCATTTTTTTCAACCCTTCTTAAAAGCGAGCATTTTCCTGTTTTGCTGCACAACACAAATGCAGACAGAAACTAACCTTTAGGGAACCAAACCGAATTCAGGGAAATGAGCCTCATACAGATGAAGGAGGAATCAGGTGGCCCTGACTGTGCATCTATGCAAGTGTCAAATACTCGTCTCAGTCGCGTGATATCATGCCAAAAAAAGTAAGCCATGAGCAAGTAAAAACAAACATCTTTGCAGATATTCTTTGTAAAAGGATAAAGTCCAAGTGATGAGTTGGAAGAAGAAGAGGGCACAATTTCCTAGCGAAAAAAAAAACTTAATTTGAGAGACTTTATCAGCTATCCAAAATGTGGGTTTATTGCTACAGGCGATGTTCGCTCACCAAGCCCGTGTAAGACGTGGCAACAAGCTGAGAATTGAGGCAACGAAGCCCTCAAAACAGCTTCAGCACATGAAGTTTTATCTGGGTTCAAATCAAGGCAGACTATCGAGAGATCCTCCTCCCCAATCCAAAAAATAAACACTGAATTTCTTGCCTTTATATCCCAAGTCCAATCCTGGTAAACTAGGAGTTCATACAATCTCCAAAACAACGAAGAATGGACATAAATAACAGGCCTTTTTTTTCCACCTAGTAGTAATAGCAATTAGAGTTTGTATTTTTATAATTAGTGCTTATTTGTTTTCATATCAGTTTTTAAAAAAGTCAAATTTATGTCTATTTAAAAAATGAATTTTCTCCACGATACAACAAATGTTGAGCATTGCTGTTTTAAACTTCTGTGCTCTCACTCAGATGCAGAAAACTATGCAATTCACATACAGTACTTTCCTGCATTTGAATGTGATAGCATACACCAGTTATTTCAACATAAGAATTGATCAAGACTTTACAAAAAAGAACTCATTAGGCAAAGTAAGAAAACAAAGTCACACATGGAACCTTGGGGAAGCTAATTCACATTTTTAAGTTTCCACCATGCAAAAACAAACTCCCCAACAATACCTAAAATTTTTTCATCTGTAACTACTCAGCCGCATGTCAATTAGAACGGTGGGTCAAGTGCTAACAAATGCTTGGCAAATTAAATACAGTGGGACAAATAAGTATTTAGTCAACCACTAATTGTGCAAGTTCTCTCACTTGAAAATATTAGAGAGGCCTGTAATTGTCAACATGGGTAAACCTCAACCATGAGAGACAGAATGTGGGGGGGGGGTAACAGAAAATAACATTGTTTGATTTTTAAAGAATTTATTTGCAAATCATGGTGGAAAATTAGTATTTGGTCAATACCAAAAGTTCATCGCAATACTTTGTTATGTACCCTTTTTTGGCAATAACGGATGCCAAAGGTTTTCTGTAACTTCACAAGCTTTTCACACACTTTTGCTGGTATTCTGGCCCATTCCTCCATGCAGATCTCCTCTAGAGCAGTGATGTTTTGGGACTGTCGTTGGGAAACACGGACTTTCAACTCCCTCCACAGATTTTCTATGGGGCTGAGATCTGGAGACTGGCTAGGCCACTCCAGGACCTTGAAATGCTTCTTACGAAGCCACTCCTTTGTTGCCCTGGCTGTGTGTTTGGGATCATTGTCATGCTGAAAGACCCAGCCACGTCTCATCGTCAATGCCCTTGCTGATGGAAGGAGATTTTCACTCAAAATCTCTCGATACATGGCCCCATTCATTCTTTCCTTTACACAGATCAGTCATCTTGGTCCCTTTGCAGAAAAACAGCCCCAAAGCAAGATGTTTCCACCCCCATGCTTCACAGTAGGTATGGTGTTCTTCGGATGCAATTCAGTGTTCTTTCTGCTCCAAACACGAGAACCTGTGTTTCTACCAAAAAGTTCTATTTTGGTTTCGTTTGACCATAACACATTCTCCCAGTCCTCTTCTGGATCGTCCAAATGCTCTCTAGCGAACCGCAGACGGGCCTGGATGTGTACTGGCTTCAGCAGGGGTACACTTCTGGCAGTGCAGGATTTGAGTCCCTGGCGGCGCATTGTGTTACTGATAGTAGCCTTTGTTACTGTGGTCCCAGCTCTCTGTAGGTCATTCACTAGGTTCCCCCGTGTGGTTCTGGGATTTTTGCTCACCGTTCTTGTTATCATTTTGACGCCACGGGGTGATATCTTGCATGGAGCCCCAGATCGAGGGAGATTATCAGTGGTCTTGTATGTCTTCCATTTTCTAATAATTGCTCCCACAGTTGATTTCTTTACACCAAGCGTTTTACCTATTGCAGATTCAGTCTTCCCAGCCTGGTGCAGGTCTACAATTTTGTCTCTGGTGTCCTTCAACAGCTTTTTGGTCTTGGCCATAGTGGAGTTTGGAGTGTGACTGACTGAGATTGTGGACAGTTGTCTTTCATACCGATAATGAGTTAAAACAGGTGCCATAAATACAGGTAACGAGTGGAGCCTCGTTAGACCTTGTTAGAAGAAGTTAGACCTCTTTGACAGCCAGAAATCTTGCTTGTTAGTTGGTGACCAAATACTTATTTTCCACTGTAATTTGGAAATAAATTCTTTAAAAATCAAACAATTTGATTTTCTGTTTTTTTGTTTTACATTCTGTCTCTCATGGTTGAGGTTTACCCATGTTGACAATTACAGGCCTCTCTAATCTTTTAAAGTAAAAGAACTTGTACAATTGGTGGTTGACTAAATACGTATTTGCCCCACTGTACATACTACATGTTACATGATAATACATTATATTTTCTAGGGAAAATATAGCGTTCCTCTGTGTACTCATGTCTTGTCTTGACGTCATCATATTAAGCAATCTTCATTTTGCCACATTTTTACTGTTAGCATTCAGATGGATAAACATGCTAATCCTGATTTTGCTGTTAGGGAAATCTCAGCAAGCAGCCGGTTTGCCAAACAAGTCTGTGTAAATGGAAGTTGCTCCCTGCTGATGCATCTTCTGTCTCTTTCTCTCCCTAATGGCTGACGGCCAAAGTGTTCAGCATCACTTGGCCTGGCTCTGAAATTTCCACCTCCGCAACACACATGTACACACACACAAACAAATACAGGACACACAATATAAATAACTTCACCTGGAGAGTGACCTTCTGTTTGCCATCCAGGCAACAAAGCCATAATGTGAAAGTGTCTGAAGCTTCATGGACGAGATGCGATCACTCTCTGTGAAGACAGAGACAGGAAGCTTGCACAGCTATAACCAAATGCATCACCTTTATCTGTGTAATGCAGAGTGAAGCATGCGATGAGAACACACAGATAACAGTGCAGTCACGATGGAGAAAGAAATTGCAGACGACAGTGTGTTGTCGCCTAGAGAAGCTGTCGCTGTTTGGCAGTCAGAAAAATCAGCAAAAAGCTCAAACGAGTAGAGAACAGACACGCATCCAGATGAACTTTGACCTCTAATCACCTCAGGCTCCTTGAAATGGATAGCTTCAATATAGCAGGCCTTTTGTGTAGAACCATACTGTTTCCCAATATACTGGGACGCGCTGAATTCTACTCGGAATGGATGCAGTGCAATCACGAGAAGAAACGGAGAAGCTGAGCAAGACCCCTACTAAGTGGCAAGAATACATGTCTACATGGTTTGGTTGGACAGTTTGGTGACTAAATATACTTACATTGTTATTTAATTTTTATCTTGTGAAAAGCTGCTCCATTTTTTCAGTTAGCAGTTTTAGTTAATAATAAGTGTAAAACTGAATATATTGTTTATAGTGTTAGCTCTCCAAACTTCTTTAAATGTTCTAAACACATTTAAACTTAGTAAAAGATTTCTTAGCACCTGTTCTCACTCTGTCGCTCACATAGTTCTTGCTTCAGAAACCAGAAAAAAAAACAGACCTAAAATAATATAAGTGAAAAAGTGTGCATTCAAAGATAAAATGCCAAATGAAACCAAATGATTTTGTCAAAAAGTTTGTTAGCTTAATGCTAATACAGTATACAGGCTGAGGAGAAATAGCACATGTAATTAAAATGATTCTAGGCTACGTCAACACTAGGACAGATAATTTTCTCCAGTGTATTTTGCCGACTATTTCTATACTGTCCACACTTCGTTTAAGGTGCGTTTAAGGGCTTCCCCGCTTCTGCAAGGTAAGCCTGCATTTGCGCAGACTACGCATGCACGAAAAGGAGAAGCCTCATGTGTTACGTCATCGCCCGCGCGGTTTACCTCGGAAACGGAAACTCATTCCTAGCCCGCGGCAAATTTTGAAATTACTACATCTTCTTGACCAAGGGTGGGCAAACTATTCCACAAAGGGCCGCAGTGGGTGCAGGTTTCTGTTCCAACCCATCAAGAGGATACCTTTTTACCAAACTGGTGTCTTGCAAGCGCAATCAGTTGATTGCAGTCAGGTGCTTCTTGTTTCAGCAGAAACCTCATTGGTTAAACTGTCCTTGCTGGATCAGTTGGACCAAAGACCAGGACCCACTACGGCCCTTGAGGACCGGTTTGCCCACCCCTGTTCTAGACTGTCATTATTTTGTGATTACTGTTTTTTTTCGTATCGCAATTAAAGGAAGGGAGAGCACGCTCTGCTTTTATGAGCAGGCGCAGTGTTGCGATTGAAATAAATCTTTATAAAACAACAGAAGCCTGACATCATTACTTGGGATGTTACAATCGATACTCAGTTGCGCTCTCACCACTTGGAAAATAATAAATACAAGCATACGGTGTGGTGCTGAGTATATTTCCTGGAGGTAGCAACCAGGACTGCTTGTGCATAAAAATGGCGATCCTGGAATTGGCAACAGTTTTGACAGGCAGAAATGTCTGGGGGAAAAAAATGATCGCGCGCCTCTTTGACTGGGGCTACCACGCAGGTAACTTTTCGGGGTTTAATTTTCCTCTACGCATTTTTATATACAGTACTCATGTTCGGTCGGCATTGAGTTGGGATGGGACAGCCCAGCAGCTGGCTAATCGAAGACAACTCGGGAGACGAGCTCTGTAAAAAACGCTCATCTCCACCTCATCCGTTATGGGAGGACCCCAAATGGGCACATAATTGAAGCATATTATTGAGACGTAGTTTGAAGGTCGTGATCGTCCGCCTCCATTGTTTATGATGCTGTCATGCCGCACTAAAAACAGCGACGGCATTACGTCCCTTCCTGAGTATCCCGAATGTTGTACAGAGACAGCAGTCCATATTAGGTGGCGGGTAACATTATCCGCCTACATTATCCATCCAACAACTAATCCGGATAAGAGGCGTACTAGTGTAGCCGACATGCCGTATAGTCCAACTAATTACACATTTAAGGCCATTATCCATCCTAGTGTAGACGGAGCCTCAATATTCAACCAACTGTAGACATAAGAGTAATATATAAATATAGCATATAAAAATAATTAAGAATCTCACATTTTTCAGGGTATAAGAAAATATAAATATAGCAATACGTGGTTGAGTAGACCTACTGAACTACAATTTTTGTTCGAGAACTTCAGCGCTGTTCAGTATGTCACAGCTCAGCACTTCATTGATTGTGTTCAACAGAATTAGGTATCGCAAGGATCCATTGAAATACACTGCATTATCAGGCAATATTTTAAATTGTGCTGTAAAATATCACTATATAAGTAAAGTTGCCTGCATGTAAATCTGAGCTTCTCCATAATGATATGGAAAAAAAGGGAACAAAAAAAAAACATCAGGGGAATTCTCAGATATCCACTCCGAGACAGCTGAAAAATGTGGAAAAGTCCACAGCTTTACAAGGGCAACTAAGGGAAGGGTCACTGCTGTCTTATCACAGGTCAGAGCAGAGCGTCCGTGTTCCATGACCGCACAAGTACACTTTAGCTCCCAACTCCCGTTGAGCACCTGGAATCAGGCAGCATGCCCACCCTCTGCCCTCCATCTGCTGCCATTCTCAAGGCAAAGAAACACTTGAAAAACGCATGCCGGAATCAAGAAAAATAATTCGAGTGGGTGAGCGCATCTGTCACTTTAGAAGAACAGAAAAACACAAGGCAAATGATATATTAAAAAGATAAATAAATAAATAAAAAAACAGTTCCAGGAAAAATAATCATTTGAGCTCCAAGTTTGTAATCGGGGCGACATGAGCTGCCCTCTTAAGAGTCCAAACACAGCTGACCTGAATCAATATTATTAGCAAACTCTTTCCTCATGAGTGAAAATGGCCACAGAAAAACACATTAAAAGCAAAAGTCACAGGCTGTCAGAATATTTATTGGCTTCACCTTTTTTTATATTGATTACAGCACCTTTGCTATCTGACAGCAATCTGTCATTATTTACGATTCAATTTAAGCAAGTAGCTCTACCTATTTTGTTACGCTGCTTCACTCATCATATTTTGTGGACCTGCTGTAGTGTGTGTGTTTGTACAGTTCATAAGGTTGAATGGATCATCGTCTCGTGTGTTAGTAATGATTGATACATTGCAAAGAAAGCTGATGTAACGACACATTAAAGGGAACAACATGTGCATTTTTTACCATAATCCCTCGGTGCATCTCAACAGATTGTGCATGAGTATGTGGTTTATTTTCCCCCGCCTACACTATTAGGGATACTTTTTGCTTATATGGTTAAGATCCATCAAAAGAACGTGGGCAGTGAACCAGGCACCCGAAGTATTTGCCATATATTTGCCTGTGTCCTTGAGCTAGTCACCATTAACCCAAATTGCCCTAAATGTGCAACTTAAAGTGTATGTTGCAGTGTTCACTATTGTGATGGGGTTAAAGGCAGAGGTTTTCTTCTTCTGTCAGAGACAATTCGGCAATTCAATGTCTCAATTAGCATGTACGACTCAAGTGATGTCTGCTGCCACACAAAACACATCCACTTTCATTTCTGCAGGGGCCATACAAATGATAATGGCCTTTATAAATAGTACATACACAAAACAGCCCACACTTCAAGGGATTTAGAAAGAGCTGTTCGAAGCTGAAGACACACAAAAAAAATCTATATTTTTAAACTGAATGTTATTTAATTTGTAGTGTATATATTTTTGAAAATTGATGCAAAACATGAATTAATCCCAATCAATAAATCTTACTTTAGTATACCCATTTCACTTGGTAGATTCGTACATTTTGTTGTGTATATTATTTCTTTTTAAAGGTAAAAACCTGAGGTCATGGTAAAGATTAAAGATAAAATACTGTACAGTGGTATGAAAACATATCTGAACCTTTTGGAATTTCTCACATTTCTGCATAAAATCCCCATCAAATGTAATCTGGTCCTTGTCAAAATCACACAGATGTAAAAACAGTGTCTGCTTTAACTAAAACCACCCATTTATAGGTTTTCATACTATAATAAGGATAGCATGCAAACAATGACAGAAGGGGGGAAAAGAAGTAAGTAAACCCTCTGCCTAAGGAGACTTAAACAGCAATTGAAACCATTTTTTACCAAACAATTTAAGTCAGGTGTGTGCCCTATCAGTGGTTTAAAGCTGCCCTGCTCACTATAAAACACACATCTGGTAAGTTTTGTCTTGATGAGAAGCATTGCCATATAGGTAAGCCAGTCAAGCTTCAGTGGAGGACTGACTATCAGAGCCCCTTTAGCATATCACCCACCCTCCAGTGCTTTGTGGTTGGAAAGGAACCAGCATTACAAATTATGTTTTTTGGTATACACAAAGAACTGAAACTCAAACCGACAACGTCCAGCTGCAAGGGGGCCACTTCAACACAGAGCTGAGCTTAGCACTCCAAATGCAGGACACATGGAAATCTTACAGATAATTTTTACACCGTAGATCTGGTCAGTACATGTCCAGAAACCACTCATTCCAACCCTTGTAACACGCTTTGAGCTCTAGTGGGCACTGGCAGGAAAGCAGAGTGATGGAGGAGCTGGATGTGAAGCAGTGTGGACATAGATCACATCCCCATGCTGTCTGCACTCCAACTCTGATTCATATTCCAGCCATAAAGCAGCCGAGGGCATTTTCAGACAGCAGTGGTATAAATCCCTGTGCCACTGCGCTCATGGAAATAAAAAGTGCTGCGTACTCAAACACAATACATCAAACGGTCCTGAACAATCTTTTTACTTGTCTGTTTCCATTTGGACTGAAGCACTCACCAAAAGTTTCAGAGGCTATGTAGTGTGTAATGTTTTTACATTGACATCCAGTTGGTGTGGCATCCGGCGCTTGCTCAACCGTGAGGACAAGCCAACATGCTGACCTTCATGTTATTAGGGTGTGCCCATGCAATCTTTTAGCCTAGCAGGAGAGCATCGTAAAGCATACACTGGCCTGACAGGGCCGAGTACAAGAGTTATGAGGTACCGTAAAAATAAGTTAAAAAAATAAAACAACAACATCTGAGCACAAACTAGGTTGCCCTGAATATACGTGTATGTGCTGTTGCTGCTTGCACATTTCAGCATTAGTCAGAAGTTTAAGAACTACAGGCTTTGGATAAAGTCATTCTGTAAGATTGTTTCAAAAATTTGAAAGTCAGCCAATTTAA
Organism: Corythoichthys intestinalis; assembly: GCF_030265065.1. Classification (NCBI taxonomy): domain Eukaryota; kingdom Metazoa; phylum Chordata; class Actinopteri; order Syngnathiformes; family Syngnathidae; genus Corythoichthys; species Corythoichthys intestinalis. The sequence goes on from NC_080410.1 coordinate 21,341,682, forward strand.
AGATAAATGACGTTAAGCTAATCAGTTCAAGGGCTAATTTTTCATCATCTTAAAAGTGTCATTACGTACATAAACAATTGCAATTAATAATAGAGGGAAATGTTCTACCATTTTAATATTTCTTTAGTATCAAAGTAAGCTAATTACTATTCATATTTACATTCTGGTGAATAATATGTTACTGCACCTGTCAACCTCAGATCAAGGTTTTACCTTACGAAACGTTGATAATTATCTTAATACTTAAACAAAACTTATACATTTAAAATTGAAGTGTGTGTAATACACACTAACAAGACTTTGTTTTACAGTTAATCATTTTTTAAATTACATTTTAACACAATATTAAATGTGGTTGAGACAGACAGTGTTAGCAATATTGTAAAATTCACTTTAAATGGATTTCATATGTAACTACAAACTTTAATGCTCTCACCCTTAACTGCTAAAAAATGTTTTGGAAAACCAAAAATGTATAGTGTTGCAATTGTTTAGTCTTTAAACAAAGTTAACGTGTGGAGTATTGTGTTTTACATGCAGTCCTTAAAAGTACCATGTGACTGACTGGCGAGATTGAGGGTTGGATGAGTTTCTGGGAGCGTGAAGGCTGTTGTTTTGTTTTGTTGCTGTTGGCTATGGCTTACAGTGGTCGTGGCCGTGCTCTCGGTTTCAAATAAACGATTGAAAACCCTAATGAAGTTGCCACTGTAGACAATACAAAATATATGTTTAGTTCTTTGTTTTATTTTTTACTTTCGTGTTTTCCCTTATGATTTTTTACCGTACGCTGTATCCGTTAAAAAGGTTTTAAAAATCACGTACAAAATACGGGCAAAGCGTACGATTTGACAAGTATGTAACAAGTAACAAGGTTTTACATTACATTAGGCATTGCTAAAAGATCTTTGTATGATTTGGCAAAAAATATATATATATATATGCACGAAGTACATACCAGAAGTAAAGAAAATGATGCATAATTTTGTGGGTGCAAAGACTTTATTTAATGGAAAAGCCCAAAATGTCATTGTAAAAGTACAGTAAGCCTACAGTGTATCAAAAAAGTGAGTACACCCCTCGCATTTCTGCAGATATTTATGTATATCTTTTCATGGGACAACACTGACAAAATGACACTTTGACACGACAAAAAAGTAGTCTGTGTGCAGCTTATATAATAGAGTTAATTTATTTTCCCCTCAAAATAACTCAAAATATAGCCATTAATATCTAAACCCCTGGTAACAAAAGTGAGTACACCGCATGGGAACTGCGTACATCCCCAAATGTCCAAATTGAGTACTGCTTGTCATTTTCCCTCCAAAATGTCATGTGACTCTTTATAGGAGTGCTGTCAGCATTGCTGCAGAGATTGAAGAGGTGGGGGATCAACCTGTTAGTGCTCAAACCATACGTCGTACTCTACATCAAATTGATGTGCATGGCTGTCACCTCAGGAGGAAGCGTCTTCTGAAGACGGTACACAACAAAGCCCACGAACAGTTTAATGAAGACATGCACATGGATTACTGGAACCATGTCCTGTGGTCTGATGAGACGAAGATTAATTTGTTTTGGTTCCGATGGTCTCAAGCATGTGTGGCGGCGACCAGGTGAGGAGTACAAAGATAAGTGTGTCATGCCTACAGTCAAGTATGGTGGTGGGAATGACCCCCCCTCCCCACCACCACCACCACCTCTTCAATCTCTGCAGCAATGCTGACAGCACTACAGCACTCCTGTAACGAGTCAAATGACATTTTGGAGGGAAAATGACAAGCAGTACTCAATTTGGACATTTAGGGATGTACGTATAGTAGTTCCCATGCGGTGTACTCACTTTTGTTGCCAGGGGTTTAGATATTAATAGCTATATTTTGAGTTATTTTGAGGGGGAAATAAATTAACTCTATTATATAAGCTGCACACGGACTACTTTTCATTGTGTCAAATTGCCATTTTGTCAGTGTTGTCCCATGAAAAGATATACGGTACTTAAATATCTGCAGAAATGCGAGGGGTGTACTCACTTTTGTGATACACTGTATAAGAGCAGCATATTGTCTGAGTGCTTAGCAGAGTTTGCAGAAAAATGCTAATTAAAGAAGGTGAATATGTAAGCAGGACGGTAATTCACCAGCCATGCCAAACAATAACAATAATAACCGGATAGTGACCACTCCTTGGTACCACACCCTGAGAATTAGGGAGATTCCACATTTTTTAAATTTAGGACTAAATTAGCCTATTGACTCCAGTTGTAGATTCCCAAGACCTGGAAGACTAAGAATCTACATTTTCAAACATATTCTATGCATTCTCTTCAAAAATGCCCCAAAAACTCAATGAAAAAAAAACACAAGCAAAGTGTAGTGAAGGTTAAATAAACCACAATACCATTACATCAGCAGTCCGTGTGTTTGCAGTGATGAAAACATGTTGTGTTTCCTGTTCTCAGCCACTCGTGTCTTAACCTAGTTACAAGTATTATACAACCAGTCCCTACAGTGCATCAATTCCCCACTACCTAATATGATTCCATAACTCTTTAAGTCGTGTTTTCATCAGCTATTCTTGGCTGGAAATTGTTCATTACAGAGAGTTTAAGCTTATTTTAGATCACTGCTTGCTTTCTTAAGCACCGCCAAGAAGGTATAATCACGAGTAATTGGGCAGAATTAAGAGGGCAACCTGGCCATGACCTGTGTGTTTACTTCAGTAGCAGACCTACTTCAAGCAGAGAATCCGCAAACAGGCCTTAGGAAACCAATGTTCTTTTTGGTTAATCAGCATACTAGTTGACTAGCTTTTTGTGCAGGTCTTAAGATTTATTTAAAAATGTCAGCTGTAGTTTCGCAGCTTCTTCCCTGCGGTCCCTCCATTTTCACCCATGGAAGGCAGCATGATGGAGTGTAAGAAATAATCTCACAGCAACAATAGCTATGATAAACACGTCCTTTCTCTTTTGATGCCACACTTTCACTTCTAAAGCTTGACTATTTGCCATTTGGAGAACCTGCCGCTTACCCTTAAACTGGTTTATGGGGGGAAAAGAAATAGAAATGGAACTCGGATGAAATGAGACTCGAGAGGATAATGATTAGGATTCATGAGGAGTGCAAGTGATGGAAGAAAGGAATAGCGAAATCTACCTCGTACTCCGCTTCTGATCACTGCTAATCTGAGGATAGAGCTTAGTTGGCTGCTAATAGCTCTTAATTTTGACACCTCCCTGGGTGGAATGACTCCAACAACTCTCCGGCCAATCTATCACCCGACAACTCAGACTTTTAATAACATTTCTCTCCTTAAAAACGACCCAAAGAGCTTTGGCAATTATGCCATTGTTTAAGCATATTTTAGCAAAAATGAATAACCAAAGTCCTGTGGTTATGTATAGTAATCCTACATTGTGGTCCGCTTATACTGAGCAGAAACCAAGCACACTTCAGCGCTTGATCAAATTTTAAAGGAGAAATATTTGTAGTTTATCTGTGACCCACACTTGCACCCTTCATGAATTTTTACAAGCCATTCACCTGTAAGAAATATTGACAGCAGTAGTCAATACAGTGTGTAAAATTAATAGATGTGAAGTGGTGGGTGCAGGTTGAGGGGTTTAAGGTGCAATGCCCTTGTTTCACATGCCGAGTGACAGGATTCAATTACGGCAATTTCTTGGGGGAACACTGAAGGTCACATGCCATTGGGATTTATTCAGTCCTGAAGGAACTATGTATGAGAGGGCTTTTTTAACTGAAGGAATAAACATTCCACACTGGCCCATCTACAGTGGGGCAAATAAGTATTTAGTAAACCACTAATTGTGCAAGTTCTCCCACTTGAAAATATTAGACAAGCCTGTAATGTCAACATGGGTAAACCTCAACCATGAGAGACAGAATGTGGAAAAAAAAAAACAGAAAATCACATTGTTTGATTTTTAAAGAATTTATTTGCAAATCATGGTGGAAAATAAGTATTTGGTCAATACCAAAAGTTGATCTCAATACTTTGTTATGTACCCTTTGTTGGCAATAACAGAGGCCAAATGTTTTCTGTAACTCTGCACAAGCTTTTCACACACTGTTGCTGGTATTTTGGCCCATTCCTCCATGCAGATCTCCTCTAGAGCAGTGATGTTTTGGGGCTGTCGTTGGGCAACACGGACTTTCAACTCCCTCCTCACCCCGTGGCATCAAAATGATAACAAGAACGGTGGGCAAAAATCCCAGAACCACACGGGGGGACCTAGTGAATGACATACAGTGAGCTGGGACCACAGTAACAAAAGCTACTATCAGTAACACAAAGCGCTGCGAGTGACTCAAATCCTGCACTGCCAGACGTGTCCCCCTGCTGAAGAAAGTACACGTCCAGGCCCGTCTGCGGTTCGCTAGAGAGCATTTGGATGATCCAGAAGACGACTGGGAGAATGTGTTATCGTCAGATGAAACCAAAATAGAACTTTTTGGTAGAAACACAGGTTCTTTTGTTTGGAGGAAAAAGAATACTGAATTGCACCATACCCACTGTGAAGCATGGGCGTGGAAACATCATGCTTTGGGGCTGTTTTTCTGCAAAGGGACCAGGACGACTGATCTGTGTAAAGGATAGAATGAATGGGGCCATGTATCGAGAGATTTTGAGTGAAAATCTCCTTCCATCAGCAAGGGCATTGAAGATGAGACGTGGCTGGGTCTTTCAGCATGACAATGATCCCAAACACACAGCCAGGGCAACAAAGGAGTGGCTTCGTAAGAAGCATTTCAAGGTCCTGGAGTGGCCTAGCCAGTCTCCAGATCTCAACCACAAAGAAAATCTGTGGAGGGAGTTGAAAGTCCGTGTTGCCCAACGACAGCCCCAAAACATCACTGCTCTAGAGGGCCAAAATACCAGCAATAGTGTGTGAAAAGCTTGTGAAGAGCTACAGAAAATGTTTGGCCTCAGTTATTGCAAACAAAGGGTACATAACAAAGTACTGAGATGAACTTTTGGTATTGACCAAATACTTGTTTTCCACCATGATTTGCAAATAAATTCTTTAAAAATCAAACAATGTGATTTTCTGGGGTTTTTTTTCCACATTCGGTTTCTTATGGTTGAGGTTTACCCATGTTGACAATTACAGGCCTCTCTAATATTTTCAAGTGGGAGAACTTGCACAATTAGTGGTTGACTAAATACTTACTTGCCCCACTGTATGAATGAAGAAATGCTGATTGCAACCTTTTCAATTCATGCACACATCCAAAACGTGAACATGTACATAATGTTCTGTGTACTGACATCACTTTTAGGCAGAAACACTATCTCCAAATACGGTCAATTTAAACGTCTATTCACATTTAAAAAACTAAAATTGTCTTTGTCCAAATATGTTAAAACACACAAGCAATTTGTAGTTAGAGCCACTCTAGTTTTACAACAAAATGGCCTTTATAGCACAGAGTACATACAATACACAACACTTTCAATTCCAGAATTACTTATGAATGATTACTTGGTGATAGCAGGGCTGTCTTCCTTTCATATGTATTAATTTCAGTTCATTTCATATGGATTCTTTTGAGATGATTATTTTTTTTAATTTAGAATGAAAATGACCGACTTATACGATAGCCTACTAATTTCTCAAGAGAAGATTTCTGTTGGCCACTGTTTCTGAGAACCGTTCCTGCAACAGACATGCTTTAAATGAAGTCTCAAAAGGTAAACTGTTCTCTTGCTCCCTTTCCCTCCTTTGTCCAACCACAAAAATAACTCCTTTATTCCTCTTGTATAAGCTGCAACTAAGTTTGGTAGCGCCTAACTGACCTCAATCCTCTCCCCCTCTGGGTCACTGTCCCACCCGTCGGAAGAGGTATCCTGAATCTTTTCTGTCACACCAAGCAGCAATCCGACGTATTCTTAGCCCCGTGGCTAGTTGGGCCTTTGGTGATTATCCTTGCTATTCATACCCAATCCAACTCTCTCAAGATCCACTAAAGCTCCTGTGAAGGAAGTGACAGGACAAATTATCTGGACACTACCTTAGTAGTGTGCATCAGCATTACTGACAGTGTTGGCCTAGTCACTTTCAACGTGTCAAATATTACGTCTCAGTATTTACTGTTATGTGAAAGTAATTAGTTGTAACTTTCATTTTTAAATATTTTATCTGAATTGCAAACCGTTACATTGCTTCATATTTTTGGGTAAGTGGGGTAACAAAATCAATTCAAACAATTGGGTCTCCATTAGAAAATATATAGTTTAATAAAAATTTAATTACAGTGGTACCTCTACTTATGAACATCTCTACATGCAGAATTTTCAGGTCAAGACACTCCTCAACTGGAAAACAATGCCTCTTGTTATGAAAGAAATTTCAAGATACGAACGGCAAAAAATAAAGTATGGCTAGTACTCCCAACTACCAGAGTTTACTGAACGTAACATACCAGTACTTATAGCTGATCTGCCATTGGCTATTGCCTAGCATTGCTTGCATCCAACTGGACCTCCACTGTACGTGTATGGGTGTATCCCAGTGTCCTTTTCATTCGCCACTCGTGTTCCGACAGCTTTACATGAGTGAATTAACTTTTATTCTTTATTGTGTTCTTGGTCTTTTACATTATGCACAACTCTGATTTTATGTTTATTGTGCAATAATCTAATTGTAACATGTATTTATTAGATGTTTAGGTGCATTTCTATGCATTATAAAAGATTTGTGTCCGAATTGTGTCCGTATTAGGGTATTTACAGTGGGGCAAATAAGTATTTAGTCAACCACCAATTGTGCAAGTTCTCCTACTTGAAAAGATTAGAGAGGCCTGTAATTGTCAACATGGGTAAACCTCAAACATGAGAGACAGAATGTGGGAAAAAAATACCATTGTTTGATTTTTAAAGAATTTATTTCCAAATTAGAGTGGAAAATAAGTATTTGGTCACCTACAAACAAGCAAGATTTCTGGCTGTCAAAGAGGTCTAACTTCTTCTAACGAGGTCTAACCAGGTCTAACGAGGCTCCACTCGTTACCTGTATTAATGGCACCTGTTTTAACTCATTATCGGTATAAAAGACACCTGTCCACAACCTAAGTCAGTCACACTCCAAACTCCACTATGGCCAAGACCAAAGAGCTGTCGAAGGACACCAGAGACAAAATTGTAGACCTGCACCAGGCTGGGAAGACTGAATCTGTAATAGGTAAAACGCTTGGTGTAAAGAAATCAACTGTGGGAGCAATTATTAGAAAATGTAAGACATACAAGACCACTGATAATCTCCCTCGATCTGGGGCTCCATGCAAGATCTCACCCCGTGGCGTCAAAATGATAACAAAAACGGTATGCAAAAATCCCAGAACCACACGGGGGGACCTAGTGAATGACCTCCAGAGAGCTGGGGGCCCACAGTAACAAAGGCTACTATCAGTAACACAAAGTGCCGCCAGGGACTCAAATCCTGCACTGCCAGACGTGTCCCCCTGCTGAAGAAAGTACACGTCCAGGCCCATCTGCGGTTCGCTAGAGAGCATTTGGATGTTCCATAAGAGGACTGGGAGACTGTGTTATGGTCAGATGAAACCAAAATAGAACCTTTTGGTAGAAAACACTGGTTCTCGTGTTTGGAGGAGAAAGAATACTGAATTGCATCCGAAGAACACCAAACCCACTGTGAAGCATGGGGGTGGAAACATCATGCTTTGGGGCTGTTTTTCTGCAAAGGGACCAGGACGACTGATCTGTGTAAAGGAAAGAATGAATGGGGCCATATATCGAGAGATTTTGAGTGAAAATCTCCTTCCATGAGCAAGGGCAATGAAGATGAGACGTGGCTGGGTCTTTCAGCATGACAATGATCCCAAACACACAGCCAGGGCAACAAAGGAGTAGCTTCGTAAGAAGCATTTCAAGGTCCTGGAGTGGCCTAGCCAGTCTCCTGATCTCAACCACAAAGAAAATCTGTGGAGGGAGTTGAAATTCCGTGTTGCCCAATGACAGCCCCAAAACATCACTGCACTAGAGGAGATCTGCATGGAGGAATGGGCCAAAATACCAGCAACAGTGTGTGAAAAGCTTGTGAAGAGTTACAGAAAACATTTGGCCTCCGTTATTGCCAACAAAGGGTATATAACAAAGTATTGAGATGAACTTTTGGTATTGACCAAATACTTATTTTCCACCATGATTTGCAAATAAATTCTTTAAAAATCCAACAATGGGATTTTCTGGGGGGTTTTCCCCACATTCTGTCCCATGTTGACAATTACAGGCCTCTCTAATATTTTCAAGTGGGAGAACTTGCACAATTAGTGGTTGACTAAATACTTATTTGCCCCATTGTACATGGAAAAAGCGTCTCGACTTACAGAATTTTCAAGTTACGAAACTACTTCCAGACCCAATTAATTTCGTAAGTAGAGGTACCACTGTATATATTATAATTTATCACGTTTTTAATACCATTGCCATTCTAATATTTTAACTAGATGAATGAATTCTGCCTGTAACTAGTGTAGAAAATTGGCCCTCTAACTATAAGTAATGGTGGATTGATGTCTATTTTGTCCATTAACTGGAAGGCCAGCCAATGACTATACAGCGGGGAGTCAGATTTTACAGCAACAAAAAACAAAGTCCCTGCAGCATGATCAATACATGCCTGGCAGACTCGCTGGTGATTTCAAAAAGCAGTGGACTCCCCACAGCTTACAAATACACATAAAAGATTTCAAAAAGCTTTATTAAAAAAAAAAAAAAAAATCCCTTTTTGCAATTATAACCAATACGATGACATTATCCTCTCTAGTCACAAATATTGTACTGTGGCATGTAGTCTAGTCTAGTCTATTTTGGAGGAGTGTAGTGTAGTGCAGTGTAGGTTAAGAATAATAACCCTACTTTGTGGCGCAATTAATACATGTGAAAATTAACAGCAGGGAAAACTTGGACATGTGGGCTGGAGTACAAATACAAACACTGAGATATTCAGAATATGTAGTGATATGACAAAGGATCCGTGATCTCATCAGAACCAGCTGGGCTGTGTGAAAGGATTATCTGATGGCTGAACACGTCCGCCTTTATTTCCCTTAATGTTACAAAACTGTGCTGTTCTTAATGACTTATGGACTTTGTGCTTGTTGAGGAGTAGTTTTATTCCTGGTGGCATGGTCAGTGCCAGAAAAATGAGATCATTTTGTATTAAAGGTAAAACGTCTTTAAAAACCAAGAAGTCCAGTTGTGCTCTAATCAACTTGAGTGGATAACCAAAGTATCACACGGATAAAATATTTTTCAAAATCCACCAATTTGATGTTTGACCTAAACTGCCTCAAATATCTTGCGGCTGATACCATCAAAATTAATTGGGCTCTTGCTTTCATACAGCACTGTAAGTCTTTGAAACAGTCTTTGCAAATTAGAGTGTGTAGCACCAAAAATGTATCAACACAGATTTGAGGTTTGAACTAAAATACTCCAAGCATGTAATATTTATATACCAGTGTGTAGAGAAGTAGAGAAGTAGAGATTCTTTCAAAATATTTTCAGCAAATATTTCTCACTTTATACTTAGAACTAAAGACAGCAAAACTACAATATTGCAAGAATAATATAACAGTTTAAGTGAAATGTTTTCTCTTGTAAATACACTGTTCACTACTTTACTTGTCTATTTGTCTCGCAAAAAAATTTTTTAAGATAGCATATTTTAAAGTCCGACTCTTGTATAAGAATGAAACTTCTTGATTTAAAGAAAAATGCAAATCATTCTCATAGGATCATGACTTGATTCTGAAGTTGTTTTTTTCCCATTTTCAGCCAGTCCTGTACGTCTCTAGAAATTTAAATGGCCATTTTAAGAATTACAATTCTTCATCAATAGTCGATCAACACTTGAAGATGATAAATTGATAAGTGCGTCAAGAACTGACCTGATGAAAGTCCAACAAACCTCCCTGTAGATATACTAAAGAAAGTGGTGTTGAGTTGGTGCTACAAAAATTCAGATGAATTTTAAGAGAACAAAAGGTGAAAAAAACAGATGAAATGAGTGATCTTTGCCCATCAGAATGTGTTGGAAAAGCATCCAAGGTGAAGCATCTTTGTTCATCGATAAGTGCTGGAGTCAAGTCTCCTTTGAGTATGACTGTAAAACTTTCATTCACTAACTTGAGATGAAACTGAATCCAATTATTCTTCCAGATTTGGCACAGCTCCTGATCTGTCATTGTGCTCTATTGATTTCCAGTCCATCATACATCTTTTCTTTGCAATCCTATTAAAGCACCTTATGCCCTCGTAAAGACCAAGGCAATATGTCACATAAAACAGGGAGGCTCCCGCTATGAAACGTGTGATTCCACACTTCTCCAAAGTACTAGTTCTTCCAAGAGAATAATGTTCTTGCAAGGAATTTCAGAGGTCAGGGAGCACCCCCAACTGAAAGTCAACCTTGGCCGAAAGATTAATAAGTGTAATTCCTTTTGTCCTCCCCTGTGCACAATTGTAGGCAAGAGACACTAGAGCATGCCAACAAAGAAAGACTGAGGCAGAGTTAATTTGGTTTATCATTTAAAAGAAACCACGGACAGAAAGACTTGTAGTTCTTAAAAGATAAATATTAGTCTGAGTTATATAATAATTTGACATTCACACCCCTCTTAATGTTTTCGTTTTTACAAAATTTGGAAAATGATTTTGAACAGTTAGTCGCCATTGTTGTTTATGACGCAATGCACTCTGGGAGATGACGTCACTGGACAGCGCTACTGTACTTCCACAGTGTCACTCATTAGCTACAGAAAGATGTCGTCGGTTCTGCCCTTCCACTTTGAACCCGAGTGAAAAAGTGATGAGCAGGACACCACTGTTGATATCAGCACAGAAAGTCTCCAGTGGGATTTGAACCAGAGTTTTCCGTGGGACAGACGAGCGTTAAGACCACAGGAGTATACATACTCCTGCGTGAAAAAACGCGGCTCACTTCAGACAGCAAGCAGAAGACAGTGACATAGGGATTGCGTAAAAGGGTTTATTGAACATACAAAAAAAAACACGCGATTGTATAAAGGGAGACACAAAAAGGATCCGTAAAAGTAGGTCGGGATCAATTAAAAAATTTATTTATTTTTTTTAAACGAGGGAAAACCGCAGTGAGAGGCCGACAAAAAAGAACAAGGCAATGATGCCACTAACAACGAAGGGATGTACAAACTGTCAAATAGCAGCAAGTCAGTATCTCGGCAAGCCGCCAAAGATTGGTTTAAAAACACTGCTGATGAGTTTGGATTGGATGCAGGTACGACATTGGGAACTCATCCAACATCTCTGTAATAAAACAATCTGACTAGCAGCAGAATGTGACAAAATCATGCCTGTCGTCATACTAGCTTCGCTTGCTAACTAGCACAGCTATTCTCCCAGTCCAGGCCAACCGCGTCATCACCCCCAGCGTTCATTGCGTGCGAAAAACATGGCATTCTCAGTAGGTCAAAACATATACTAAATATTATAGATTTTTAATTCAATAGCAATAATATTTTGTATGTGTTTCTGATAACATATTTGAGTAAGAGACAACAGTTGTGGCTTGTTAAGGCCTCCAAGTCTTTAAGTCCGAGAATCCCTTTAAGAGTTATACAATATTTTCTACTGGGCTTTTTGCAAGGGCACAAAATGACGAACAACCATTTCCATTGTTTGGAGATTTAAGAGATTTCACTTCACCAAGTAGTCATCTTTTAAATTATATGGGGAGAAAGCCAGAGTACACAGAAAAATGAAGACAATTTTAAATGGGTTAACCTTGTGTCTGTTTTGCTGCCTCTTTGACTCTTCTTTTCGTTACTTATACCAGAATTCTTTTAGAAAGATAGAGTGCCGTCTGCAAATATTTTGCAAGAGTGCAAATGTAGTCAAGGGAATTGTGAATTATTTTAAAAAGAAAAAAATACATCAGCAGTGTGCCATGGCCAGAGCTCTGGATAGAAACCTATTCATGATAATGTGTGTTTTGTGAGGAAATACGGGAAAGGAGCGGTTGTCATTATCACACAAGCGCACTCTTTGACACTTTACATTACCTTGACATCATAATCACAAGGAACCTAGTAACAGCCCTTCGCTTATCTCACTATAGGGCCTGCAAGGACACACATATGAAGAAGGCTGAACATAAGATGATGGACTGCAATCTCCTTCACGCTGGCATCACCATGAACCTTTTTGATTGAGCAAACACACCACGAGGCTGCAGCAGGCGCAGGCAATGCATCAGGATTTTTAGAAGAACAGAGAGTTATTTGCACCATACATATTTTTCTGTGAAGTTAATACCTTTCTTCATTATATTTTAAAACAGTACTTTCTACTCCTTATTCGGTCTAAATGAGAGGACATTTTCCAAGATCCACTGATAACGACACAACAAATGTTCTTACTTGGAAATGCTGTCGGTAAATTGTGGTTGAGAATGGAGCTGAAACGAGTATTCTAATAATTTGTGTAACTCGATTTAAAAAATTGATCGAGGAATTTTCTGCGCCTCGAGGAATCGTTTAATTTGCCAGCTCCAAGCATTACATTTTGCCCGGGCTACTTTAAATGCAGCACAACGCGTTGACGTCACGTGCTTACAGGAAGATGACAGAGGCAGCGGATATACGTATTTGATTTCAACTATGCATGAATATAAAGGTAACCAAGAAGACGCCGACAAAAGCGAAGAGAGGCAACAAGAAAAAGCAGAAAATATCAAAAGTATGGGAGCATTTCAAATTGGACACCAAGGCGAACGCTGTTTCATATATTCTCTGTAAGACAGTGCTTGCATAATAGTACAGCACGACCTTCAATGCTGGAGCTCCACTGAACAACAACTGTATAGTTTAGTAGTCATAAGACCTTTTCACACACATATCCAGGGAAATTCCCGTGTAAAGTGACGTGGGATTTACTCTCGTCATTGCTTTCACACATGTATAGATGTCCTAAGAATGACGCGGGTTGAACACTATCACAGACTTATCCCGTGTTGCCCACTGGCACTCTCTGTGCGGGCAGAGCTGCAGGGGTGATTTTATAACCCGGACATTACGTCATTTTTTGGTCGACGTTGGCTGTCACAATGTCGGTCAAATTGTGTTTTGATATGTTCCGGAGGGAGCGTCCCCGCCGTCATAACTACGGCCAATTCAAGCTCATCAAGACTATTCAAGCTCAGGCAATCCAAGAGAAGGATGGAAGAAGGAATCCCGCTGGCTTGGGAAGGAAGAATCCCGCTGACTTTGTTTTGTTGTCTTATCGCCTCTCTGCCTACCACTTAGGTTAGTATTTTATTGATCCTCATCGACCTGTCACGGACGGACCCATTCTGTTTCTCCCCCTTTTCCGCGATCGAGTGTATTTTTGTATCTATAAATCCTTGAACGATCCCGCCGTTGTTTTCTGCCTTGATGTACACCTTATTTCCGCAGTAGCGGACCCTAACATCGGCAACAAAATAAACCACACATTTCCAAAGATGGATGATGGACTTTCTTCCTCGGCTCTACGATCGCGTAGGAATTCAATTTTGTTATGTTTTGAGGTTAATTTAGCTATTTCCAGCTTACTACCGTATTGGCTCGAATATAAGACCGCCCTGATTATAAGACGACCCCCTCTTTTTCAAGACTCAAGTTTGAAAAAAACGTTTTGAACACTAAATTAATTTTTATACAGAAAATAATTACAGTACATCTGAAACAAATGATTATAACAATAGATTTGAGACATTATACTATGACGCGACCATTGAAATGTCCGCGTCATCTCCATGTCAGTCGACCCGGGAAATTGTTTGCACATACAACTGCTGCATGGTTAAATCCCGCGATATTCCCAGTTGTTCGGAGTGTGAGAAGGGGGCTATCGATGGATAAAACACCAAGTAGCACTGGTGCCTAATGTGCTCCAATACAGCAGGTATCATACATTTATTTTTAGCACTACAAAATTTAGACTAACTTAAAACTTAACAAGAACTTAAAAATAACAACATAAATGGATTTTCAATTGAAACACATTGGAAAAAGACTTTTAGTTTATGTGTGTTATCAAGTGTAATGACATTATAGGGAAGAAATAAGTTTTGTTTTTTTTTTAAATAAAATATTAAGTTTTTTTAAAGTGAAAGCAGTGAATTTGTTGGGAGGTTTTTTCTAGTCACATCTGAAATGCAATTGTTGGCTTTTTCAACAATGTACATCTAAAATAAAGACATTGACTGTCTAAAAATGGTTCTATACTTGGACAAATGTCTTGTTTTGCCATGTAAATTTATAATTGCTCTTTACATTTTAAAAAAATGTTTTATCCAATTAATTAATCGATGGAATTTTCAGTAGAAAACTCAATTACTAAAATATTCGATAGCTGCAGCCCTAGTTGAGATCTTGACTGAGTGTTATCTTGGAGCGTTATAAAAACAGAGCATCAAGATGGCCAATCTTGAACAAACCAACAACAAAAAAATTGTCGTGTTTTTAAAAAAAAATCCACATGGATCACATATCTCAAGGCACCCCGGCAAATGTAGTTCTATTAAAGTACAGAATTTCAGTACTTTTGCAACCTTTGTTGAATGTATATTGTCGAGTACAGTTTAGAAAATCAGAGGTAGACAGAGCATTGTGCGTACTGTATGTCACCAAATGGTGTATGTTTTCGTAATGTTGTGGCCGTCGGGTGTAAATGGCAAAAGACGGTATCCACAAAAGACGACCGCCATGAATAGAATTGAAGCTGGAGGCCGCGTTCAAGGACAGACGCTAAATTAGTTGCTCTTATAAAGGAACACATTTGCATTTTAATGAGCCATCTCGTGGCCGTGACTCACGGAGGAGATTGGAGAAGATCTTTTCACATTCCATTTCTCATGTGGCCATGCAGCAGAAACATATGTGAGCCGTATTGCAATTGCGGGAAAAATGTTCAATGTGCACTTTAAGTATTTATGTTATTACTTTATGGATGATGCTACGTATATTGAAATGTAAAGAAGGCAAGATGTTGTTGACGCTGTCATTTTTAATGTAGTCTTTTACCTTCAATTCATTGCAATTGAATTGACATATGAGTTGATCTTCTCTGCCGCTCACATTCTGTTCCCCTAAATTTTACATCACTGGTACAGTGGTAACTAATTTATAAGTTCAAGGCTTTATGTGACCACTGTCATAACACAAGAGATTCAAATCATCTTCAAACACTGCAATTAATATAAATGCTTTTTATCCAGTCAAGTCTCCAACAATATAGACCCCAATCACGTGACGTCACAACTCTGCCCCCCTGACTGGTGCCGCCATATTGTCCGTCAGCTTATCGTGTTTACATATTACCGCTACGTACATTCCTACTATTACTGCGTGTTTTTCTGCTTGTCTAAGGAATCACCGCCTAGTAAACGAGCTCAAAAACCTTCCTGACAATCGTTAACATCGATTAATCAAAATGGTGAAGGCATGTGTGGTGGTTGGTTGCAGTAACAGAGAAGATAAATGGTCAGTTTAGTAGTTGCTGTGTGCCCATTGTGAAAAGGGCAAATCTCAAAAGCAGCACGGTTTGTTTTATCTCGGCCCATGATGCGTTTGTGTCGACAGCCGTTAGACAGCGGCGAAAACATCAATATGATGCCAACAAAATCGCACACATCATCAGACGGAGACTATGAAGCTCGTCGCCACGGTCGCGCAGCAAGAAGGTGAGCGCAACAACAGGTGTTGTGCCGAAAAATAGCCGCCCTGCATGAAATGTACCCCCTGACGGGAGCGCCCACACGGAAACGACTTTCTTGTACCGTGAGTATGTATTATTTTACTCTGCTTGAACTAATAAATGTCATACCTGTGTGATTGTCATTGGGATATGGTCGTGAAAACCTGTAGACTAATACATTTCTGTTCAAAGATGGTTATGTGGCCCAGTCCACGATTTGTTACTAAAATACAGTAGGCTACTAATATTTTGTGTAATTTAAAAAATTATTTAAAACTGACCTTACAGTCGTAAATCCATTACTTTAACGCGTCCATGAAAACATTTGATGTTTTCACGTCAATAAAGCGTTATAAATAAGCGCTCCCGTCAGGGGGGACATTTGACGCGGGGCAGCTATTTGTCAGCACACACCGGCCCGTTGTCGATCAAGTTTCATTTTACAATCGTGACAACAGTGACGCTCAGCTGACCAAATGTCGGTTTATATTCGGACCAGTGCTGATTTTGGGTACCCGACTCCTCATCGTGACATAAACTGGGGTATGATTGGAAATTTTGTGGTCTCAGGACGAGCACAATACAGCGATCACGTGATTGTGTGACATTGGTAATTGGGGTCTATACCACAATGTTGCAACGATTTTAGGATTTTCCCAATTCCTGCCCACAGTCAACCAGGATAGGCTCAAGCACCCCCGTGACCTTCGTGACAATTAGCAATACGGATAACAATTAATGAATAGAAAGAAATATAATCATCGTGCATTGTGATTTTCGACAATTCAATTGGGGATCGTGTTTCTGGTGTGCATGCCTTAGCTGCCAGGGGGCAGTCAACAGCACAACCGGTATATGCTTACAACAGACTTGAAGATGACAGAAGATTATTGTTAATGGCTGCAGTAATCAGTAGAGGTGGGAATCTTTTGGCACCTAACGATTCGAATACAATTACGATTCAGAGGCTCCGATTTGATTACAAATCGATTATTGATGTTACCACCCCCAAAATTGTTCAAAAATCCTCTCAGACTAAACCAAACTAATATTTCAGTATCATGTTAACAGTTTAAAACAGTACATAAAATACTCAAGTCCCATTCTGTATCAGCAGCTTTAAACTACATTCAATGAATTTAATGATGTGAATCAACCGTTAAAGTTGTTAAAATTCTCCCGTTATTCCATAATTTCCCTTCTGTCTACTTTCGACATGTCAAAGTTTTCAAACTGTTTCATCATTTAAAAATGGATTCAAGTTAATATTTTGCCGATTTAGGAGTATTTTAGATATAATTAAGTTCGCTACAACAGAGCCTTCTAGAGAAGTCTACTGCTTTAAGATGGCGGCTGTTAACAACGCGGCAACTACTAAACAGCAAATCTGTCATTTTGCATCTAGTTCTTTTTACATGTTCTACCGGCACCGTCGTCTGTCATTTTGCATCTAGTTCTACATATATGTGATATCTACTATAGCCGTATGTGGTCGTATGTTTGTAGCAATTAGCAACTGGGCGTTGTATTATTGTTTTTTTTATCTAGCGGCATGAGTTGAACATGATATTTACTCTCGGTCCGTTCCTCATTGCCTCCCGAAGACTGCGCTGACTGTGTTTTAGGTCTGCTTTACCTGGTATAATTCAATCATCGGAATTTGGATTTTTGTGAATCGTTCTCGAATCTTCCACGGCCGAATCGCGAATAATCTCAGAATCGGAAATTTTGCACGCCTCTAGTAATCAGCATCATTTTTTGCAGAGGTTAACAGATTTGTGCCTGTGAGTATATTGATGTTGTCTGTCTGCATGTGTAACTCCTATGTTACCTATGCTAGTTTCGCAAGCTCTTATATGGCATCGCTCATTGTACGTAAGGAAGAAGCTAGCTTACTTTCATAAATTAAATCTACATTAAAACCCATTGTGTGATTATTTGTTTTATATTCATTATAACTGTAAAGTGTATGGCCAACAAATAGCTTGAGGTAAACAGTTGGCGTATTTTTTAGAAAATTGTTCAATATCTGCAAAACTGCTGCTGGTTGTGGAATTCGCTGATTTTATCCAAGCACTTGTACCTCGAGTTTCTCAGGTTCACTTGAAGGATAAGATAACGATGTACTTCTGTCCTTACCATGGTATGTCACAATGTACGTACAATCGCATCTGTGATGGACAAAAGATATTTTTGATGCTCCAAAACATCAATACTTTAACTCGTGTTTCCCTCACCACCAGGGGTTCTGAGATGAGCCATATAAAACGGAGGGTCCCTGGGGAAGGTTAGTAAATCTTAGAGCTACCTCAGATCTGTGGGAGATGAAGACATTTCTGTGAGCATCAAAGAGCTACACAAAAACAAATACCTGAACTGTGGGACATGTTAAACTCAATGAGACATTGTCATTACACATATGGACATCCAGTCACAACTCACAGTGTTGTCAATTACTTGAAAAAGCAATTTGGTTACTGATTACTGATTACGCCTCATAAAAGTAATCCAGTTACTTCACTGATTATTTTATCATCAAAGTAACTAAAGTTACTTTATAAGTAATTTATCAGTTACTTTTTACCAAGTTTTCTCCCTTTGCTGCCCCAACATAAGAATGACAACAGAAAAATGTCATCGCATTTAGTTGACTTTCCGATAATTGAATTTAAAGGGAAAGATCACAATTTTTCACATAAGGCTTACTCTTCGAATTAGCGGGGGTTTATTTCAAACACGATTGACTCGCACTAGCTTAGCCACTCCGGAGCCCCTGAAACTGACAAATAACTGACAAACTGCATGGAATTTGTTGAAATCAACTCCACTGACTAATTAAATCCCGATAACTCGAAGATTACGCCTAATGTCAACATTTCTGAATTCCAGGTTAGTTTTGAGCGTTAATAGCATATCAGTGCAGATATAAAACAATGCAAATTGACTGCACAATAATCAACAACACACAAATGAATTGCACAGTGCAATAAAAACAAAAGTCGGGGCGGGCGCGGATGAGCGCGCACAACCTGGAACTACGCCGTACACACACGCGGTCAATTTGGCCAAAAAACGTGGCGGTAACTTAGCACTTTACACTTAATCACATCCCAAAGATGCTAAAAGATCACGTCACCTCACGGCATAAATGTGCAACACAAATATGATGTAAAAAATGGTCACCGACTACGCGAGGACGAGCGGGATCAATGACTACCCGCCATTTCAACGGCAAAGCTACGCAACGGCCGTGCATGTACCGACTAACTTAGCGCAGGAACCCTCCAGAATGAAGGAAAAATACTCACGTTTATTCATGGACGCACACACATCAACATTCCCTCACACATCTCAAGTGGCTGCACTCAGCTCGAATGTGCTGGCACACATCAGTCCTAAAACACTAAGCGTGTGACCCAAGAGCAAAACAGGAAGACCGATGAGCGGTTACCATGGAAACGAACACGTAGCGGAAACCTTTCTAACATTTTCTATTCAAAATGCTCTTCGTACATGACATCAAAATTCTTCATTCTACACACATTATGAGGAAATAACAAAATAGTAACGCACAGACACTAAGGAAACTAACTTTATTCAGATTACTGGTTTGTAAAAATGAACGTGTTAGATTACTCGTTAGTAAGTAATCAGACTACGGTAAGGCGTTACTAAGTAACACTGCTCACAAAGTACAGGTAAATACTGCACAATGTAACAGCATTTTCTCAAGGTTGAACTGAAATACAATAGAATTAAAATGACCTACAGGTACATAAAGGTTGAACCTAGTTCCATGTACAAAGTATGTACTGCATTTGTTTGACTGAACACGCTTTCAGACAAGAATTAGGCACCTATGAATGCACACACCCAAACACAAAAAGGAAAAACAAATATGAACAAATTAGGGCTGTCAAAATTATCGCGTTAACGCGCGGTAATTAATTTTTCAAATTAATCACCTTAAAATATTTGACGCAATTAACGCACATGTCCCGCTCAGACAGTATTCTGCCTTTTGGTAAGTTTTACAGCAAGGTTTTTTGTGCTGTCTAACAGCGAACTCTTGTGGTCGCTTTGCGACATGGTTTATTGCTTTCTTGCCAGTTCAAGATGGCTGCACGACGTCTCGGGCTGACGCCTACGTTGTAATGTTGTGCTTATATGATCCTTGGACAAGATTTGTCCGTAAGTATGATTGTTGTAAAGAATGTACATATTATGTTAGTAAGCGAAATGTTATATTTTTTGTATGACACGCTTTTTGTTTATGTTTAGTGAACCTGTAAAGCGTGCTAAGCTAACGTTGTTGCTAATGCAATGCTTGTGTACTTTTTTTTGTAGTTTCACTACGGTCTAAAGAGGACAATGGTTTGAGGCCATTTTATTCATAAATCAGATGAAAAAGGAAGAAGTCTGATTATTAAGGCGTCGTTCACTAGCTGTCTAGCTTTGGAAAAAGTAGACGCCTCGGAGTGAGGACAGCATAGACAGATTTAAATGACAGTAGAGTGAAGTGCCCACTACAGTCCTTATGTACCGTATGTTAAATGTATATATCCATCTTGTGTCTTATCTTTCCATTCCAACAAATTATTTTACAGAATATATAATTTACAGAAAAATATGGCATATTTTATAGATGGTTTGAATTGCGATTAATTGCGATTAATTGCGATTAATTACGATTAATTAATTTTTAAGCTGTAATTAATTCGATTACAAATTTTAATCGTTTGACAGCCCTAGAACAAATATGTGCTGCTAACAAGCAGTTCTTTCCTTGTGTGACATCAGTTCTTGTAATAAAAAGGCGTGGCGGTACCTTTTTTTTTTTTTAATTCTGGCACAAAGGAACACATTCATTGTAACACAAAAACAGTACGAATACATACTGTATTTGTGTGCTTTTCTGATGCTGCTAGTTAATCATGGTTCAGTGAGACTGCTGCAAGATCTAGTATTTGACTACCATTCCTATTCTGTGCTTCCTAATTGTAAAAAAATACTAAAATATGCAATCAAAAATTTGACACATTCATTATGCAGCACGTCTATACAAGCTTCATATTATGGATAATTTATTCCTTTCATAATTGAATTTGGGTGTAGGTAAAACATTTGTACAGACCTTGACTTCAACATTATCTGCGATGTAAACTATTTGATTTCATTTGTATCCCCTTTGATTTTCTGCATATGTGGAGACTTGACAATAAAATCATATCTCGTTTGAAAAGTTGTCTTTTGCTTATACTGTATACTAAAATTACCAGTCTGATTGAAACACATTTTAGTAGCGTTCCTCAGGGGTACAAAACAGAGTGGAAGTGTCCAGGGAGGACTTACACAATGCTGTCAATTGGTTGTCAGATAATTCTTACAGCTCTATTTGTAAATGGTTTCATAGAGACTTGTCTCTCCATATATAAATTGTGAAATTTTTCATTCAAAGAACATAAGAGTCTTGCATAACATTAAAGATTAAAAATCTTGAATTTATCAAGTCAGTGCTTCTATTTACATGCAAGATTATATATAACAAAGCTGATTCACAGCTGGAGTGACTGAGAGCCAAAAGTGTCTCTTCAGAGAGGAAAAACCGCTTCCAGCTTCATGAATCATAAAAGTGAAAAGCTCATCCAGCTGTCCATCCACTCAGAACGCAAAAAAGAAGAGAAAAGAGACGACAGGAAGCGAGGGAGAGCAACAACAGCAAAGGGCCTACGTCATCGGCGAAAGAGTAGCGAGACCCAGGGGGACTGAGGGGATAAATAAAGGAGTGCAGTGAGGTGCATGGGTAATGTTACAGTGAGTCTCTGCTGCTTGTGGCCTTGCTGCCTGTCATGCGATGCGCTCCTGGCCAGTGATGTCACCGAGACTGCAGAGTAGCTCCCTCGCACATCCCATAATAGAAACATTCACACGAAAAAGCATGCAAACGGTGCAGAGGAACACACGAATGCCTCTTACACCAAATCAATAAAAACATGCATGTGTGTTTATATGTTCCCCATCAATATGGAACCTATCAATATTTAAAGAGACACGTTGAAAATACAAACGGGAATATCAACATAATCGGGTAAGATTTAACACAAAGCACAAATTTTGCAAATTCAAGTAATGCTAATCATGCTGAATTTTGATTGGCACAGTTACAGAGGTATTCATTGAACTATAGTTTTTTTTTTTATTCTTTAAGTTATTTGTACTATTTCCATATACAGTAGCTAAATAAGCTAGGTTTGGCGTACTTTTCCAACATTAAGTCTTGAAGTGACTATACCTGTCAACCAATAAACTACACACAACTACCATAATTTCCCGAATATAACGCGCACTTTTCTTCCCCGAAATCAACTTGTAAAATAGTGGTGCACATTATAAACAGGTACATGGATGGAGACAGAAATATATTTATATATATAAACCGATTTTTTTTTTTTATTGACACGGCCACGTTGTGTTGAAGAAACGTATGCGGCGATCCGTTGCCGACCACTACGGTACGTGACGTCACCATTTTGTTTCGGTAACACTGCACTCTAATCAGCCGAATGATTTCGTCTGTGTTAAATTCTGCTTTTTTCACTCTTCACAACGCACAGAATTTAGTTTCTTGAACTCATTTGAGTCAACGTTTATTGCAGCTCCGCAACTCGGACCATAACAAACGTAACAACACAGACTTCCTGTGTGTGTCCGTCAACTATATCTGTACCTCGGGAAACTCAAACCCAAATAACAATACTTCCGATTGTTACTGTCGTGTTGACAGCGATGAGCTCTCACGGATTTCCGACTTATGTTCTCACTTTCATTTTTCTGTATCAATCCATGGAAGAAACATTTATTCATCATGATGAAACGAGCAAGTTATACAGCAGCCTTTAAAAGAAAAGTCACATCTGTTTTGTTTTCTCCTAGATTCTGGTAAGTTGGAGAAGTTGTCAAATCATATTATTACCGTAAATATTGTCAGTTTATGGTAATGGTTTGAACTACCAATATGCTATGCTTGTGCTGTGTTTCACCAGTCAGTAAAATGACATTTCTGTATCTGTACATGAGCTCTGTTTTCTTGTATTCTTCTATTTATTGTTGCTAAAATTAGGGTGCGCGTTATAAACGGGTACAATAATTTTCCCTAAATTTTACAAGTAAATTTGGGGTGCGCATTATACACTGGTGCGCCTTATATTCAGGAAATTACGGTAGATCCACTTTTGGGGGAATTTAACTAACAGGCACCACACACAGCACAGTATAGAGTAGATGTGTAACTGAATGGAAATGCAAAGAGTAGCTCAGCAAACAGAACCAAACAGAATTGGTGTTTCTGTCTTTTAAAGTTAGCTAGAAAAGTGCATATCTATATAGTACTTCAGTGAAATGTATATTTTAACAACAAAAATAGACACCCCTTGGCTCAAACTAATTTTGTTCCAGCCTATCCCTTCCATAGCCCCCCAACTAGGCCATCTATACAGGGCCATACAATGCTTTAAAGTAATATACAGTGATGGTGTAAGTGCCTGACATTATGCAAGATAACATTTCGTAACTTCTGCCACGCAATGCCAACAAACTAAATTATCAGTACCGGGTTTTGCTGTATTTAATCAGAGTTGTTTATACTGTAAGTTAGCTGTTAGCTTATTTTTTTTCTTGAAAGGGAAAAAAAATAATCAGATTTCCTAGTTTAGTCACAGTCTCCCAAAAGGTTTTATTCTTTTCTTTCATATGTCAAAATGCACAAAACAAAAAAATATTTTCTTTCCAGGCTGACAGCTCAGCACACCTATACCTTTGACGCTAGAATTACTCCTGCCAGTATTCCTTAAACAGTTACACTTGAATAACAGAATATGACAAATAGGATGTGTTCAATCTGCTACAATGAAGTTCTACACTACCACAAATGATAACCACAATGATAAATACCTGCCCTACTAATAAATTAAGAGAAATACTGAAAATGGCACTGCAACATTTCTAAAAATGGGGAAAAAATCACCACCACAATAACAGTAATTGGTGGGCACCTACCAACTGCACCTTCACAAATGCTTTGCATCAGCTTTAAAGCTAAAAGAAGGTCAACTTTTTTCTTGGAAGTGGAAATAAATGTCTTTATTACAACACTGAACATTATTATCACTGTAAAGGCAGAAAATCCATCTTGCACTTAATTTATTAGTTTGCTAAACCGTCCCTATTTAAGCTGTTCATAAGAGAAACAAAAACAACACTGTATAAATAGGAAGGGAAGGAAGATGATCATCCTTATAGAAGTGCTAGCCTTCACATGGTGTCACATTATTTGTCCCTGTTTTCAACCCCAGTTCAGCCCTCTCAGCACTTTAGTCAGGTGCTATAAATAGACACATAGACCCGCACACACATTGCCACCATGGCACCATATTGTCTCTCCCAACCTCTGTTTACTGTGGAGTAACAAAGATTTTGGTTTGTTATGTGGCTTCGCCCAAAAGCTTTTTTCAATTTGCTCATGGCGTGCTCAGCGTGCTGCAAGAATCCAAACATGCTTTGTTGGACTGGCTCAGAAACTGCTTAGGCCAGCCCGTCACTGTGAAATAGTGCACACCTCCACAGGAGACCAAGGGCACTCTCACCGGGACTAAAGGAGGCTTTTAAATCACGTGTGATCGTGCAGTTTGTGCACATACACGCACGCACACCTTGGAAACAGGAACGCAAACACACTTTTACACAATTTCTAAATCTTCCTCTTATTCCAAGAGTTATGTCATTATTTTAAGCCTTGAAAATGCTTTCTTCCCTCTATCTCCCTTTTGCCAGATGTCTCTTCTGGATTGATAATTCCACTGTGTTGTTGTGCTAGTGCTACAATAGGATGGTGTTGTTTTCCCTACTAACCCTGCCAACAAACAGCTGGGGGGAAAGGCAGTAAATATGGAGAAATTACATTTGTACATGTGTGGAAATTTAACTAGAATGGCAGTTTATATGCGCGTTCATATAACTTATGTGGGTCTCTCTCATAATTGTGTGTGACTTCAAAGCGCAGGGAATCGGGAAAAAGCAAATTCATAGTGTACTGTGCCTAAAAAGATCAAATGAAAATAGGAAAATCAAGATAAAATGCAAAATATAGACGCTGGACAAACTTACTTAAGTATTTGGAGTTTGTTGCATCTCACCTCTGATGAATCGAATGAAAATATTGTGTCTGATGTATATGAAGGTCCCCACATTTACGTGATGACTACGTATGCAAACAAGCGCACACAAATACTTCCTATTTACCTAGACCTTCATCTGGCCACCTTGAAAATCACTAAGCAGATGTTGCTTCACCAATGCCATATTTTTCACTTAACTCATTGGATGCCATTGACAGCGCTAGATGTCTAATTAGGGTGACCACCTGTCCGGACTGACACTCAGCCTTTTCAGTGATGTGTCTGGCGTCCGGCACAACCTATTAGCCGGACGTTGTCGGGCTTTGAAAGCAAATAGACCGCGGTTCAGTTTATGTGACTCTACTCAGACCGACGGTTGTCACAACTGGTCTGTGATTGGCCAAGAGTGGTTTCAGTTAAAAACGTCCTATATCATTGGTACAATTAAATGTAAACAAAGCTTCACGTGTGGCTATCTGACGACGTAATTTCCTCGCGGAGATTTTACAACAGTGCTAGCAAACATGCCAAAATGGCTGAAATTTTTTACCATTGAATAGATGAAAGACCACGATTTCCTCGGCAAAAGCAATCGAGACTCGTTCCACGGTTTCTGCACGCTTTGCCGGTGTGACGTGGACGCGAGCAGCAGGGCCAAAGCTACCATAGAACGTCACGCGGAGAACGTTAAAAATAAAAGATTGAGGTGAGCAGCTGGTGCGTCGACACTGAAAACATTTTTTCGAGAACTCTCATCGCCTCTGGATAACAAAACAAATGCAGCTGAACTTTATAAAGTTGTTCCTCTTATAAAGGGTTCACTTCTGTTCAGCAGCTCAATGCTCACATTGTTTTTACACAAAAAAATCCTTATTCTTAAGAATTTTGTTTGTTACAAATGTTCCATGTTTATACCGTTGTTCTGCCAAAATATCCTACACTGGCAAAACGTCTGCCAATGGCGAATTTGACACCCTAAGTACCACTGTGCGCTTTTAGCTTGTTTTGTTTAGATGCATACAGGAAGAACGTACTAAAAATACCTTAAGAGCAGGGGTGAAAGTGGGCCAGAAGGGTCAGGAACACAGTTCCGGTATAAGATTCAGGGCCATAGCGCAGTTTGGGTATAAGACTCAGGGTCAGCAACGCTGTTCTGGTATAAGATTCAGGGTCGGAATGCTGTTCCGGTACACGGTGCTTTGATTCCGAAAATATGACGGCAACTGTCAAAACGCTATGTAAAAAAAAAATTTTTAAAAAGAGCTCCACCACATGCATTTCATCTCCAAGAAGAAAACAACCTACCAACATCAGATTTACATACACAAGTGTTAACAACAAGCATAATAAAGTACTTGTGTAACGTCATCCGTTTCCACCAATATTTATTATTTATTTTATTCCACGGACGGCATGGAGGTTTCCCCAGCTGCTGCTGTTATCTGAGTCTGACGATGATGAGTCACGTCAATGTGCGAACTCACGCAGCAAAGCAAAACGCCTGGACTCATTTATTCGTTCAATTGGCTGACATGCTGACATGTGATCAGCAGAGACAGTTAGCTCTGATTGGTTCAAATGTGCATGTTTTTAAAAAAAAGAAAAAAAAAGGTTGTAGGATGCGAGAAAAAAAGGGCAATGCAACCTAAAAATAGATCAAATCTTTAAGAGCAACAAGAGTTGAGGAGGCTTATTTATCATATTTAGTTTTTATTTGCTCTGATGGGGAGGTTCAGATCATCTTAGCTGTCAATGTGCACTTTGGACTTATATTTGCTCATTTATGTTAGGATACTTATTCATTTCCTTATGATTTAAAAAAGTCAATGTTTGCGCGATCTTCAAAATATATTCCATTTCACTCTGCATAATAAAAGTCATTTGTACTTATTTTTCTAAATGTATGTTACTTATATCTTTATTATTAAAAGAAAGTAAACGTTTACATTAACTTCAATTTTACTATACATCCTATGTTCTTAAGTAGTTAAAATTGAGATTTAGCATTTAGTATGTGAGGAAATGAGGAAAAATAAAAAGTAGAAGATGGTGGTTGGGGTTATTGGTGTTTTTGTTAACTTTTATTTTGCAAATCATTGAAAAAATACAATTTTGAAAGAAAATCTTTTTTTGTATGTGTTATAGAAATAACTGTGCTAAAAGTTTTCTTTGCATTCAGTAATTTAAGAGGTTTGACCCCCCCCCCCCCCCCCCCCCCCAAAAAAAAAAAAAAAAAAATTTGAAAGAAAAAAAAACAATTTTCTGGCTCTGTGGCAACCTTCACGTCGGAGAGTTCTGGCAAGAAATTCTAGCCACTTTCACCCATGCTTAAGAGTATACCTAAACGTAATAATACCAAATAAGGGTGGTTTAAATACACTACGTGACTAATGTGGTCAACAGATAAACACTCTGCTTTAAAGCTACCATAGAAAACACAATGCTTAAAAGCTATTAGAGGAAAACACGCCAAAAGTATTATGAGGCAATGGAAATGTAAAAAATAAATAAATAAAAATGAAAATAATAAGCACTCGCTGCTTTTAACTGATGTGCGCATGAGTGTGCAAGCGGACTTGGCATTGGGAGGAAGTTTCGCCGTGTAAAATATTTTGGCAGAACACCCATTCTAAATAAGATTTGTTCTTGGACACCTTTAACTGGTAATTTTTACTATTAAGCTACTGAAATAGCTATAAACTCTGCAAAACCTTAATGTTGATAAAAAATACACCGCAAGTCTGATGTTTTTTTTTTTATCTTCTTTTAAATATGTCCTCCATTTTGACCTTATGGAAGTGATCACCCGATGTCCAAATCCATTTGAACAGGGAAGGCTGACATCGAACAAACGAATGTTCATTCAGTGTCAGTATTCCCATTTCAAATGGAATGGATGTCTACTAGTGAAAATCTCATTTAAATTCACAGCAGTAGGATTAAAACAGACTTGAATGGACGTCAATCATTGCCAATGGCACTGTCCGACAGTGTTGTTTTTATGAAATGGTCCTCCCTTTTGCTTCTCTCAGGGCTTTGTTTTGCTCATAACAGACAGATGATGTACGTATAGTGAGGCAGACATAACTACAATGACTTATGAAGGACAGACAGAGAGGAGGATGCCTCAGATGTTATATAACAGCACAACCTGCACATATTGTTGTACTTCCGCTCATCATACGCACAGTGAGCCGAGAGAATAAAATACATCAGTTTGATTAGGAAGATTTTCGCTACCAATCCCCACAGGAAGCAGCTTTGGCGCAGGAAGACGGAATCTGGTTTCATTTTTCTTTTTTTTTGCCGCATGGCAGTTGTAAATCACTACAATCCTGGCATGTTGTGGTCCCAGAATCCCCTGTATGGGCAACAGCACACTGTGACGTCAGAAGCCTCAGTGTATGCAAGTGTGAGTGTGTGAGTGTATCAGCCCCCGCATAGCTTAAGCAGAGGAGGGTGAGTGAGGAGGGGATGGAGGGAAAGCGAGGAGGCGGAAGATGGGCTTTATGCTGTGATGTAATTTCATGGAATTTTTTTATATGGTGACGTTGCATCCACCAGAAGGCTGTGGAGCACTGACCCCTATCGTTTGATAAAGGTATTGCATGAATATGTACGTGTATTCTGCCGTCAGACTGACAGGAACAATAACACCACTATGTTGTTTAATACAAAATGAAATGGCAAGTAGACATACTTGTTTTTATACGGTTTAAATATGAAAGCACCAATTCAATTCCTATAAATGGAAAAGACAGACAAATACTAAATAAAATAATACATTTTTCACAATTTCAATACGTTCAACCAGATGTTTTGTTCATTGTTGTATGTTATTGGGGTATACATAAAATAAGATAAATAGCCATAGAAATGTTACTAAGACACATTTATAAGTGTTTTTAAATCGTGGCCAAAGATGTCTGGTGTATGCTTTTAAGACAACAATATGTTAAATGTTAATAATATAAAATAGAATCTCAGCCCATCAAAAAAAAAAATCACACAAAAAATCTTAGCATCACTAAACCATATTTTACACAAACTAGTAGCAGAGCAGCTGTGGAACATGTTGAAACCACATACAAGTAATGGGGGGGGGGGGGGGGGGGGGGGGTAAATGAAGGAAAGAGGAGAGTTATTACATAGGTATGTGTGCAAATGTTTAGACACTCATGAGACCTCATACTTTCTTTACTTCTGCTATTTCAAAATGGTGACGGAGTAATTCTGATGCACAAAATCATCAAAAATGCATTACTGAAAAAAAATCCTGTTTTTTTTTTTTTTTTTTTTTCTCAGAACTTAATGGTTCATTTGAAGCTATGGATACCTTTCAAGATTTAGTTCTAACTTTTAAAGCAATCAGTGTAGAGACCATTTAGTATATCGAAACAGCTAATAAGGACGGATTGGCAAAAAGATGGGACAGTGGCAAGATCTTGGTGAAATTGAGTTTAATAGATTGTTAAAAATAAGGCTATGATGTTCATTTTGCTATACTGACCAGGAGGAAAACTGTGATGGCATCCAGAGATTCTTTTTTTAAGATGGAAAAACACTACACAGAGCCAACACACGCACAGTTGTATGATGGAGAAATGTGTTTTGCATCCAAACTTACATGCATGTCTCACTTTTTACACACACATCCATCCTACCAAAAATGGTGGCATCAAAGAGCCAATGACATTGCAGTGTTGTCTTACAAAACAAGCATAGTTTAGTGCATTGATGTCAAAATAATTTGTTACCGTTGACAAAATTTGAACTTATGGCTAAAAAAAAAAAAAAAAAGCTTTTTTTTTTTTTTTAACTGCTTTAAAATTAACAATCATGTAAACTCATCACATAGCATTATTCACAATAGTCTGGTTTGATAAAAAGTTACATTCGGAACCAAGATAGGCTCTGTTACAAAGCAAATAAATACTGGAATGGTAAAAACACAGAATGATCATTTTGAATGCCGACCAAGGAGAAAAAGAGCAGTCTTTCCCCTGCTCTTCCAGAAATTAAAACAAGTCTTGAAAACATTTTACAGTCATCAACACATACTTCAAAAATTTAAAGATGAATACAAAACAATGCCCAAAGCAAACATTACAATAATTCCTCTACAGAAGGAATGCTGCTGCACACTAGTATCTTTAGTGACGTGTGCATTTCCACTAGAAGGTGCCACATTAAAATATTACATTTGACAAAAATGTCCTTTTCAAGTTGATTTGACACGAACAAGCACACAGACCTTTTTGTATTTCGAGACGGTTTCAACATATTAACAAAGTCCTTTTCAAGCTCTTAGTTCAGTCATCATTTTGTTATTGGGATGACACCTTTCTACACTGTATTGGCACGCAGAACAGTGGTGTGTATTGTTTGGTCGCCCAATCGGTCATGCTAAAGTGCCCATGAAACAGGAACAGGAAGCACCATGATTGTGACACATTTCCTCTCGTCAAAATGAAAATATACACCATTTTACCACTATAAGCCGACCACCCAAAAAGCCCACTTGTAAATCTTTTTTTTTTTAAGTAACAGCCTTACTTTACGAGTACAGCAAACACAAAGCACATTTAACATTAGAGCATTAACATTTTTTGCACCACTCATTACACACTGCTGCTTTTTTTTCTTACTTTGAATCTTACTTCTAATCAGTCACAGTACTTTCATATCTCAGATAATTCTTTTATTGTATTTCAACTTGGTAGATATATTTCATGGCGACACCCAGTACAGATCGTATGAGTTCTAGTTTCATCAAGCAGTACAGTTTGGTCCTATCCATCTTCTATCCTATTTGAAATTATTTTTGAGTAACCCTAATTGGGTTACCACCCGCAGCAGTTCAGTTAAGGAGTGAAGCTTAGGGGTTCACAAACAATTCTCGGCTCAACCCAATTTTATTGTAATGTTATCAAAGGCAGGCCTACTGTAACTACCACATACCCCTAAATGCAACAGTAATTGTTTTTTCATTTCAAATTACTGTAATTTTTTGTATTTTCTCACTTTAGTCAGTTTCGGTTTAACGGGCATGACAATTTTTTATCAAAATGTAGCGAGATATTGCGTGCCAAGTGAGATTCAGGAGGATGACACATCATTTTAATGTGGGGGAAAGTGTTGAGTTTACAGTTTTATTGGCGTGCTCTTCCCCATCTGTAAGCATATAGGCCAACTTTTGATGATTTGTTGCAAATAATTTCATGGAATTGGAGCCCGATTTATAGCAGTTTGAGAACCCCTGAGCTAAACCCACCACTGATTAAGAATTGTGAACAATGTTAAACAAATTATAAACACAAAAACACATACACACCTGAGCTCTCACACAGAGACATGTATAATATGAAATAATAGGCCAGATTAAATAAAAAGGTTCCTTCTCCCTTTCTTCCAATGTCTGCAGAAATGCCTTTAGTGTCTTTCGGTGTGAAAATTGAAGTCAACAGGTGACCCGTTCAAATTGTCCACACTCTTCATAGCTGTGTGCAATGTTTCCAGCCTGCAGTTCCAACAAAAGAGTTCTGGACGTATTGTTTGACAACATCCCTACTTGACCTCTGGAATAAACTGTACAAAAAAATACTGATAAAAAATAATTGTTGGGTTTTTTGGTCTTTTTTTTTTTTTTTTTTTTTACAAAGGAGCGAATGACTCAAAAATCCTATCCAGTAAAAACAACTTGCGCATGCGGGCTTGTGGTGTAGACGTGCGGTTAGATGTTGCGAAAGTGCCGTTTGCTCAATCTTGAGAGGTCGCCACCTGCCAGACGATAAGGTGACTCCGTTCAGCCTTGGTCGGCGCCGACTGCTGGCCTGACGTCGGCTCAGACGTGCCGTCCAACTCGCCGCTCTCGTCACCTGAGGCGTCAGATGGCCAGTGAGACAAAAAAGTAGGTATCCGCACACATGCCTCGAGATGAAGGGAGGGTTGTCACCCTGGGAGTAGCGTTTTCCGTTTTCCAACGAGTCATGAACTATTTTTATCAACTTTTGGAACACGTATAATGTTGTTTAAGAACACCTTGTCAGCCTGTTTGTCAGATGCAATCTTAGATCCGCCCAGTTAGGCTAACAGCCTCCACATCTGTTTGCGCGAGCAATCAAGTTTGTGTCCCTTTTAGCAGGTGAAAAATTTAGTGAATCAGGCACTAAGTGTCTTATCATAGCAAGTGCCAAGATTTTTGATTAAGTTTGGTTTCAGATGGATTAATGCTTTGGTAAGCATGTATTGCACTGAGAGCAACATAATGATCACAGCAAACTTCATCATTCTCCGAGCTCTGTCTGTTACATCAAGGCGAAAAATTCAATAAGACCCTTTTGAGTTGAATGTTTCATGTGCATCAATTTTGAAGTTCTTTTGCACCCATAAGGGGGCCAATACTATTTTAGGCATGTCAGTAAAGAGGCATTCAGCATTAAAAAACACATGCATGCAGTATTAATTTTGCTTACCCATTCTGAAGTCAATGTACCCCTCTCCTCCACTCATTACTAGGTACGTTTTGGGCTCCGACACTGCTGTGTCCGAAGATTCAGACGGTGGGTCATCAGAGCCTGAATCAGCACATCCGGGAGGTGGCATTGCCTGACCTTTGAAGAGTAAAATATGAATAAAAGGTCAGATGACGTTCCAATAAATGCAGATTGAATTGTATCTCTACTTAAAATCCAATCAGAGTTGCTCATTATATGCGGCACTGATACATTAGGTTTTACAGCAATTTTATAAATGTATTTATTTATTTTAAACATTTTGCAGTACTACCCATGATAAATGTATGATTAAGGGCAACATTTCTGATAAAGATTTTGTAGTGGAGTTCATTATATTGCGCAGTCAATGTGTAACTACTGACTAGGGTCTCATTCTTTTTTCCCCCAACTCATCAGCACTTGAATCTCACCTGGCACTGTGACAAAAAATTTGACTGCATCTCGATGGCCATGGAAACAGAGCTGGGCGTGGGCCATGGAGCAGTATGGCACAAAGCTAGCTGGTAGAGCACCCTCTGCGGTGTCGTCACTATAAACTCGTACGGCGCTGCCAGGCCAATTTGGCACCGTTGCTGATGTCTTGTTGGCTGCAGGATAAGCAAAAACTGTTAAAGCGACATATAATTAATAGAGCTAACAGGAATAGAATAGGTATGGAAAGCAGAAGTAAATCCAAAATGTAGTTCAAAGAAAAAATGTTAAAAGCCACCAAAACAAACATGTTTCTTTCATTTTCGCAACAAAATCTTGCTCATGTTTGACGTTTTGAGAAAAACATCCAGAGGGTTCTGAATTTGATGGTTGAACGCACAATGTCTGCAAACCCAGTAACTATGGCAACCCAGTCATCGTGTATTCAAGGAGCCTCGGGAACAACAATTGTTGCATTTAGAGCAGCCCGACAGGATGTATGCTTAGCGTGTAACTCACTTTGTTTTAAAAGAGAGACGTAAATGAGACTGGGCAAATGACTGTATCTCATGCGGGGACACGAGCAGAACACTATACGGTTTCTTTCTGTCATTTAGTCTTCACAATTTACAGGAGGATCAAGAAAATATAAAGGTTTTTAATTCAATTCTAAGAAAATGGGAGTTCAATTTGTCACCTTCAGACAGTGGGATGGAAATTATGACGCCATTTCCAGTCCCAACCCAGAGACGGCTGCAAGACACCACCAAAGCTGTGATTCTCACAAAAGAGAAACCCAGTTTACCCGTTCCTACAAAGTAGATAGACTTTTTATTTATATTGTTTTTAATCAGGAGGAAATCTGGTCATAATCAGGACAGATGAGGGGTAGCTTTACCGAGCATCTTGCTGACATATGGCTCAATGTCCACATCCTGGAGATGCTGGAAAGTGTGGGCATGAAACAATCGAAGTGTGGAATCCAGTCGGATAGAAACCCAGATGCCATCTCCAACCCAGGCCAGCTGTCGAACCTGACTCTCCTTGCGCGGGTGCGCGTCAAACGACTTCTACTCAGCCATTACAGATGCAAATGTGACATTTGTAATTACTTATAAGACGTGCTATTTTTGACAATGATTACGCAGTGGCAGACTACCTCTATCCTCATGGCTTTAGGCTGGATGACATAGATCTTATTCCTGTAGCCGCACCACACTTTATCATGGACCACGGTCATGCAGCGGATTGAGTGGTGGGGCCGTCCAAGATCCAACAGGTGGTAATTAGTAAGGTCCCACTGCCCCTCTGCATGAGACAAAAATGTTTCAATCAAAATGGTCTTCAACCCTTTTCTACTTATTTAACTCACTGGCTGCCATTGACGACGCTAGACGTCCAATACATTTTGACTGCCAATGATCGCTGACAACCCTCCCAGTCAAAATCGATTGGACATCTAGTGCAGTCAGTGGCTATGAAACTTGAGCATTCATAGCAAGTCCTCCAATTTAATGGAACTGGACATACATCGTTGTCAATGTCAGGCAATGAGTAATAAACAAATAAACAATAAATATTCACCTTTAGAGTGTTATTGGTGGCCATATTGCAGTGTGTTTGTTTGTATTTATTTTAATTGTATTTATTAATTTTGTATCAATTTATAATTATTTATTCAGACAATATGTACAAATAATGTAAATAATATATTTTTTAAATGATTAATAATGAAAAATAATATAATTGTATAATTGAGACTTGGATCCCACATATTGCCACCCAAATATTAATATTGAGGCTTACTGGACTGTCTCAGAAAATTAGAATACACAATATTCTAATTTTTTGAGACAGTCCTGTGTATATATACAGGACTGTCTCAGGAAATTAGAATACACAATATTCTAATTTCCTGAGACAGTCAGGAAATTAGAATACACAATATTCTAATTTCCTGAGACAGTCAGGAAATTAGAATATTGTGTATTCTAATTTCCTGAGACAGTCCTGTATATATACACAGGACTGTCTCAAAAAATTAGAATATTGTGTATTCTAATTTTCTGAGACAGTCCAGTACATGACCCAAAATGTTATGTTCACATATGTGGATGCAAGGTTTCTATGGGGTTATGTTTTTTTAAGTAGCTACCAAAAACAGTCATGAACCCTATAAAGAGTTATTATTTTAACTGGCGTGTACAAAACACGCACATTTAAAAAAAACACTCACCAATGCCTCTGTGGAAAATGGCTAATGTTCCATCCGCTAGTGCAACCAGGACTCTGCCTTTAACATGCCTGCATACAATGAAGACATCTTAATAACAAGAATTTTAAAGTAAGATAGTGTTTGGTTCTGCAGCTGTATACTCACACTATGCTGAGGATGGAGTCTTTCAGCTTGATGGCATGAAGGCATTTCCGCCATCGAGCTACTGAGGAGTGGACATACAAACTTGAAGGAGAAAAAAAATAGCTTTAATTTAAGAGCAGCAACTTGGTTTCCTTATTAACAGTTAAGCTTTAGCTCCCTCTACTGGATGTAATGTCACTACTTACCATCCATTCTGCGCTCCCAGCCACATGGTGGGTAGGGCACTGCTCATCCTCTTGACTTCAAGAACTGAAGGGTCAGAGTCTTCTGGCAAGGATGTCACAGAGCCGCTGGATCACCAAGAACAGACGAGTCATTAAAACAGTGGAAATAGATTTTCATCTACAATCTCATCAAATTCTAATAAAATAAAAATGTAAATATTCCCGGTAGGTCATTCTTTGAGGAAAAACAGTAGCTGTCAGAGTTTGCAGACATTGCAGTTGCAGAGGCACTGCTCTCACCTTTGTACATAAGTAGGAGAGGACTCATTGGGCCCCACACCCAGCGGGTCCGTGAAAACATGCTCTGTGTAGATGCCGGGCTGATTTTGCTCAGGTCCCTGGTCCTCCTCTCCCTCTTCACTCTCGCCAGCATTTGCCTCTGTTGCTTCTGTAGCCTCTTCGGCAGTAGGAACCTCTGCTGGGCTTGCCTGTCTGGACAGCTCAGCTGTGGACATTGTGGAAATGATACTTTTTTCATTTTAAAGAACGTCACACCAACCTTTCTATGCATGAATGACCCAAAATAATGCAATAGCAAAGTACCTGAGCCCGGGATGGCGCTGTGCTCCGCCGGCTGGTCAAGACCACCTGTGCTGGCTGTCTGAGGGATGGCAGTGGTCCCCTCAGGTGCCAGGGTGCCGTCGCTGCCTGCTGAACCTACACTAGCCACGCTACCAGCCAGTGAGACCACGTCACCCTGATTTGCATCCACATCTTGAGGTAATTCTTCCCCTGCTGGGTAATCGGACTCCGACACACCTAAAAATGAATATTAACAATGTTAAGTAATGAGGAAATTATGAAAAAACACGAGTAGAAAAGCATGGCTACAAACAAGTTATAGGTAAGACACCAGAACTAAACAATTGTTAACCCTTTATAGGGCACACATTTAACTCTTTGCCTGCCATTGACTGGGCTCGACGTCACATCCATTTTATCTGGGTAGGCTAGCAGTAAAAATGGATTGGACGTCTAACGCCATCAATGGCGCTGAAACATGAGCATTCATAGCTAGTCCTCACAGTTTAAATGAATTGGACATGTATCACTGCCAATGGCTGCCAATGACTTAATCGTACATTTTCTTATTTATTGTTAAAATTATTAAACTTTGGGTTCTCACATTTTTTTACGATTAAAAAAAATAAGTCTCTTATTTATTTTAATGTATTAATTTAAAAAAACAAATATTGAAAATGAAAAAACTGCATTTGTTCATATTATTTATTTAAATGTTTTTATTCATTTTATTTTATTTTTTTATTTAAAAAATACTTTTTTATTTGCCATTAATGCCATTTTCTTTATTATTTACCCACTTTAGAGTTGTATTGGGGGACCTAAAGTATTTTTGGTCTTATTACTTATTTTACTTTACTTACTTTATTATTTCTGTCATCTGTAATACTGATCAAGCATTATTTTATATATCAGGAAGAAAAAGGTGAACAGTGTCCTGCTCACAATAAAATTTAAAAACACATTTTAAAAAAGATAAGCATGCAAGATCTACCTGGCACACTGGCAATGCAAACGACGTGCGTGTTGCAGGCATAGAAGCTGTCAACAAGGTCTGCCGGTTGAGCAGCATCCACCACCAAGACTTTGGTAGATGAGTGGGTGCTGGTGCACACCCACACTCGACTGGAGAATTCATCATGAAGGACCAGCTCGTCAATTTTCTCTTGATCCTGACAGGGTACCAAAAACTTGTTTTAGGAATTTATTAGACCTACTGGGAGGGAAACACAATCGCGGTTGAGACCAGCTAATCTTTAAATCCTCACACAGACCTTGCTTTCTTGCTCCAAATGGTCCAGGCTACCCTGAGATCCCTTCATTTGCTTTGCGAGCTCAGACAGGTGTGACGTTTTACCCCCGGAGAGGTTAACGCCAGCAGCACACCACAACTGGGATACAAAACTAATAAATTAGCAGTGGGACACATTTCAGTCGGGTTTTTCCTAGTACATTACCTTCAAAGAAGCATCTTTTTGTTCCAAAGGTCTTAAATACACAGGCACAGGCAGGTTAATTTTGTTTTCTGCGTGTCCACCATTTGTCCCCTGTCACAAAGTAACAAAAAAGTAGAAGGACACGGATTCTTAAAATTAAGTTCACCCATATTCCCCACACAATCACGAATAATTTCCCAACAACAGTGATTTTTAGTTGGATCACACATTGGGTTCTTTTTCATTCAAGCTGACATACTACCTTGAACTTGCTGGGAAGACTCCAGCCGTGAGCAGTGACTCGACCGTCCTCCTTCTGCATGTGCGCTTTCACCTGTCTGTATTGGGCTCGCTTCTGCTCTTTGCGTGACGGTGAACTGCATTGGTCTTTTCTATTTATAGTGAAAGGGATTTCAAGAAATCTTTAAAAATACCCTGCTACCAAACTGAGAACTGCCATTTTATGACAGCTCTGTAAGAAGAAAGTCGCTTATTTTTTATATGCTTCACAACTGTGGAGAATGATAGAAAATGGGTATAAATAGTAATACTATTCGCAATACTGTGTGCATTACTTACTCTTCATTGAGGAAGTCGAAAGTTTTGGATTTTTCTGTCGGGAACTGGGAGAACGTGCTGCTTCGTTTCACCATGCTGCCCGGAGCATTGTATTTTACGTTGGACTGTGGCTCAATCTTCTTAATGGCAGGGGTGCTGGATGAGGAGCTGAAAAGTCTGCTGAAGCTGAAGGCAGGGAAGTCAACAGCCAAGAGGGAAACGGAGCCACCAAGATTGAAGAGTGCAGGAAAAAAAGCAACAGGGTGTCACCCAACAACAAGACAACCACCATAGATCATTTTCACTGTCCTCTGGTAAAGCATGCTGGGAAGATGTGACAACTTTAGGTGAACAATACCATGTGTGAACAAGAATTGAAAGTATTTGCTGTTTTACTAATTGTTGTTCCTTGAAGTGAAATCAATTAAGTTCAGCACTAGCACTGACAGAAGATCTGAAGTGCCCCCCCCCCCCCCCCCCCCCGGCCAGTCCGACACAGAGACCGGGACTTTTAAGAGTCGAGACCAAGACAAGATTAAAACCTTCCAAAAGTGGTCTCAAGACTTGTCTTGAGGGTTGCAATACTAGCACATACAGTAGTTCACACAAACAATACTGTACTGTATGTCAAATATGTATTATCAATCATTATTAGTCAAGTAAATTATTGATGTTTCTAACCTAGAAAGTTCTTTAAATGTGCTTCCTCTATGAAATAAAATATTATTTCTCAAAAATACAGTAATACATTTTGAATTAATAAGAAAATACAAGTACAATTATGGCAAAAGAACATTAACAGGTGCTATGTGATATAATGTGATAGTGTAACACAACATACGTTGGCTCAAACCATTATACGTTGTGTGTTTGAAGTTTTTTTTTTTTCCTTCAGCAAATAGAGGAGGGAAAACACCAAAATGGAAAAGAGCAGGCAGATGATAGGAGAAACCAGGGTATAAGGAAAGCAATGTGAGCAGTTTCTCGTGGAAAAACTGAAGCAGTTGCATACTGAGACAAAATTGTGGATGATGACACATCAACATTTGCAACATGGGGGCAATTCCATTTCAAAAGGTAGGCTGGGTATACTTGAGGTTTGGCTGGGAGGTTATTCACTGAACCACTTTTACCTAATGCTGCCAATTCAAAAGCATATCCCAAAGAAGATGAGAGAAAAATGTATTCCAATAATTGCACATAATAACACCTAAAAATGAACATTGCTCTTTAAAAGCAAATACAATTACGATAATTATAAAAGGACTCACAACTGCCAGATGCTGGACTTCTTTTTCTCTGTAAGAGCTGGATTTTCCCTTGACGCCCTGAAGAGGACATTAAATAATATAGTCATCAGACCTGCTTTGTCCTTACACCACTAATCTTCCTACCGGATCATTTCTGTCCACCGCACAGCTTCCTGTAGCTCCATCAGTCTCTCTTTGTACTGGTTCCTTTCCATCAACACCCTTGCCATTTCCACCCTGGTGAATCGTTTCCTCTGGGCTGTAGGTACATCACTCTGCGGCAGCAAGTGCAAACCACATACATGCATTTAGAGATGTTCTAATGTGTACATTCCAAGCTTTATCACAAGCCAAACAAACTTATCCACCCAGACTTACATCTTCTTCTTCTTTTGCTTTCTGAAGAACCTCCTCCAGCTCAATTCGCACTCTGTTTACATCATTAAGATTTGAGAAGGGGTAAACTTTATTAACAACTTATGATGATTAATTTCAAAATGTTTTAAAATCACAGACAGTCTGCCAGGACTTACTTTTTGAGTTCCTCCTCCAATTCTCGGTTTTTGTCCTCCATCTTTGATTTAGCCTGCTGAACAGCTTCCAGCTCACCCTGAAGCATCTCCTTCTCACACGTCAGCTCATCCACTTTCAATATCAAGTCTTTGTTCACTACGTTCAGGGCATTCCTGCAATGGACAGTTTTAGCCGACAAACACCATCAGCACAAGACGAAATTAAGAACCTGGCACCAAACATAACAAGACTGCATACATGTACAAAAAGTTTTAACTGTATCATTCACTTACTTTCTCTCAAGCAGTTGAGAATTCTCCTGGATGAGATTTTCCACTTCCCGACCCATACCTGACGAAAATAACGGCGCATATTGGAATTGTATGTCTTTGATGAAATTACACAGCAAGTCGGGGTACTACTTTACAACTACTTATTCAAAGAATACAAGACAAAGCTCAATAATAAATAATAGCTAGTTGTCTCTATATGATTTCACAAAACTAGAAGCAGCAAACACACAAACTCACACACGCAGTACGCATCACATGACTGACAGGCAAAGGATGGATAGAGCAGGTGAGGCCTTACCAATCAAACTAAGGTCTGAGAAAACCATGCAATCCCAGCCAGGTGGAAAGAATAGGGAGGAGAGAGAAAAAAACAAATGCAGATATAGTTTGAGACACTGGAATGATTGAAATGATGATGTTCAGCTGCATACTCTACAAGCAAATATACATACGTATATATTGCTGGATCTTAAAAAGGCTAGTTTATATTTGGATCAGTACAGAAATCAATAGGAAGGCACAAAAATAAAAAGAAAATATTTTGAAGCTGTAAAAAGAAAAGTTAAGATCATCTGTATATGATTCATCACTATCGAAAGTGGTTTCAAAGGTAATTGAACACCTCCATGCACCGATATAAAAGTCAGATTTTCTTGAATAGGTCTATCAAATTTGTCAGATAAGAAGCGCTAAACCTAAGCCAGATGCTGTATCAAATAATAATGAGTCAGACACCGTGAGCTGCTGCCGTGGTTGCATATGCAGAAGGTGAAATTTGAGGGACAAAACAAAAGAATGGTTGGCTAGGGAAAGGTTTTGAGGTCATACACACCGGAGTACTCCACTGGGATTATGGACAAAAGCGGGGAGATGAGACATGGAGGAAAAAGAGAAGTGATGTTAACACACGCAGATGGCTAAGTGTGCTACTAACAGTTCGACCAAAGCCAGTGGTGGAACATGGTGGTAAACAGCAGGTGTTGCTGGGAATTTCAAAGTGAACTTATTGCAGATTTACGATTTTAGCTCTGGTAATTCAGTTTCTTGTATGTTGTAATATGTAAATATTTTACAATTCTTTTGTGTCATGTCTTCTTCATCTTCAATTCTGTTGTGCAAGCGTACTCAATTAAGTAACTCGTAGTAAGAGTACATACTGTAGCAGAAATTTTCAAAATAATTGTTTTTAAAAATGTTCTGTCTCATCCCATCACACTATTTTTTGGAAGAATAAAAACAATAATTTTCGATGCACAAATTCTCTTAAAAATGAATTTGCCAAAGGTGTCAAGCAATGACATTAAGCACGGTTTGACAAGTTTACAGCAATATAATGGCAAACCCTACGACCAATCAGCATTATGTTATTACTCACCCAGCAGGTCAGCACCTTCATCCACATCCCCGATAAGCCCTGTGCCTGCAGACGACAGCTCTTCAAACAAAGAGTCTGTGTTGCGGTCAAATGCCATATTCTCAATGCCTTTGGTTGGAGTACTGGGAAGGTAATCAATTCAGGAGGATAATTTTTGCTGCTTATAGAAAACATAATTTAATAGATCTGGCATGTTGTTTGTAGCACCTGCATCCCTTGTAGCCAGTCAGATCCATGTCTAGCTCAGGTGTGGACTCAATAATGTCCTGCACGTCAGCGCTGTCTTCATTATCAGGCAAACCTAAAAAAGTCACAATAGATGCGTAGATTATCTACATTAGTATCTAACTAATAGTATGTGAAAAATTGTTTTGCCAAAAGTAAATGAATGTTTTACCAACTGATACAGATCTGGTCCCTGGTGCAGCTTGCACTTCTGTGCTCTTATCTTCCCTCCCAACATCAGACGCTGTAGTGGACATTGGTGTCCCCGACTTAGAGCCAGTGAAGTCCGACATCTCATCCTGTCAAGGAGGGAACTTTACCATGGCTGAATTCATAATATTCAGTCCCGTCTGGTCGACATGACACCCAAGCATCACAAATATAGAAGCTACTCAAGAAAAAAAAAAAAAAAAAAAAAAAAAGTTTTTTTGGTTACAAAATAGTAACTCACAGGAGACTACAGTGGGGAGAAAAGGCAAGTTATGGGTTGTATAACAAGCAGCAATTAACACAAAATATAACTTTATTTAGTTATTTAGTGGAGGAGCAAATTTTGTCAAAAACGCAACACACTGCAAGGGTCTCGTGGGGAATGTGAAATTATCCAGATCTGGACTCTATGGTGAACTTTTATTCAAAAGTAGTTTGACTCAGTACTTACTCTGAACGGCTGTTTAGGGTTAGGGTTTAATCCATAGAAGACTTAACAGAAAAGTGGGGGGTGAACGTGTCAAACATATACTTTCCTAAGATGGAAAATTGTGGGATACCCTGTCAAAACATGACAGGTTGGAGGAAAAAGGTATAGGTCGGCAGTCCGAACCATAATGCACCTGCGAGCTATTACATCTTATGAGAAAATTCCGCAAGATGTGAATATGGAAGAAATAAATAAAACCCTTAGGTTTACTATTGGGAAAAATTGCAAACTGAGCATTAGTTAACACTACAGATGTCTTA
This sequence comes from Corythoichthys intestinalis, assembly GCF_030265065.1. Lineage (NCBI taxonomy): Eukaryota > Metazoa > Chordata > Actinopteri > Syngnathiformes > Syngnathidae > Corythoichthys > Corythoichthys intestinalis. Next base: position 21,384,278 of record NC_080410.1, read on the forward strand.
AAAAGGAAAGGCTCTTTCGTATGAGCAACATGCTAGATGTTTTTTAAGGATCGCAAGTGTAAAATGGCTTCCACCAGCTGGAGTACTGAGATTACAAATTAAGCCAGGGTAAATCCTACTGTTGTTTTTCTTTATAAACTCTCATTGTTAAGGTCACTACAGCAGGGACAAAACAGTCACTTTTTGTGGAGGAGGAACTACGGTAATGAACGCAAAGGGAACAATATCAGCGAAGATATTGGAAAATTGGGAAAACAAAGTCTAAGTTAGTATACTGCTTCATGGATGACAATCATCTTTACACCACCAACAAAACACAACCACAATGGAAAGTACTCTCATTTTGGCACATCACAAACAAGACCAAAAAAATGCAAGACACTGCACATCGGGTATTAAAATTAATATAATAATAGTAGCAGAAAAAATAAATACTACTATTATATCGCATTCAATAAATAAATCAAGCAGTTCTATTTTTAATAGAATGAGCAATGTCACAAATGGGTTACCTGCAAAAAATATATATATATAACAAACAAAATATAAAAGGTAAAATAGAACATGCAACGTAAACTGAAACGCACAAATTAATAGCACCCAAATGCAAATACGTTGCTCCTGACTTTAGCAGATTAATCATGAGCATTTCGCCAAATCCAAATTCCACAACACACACAACGTATTTGCATGGAGCACCATCAAGCGCAGGTGATCTGTGAAGCGATGTAGCCTAAAAGCACAAAGAGTGAACAACTACGATAGCTGACACGCACACACACAAAGTGGTACCCGCTGCCGGGCGTGTCTACGCTATCCACAACCCGAAATTCATTCAACTACCTTGCAGTCGTCAGCCAGTGAAATCCCCCAAGTAGAGTCTTGCGCACTCTTAACCCCCCTTTCCCTTGGGGGGTTGGCAAAGTCCTGCTGCTTGGGGGGAAGAGTAAGATTGAAGCTCATGTGTGCATTCATCAGAAATGCAAACACTCTAAAGCAAGTGTGCATGTCTGTGAGGTGAACAGATAAGTTGCTGAAAGTACAAGGCAGACGAAGCATACAGTGCCTTGACTTGAGTTTTACGTGTTCAGTGACCACGCTCATTATTCAACGTTCCTCTTTGAAATGACTGGAAATGCCGTGAATACGATCCAGCGCGCCCCCCAAAAAACACCACATTTAGTTGTTGTACACTGAATAAAGAAGAAGAGCATTGTTTCTAAGATGTAACTAGTGCATAACCATGCATGATAAAAGAAAACAAAGAATAAAATGATTTTGTGAAGTGTTAATAACGCAAATGTCACACATACACGCATTAAAATATATGCGTACATTGTGCTTTTAAATAAGGTGGCCCCTGTTAGAGAGCACCTTGTAGACAATGAGCCAAAGGTTCGGAATTTGCAGCAATCATCCCAATTAACAATCCAGGATTGTGTTATTTTAACCCTGACAAATTTTCAGTACATTCAATTGAGTATTTTTAAAGAAAACGAATCTATAAATCTATATGGGAACAAAACATGCTTTAAATTAATGAAGAGATCTTTATGTAACCCATATTGTTAAGGTTAACGAATAGTCACGTAGCATAATATCTTTTATAATTCTTCCTTGTTAAAGTATCTGAACCTGTCTACATATCAAAGCTCACTGGGGTTCAAAAGGCCAGGGCGCAACAAGGAGTGTACTGCAGCATTACATAAGGGACAATTATATTCCGGCAATCCTTCCTCGCCATCAGGGGCGGGCAGCCTGCCATACAGAGGCATAGGTCCCATCATGCACTGCAACACAGCGGATGTCCCAGTCATAATGAAAATGCAGAAAAAGGGTAATATAACCTTGCCACTACCCTGGCTAACAACATTTCATTCCGGGCAACTTAAAATTAAATTACCAGATCTCTTTGGTTTATCCTCTTATACACACCAGTCTGATTTGCATATTCATGTGTGGTTTAAAAGAGGTTGTCTGAAAATAGAGAGGTCTTTGTCAGGAGCCTAGTAAAACACGTGACCATGAGCACGCCTAATCAAAGGGTCTCTATTTTTTTAAGAGACCCGAAGCCAAAACTCCACAAGAAGAGTAATAGCCAGAATGTGTTATATCCACAGCCACATGGGGAATGGCAGTAACTGACTTCAAGACGACGTTTGCTCTTGGCAGTACAAATGGATGTGAAAATCCATCCATGGCACCCACCTGGAGGCTAGTGTTGGACCGAGTTTGTGTCGTGTCGGAGAACCGCCAGCTCTCTGCACTTGGTGTCTCTGCACGGGTCTGGGAGTCCGGAATTAGCAGAGACCCACCAGCGGATGTTGGAAATATGCCCAAAGAAAGAGGACGTTCTCTCCTGTAGAGATGTTAGGGAGAAGAGAGAATTTCCTTATCAGGCAGAGTGGGCGCATGTTTGATCAACACAGTATGCTTTAAGAAAAACATTAGTTTGAGTGAAAAGAAAAACATCTTCTAACCGAACTCGACTGACGCTGCTTGGCTCAGATGATTCACAACTCTGCTGCATTTTGATCCGCTCTACGTGCTCCATGTAATTATGGATCATCTGGAAGAGTCGGAACAAATGATGCAAGTTAACAAAGCATATTTATAGTGTTAGGCTTATCATCCATCAATCTTTGTTCTTCACATCTTCCTTCCTTCCCCCTTACTGTACCTCTGTGTGCCTCTGATGGAGGGAGTTGTATTCCTTCTTGAGGTCCACCTCTCGCTCTTCTAACCTGCCGACTAAACAAAGGGCATAAGACCTGTTAGGACATGATGTCTACAGTACATCCAGAGAGTATGTAAAAAAAACAATAGTAATATCCTGATTTGATAACTAGATTCATCAGTGGATATATTCTTACTACTGTGATTTTTTTTAACTAGGAAAAAAAAAAAGAAAAGAAAAACAAGACTTAATTCAATAAGCGCATATGTCCATATTTTGGGGAGCAGCTATTGAACATTCAGATTGTCAGCTTAATGATACAATTTACTGAGTTAATTTTCTGCTGCTCTCATTACTCATCAGATTTTTTTAAAATGCATCACAGATTGACAAGCTAGCTACAGTGCACAGGACAGGTCTTTAATAATTTTGTGTGTATTCAAATACACAGTGAAATATATCAAAAGATATTGCATATCAGTTCAATTCATCTTGAGCGGCAAATGTCTAGCAATGACAATGACATTCAAGCGATAAAATGACAACATATAAAATTAATAAATTGTCAATGAATGATATATTAATGAAGAGGAAAGCAGGCTTGCATTTTACTAGTGGTGCAAATCAGGAATATGAGAACACCATTTATACTATAAAATACTTCTTAATCCACCAACAAAAAGGGCGGTGATGCAGTGCCACATTACGATGGGAATAACATAAATCCTATAATCCAATTATATTTCCTCCCCAAAGTGTACAAGAAAATGGTGTCTGGGTGTACGTGCGAGTGTGCATGGTGGGTGCGGGTGTGCTCACGTGTGCTTACTCTGGTCAGCGTGATTCTTGATCTTGAGTTCAAGTTGCCGCGAGTGTGACTCCATTCTATCCACATGGTTCTGTAGGTCCTTCTTCTCCTGTTCATGCGTGTCCTCAAACTCAATAAACTTCTACTTGCAGACACAGACAGGCAGCAGGATTAGAAACCATGCAATTTATCAGGTGGCTCATTTTCGACACAAAAGAGAAAAATAAGTTAAGCAAAAGAAAAATAAGGTGTCTCTCTGTTAACAAGTGCAACATGTTTCTCAATAGGCAATTGTATGAGAATACAAGAAGCACGACATCCCATTTGAACTCAACGAGACTACCTAATCCAATTAAAAAAAAAAAAAAAAAAAAGTCTGTAAAGCATCCTCAACGATCACATTATGTCCCATTTATATCAAGATGATTGGGGAAAATCAAATGAAAAAGATCAAAAGATATTGTCTACATTTTTCATGATGTTAGCAAATAAACAAAATAACATGTGTCATAAGCCAAAGTGTAATGAAAAATTGACAGGAGCCCGCCGTGACAAATTAAAATTTATTTGTCTAACCAGCTGACTTTGTTGCTGGGCAGTTGTTGCACTACTCATTCCACTTCTCTAAAAAATATATTGCCTGAAAAGTGACAGCAGATGGTCCCACATTTAAGACTGAAAAATCTATACTGAGTTACAGAGCAGGAATTGAAAGGTTTAAATATGTCAATAAAAGCATTAAGTGTCATTCTTAACAGGGTGCAAGTAAACTCTACCCACACACTCCCATCATTGGTCAGTCCATGACACTGCTATTTAAAAATTCAAACAAAAAACGGGAAATACATTTTGTGTAAAGGGGATGTTCCTTTTCTGCTTTGCAACAAAGAATCACATGGCCTGGAAGTAATAGCCTGCCTCTTCAGCCTACAGTTTTACTTGTTCTACCCCTACTCCCACTTTTATCTCTTAATTTAGAATATAATTTTTCACATAGACACATGTATTTTTAATATTGACTGTTCATGCTACACTTTGAAACAACAACAAACATATCTGGCTGTCATACTGCTTAAGTGTCATTGTTGCCCCAGTCAAAACACCTTGAGTCAAGGAGTTGGCTGAGACAGAAGGTTTGAGTCTCACCATATCACTTGTCATATAGCGAAAGTGAGCCAGCAGGAGCATAGCCTTAGCATAGCATTAAATAGTTGCACATATATTTTGGAGACAGCTGATCACAACTATATATTCAGACATAGTGCCACGTTAGGTTACGTTACACACAGCTAATATGCTTTGATCCGCATTGAGTAAAGAAGGTGTAATTATGGTAACTTGTAATGTTAGACATGGTATACAGTACACTAGACATAGATTTTCATTTTTTGCCAATGGTTTTACGTAACGTATTTTGCAATTCTTTTTATTGCCATGTATATCACCTGATGACTCCTACTTGTGAAAGACATAATAAAAATACTCTACATACTTAACGTTAGAACTAGGGATGTACCAATGCGGAATTTTTTACTTCCGATCCGATCAGATTTTTTCCCCCACGATATTTTTTGCCAATACTGATCCGATCCAATGGCAGTCCGATACCTATATCAGCGGACATACTTGCGTAGTGGTTTGCTTTACAGCAGCCGAAAAACATGATGGTACTGAAAACACATGACTACTGGATCATCATCACTAAATTTGATACTGATGTATACTCCAAAAATAGCCGTATCAGGTGCCGATCCCTATCCTGAGTATCGTGTCGGGACATCCCTAGTTAGAACGAGCAGATACTGTATATTAATACTGGAGCCCACGTTTCTATAGTATACCACACTTCTGGGACCACAATAAAAAAATTGCATTGTTCTCTTTAGTCGCTGGACTTTTTTGTCGGTTCTGTGTATGTGGCAGATTGAGTCTAATTATGGTCTAAGGTTTTTTTTTCCCCTGTTGGAGGAAGAATAAAAGGTTACTTCCTGTTTTGTTTGCAGAACCGACTAAGTCTCCTGCTTGTATTGTACTAGAGCTGATCTACTATGAACGTTTTTAGAAAAATAAATGTCATTTTATATTCAAATCGGAAATGGGCGATTTAATGGAATGTAATCCAAGTGTATTTTGCAGGAATATATATTTTTTAATCGTTTATGTGCTTCCCTACTTCAAAGTGCCAGTTGACATGCGCAACATGGCTGACGCTACTTTAAAAAAGCACAATGTCTCTACACTAGCGACTGTCGAAACGTCACTGTAGAAATTTAAAACTCTAATTCCTGTTAAGAAGGCAGAAAAATAGACATGAGCTAGTGATCAGTATTCTCTTTGACAAGAAAGAACCCCATGAAAAGCAACTGGGGAATCATTTGCAGTGGACATTGCCAAAGACATCAGACATATGACCATTAGCAGTACCGTATTTTTCTGACTATAAGTCGCATTTTTTTTTTTTTTTCCATTGTTTGGCTGGGGGTGTGACTTAAGCCTGAGTTATACTCCCGCGTTGCGGTGACGGCGTAGCGACTACGCGTCATTCGACATTCGATAGTTCTGCGGTGAGGGAACGCGTTGCTCTGTAATTCACCGCCAAGCCACTAGAGGGACGTGGCGTTATGTTTGTACGGTTTTGGGGCATGCTTGTTTACTTCCGCTAGTCGGAGAAAAATAAACAATGCAAGATGGAACTCTTGAAAGTAAATATTCTGCTCATCAACACTGAATAAATATGGAACATACAAATGTTGACGGGCAGGCGACACAGAAGACGGTTTCGAGGCGGTCTGGCCGACTTTTGATGCCGCATAGAGAGTTTTAGACTCGGGTGGAGAGAGCTAGCTGTGGCGGCTAGCTTCAAACTGGCGTCGAGCACTGCGTTCAAGGTCTGCAAAGCCCTCCAGCCTGATTTGTTTGCCGTGTCCTACAACCAGCCAGTGGGAAGCCATAGCAGATTTCTGGCGTCTAGGGAACTTCCCAAACTGCGTTGGGAGGCTTGATTTTAAAGTTATCATAAAAAGCACCGAGGCACTCTCAATCAGTGATGATGTATTGTGTGTGTGAACTGTCTGTTATTTAAAATTAAAGATCAAAACAACTCTTTTGACACCAAATCTGTGCTTTATTCTTCATATACTTGAAACAAATGTACACAGTAAATGATGAAGTGCACCAACCAAAAATACGACATAAAGTGATAAAAAGTTGGCAGTTTTTGGCCGACTGGGTCACCGCTTCGTGTGGCCACTCGATTCCGACCACCCACGTCTCGGTGGTTCTTCCATTTATTTATTTTTTCGATCGCCGACCTTGCCATTTGGCAATCACAATAATAATTTCTTGACGAGACTTGCTCTTCGATGATACTCCCGTCAGCTTGGTCCATTTTTGCGTGTAGAAAACAATGTTTGATTCTATTGTACAATGGCGGTGTTTTCGCGGTAAACCGGAGACAACAGTCTGAGCGGACCAATCACAGTCCGTTTTCGCTACGTCATACGCGTCTACGCGACGCGAAGGTTACAAAAATCGAGAGGTGCGCGTCAGGCTACGGCGTAGGGTCGTAACTCGATTCTTCCTTGACGGCGTAGGTCTGACGCGGAAGTATAACTCAGGCTTTATACTCTGGAGTGACTTATGTGTAAAATTACTAACACATTATTATATCATTTCACATGTTAGTTTGGTGTTTTGGAGTGACACTAATGGTTTGGTAATCTTTTTAGCATGTTCTTTATGCAATAGTTATCTGAATAACTATTTATATAATATATAATATAATAGCTATGTTACGTTAACACACAGGCCACGTTCGCATTTCGTTGTTCATGCATCATGTGACATTATCATACTGTACACTTATTCAGCATGCTGTTCTCTATTGTATTTTTATGTTAAATTCTGTAGGATATTATCAAGTAATTTTCCCCAAAAAATGTGACTTATATATGTTTTTTTCCTCTTCATTTGGCATTTTATGGCTGGTGTGACTTATATTCAGGTGCGACTTATAGTCCGAAAAATACGGCATATGTTTTCAAAAGTTGTAAAGTGTGAATATATTAAAAATTCCTGTTGCGATTTAATGTACAAAAAAGTTGCTAGAGAGAGAAAAAAAAACAAAAAGTAATTTTCTCCCATCAGCGGCAATATACGTTCAACTTCAATACCTTTTAATTGTGGCGCTGGTTACAGTTTTTAAAAAATTACTTATTTGTAGTAATTCATCTGCCTTGTTTTCAATAAACACTTTAGCCTACTACATCACTGTATTTGGGGAAATAAGTCATTGTTAAGCCACTGGCGATTCACATCCCTGTTAAATGAATTTGACCTTCGGGTGGTAGCTGTATGTACATGGGGGAAAAAGTTTCAGAACCAATAGGTTATGTATTAGAAGGAAAAATCAATTCTGAAATTATTCAACACTTATTTGAATCTGTTAGCCTCTTCCCAGGGTCCAACTCTAATTTAAGAGGCTGGCTCAGTAAATGATGGCCTAAACTGCTGAGTCACGCAAGTCTAGGTCTCTGACGTGATGCATTCACTGACTTGACGTAAGAATTGAGAGACGAACAGGTGCATTTGTTACTGCACATACAGTTTAATTGGGCGCCTGGTACGATTTTGGAGTAGCAGAATTGTAGAAATGTAACGAAGCCTACACTTAATTCTGAACATGCTAGCATTGTAACATTAGCATGACACTGTTTTGTTTACATCTATGAGCGCTACTGTAGCTAGCGAGTTCGATGCTGCCCAGTCAAGTGCATTTTAATTCACGAGCTAACCCAAACGGGCGTAGGAAACAAAGTCATGCTGCCTGCATTCCCACGCATTTACTTTATTGGGCTCACCTCCTCTGCGTGTTTCCTCAGTGCTTTCTCCCGCTCATACTGTGTGATGAGCTGCTCGTTGTCCTCCTTTAGAAGCTCCAGCTCCACTTCGTGCTCCTGGTTCTCTGCGAACACCGAGTCGAGGTTCTCCAAGACGGCCACCACCAGTGGCATGAGCTCCTTCACCACGTCCTCGTCATATTTCCCGATGAGCCTCTCAAATTCGCGGTAAATGGAGTTAGCCAGGCCCGATACCCGCTCAGACATCATCGCTGATGTCCCCGGGTCGTCCTGGTACACAACTCCGTCTTCCAGCTCCATTTTAGTCCTCTCTGTATTATCCAAATACGAGTCTAGTTGCTTTTATTCCAGCGTCCCAGCCACTATGAACACATTTACCCGCTTCTTGGAATAAGTGGACACACCGAGACCATTACTCGACCGGACCGGACCGTTACGATGCAGGAGACGACGTGGATCTCTTCCTTTTTTTTCCCTCTTGTTCCACGGTGCCTTCAGGTGCTACTCCAGAATCTTCACACTTCCACAATCCATACGAACACAACAAAAGCCACACGCTATACACCTTATAGCCCATTAAAGAAAAACAAAACAATCTCATATAAAATAAAATATATATAACAAAACTCCATATCGTTTAAGTTGCCATTTATTAGAATTATGTGTCATTCATGATTGAATTGTGTAGAATGATAATAATGTAACATTCATTTCAGCCAAATTTAGGCTCAATCCACGAACAAAATAGATTATTCTACTTGAAGTAAATGTTTTTTCTATTTTTTCCAAAATCATTGTTACGTAGTGTAATTCAAGTTCAAATCGAGTTTATCATTTCCCGATGTCCCTGAATGCACCATTACAACAGCTGAGTTGTTGACGAGATCACGCCATGACGTCACGAGAATGACGGTCATAGTTATTGGATATTTTTCAATATAGCAACTTCTTTTATTTAATACAATATTTTTTTATTAACACACACAATGTTGTTCTATTTTACAGTGCAATGTTTTCAGTTGAAATAAACATAAAAAGATAAGCGATTTGTATTTTTATTTGCTTACATTGTATTGAGGAAATTGTCCTACTGGACTGGTGAGACAAAACACATTTCATTGACTGAATAATTATCACATTAAAAGTTTTGTCTCAAATCAGTAATTTATCCCTGTCCTCTTCAATGGCAAAGCCACACATCACAATACAGTACACCTGAATAGTACATATGAGACCCCATATAGCATTTGCAAAGTTTAGTTTGTCCAAAGCATTCACTGTTTGATCAGCATAAGATTCCCAATAAGAAGCATTTTATAATCGTTTGTAAACATGAATGACTCTGTGGCAGTTTGGGCAGTGATGCTCCACATCCTTGCAAGGGTCCACACAGAATGGTATGCAGCAGCAGATAAAACACCTGATGGGTGAAATAATAAGCCGTCATCAGCGTACAAAGCAAAAACACAACACATTAACTTTTAGCATTGTGAGCTTTTGCGCGATTTCTCTCTTTACCCAAAGAGGGCGAGGCATCCACAGACGGCCCATGTCATCAGGCCTGCAGTGCGCTCTACCTGGGTGATAACTGTGCTCTGACAGTGGGGGCACACAGCCTGTGCCGGACTGTCTTGCAGTGAAGGTGTTACCACCATGTGAGTCACTGTAGTCCAAAATATACCACACAGTTAAAAATGTTGTTTGTTTGTTTGTTTGTTTGTTTGTTTGTTTAGAAAATTGTGCACAGGAAAACTGAGAAATAGGGGGCAGCCTTGAGGGTCCACAAGCCATAGCTTGGGCAAGTTGGGGGTCAACAGCATCAATTGTAATACATTACACTGGGGAACACAAATTTTGTCGTTTTAGGGTCGAAAACTGTTTCCCACTAATTTTTGGGTGCAGAATCCAAAACTGTTCTCAGTTTTAGTCTAGTGCTTCAAGTTTTTAAACTTACGATTCAGCACGGATAAAGTATGTTCGGATAAAGTATGTTCAAGTGGTGCAGGGCATCTATGAGGACTGTCAGACAGTGGTGAGGTGTTCTGTTGATGTGACGGAGGAGTTCAAAGTGGAGGTGGGACTACATCAGGGATCAGCTCTGATCCCCTTGTTCGCTATGGTAACGGACAGGTTAGACAGGAATCTCCATGGACTATAATGTTTGCAGATGAAATTGTAATCTGTAGGGAGAGCAGGGCAGAGGTGGAGGAGAAACTAGAGGTGTGGAGGTTTGCCCTGGAAAGGAGGGAAATGAATGTTAGCCGTAGCAATACGGAGTATGTGTGTAAATGAGAGGGACCCAAGTGTAAGAGTGAGGGTACAGGGAGAAGTGACCAAAAAGTTCATGTATTTAGGCTCAACAGTTCAGAGCAACGGAGAATGTGGGAAATAAGTAAAGAAGCGTGTGCAGGCAGGCTGGAATGGGTGGAGAAAAGTGTCAGGTGTGATGTGTGATAGAAGTGTTACAGCTATAATGAAAGGAAAGGTTCATAAAATTATAGTGAGACCAGTGGTGTTGTTTGGTCTGGAGACAGCGCCACTGAGGAAAAGGCAGAGCTGGAGGTTGCAGAGATGAACATGCTGAGGTTCTCTTTGGGAGTGACCAGGATATATAGGATCAGGAATGAGCATATCAGAGGGAAGATGGATGTTAGAGGATTTGGAGGTCTACTCAGAGAAGCCAGATTGAGATGGTTTGGGCATGTCCAGAGGAGAGATAGTGAGTTTTTGGCAAAAGGATGTTTAATTTCTATATGCCAAGCAGGAGGTCTAAAGGACGACCAAAGAGGAGCTTTATGGGTGTAGTTAAAGAGGAGAGGAAGGTAGTTGGCGTGAGAGCAGAAGATGAAGAGGACATGGTTAGAAAGAGACAACTGATTCGCTGTGACGACCCCTGAAGGAAAAAGCCGAAAGGAAAAGAAAAATAAATATGTATTTTGTATTTCAGAAGTCACAAATACACACTTACTTTATTTCATTTCTGCTCAATGTCATTCCAATCATCAGCATGTTCTATTTTAGTATATTTTTGTAGGTATTTATAATAACTTTTTTCTCAAGTATTTATTTAAATCCTCAAATGATAAGAATTGGGATTGAAATGATCCTTTATTGCAATTGATTACAATAGCCAGCAGAGGGTACTAAGTATTTAGTCATCAAACCTGTTTGGCATCTTCATTCGCGTGCACGCTTAACATCAGACAATTATATATTTAACAATGTTATCCTTTTTTGCGCAAGAGTTAGGGCCTTTAGGACTTGGCCCTGATGCATGATCGTTGCGTGATCGTTGCGTGATCGTTGCGGTTCCGGTCCGGTTCAGTGTTGACTGCGTGCCACGCAGTCAGTCAAAAACAGGCAAATAGTACCGGCTGCTGCACGGCTGCGGTCCGCCAACTCCGTTCCTTCGTGAGCGCTCGCGTGATCGCGCGCTATAATGTGCCATTTAAAACAACGAAAAACACACGGAGTCTATACTCATCACAGAAGCAGAGAGAGAGCACATTTTTTTCTTTGCATATTGATATTTTAGTTATGTCTGTCTCTTAATTCCAGATTGACTGCATCATGTTGGGATCAGGGCTCCGTGTGTGGGAGGAAGCGGGCGGGGCCCTATTATGCCTTGGTTGTGTCGGTGGGTTTATATCTTTGTGCGCATTCAAAATTTATGGAACATAATATCTCATAGAGCTGTTACAAACAACTGTTAAATAATCTGTAATATTTATAAAATGGATAGCGAATTATATACTACACGGACTAAAAAACAGCATACTTGGAATTGGTGTCTCAACACTGGAGATTCCTGTGCCCAGCGCAAACTGTTGGGTTTTCTATGAAAAGTCAAATAAAATGTAGGAAAGAAAGAGAAACGTCTCGAATAGAACACCAGGGCGAAACTTGTGGGTGTCGCTATTCTCTTTTGTACTTTTCCCCCTTGACTCTGTATACAAACCGACGTAGTGTGTGCACCGGGCACGAGAATTTCTGTGGTGGAACCACTTCCTGATACGCTGCTTTTTTTTTTTTTTTTCGCTCAAAGTTGTCAGCACGTCATGTGTTTGATATCATTGCCAGAAAAACACACATAATAGGACACCTTGCAGCTTCGCTTTTAATGATGTCCTCCTTGTAATAACGATCTGCTGCATCCAGTGGCGGTCCTGGCTACTTTCGCGCCCTGGGCGAACCACCCCATCAGCGCCTAACACCCCCCCCCCCCCCCCACCGACATCCAAACTACCCAACCCCCCCACCCCACCCCCCCGCCGCCGACATCAAACACAAGAATGTGTTACGTTTTTTACGTTATTTTATTAAAATAGTCAATCCCCCGCCCCCTCCTTGCTTTTCCTCTGAGAGTGAGTGAGACTCGTCCTGCTCACTCTGCAGTTGCGAGCAGCTGATCCCCCTCCCGTCTCCCCCTGCCTTTTCTTCTGACTAGAGCCTAGTTCGGGCCTAAAAAATCCAGCCCGACCCGACACGGCCTGCTGGTATTGAGGCCCGACCCGGCCCGAACCCGATTAAATAACTAGATTTGCAGGCCCGAGCCCGAAAAAACCCGATTTTTTTTTTTTTTTAATTTGTTGGAGTGACGCGAAAAAAAAACGCATCAATTTATTTTCATTTCTTCGAGTTGGCAGAAAAAAACGCAAGTTTTCTTAATGTTTAAATAGTCTACATATTTTTATATCATTATAAAAACATTTACACAACGAAATAACGCTGGGAAAGTTTTTTTTTTTTTTTTTTTTTTTTTAAATGCGGTTTTGCAGACACACAGAGGAGAAGATTCAAAAGGATCACATTTCTGTTGCCTTTGTGTGCATAAATAAGTGTCTTTCGTAACGAATTCACTGCAGTTGTCAGAAAAAAAATGCAAGTTTACTCAATATCTAAATCGTCTACATATTTTTATGAGAATTATAAAATCATTTATACAACGAAATAACTGGGAAAGTTTGTTAAATATATTTCTGAGTGTGTGGGATATTGTTCTCACATGGACGCGCCTCTCTGACGAGAGGGAACAGCAGCAACAAAAAAAAACCCAAAAAAAACTACAAATGCTTTGAAATAACCTTCTTTATTGTAATGACAACGATACAAAAAATAAATTATTTTTAAAAAAAATACAAATGAAATAAAAGCTTTTAAACTGCGGGCTAGCCTTGATTGCAGTCTGCAACTTGCGGCCTCATGTCCTGCTCTTTTTTTCCTGTGAAATAAGGGAAATAACTAGACCGGCTCGGGCTAAAAATGGCGATTTGAACAGCAGGATATTATGGCTTACGTACACTGTTTATATTTTTTGGTCGTCGTCGTGCAGAAATAAGATTACGTCCACTGACAGGTTTCAGTGACGTTCTCCGCTGATCTATTGTGCGGCCTGCAGCGCTGAAAACTCTCTCGCAGCTGCTGCGGCTGGTGCTTGCAGGGATGCAAAACACTTTTTCTTGCCAACTTATAACATAATGATCTGATGCATCGTATATAACTTTGTGACTTTTCACCTCCATGATGAAACGTTCTTCGTCCATGTTCACTGGTGTTTAAACCGTGAATAAGCAACTGGGCTGTTACGTCCAGGCCCAGCTCCGCCCATTTTGTCGGATGCGTGTCCGGCAAAAAATAGAAAAATAGCCTATACCATCCGGCGGGCTGCGGAACCGCAATGATCTTGCATCTGGTGTATTTGGGCCCTAAAGGCCCAAGTTCACCAGATGCGTGATCGTTGCATCTGGTGCATCGTGATCATGCATCTGGTGTATTTGGGCCCTAAGGGCCCAAGTACACCAGATGCGTGATCATTGCGGTTCCGGTCCGACTCCAGTAAAAAATAGCGCCGGAGCCAATCAGTTCACATTATATCCTATTTTTCAACGTATACCGGCTGCGTCAGTGCTCCGGATTGACTGCGAACCATCTCCGGCGTGCCGCATGCCCGCCGGATGGTATAGGCTATCTTCTATTTTTGCTGGACACGCATCCGACAAAATGGGCGGAGCTGGGCCTGGACGTAACAGCCCAGTTGCTTATTCACGGTTTAAACACCAGCGAACATAGACGAAGAACGTTTCAACATGGAGGTGGAAAGTCACAAAGTTATATACGATGCATCAGATCGTTATTATAAGGACAGCATTAAAAGGGAAGCTGCAAGGTGTCCTATTATGTGTGTTTTTCTGGCAATGATATCAAACACACGACGTGCTGACAACTTTGTGTGAGAGAGAGAGAGAAAAAAAAAAGCAGCGTATCGGGAAGTGGTTCCACCGCAGAAATTCTCGTGCCCGGCGCACACACAATGTCGGTTTGTATACAGAGTCGAGGGGGAAAGAGTCGAGGGGGGAAAGTACGAAAGAGAATAGAGACACCCACAAGTTTCGACCTGGTGATCTATTCAAAACGTTTCTTTCTTACATTATACTTGACTTTTCATAGAAAAACCAACAGTTTGCGCTGGGCACAGGAATCTCCAGTGTTGTGACACCAATTCCAAGTATGCTGTATTTTAGTTCGTGTACACTGTAAATGCTAACATTCAAATTAATTAAATTTGATAAGTGAACTAAACTCAGTTTTCATCAACCTGTTGTGAACACTACTTTTAAATAAGTAAGTAGTAATTTGGGGTTGGAGAACTTGCTTAACTTGATATATCCCAGTTAAGTCAAATTAGAAAAAATAATTTATTGTACCCAGTGTCCTTTGCGCGTTCTATCAGACATGCGCAGATCTGCCCTGCCTACTTTCGCGCTCTTTCCAACACCTTTCTCATTTATTTTCGCCATTGTGGGTTTATTTGTCCTCAGCACACTGATTTGGTAAGTAAATATTTTACTCTTTTGTAAACCGTCTATTTGTCTTGTTGTAGTGTAGTAGCCTGTGTGCTGCCAGGGAGGAAAAGTGTCAATTACATCAAATATCACCGCTAGCAAGCATGCTATATGACCAGGCCCGGAGTGACTAATCGGGAGCTTCTGGACGATTCCAGAAGGGCCGGCCGGCCAGATGGGCCGGTCCGCGTTTTATTAAAAAAAAAAAAAAAATTACACTGTTATCATTTTTTGTTTGGTATTTATTTATGACAGTGTCACTGAGTATAACTTACATTCTGTTACCGCTGTCCCTGTGGGCCGTTTTAAAAAAAAAAAAAACAGTATTATTTTTTTTTCCAGACTCATCCTCACGTGTGCAGACGAAAAATACAGCATGCAGCTCCGCCCCCTAATTGTAGTCTGTATTGAGCCAAATTAGCTGCTATCTCGGTGCTCGGATGGATAAAAAGAGCAAGGGTGGCGCTGAAAAATAAGAATTAAAAAGAGAAAAGCACTCGTGAAAGAATTGGCAAAATGCGCGAAAATAGCTAATTTTTTTCATGCAACGACCTTGCTGCCTCAAACTACAGAGGATTACAACGAAAGTGGTAAGGCCAGATGGCGAATAAAATGCAACTTGCACCGTGTGATACGACAATATGTAATTGTGGAAACTTTGGCTTCTTGTAGCACCTCACAAGGGATATGTAGCAGCAAGCATTAGCCATAATGAACACACCACAGGTGCAGAGCTGGAAGGTAGGATTGCCATGTCGTTCAGCGAGTGAACATTAGAATTAATATAATCAATTACGTGGCGTTTTTAAAGTGGAAATGGAAAATGGATAATAGTATCATTAGAAGTTGTTACAATGTGCAATACGTATTCTTTATTTTTCATATTGTTATGTTGCTATGTTTGTTTTATCTGTAAGCACTCATTTTGTTAATATTTGATGTTGCAGAAAAGGTCTTATTTATTCATTTATTTTGGGGCTGCCAAAATTATCGCGTTAACGGGCGGTAATTAATTTTTTTAATGAATCACGTTAAAATATTTGACGCAATTAACGCACATGCCCTGCTCAGACAGATTTAAATGACAGTACAATGACATGCCCACTTGTTAATTGTGCTTTATGGAGTTTTGCCGCCCTCCGCTGGCGTTTGGGTGCGACTGATTTTATAGGCTTCAGCACCCATGAGCATTGTGTAAGTAATTATTGACATCAACAATGGCGGGCTACTAGTTTATTTTTTGATTGAAAATTTTACAAATTTTATTAAAACGAAAACATTAAGAGGGGTTTTAATATAAAATTTCTATAACTTGTACTAACATTTATCTTTTAAGAACTACAAGTCTTTCTATCCATGGATCGCTTTAACAGAATGTTAATAATGTTAATGCCATCTTGTTGATTTATTGTTATAATAAACAAATACAGTCCTTATGTACCTTATGTTGAATGTATATATCCATCTTGTGTCTCATCTTTCCATTCCAACAATAATTTACAGAAAAATATGGCATATTTTATAGATGGTTTGAATTGCGATTAATTACAATTAATTTTTAAGCTGTAATTAACTCGATCAAAAATTTTAATCATTTGACAGGCCTAATTTATTTTTCAAATGTATCATTTAATATAGTTTTTTTTAAAATCCATTTTTAAATTTGTTCAAAATATGTTGTGTTGCACTTGTTAAAATAAAGCCACCTTGTTAAACAACCATGACCTGCACTGAATTGGAATACACAGAATTACAGTACACGGCTTTAGAGAACACTGAACTTAACACGTGTATGCATAATGACATAATTTTAAATGAGTGGGCCGGTCTGAGGCATGAAATTCCAGGGCCGAAAATGAGTCCCACTCCGGCCCTGTATATGACCGTGACAGTAACCTCATAATTTTCAGAAACAAATGTAGACTACAGTTTATGGTAGACTACCATTTATGCCGGCGTTTTGAATTCTTGGTGATTAAGTTGACAGACGGGGCTCGTAACGTTTTTTAGGCGATGGGAGAGGTTTTTAAAACCGATTTAAAACAGTTACCGAGCGGTTTTAAGTTAGCTGGACCGAGGGGAGGTTCGCTTCCTGTGTTACCGAGCAGTTAAGTTAGCTAGACCGAGAGGAGGTTCGCTTCCCGTTTTCAAAATAAAAACAGTAATTCTATCGTTAGTGGTTGTTTTATTTTGTGAAAATAACAGGAAGTGCCTTAGTCACTACGGCTAGCTTGAGTAGCGCCGAATTTCCACGTTGTGGATCTAAACGGCTACTTTCTCACGTAAAAATGTTAGAAATGTCGATAAAGTGATTTATTTACAGAGTTAGTGCTAGAATTAAGTCAGCTTCAGCCTGTCTATTTCGGCTCAGGTAAGAGCTAAATGCACACTCAGACTTTATGTACGCCAACGTAATCGGTTCTTGCGTTAGAGCAGTGGTCCCCAAACTACGGCCCGCGGGCCGTTTCCGGCCCGCCTCCACATTTGGTCCGGCCTCCTGAACCCCCCCCCCCAAATAGTGTTATCTATTTCCTGGCTTTTTTTCTGTGAAGAACCCAAACAGGGTTATTTGGTTATTATCTCTTTAATTAATAGTGTTATTATTATTCATTATTATATGATATTATATCATATTATATTATGTTATTATTTTTATTTTATTTTGTTGCGTGAAGAATCCAGATAGGGTAATTTAATTGTGGCTTTCTGAAAAACAATACATTTTTACATTTAGGCACTGCTGCAATCGTCACACTGTTTCTGTTACAAACTGACCCGGCCCCTCATCAGAGAAGGGAAAGTCATGTGGCCCTCACAGGAAAAAGTTTGGGGACCCCTGCTTTAGAGTGTTTGTCATCTGCACTTCCATTTGCTTTTCTTCATGTGCAGTGCTCCCCCTCCATGTTTGATCAAACTGCACTGATAATTTGAAATTGTTTTAAAATGCATTAATCGCAAAAACGGAGGACTAGATCACATTTCAGAGTGCAGAGATCACAGTCGATGCTATAACAACCTGGTGTGTTGAAGGTTGGTCATTTATGTGCCTATATTTTGAAATTGTTGCCTTAATTTTGTGTTCTTTTTCACCGTCCCCCAATCAGGCTGAAGCAAATGGTCAGAAGTCCACACATACCTCAGTCTCTGCAATTACAGGTATGTCTCATACACTGATCAATGAATTATTTAATATTTGTATTTGTTGGGTTGGGATAACAAACATGCATTAATGTTTTTACAGATGGATTAAGAAATTAATTGTACATCTCAATTTGAATGTTAAAAAAATAATCAATTACATTAATTTAAAAATAACTCATTATTACACAGTTTGTGAATATTAAACTAATTCATTGCAGATTTTAATTTGTGATTAAAAATAATTGGACATTTTAATTTGTAACTGTTAAGAAAAACTTTTTTTTCTAACAAGTTCTGTCTTTTCAGGTCAACCAGAGCAGTATTCTCTAATGCAGTGGACTTGTAAGTACTGCACATTTTCTGCTGGAAAGAGAGGCTACTTGCTTAAGCATTACCGCTTAAAACATGGATTCCACACTCGGACATCCCTACTCCCCATGTCTTCATAAGGACTGCCTCTGCACATTTAAATCTTTTAATGCACTCAAAGTACACCTATCGACATGCCACTCTCAAAAAGATGCAGACAAAAGTGGAGAAACTGCATTTGACTGTCAGTTGTGCAACTTTGTGGAGCCTTGTTAAGAAGCAGACTTCTTTCCCCATTTGCGAAGACATCTTAAGCTGAGGCAAATGGTTACTTGCATATATCAAGACTGTAACTTTCAGAGCACTGTTTATTCTACCTTCACTGCACACAAAAGCAGAAATGTGAAATGAGTTTGAACCATAGTATGGGTAGGACATTTGTGTCTAAATCATTCAATCCCAATAAAAGTTGCTTCAATCAAAAAAAATATTTTTAATGAAAGAAAAATAACCTCTTGCTAAAATGTTTTTTTGAAAATATATATTTTTTGAAATATATATATTTTTTTATTGACGTGTCACTTTTTTTGCAAAGCATGAAGTTTTAAACTTTTTTTTTTTTTAAAGTGGAAAAATTTTTTGAAGGCACTTTTTTTCGATTGAATCATTTTGACACAAAGATACGATTTCAACGCTACTTCCGACATGTTTGAGTGGCAGGTGACTACGCCAATGGCATAAAAGCATGCAGCAAGAATAATGGCCACCAGAGCTCCATCGAGCCATCGGACTCTGCTTGAGTCCAAGCCGAAAATAGGGCACCGGTACGTGGGTGTGAAATCGGCATCTCACCGGAGTGCCTGCGATGGTATGGTGCGCTGCTGCTTAATGTCATTCAACAAAGGGAACTTCACCCGCTGCCCTGACGTGATAGTTGGCAATCGTGGTCCTACCGCAGTGTCGCGACGCGCCGGTACGTGAGTGGCTGACGAGTGGCCCGACACTAGCCTGCCCAGTAAGCGAGTAGACTACCGGCGAGTCGCCGGCATCCGCGCCGGGAGCCTCCTTCGGGAGCCCCGTCGCTTCAGCTTTGAATGAGTGTTGTGTCACTCGTGGGCCGTCCACTCAACAGCCGGCCTCCGCGCCGGGGAGGGGGGGTGATATCGGGGTCCGCCAGTGTGACGAGACAGGGCACCGTACCATCGCGGACACTCCGGTGAGATGCCGATGTCACACCCCCCTACCGGTGCCCTATTTTTGGCTTGGACTCGAGCAGAGTCCGATGGCTGGATGGAGCCCTGGTGGCCATTATTCTTGCTGCCTGCTTTTATGCCATTGGCGTAATCACCTGCCACTCAAACATGTCGGAAGTAGCGTTGAAGTTGTATCTTCGTGTCAAAATGATTCAACCGAAAAAAAGTGCCTTCAAAACTTTTTCCACTTCAGAAAAAAAAAAAAAAAGGCGTTTAAAACGTTTTGCTTTTCAAAAAAAGTGACACGTCAATAAAAAAATATATATTTAAATTAAAAAAAAATTTGCAAAAGATTTTTTTCTCTTTGATTAAAAATAGTTTTTTTGATTGAAGCAACTTTTATTGGGATTGAATGATTTGGACACAAATGTCCTCTACCCATAATATGGCTCAAACACAAAAAGGATTGCTTCGATCAAAGAAAACAGTTTCAATGAAAAATAAAGTGTTGAAATGTGAATTTCTGAGTCTCAAATATTTTTTCACATTCAAACCTTTTTTTCTACAATTGATTTTTTTAAAGTTACTTTTTCTTCGATTGAAAAAAAATATATATCTACTAATGACATACTTTTGACTAGAAATTAGACTTTTTTTTTTAGACGATAGAGCTTAATATGAAATTAGAATTTGAATAAAAATAAGACACATATTCTTGGTAAGATTTTAGGTTTCTGAGGTGTATAACTCCAGTACACGTTTTGCATGTACTCTTCTGGTGATGTGAAAAAAACAAGGTATCTTGTTCACTGTTTCAGGTGTTAAAGTGAAATTTGAATTTGAACTGAGTTGTGTGTTTTAAAAAGAGTTCTGTATTTTTATATTTATTTTATCACTGCTGCACAGTTTAAACCATGGGGCAATGTTGATTGTAGTTCGTTGTGATCACTAATATTGTTGAAGAAATCAGAACTGTTAGCTTTACCAGAGCTCAAGCTCATGTTGTAATGGGCCATCAGGCAATGTCCCACAATACGAACTTTCAAACTCAGCTCAAGCAGTGGTTGAAAGCAAATCAGTCTTGCAATCACTGACTTTTAAGTTCTTAGTAACGTATTGTATTGTTGTTTTATTGTAATCTTTTGTTATTTCTTTCCTTTTTGTATCTTTGTGTCACCTGTTTAGGGACTACAGATGTAAATTAGCATATACTTGCTACAATCTGGCATATTTACATCTTTTTAGATGTTCATCAATGTGCACTGTCCCTATTAAATAAATAAATAAAAATAATGGGCAACTAGTTTGTTGCCATGTCTTCAATGCTAAGTTAATGTCCTGAAATTATGAAAATAGGATCTCTCCTGTTAGTCTTTGGAAATCACAGGATAGGAGTGAACATTGATGCAGTTCAGGTATTATTCAGTAATTTCTGTCGCAAAAGGTTATCTTAGGTACTTATACTGTACTTTGTATGAAGTGCAAAATGTTGGCAAAAGTGGGTTTATAATTAATCCACTGATTGTTCATTGATACTGAGAATTAACCAAACACTGTTCAGCCTGCCAGGAGCCAGTGTCTCCCATTAAATGCACTTTTGAGCATTTTAAAGTAAACTTTAATTCCACTGAGTTAATCCAATGAGTGTTCTCCATTTATTGTGTTTTGGGGGTCATTACTATTAGATAATGTGTTTTTAATAAAATTAGTATGTGCAGTTGTAATTTCTATTGTGGAATTCTTTTAGGTCAAGAAAATTAAGTTGACCTGAATATGATGGATGAAATGGAAAACTAAAGATAATTAATACACAATTATCACTTGAATACTGCACTCAAAAAAAAAAAAGTTACTACAATCCAATTATTTGAGTTAATTTGAGTATTGTACACTCAAAATAAGCAAGTTACTGTAATCCAGTTATTTAAGTTAGTTTGAGTACTGCCAACTCAAAATAAACAAGTGATTATAATCCAATTTTTTTAAGTTAATTTGAGTACTGCCAACTCACAATAAACAAGTGACTATAATCCAAAATTTTTAAGTTAATTTGAGTACTGCCAACTCAAAATAATTAAGTTAATCAAATCTAATTCATCTAAGTCAACATAAATTAAATTTTTTAAGGCAGCAAGTTTGCATATTTTTTTTTAGTAAAGTCAACTTATAATATTTTACAGTGTAGTATATAATTCGATATCCATTTTATAAATATTACAGATTATTTAACAGTTGTTTGTAACAGCTCTATGAGATGTCATGTGCCATAAATTTTAAATGTGCACAAAGATACTATAGGGCCCCGCCCCCCTTCCTCCCACACACGGAGCTCTGATCTCAATATGATGCATGCAGTCAATCTGGAATTAAGAGACAGACATAGCTAAAATATCAATATGCAAAGAAAAAAATGTGCTCTCTCTCTGCTTCTCTGATGAGTATAGACTCCGTGTGTTTTTCGTTGTTTTAAATGGCACATTATAGCGCGCGATCACGCGAGCGCTCAAGAGGGAACGGAGTTGGCGGACTGCAGCCGTGCGCAGCCGGTATGATTTGCCTGTTTTTGACGTATTCCGTGGCACGCAGTCAACACTGATACGGACCGGAACCGAAACGATCATGCATCCGGTGTATTTGGGCCCTAAGTTAGGCTATTTTCTATTTTTGCCGGACATTCATCCGACAAAATGGGCGGAGCTGGGCCTGGACGTAACAGCCCAGTTGCTTATTCACCATTTAAACACCAGCGAACATGGACGAAGAACGTTTCATCATGGAGGTGGAAAGTCACAAAGTGATATACGATGCAGCAGATCGTTATTATAAGGACAGCATTAAAAGGGAAGCTGTAAAGTGTCCTATTATGTGTGTTTTTCTGGCGATGATATCAAACACACGACGTGCTGACAACTTTGAGCGAAAAAAAAAAAAAAAAAAGCAGCGTATCAGGAAGTGGTTCCACCACAGAAATTCTCGTGCCCGGTGCACACGCTATGTCGGTTTGTATACAGAGTCGAGGGGGAAAGTACGAAAGAGAATAAAGAGACACACACAAGTTTCGACCTGGTGGTCTATTCAAGACTTTTCTCTTTCTTTCCTACATTTTACTTGACTTTTCATTGAACAACCAACAGTTTGCACTGGGCACAGGAATCTGCAGTGTTGAGACATCAATTCCAAGTACGCTGTTTTTTAGTTCGTGTAGTATAAAATTCACTATCCATCTTATAAATATTACAGATTATTTAACAGTTGTTTATAACAGCTCTATGCGATGTTATGTGCCATAAATTTTAAATGTGCACAAAGATATAAACCCACCGACACAACCAAGGGCATAATAGGGCCCCGCCCCCCTTCCCACCACACACGGAGCCCTGATCTCAACATGATGCAGTCAATCTGGAATTAAGAGACAGACATAACTAAAATATCAATATGCAAAGAAAAAATGTGCTCTCTCTCTGCGTCTCTGATGAGTATAGACTCCGTGTGTTTTTCGTTGTTTTAAATGGCACATTATAGCGCGCGATCACGCGAGCGCTCACGAGGGAACGGAGTTGGCGGACCGCAGCCGTGCGCAGCCGGTATGATTTGCCTGTTTTTGACGTACCGCGTGGCACGCAGTCAACACTGAACCAGGCCGGAACCGCAGCGATCATGCATCTGGTATATTTGGGCCCTTAGTCAGTTTCTCACATAATACTGAAGGAGTCTTGTCATACGTGGCGTTCCCAACAATATGCTGTGACTAGTGTGAGAGGAATTTTAATTAATCTGTGAGTCGGCCGGCCCAAAATGTGACCGGACGCCATTAGAATGACAAACAAAGATTCGTTGTGATGCCCAAGGGTTGTAAATGGACGTTTCTTCCTGCAGATCAGCTTGGACACACGCCCAGTTACTCATGCAGCGCAGTCGTGCATATGCAGTCATTTGCATTGTACACACAGAAAGTGATAAATTATTAATCTAAATAATTTGTTTACAGTCACTAGTGGCAACGATATCTAAATATGTGTGCTGTTCTAGTATGAGAAATTGTGTGTGGGGAGGAAGGGTTGAACATGGAGCTGTGGGGGTTAGGATTACATGTATTTACTCACCTGTAGTAGGTGGACCTGCAACCACAGTGAAAGCAGCACAGAAAAGGAAGGGAGACAGAAGAAAACACAATCAAATATAGGCATCAATTCAACTCCTCTTGCATGCAAAATATGCAAGTGCTATAAACCCCAATCACGTGACGTCACAACTGACTGGTGCCGCCATATTGTCCGTCAGCTCATCATGTTTACAGATTACCGCTACGTACATTCCTCCTATTACTGCATGTTTTTCTGCTTGTCTAAGGAATCGCCGCTTAGTAAACGAACCCCAAAACCTTCCTGACAATCGTTAACATTGATTAATCAAAATGGTGAAGGGATGTGTGGCGGTTGGTTGCAGTAACAGAGAAGATAAACGGTCAGTTTAGTAGTTGCTGTGTGCCCATTGTTAAAAGGGCAAATCTCGAAAGCAGCACGCTTTGTTTATCTCGGTCTATGATGCGTTTGTGTCAACAGCCGTTAGACAGCGGCGAAAACATCAATATGATGTCAACATGATCGCAGACATCATCAGACGGACACTACGAAGCTCGTCGCCTCGGTCGCGCAGCAAGAAGGTGAGCGCAACAACAGGTGTTGTGCCGAAAAATAGCCGCCCTGCGTGAAATGTCCCCCCTGACGGGAGCGCCCACACGGAAACGACTTTCTTGTACCGTGAATATGTATTATTTTACTCTGCTTGAACTAATAAATGTCATACCTGTGTGATTGTCATTTGAATATGGTCGTGAAAACCTGTAGACTAATACATTTCTGTTCAAAGATGGTTATGTGGCCCAGCCCACGATTTGTTACTAAAATACATTACTAATATTTTGTGTAATTTAATTATTTAAAACTGATCTTACAGTCGTAAATCCATTACTGTAATGCGTCCATGAAAACATTTGATGTTTTCACGTCAATAAAGCGTTATAAATAAGCGCTCCCGGCAGGGGGAACATTTCACGTGGGGCAGCTATTTTTCGGCACACACCGGCCCGTTGTCGATCAAATTTCATTTTTACAATCGTGACAACGGTGACGCTCAGCTGACCAAATGTCGGCTTATATTCGGGCCGGTGCCGATTTTGGGTACCCGACTCCTCATCGTGACATAAACTGGAGTATGATTGGAAATTTTGTGGTCTCAGGACGGGCTCTGACGCACGGGACGGGACCGGACGGGAGGAAACATCGGTTTGGGCATCAAATATGGATCTGGCGACTGGATCGACCGAAGCTTTTCAAAATAACGGCTTTTATGCAACTCATCCAATGAGTTTACAGCGTCTGAAAGCACGGGGGCTTCCATAATTTGCAAGTGAATCCACCTTTACAAACTACGATCATTGACAATACGACACACAATGACTGACAATATGGCGGCACAATACAGCGATCACATGATTGTGTGACGTTGGTGATTGGAGTCTATAGCCTACTGTAGTATAACGACAGGATTTTATGATAATCAGGGTCAGCAAGGATTATCAGAAGCACTGACTTAAATTTAATAATATTGTATTACTATAATACTGAATACTAATATTATATATTTTTAAATGATTTCACATTCTTGTCTCTTATATGGCATTTCTCTAGACAGCTCTGCCCCAAATATGTGTATAACGATGAAGCAGCAGAGATGTCCAATGTAAGAAAAGCTATATTTTGCATACGTGGAGATTAAGGGGGAGGGGGGGGGGCATTCCCCTATAAAATGATGGGAAACTAAATGGTCATTTTCAATGTATTATATATAATGCTGATGGAATATTCAGTTAAAAAGGATGCCGTCTCCTGTTTTGCCTGCTGCTATTTTCAAACTCACCACGGTGAGGATTTGTTTCGCATGGGTGTGAGTGACTGGAAAAACTTTGATATTTGATATGATAAAATTTTATATTTCCGCAGAATGCAAAAATTGGTGTCTACTCCTCCACAGAAAAACACGCGCACTCACACACGCACGCACTCTCACACACACACACATAACTGGGATGACTGTGTTTACAAGCGTGGGCTAAGCTACTAACTGAGCATACAGTCATGTGAAAAAATTAGGATACCCCACATATCAATGTCTGATTTTGTTTTTCTTCATCTCTGGAAAAGAAAGTGATTTAATTGCAGGTAAACAACTAAAATGTACATTGTTTTACTCATTAAACCAAATATAGCAACAAAAGTGCATAACCACCTCCATGCTTCACAGTTGGTATGAGGTTCTTTTCCTGGAATGCTGTATTTGGTTTATGCCAAACATGTCCTCTGTTCTGGTGTCCAAATAGTTCAATTTTAGATTCATCTGTCCAAATAACAAATTTCCAGAAGCCCTGGTCTTTGTCTCCATTCACTCTGGCAAACTTCAATCTGGCCTTCATGTTCTTCTTGGAGAGCAAATGTTTCCTCCTTGCACATGTCCCATGAAGGTTAAATTTGTGAAGTCTCTTTCTGATTGTAGAGGCATTCACTTTCACATCAACAGTAGCAAGAGCCTGCTGTAGGTCCCGTGATGACATTTTAGGGTTTTTGGAGAGTTCTTTTAGCATCTTGTGGTCTGCTCTCGGTGTGAACTTGCTTGGACGGCCAGACCCGGGCATGTTGGCAATTGTTTTGAATGTCCTCCACTTGTAGACTATTTTCCGGATAGTGCAATGGCTGATTTTATTTTCTATTGAGATCTTTTGAAATTCCTTACCAGATGCATAAGCATCTACAATCTTCTTTCTGAAGGCCTCAGACAGCTCCTTTGATCTCACCATGGTGTTTTCTCTTAGTTCAACAGTCTTTCACTGTTGAAAGTATTCTGCGTTGAGGAGTGGGGCAAACTTTCTTCAGACCGATGTCAAAGACCGGTAGATAGCTACAGAAAGCGTCTCACTGGAGTTATTTCAGCCAAAGGGGGTAACACTAGCTATTTGGGATGTCCCGATCCAGGTTTTTGCACTTCCGATCCGATACCGATATTGTTTTGCACTTCCGATCCGATACCGATACTGGTCGATACCGATACCGACCTATCTGAGCATGTGTTAAAGTTTAAAGTTATTTAGCAGCCTTACTTAGTTGTCAGACTCATGTTGATAAAGGTTTTAGTACCCTTGATAACAACTAGCCAGCTGAATTAGGTGAGTTTGAATAACACACAACGGTTGGTAACAAGAAACTGACCTGTTTATTCAGTGACAAACACAAAACATTATAAATAACAAACAGAAATGGCATAGTTAGTAAAATGTGCAAATAATATTGTAAACTGTCTTGAAAAAGCAAAACACACCAACAACCTCAGTGGAAAATCCCACAAATCCCCCAAGCTATTAGATGGTTTTAATGTCTCGTGCATTAGTTACAAAAATAGTATAAAAAGCCTCTCAGGTTTAAATAAACGACTATTTCAGTATCAAGTTAACATTTTAAAACAGTAAATAAAATACTAAAGTCCCCATTCTGTATCAGCAGCTTTAAACTACATTCAATTAATGTAATTTTGCGAATCAACTGTTAAAAATGTTAAAATTGCTCCCGTTATTCCATAATTTCCCTTCTGTCTACTTTTGACATGAGAAAGTTTTAAAACCGTTTTGAAGATAGATTCAAGTCAAGATTTTGCCGATTTAGGAGTATTTTAGATAAAAAGTTAATTAGGTTCGCTTGGAAGGTTCACAACAGCCTACTAGGGAAGTCTTCTGCTTTAAGATGGCGGCTGTTTACGAACGCATCTGGTTTTCAATACTTTAATGTTACTAACCCAGTCGAGTCTGTCGTGTAGCATCTGGTTCTATATACATATGATATCTTTTATCTCCAGTAAAACGACGTTGACGTAGTTTGTTGCGGCTGTCAGCAGCAGTCAGGTATTCTTGTGTTTTTTATCCAGCGGCATGAGTTGAGCTAAAGCCGTGAGTTGAGCATTGGCATTATCCGGGTCTAAGACAAGTTATGTTTACTTTCGGGACGCAATGCGGTCAGTTTCTCATTGCTTCCCGAAGACCGCGCTGTGTATTAGTTCCGCTTTACTTGACATATTTCAATAATCGGAATTTGGATGTTTGTGAATCGTTCTCGAATGTTCAGCGGCCGATTCGCGTGTTGGATGGTGCGTCTTTACTCACGTGAGATAATGGCTCGTCATCCAGAATGAATTCTTCAGCAATGACTCTTGTTATTCCCTGGGCTTTGAGACTGTCGAGTGCCAGTTTGTCACGCAACGCAAAAGTTTCTGCCAGTGTTAGTTGTGTAGGACCTTTCTTTTTGTCTTCGGTTTTCTTAACATACTCCTCATATTGTTTGTGGTGGTATTTCGCTAAATGCTCAATTAGGTTGGTTGCATTAAAACTTCTTACAGCTTTACCACTACGCTTGACTTTATTGTGGCATATGTTGCTCTCTGCCTCTTCGCCTTTGTCGTCCTTTAAGGTGAAATGATCCCACACAGCTATTTTTACCGATAAAGTCTCTCGGTAAACTGGGAGACGGTAATGTAAATGTAGTGTGTTGAAGGTGTGCCGTAAAATGAGGACCAGATTTTAGGGAAACCGAAGCAAAAACTGGAATGGATTATGTAAATCGGTGCGCTGGAAAACCCGGACCGGACTTTTAAAAAAACTGGATCGGAAGTCTGGATCGGAATTTTTCCCGTGTTCCAATCCAATATCGATGCGCATTTTTTTGCCCATATCGGCGTCCGATCCGATCCAAATATCGGATCGGGACATCTCTACTAGCTATTAAGTGGTAGGTAGGGTGTCTTCTTCCTGAGTTAGAATATGCATTTTTGTTGATATATTTGGTTTAATGAGTAAAACAATGTAAATTTTTGTTGTTTACCTGCAAAGAAATCACTTTCTTTTCCAGAGATGAAGAAAAACAAGATGAGAAATTGATATGTGAACATTTCTTGATAAAGAACTGAATATTTAATGGGGTGTCCTAATTTTTTCACATTACTGTATATCTTGTAAGGTTTTTTTTGTTTTGTTTTTTGCCGACAGTGCGTTTCAGGGTCATCAACACGTTTGCCTCCCCCTGCCACAAAAGTCAAACTCTGCCTATGCTTGGGACTAATTATTCTTTTAACCTATCAGATTTAATATTCACCTCACAGGGTCATTTAGCTGGGCCACAAGAAGTAATGTTATTTCAGTGAGAGAGTTTGAAAGAATTCATGTCAATGTTAATATCACTAGCTGCTTTATGATCTAGAGAAGAAGAAGTCTCAGGAGTATTATACTCAATGCAACCCTGGTATTGATAAAAATCCTCCCCTACAGTTAATAATAAACAGATATTTTAGATTAACGGCATTCAGACCTCCTTGGAATCCAGCAGGTGGTGGTCCTGCACTCGGTGGCGGGTACACTCCAGGTGGATACGCTGCACCCCCATAGTTCAAGGGTGGGCCAGGGTAGGGTGGAGCTGTTTCTTGGTATCCTTTTTCCATCTTGACAAGTCTTAAATAGAAGGGATATATAGGAAACAAATAATCTGAGCTATATTGACAATGAATAATTAAATAAATGGCAGTTTGTCACCTTCTGAGTACAAATGATGTGGCTGTATTCTGAGTGTTCTGACTCTGAGTGACAACCTCACAAGGAACAAAAGCATACAGTTTGTTCAAAGAAGGCATGAATGATTGTTTGTCCGTCTCAGTGGGAGTGGTTTAGTCAATATTTGGAGTTCTTTTCTGTTGTTTTTGATAAATGCTCAAAGAACCTAAATAGAGGATGTTTCCATTTTGTAGCCACACAAGGTAATTATGGGTTGATTGTTTGCGTGAAGGTTCACGTAGCCCAGTGTTGTGCTGCTTGTCCCTGTTTGACAATCTCTCTTTGGCACCAAATAGGGCAGGATGGGGTGAGCAGGACAAGCATTAAAGGAAACAGATAATGGAATTGTAGCTATCCATTGGCCTTTTTTCTTTTCTTGATATTGTCTGTCCAAGGAACGTGTACAGTATGTCCAGCCTGATTATTTTTCCAGGATATGACTCAAGGTATATTTCACAACAACATAGCCAACCCTTCTTGTAAATTGCACTTTCACCCTTAGCAAGAGTTCTCCAAAAGATAATCAGGTCAACTGTTAAACAATTCACAAACGGAACTTAGTAACTTTCCAAACGTGTGGAATTGCTGCATCAAATTAGGAACTGAGAAATCTGTGAATATGACTCTACATTATCTAAAGAGGAAGCAGTTTGACGATTCAAAGGATTTTATAGTTTTACAGTGTGGTAAAACCTCTTAATACAGTATTATGTGTCTGCTTGATATTTTTGAGTGAACTATTTAAAAGTTATAAAGGGTTGCACGCAAGATTCATTCAGACAAATGGTGACCTGATGCAGTGATCTAAGTCCATGGTCTAGGAATCCTGGAGCCACAGCACTTAAGTTTATCAATAATTTGATTAGATTGAGAGGCATGACTTATGTTTGAAAGCTGCGCTCATGTTGCCAGGCACTTATCCAGATACCATAATGGTTGAACCCTAGCTCATCGTGTATTCCCAGTCAGTCCCTGCCAGCCATCTTTCTCACCATAAATCCATACTAAATCATTAGAAGCATAAGCCACTCACTCAAGCACGCTTGTTTACCGCAGTCATGCATGAGTGCCTCACCCCGTTTTGTACAAAAGCATTGAGAGGATTTTAATCTTTTCAGTTGACCTTAGATATTAAACAAACAGTCAAATTGAGCAGAAAAAATCTAACTTGTTTTCAGCTCTAATTAGGTGTGAGAAAATAGAAAAATGTTATGGTGGTAAAATGAGTTTTCCAATTTCACATAATTACTACAAGTTTAGAATGGCAGCAAAGTGCTCTATTTTCTGTGAATGTGATAAAATAGGATTTTCCTACCTGTGGCTTTTAACACCGGCGAAGAGAGAGATCTCTTCCTTACTGTAGCTGCTCCACTCCAAATGAGATAGGAGGGGAAATGAGCACTCGACACGCGCAATGCTATTATGAAATCGCGCCGCACTATTTAGATAAGACCAATAGAAAGTGTAATATCTTATGAGTTTGAATGAGGTTGTTTTCCTAACATCTTTGCCAACCTCTCACGTGACTGGAAGCGTCAGCAAAAAGAAAATCAAATTGAGAGGAGGAGGATTTTTCAGTGGAGGACACGGAAATTACGTTGAATTAACTCATTATTGCTAGTACTACAAAATTATTTTTTATAAATCATGTATTTTTTGACATGACTGATATTAACACAAGCTACAAACATTATGATCACAAACAAAACCTAAAAATATAGAGTATTTATTTTAAGTGCTAAAATGAATTCGATCTCACAGTGTATTTGTACTAATGCGTATTATAGATAGGCACACCACAACTCCTCTGTGGCATAATAAAACTGTTCAAGTTAAGACATACATATTCACTATTCTGTATGTCCAACATGGATGGATGGATGGATGGATGGATGGATGGATGGATGGATGGATGGATGGATGGATGGATGGATGGATGGATGGATGGATGGATGGATGGATGGATGGATGGATGGATGGATGGATGTCCGTCCGTCCGTCCGTCCGTCCGTCCGTCCGTCCGTCCGTCCGTCTGTCCGTCCGTCCGTCCATCCCATATGGACCCAGAGCTGCAGCCCAAAGGAAAGCTTTCGATATTAAAGTATAGCTGGGTGCTTATATTATCGGCTTTATAGGTGTGGCTTCAAGACAACTATCTCTATATTCATTTCCTCAGTCTGACCATTGGACTGAGGATGGAACCTGGAAGACTGACAGTGGCTCCAAGGAGGCTAAAGAAAACACTCCAGTATAAAAATGCGAAGTGGGGTCCACAATTTAGAGACCATTCAATAGAGTGGCCATTAAGTCAGAAAACAGGCTATACAACCAATTCTGCTGTTACCTTGGCAAAAGGGAGTTGAGGTAAAAACATGAAATGATCCATCTGACTGAAATGGTACACAGCTGTGAGGATAGTTGTGTCAAAGTCCAGGGAGATGTGAGATCAGGAGATATGTGACACGGACAGGATGCAAGAAACCACCGGGGTCCTTGAGGGATGGTTTGTTTATGTTGCCGAATGAGCAAGCATGAATAAAGTCCCTAGTGCCCTCTTCAAGAAGGCCCACCTTTGGTGACCTAGGTTGTTGAGTGGGTTGTCTTTTGAAGTGTTGAAGGTAGGAATCCTTGCTCCTGCTTGTGCACATTGTCATCGAGTCCTTGGGCACTTCACCCAACACCCTGTGTGAAGCAAAGCAACTAATTGATGCTAACCTAGCCACTTGTTGCACAAGCTTTCCTGACCGTGAAAGGAGAAATGACAAAAAATTTCTTTAAATGTCGATCAGCACCCACCATATTTTTTCACAGTCCGGTTGAGATTGTTTTTCAAAGCATTCAAAGCCCAAGCAGGATAACAGCCAGTTCTGCTCCACACTACTTTTTTCCAGTGCTGAAGGTAGAGGTAGTGTAAACAATCAACAGACTTCCATAATGCACAACTATGCACTTCATCTTATAAGGTTAAAATAGAAAATATTAAACATGGTGTAATCACTGAAGTTTAAATGCACAGATGTAAGCTATATGATATGCTTTAACTATATGGTTTTTTAAATGGTTTTAGTCCAATATTTAGTGTTCAGTTATTTACTTCCATATAAAAATATATATTGACTCTAGGAACTGAAATTAGGTCCTTTGCTCATTAGGAATGTTGATTCAAGTTTTTTCTACAATAAATCTTTATCCATAACCAAAAATCAAAGTCTCTGATCAATCATCGACATTGATTCAAGAATATTTATTAATTTCACAGGTCACACAATCAATGAGCAATTTTATGTATGAAACAGTGGGAGGTGTAATTGAGTGGCAGGTTGCCTTAAAAAAGAGATGAACAAAATGAAGAGGCTGCCAAGTTACTTACAATATTTCTAGATTAATTTTATTATAGGTTTCAAGAGAAACAGGTTTGGCCAGTTATAAAATGCACTTGAACCTCTTAATACAACAGGAAACACTGAAAAGAGTGTTTTACTTTCATGTGTTAGACTAGTGTCATTTAAGGTAATGAAACATTTAAAAACAAAGGGTTTTAACAGGACAATCTTATTGAAAGAAAATTTCTGGGGGAAAAAACTGAGAAATCTTCGGGGGGGGAGATGAATATTGTAATATGTCGTACATATCCTGAAATTTCCTCTGACACATGCTTTTTGCATCACGTGGCAGAAGACCTCATGACACTCTGAGATCAGGAAGAGGTCACAGGAGTGAGTTTGCATGTGAAACCCATTTGACATTGCATTAGGAATGTGGAACACAACTTTACAGTGATTACCATACATTACAGACAAAACAAAATCCAAACCTTAAACTAGTGATGCACGATAATGCATTTTTCAGCCGATACCGATAACCGATAATTTCCTCCTCGTTCCAACCGATAACCGATAATGTCAAGCCGATAATTTTATTAAGAGATTTATGTAAAATTTTAAAGTATACACAAAAGAAAATATTACTGTAGAAAAATATTATTGCTCTCTTTTTTCCAACATCAAATGTGAACAAATAGCAAATTCCAACATCTAAATAAAGACAGATTGTCTGACATTGTGTAATGGTGAACTTTTGGCAACAATTACTTAAAGAGTAAATACATAAGTTGCACAAAAATGGCTTTAAAAGTAAGCCATTCCTAACGTATAACATTACTACACAGCAAAAACACATCTCCTTAAAACTAGTTAAATTCCATTGTTTTCAGTGTGAATCTACTGGAAATAAGTGAAATTAACTGCCAGCACTTCAAGTATATTTCAGATTTCTTGAAGAAAAATAGCCAGCTGAAAATAAACTTAACAGCCTTATTTTAAGCAATAAATTATTATACATAATCCAAAAAAAAAAAAAACTTGTCAGAAATGTTTTTTATTCAAGAATATGTATGGTTCAAAACATTATTTGAAAGCAATTTTTTCTTGATTTAGGTGAAAAATGATTTTTTTTTTAGATGTTTGGGCTTAATAAGAACAAATGGCAATATTTAGTTCAAGTAAGAGGAATAATCTGGCACATTCATCTGTTAACTAGTCTTCAACACTCAAACAAGATGGGGAAAATTATTTGACTAGATTTAAGAAAAATGATCTGATTAAGACGTCATAAATTTAAAGCGTACTGAATGCATTACTGACTGGATGACTTCTTTGTGTGGTTTGGTGCATGTTAAAATTATCAACTAACCACTGTGCCGTCATGATGAACAGTCTTTTTTGACATCACTTGTGTAAATGTCCGTGGTAAAGCTGATGTGATCGGCATGTCTTTCACGAAGAATCGTGGTCGTATAAACTGCATTATTTTTTCATCCAGTGGTTTGGCTATCGGGTCATTTCGGGAATTTCCTCCCGCCTGTGCCCTTCAGTCCGCCCGGCTGCCAAATTAGCACCCGCGCCAGGCCTCTTAGTCTTGAACCAGAGTGGCGGCGGCAGCTAAGTTCGTGCGGATATCCGCCTGCCCCGGCCGGCTCGCTGCGCCGTATTCGGTGCATGGCTCTGCTCTGCCCGCCTAGGGCGAGGCGGCGGCGGCCTGCCGGACCGGCGGGCTCCGTCGGAAGACAGCTATACTTGTCGACTATCTGTCTTGTGAGGTGTTTAGCCATAGATGGAGTTTACCACCCGCTTTGGGCTGCATTCCCAAACGACCCGACTCCGGGAGGACCGCAGCGTCTCTATATCGTCACAAGCCCCGTAGCTTCCTTTATAGTTTGTGTTTACAATAGCTTTAGCATTCGCGCTAGCAGCAGCCTCGTATTCGTTCCAAAAATCATTGGGATGCAGTTTTAAATGGCTGCTGGGTTAGTGGTGTTCAATTAGGACGCTTTTTTTACGCCTCGTGGAACTGTTTTGTAGATGGCGAGAGCGTCGTTTATTTCATTTCACACACGTGAAAAGCAACGCACGCTAGTGAGAGCGCCTCAACACTGATGTGTAACACCGCCTCCTCTATGACGCCGTACTCCTCAACCCTTCCTCCCACAGGGGCTTCAGAGAGGGGAGGGGTTGAGCTGGCGGCGGTGGAGAAGTGGAGAAAACTGCTTGGTTGCGCACATTTGGAGGCTAAATCAAGTATATAATTATCGGATTGCATTATCGGTTGTTTTTTTTTTTTTATCTGTATTATCTGTGTGACGTCATAATTGCCATTATCGGCCGATAATTAGCGGTAACCGATATTATCGTATATCTTTACCTTAAACATGTACAAATTCCAAGAACTGGTATTTGAGCAAGGGAACTATATACTAAAAAATAATAAAGAGGAAATTAGTTATTTTAAATTTGAAAAGTCCATGATGATGTATAGCTTTTTGTGATTTAAAAATAATTGAAAATAATTATTTCAATTTGTTCTATTTAGCAGCACATTGTTCTCCTGTGTGGATGAAAAATATGCTGGTCCAATCATGGCGCTTACGTTTTAACCTGATGATCCTGTTTCGATACTGCTTGCGGATCTCAATAGCCTCTCTGATCCAGCGCTGACGTTTTTTTCAGTGCAGATGACTCTGGCCTTTTCCCAGTCCATAATGTGGTTTTCCCTTTTGCAGTGAGGACTGAGGACCATTGTGACAGCCCTGGTCGTTTAATTGTTGTTTTATTCTGAGATAACTCCAGTCAGCTGATCATCACCTCTGCCAGCTGGATGCCTCCCTCCCAACGTGACGTGTGCTTATCAACACCGAATGGGCAGACGTCGTGGCCGCCGCTGATTGGCCAACGAAGGACACCGCCAAACTTCAAAAGTCAGCCGCTATCAACGAACGTGGAGGTCGCATTTGACAGCATTCGTGCCACGTGCCTCCTCGCCAGCTGCTTTTGCTAGCCATCCATTCGCCTTCTCATTCGATCGCTTGCTGGTTACACTCCCACTCACAGGTTAGGTCTTTTGTGTTTCTTCGTTATTGGATCCTTTTTGTTCACCACTGTGCATAAGAGCACCGAAGCAGTAGGGTAAGCTGCCATTTTTCTTCAGTCCGTTTTCTCCTGCTTTTTGTAATTGTAGGAAGCCAGGGTAGTGTCTGTCTTTTTGTTATTTATTTTGGTATGATCAGGGTTTAGATAGCGGGTGGGGTTTAGATTCCTTTTGTTTGTTGTTTTGGCCTGGGCTTACCCTTAAACCTTCTCTGTATTTTGTAATAATTGTTATTTAGCCTGTGAAAATAAATTGTTGATTTGTGCCCACTTTTGAATGTGTGGCTTGTTTTATGTTGCGCCCTTAGCGCGAGGGCTTACAATGTATCACAAAAGTGAGTACACCCCTTGTATTTCTGCAGATATTTAAGTATATCATTTCATGGGACAACACTGACAAAATGACACTTTGACACAATGAAAAGTAGTCTGTGTGCAGCTTATATTATAGAGTTAATTTATTTTCCCCTCAAAATATAGCCACTAACATCTAAACCCCTGGCAACAAAAGTGAGTACACCCCATACAAACTACGTACATCCCTAAACGTCCAAATTGAGTACTGCTTGTCATTTTCCCTCCAAAATGTCACGTGACTTGTTACAGGAGTGCTGTCAGCATTGCTGCAGAGATTGAAGAGGTGGGGGATCAACCTGTTAGTGCTCAGACCATACGCCGCACTCTACATCAAAGCCCACCCGTCTCATCAGATCATAGGACATGGTTCCAGTAATCGGTGTGCTTTGTTGACATGTCTTCAGCAAACTGTTTGCGGGCTTTCTTGTTTACCGTCTTCAGAGGAGGCTTCCTCCTGGGGTGACAGCCATGCACACCAACTTGATGTAGAGTGCGGCGTATGGTCTGAGCACTAACAGGCTGACCCCCCACCTCTTCAATCTCTGCAGCAATGCTGACAGCACTTCTAAAACGAGTCACATGACATTTTGGAGGGAAAATGACAAGCAATACTCAATTTGGACATTTAGGGATGTATGGGGTGTACTCACTTTTGTTGCCAGGGGTTTAGATATGAATGTCTATATTTTGAGTTATTTTGAGGGGAAATAAATTAACTCTGTGATATAAGCTGCACACAGACTACTTTTCATTGTGTCAAAGTGTCATTTTGTCAGTGTTGTCCCATGAAAACATATACTTAAATATCTGCAGAAATGAGAGGGGTGTACTCACTTTTGTGATACACTGTAAACGCTCTATTCCAGGTGTCCCTAACCTTTTGCTCCACGGACCAGTGTGATTTGGGTCTGTTTTTTTCACGGACCGGTGTTCTGTCAAATTTTGTACCCTTATAAAAATTATCTCCCAAAGCTTTTGTGGTGGTGAAAAAAGCCCTGTTTTGTATTCAGTTGGACTCTCAATGTTATCCAACGGTGCTAAAAAAACTATTTACATCATAAACATACATGTGCAACAAGAAAATGGCGTAAATTAATGCTTAACGACACAGCGAAGTCATTAAGTGAGAGAGCTGCGTGCAGTTGTTGTGTTCAGCTAACATGGCAAACGTTTCTTTAAAGAAAGTTTGTAGTATGTACTTTGGAATCGCAGCATTTGCGGTCATTTTGAACGTTACGCATATGCCAAATTTGTCAGAACACCGGCAATGTGCGGCAGAAAAATACAGCAAGCATAAAATAACATTTCTTTTTAGCCACGTCGTGTTAAGTGCAGGGAAAATACATCTCACTCGCTGAATCAGTGGGAGGCCTGAACTTGTTTCGTTGAGGCGAGATGGTCGTGAGTTGGGAGAGTAACAGAAGCCCGCTTCACAAAGGCTAGGTTCATACTACAGGTCTTAATGCACAAATCCGATTTTTTGTCATCTGTTTTTCTGGCGTGCCCGTTCAGACTGTCTTTGTCCACTGAGACCATTCAAGTATTACGCATGCGCACTAATTCGCAGTCCGACATGCGCTGAGCAAGACGACCCGCATGCGCAGAAGCATCAAGACAAATGACCACGCATGCTGGCTGTCATCCGTCATTCCAGGGATACCATATTTTGTTTTTTAAAAAGAGGACACAAATAACAGACATAAATAATCCCAGTTTAGGCTTATATTCAAAGTATATGGATCGATAGCATGCACGCACTGTCCATTTATGTCACACGCACATACGGGCAGTTTGCCCCGACTCTCGGCCGAGTAAGCAATGTTGAAATATTGCTTATATGGAGCAGACAGAAAATCGATCATTCTCAGGCTTAACCTCAACCCATTTTTATTTTTTTATGACTGTTGTCAAATCCGACCCTTCCTTAAAAGCAGTGTTCAAGGCAAGCTAGGCGCTAATGACGCACAGCTGCACCGCTACCGTAGCATCTCTCTCGCTTTTTGATGACGTAATTGCTGCATGAATTCCGATTTGAGAGACTGGACAGTACAGACCGCCGCGACAGTCTGGAAAAATGTGGCCCAGATCGGACTTGAACCACATACGAAAGTGACCCAGATCGGATTTGAAATGGTCCAGTTCTATGCGACTTGTCACATTCAGACCGTCAAGTTAATGCCTCACTCGAGTCGGAAAAACACGAAAAAATCGGATTCGTGCATTAAGACCTGTAGTATGAACATAGCCAAAGATACGATGTTGGTTATTGTAGCACAGTATTTAGTGCTCTCCTAGCGATGTCAGTATATTCCGAAATGACTTTAATCCAGAACCTTGGTAGAGTTGTTGTCTAAAATGTACGTTTAAGGTCGCCGTGATTTGCGATCTCTACAAGCTGATATTCCTGTTGCACAGACATGCTCGAATCACTCGGTTTATTCATATACGGTTCACGAATCCACTCCTTTGCAGTTCGTGGGTCTTTAGTGATTGGGAAGTAGCATAGATGGATTTTGTTTTCTTGGAGGTTGCAGGCTCATCTTCTGGCTCGTCAGGTTACTTTTTCCCCTTAAAAAATCTGTCCAAAGACGTCTGTTTTTCAGTTATTCTAGTGTTGGGGCTAATTATTTCCGGGAACAAATGTGATGGGCAACGACCTACGTCATACGTTATTATCGAGGCCAACCGCACATATGTATATAAAACAAGATGTACTGCTAACAGTCCAATCAATGCATTTCTATGACGACCTCCTATCCTGTAGTTGTATAGCTAGAGTAGACAGCGATATTGGTGTGTTAAGTGGCACAGGCCAAAGTCAATCGGCCAGAATGCAGTCGTTAATAAATTATTTATTATTTCTCCGCGGCCCAGTCATTGGGGACCCCTGCTCTATACTAACTGGACCAGCATTCTGGAAGACTGAATGGCCAGCAGAGGGCGTGACTGGCCTGTAAATCTGACAGCTGAGTCACACCTTCATCCATCATCTGATAAAGAGTCACACCAACACCAGTGACTCTCTCATGAAGGCGGAAGTTTTCGCAGAAACATGTCAGGTATTTAGACCACCTAACTATTGTCTGGGATAAAAGATAAATTTGACCAATCTATGAGTGTAGACAAAATGAAAATACAACAAACAAAACATATGTTATTTGAGATGGCATCTATCAGGCTTTAGACTAAGAAATACAGTGCAGTATAGAGGAATTTTTGTGGTTGCTATTAACATTTACTTTTCCAACCAAGCAAAATAGAAAAATGATGGAATATCTAATAAAATCAGCAGAAAAAGTTATCTAACCACCTTTTAAAATGTAATTGCTTAAACTAACACCTGCATCAGATAAAAGGAATGATCATATTTTGGCGAGCTGTTGCGCAAAGTTGACTCCAACACAAATCTGTCAATTGAAACAAAAAGTATCAAAATATCAAAATGCTTAAATAAAGCTAAATCATTATGCAGTGTTGCAAAATATATTGGCTGTCTGACCAGGTACAAACTACATGGGAAGGTTATCAAAGTTATCAAAGGTCAGCATAATGGACATACATCAAGGCGTCAAGACAGAAAACCTAATGGAATGATTTGAAAATAGTACAAATGTGAGGAAACTGGGGTAAACATATGTGACCGAACTGTTCGAAACCACTTAATGGAAACATGATTTACATACAGAAGAGCTAAGGGAAAGCAATCATGAACACCTAAACAGAAAAGAACAGGGTTACAATGGTCTCTGAAAAGTTGTGGACCGTGGATGGATAAATGAAAGTCATAATTATTCAGCGATGATTCGTGAATCATCAAGCATCAACCAAGGGGACAATACTATGACTTCTGTTGGGTGCTGTTCCATCGAGAATTATGACAACAACAAAAATTCATAAAATCTCACCAGTTCGTTGCGTCGTTGTCCATGTTACACAGGAATATTCAGTGCCCTCTTTCTAGTGACACATGCTCTTTCCCCATTTTCTATGGAATCACAGGAGTGCCAAATTTTAAAATAAATAAATAAATATAAAGGGAAATAAATTAACAAATAAATGAAAATATAAGTAAAATTTAAAATAAATAATTAAATATAAAGGGAAATAAATTAATAAATGAAAATATAAAAGTATATTTTGTCATTGCCTTTTACTTTTTGTCATTGAAAAACACAAACATAAAAAACAATGGCAATTTTTTTCATTTTTTTATATTTCGCTTGTCCTCGTCATTCTGATTGTTATTGTCATTGTCTTTGCCCTTGGTTTTACCGAAAAGAATGGTCTGTAAGTCAAATAGCGTTAGAAGGGGCTTTCCAAACAGGAATAGTTGTCGATAGTTGATTACTCCTAGTTTATCTGAAGGAAAGTGATGTCACGGAGCAAGAGGTGGGAAATCTGTATCACGTGCGATTTTTGATTCATCATTTATTCGGAGAGATATGGGGGGGGGGGGGGAATCCTTTTCACAACTGCTTAGAGGAGCAGCTGACAGGCTGGATGGGTCCTCTCAGCCAACTACCCTATCACCGAGATAATCAAATTTAATGCCAGACCATTCCTTTTGGTAAAAGCAAAGGTAAAGACAATGACAAGCGAAATAGAAAAGGCAAAGAAAAAAATTGCCATTGTTTTTTGTTGTTGTTTGTTTGTTTGTTTGTTTGTGTGTTTGTTTGTTTGTGCTTCTAAATGATAAAAAGTAAAAGTCAATGAAAAAATATGCTTTTATTTATTTCTCTTTATATTTATTCATTCATTCATTTAGAGTATGTATATATATATTTCATTAATTTTATTTTATCCATCCATCCATCCATCCATTATCTTCCGCTTAGTCCGGGGTCGGGTCGCGGGGGCAGCAGCTTTAGCAGGGAAGCCCAGACTTCCCTCTCCCCAGCCACTTCAGCCAGCTCCTCCGGTGGGATTCCAAGGCGTTCCCAGGCCAGCCGAGCGACATAGTCTCTCCAGCGTGTCCTGGGTCGACCCCGGGGCCTCCTACCGGTGGGACATGCCCGGAACACCCCTCCAGGGAGGCGTCCAGGAGGCATCTGAACCAAATGCCCGATCCACCTCAACTGGCTCCTCTCAACGCGGAGGAGTAGCGGCTCGACACCAAGCCCCTCCCGGATGACCGAGCTTCTCACCCTATCTCTAAGGGAGAGCCCGGACACCCTGCGGAGGAAACTCATTTCGGCCGCTTGTATCCGGGATCTTGTTCTTTCGGTCACGACCCACAGCTCGTGACCATAGGTGAGGGTAGGAACGTAGATCGACTGGTAAATTGAGAGCTTCGCCTTTTGGCTCAGCTCCTTCTTCACCACAACGGACCGGTGCAGAGTCCGCATCACTGCAGACGCTGCACCGATCCGCCTGTCAATCTCCCGCTCCCTCCTACCCTCACTCGTGAACAAGACCGCAAGATACTTGAACTCCTCCACTTGGGGCAGGATCTCATCCCCGACCCGGAGAGGGCACTACACCCTTTTCCGGCTGAGGACCATGGTCTCGGATTTGGAGGTGCTGATCTTCATCCCAACCGCTTCACACTCGGCCGCGAACCGCCCCAGTGAGAGTTGGAGATCACGGCTTGATGAAGCCAACAGCACCACATCATCTGCAAAAAGCAGAGATGCAATGCTGAGGCCACCAAACCGGACACCCTCAACGCTTCGGCTGCGCCTAGAAATTCTGTCCATAAAAATTATGAACAGAATCGGTGACAAAGGGCAGCCTTGGCGGAGTCCAACCCTCACTGGGAACGAATTCGACTTACTGCCGGCAATGCGAACCAGACTCTGACACCGGTCGTACAGGGACCGAACAGCCCTTACCAGGGGGCTCAGTACCCCGTACTCCCGGAGCACCCTCCACAGGACTCCCCTAGGCACACGGTCGAACGCCTTCTCCAAATCCACAAAACACATGTGGACTGGTTGGGCGAACTCCCATGCACCCTCGAGGACCCTGCCGAGGGTGTAGAGCTGGTCCACTGTTCCACGGCCGGGACGAAAACCACACTGCTCCTCCTGAATCCGAGATTCGACTTCCCGACGGACCTTCCTCTCCAGCACCCCTGAATAGACTTTACCGGGGAGGCTGAGGAGTGTGATCCCTCTATAATTGGAACACACCCTCCGGTCCCCCTTTTTAAAAAGGGGGACCACCACCCCGGTCTGCCAATCCGGAGGCACTGTCCCCGATGTCCACGCAATGTTGTAGAGGCGTGTCAGCCATGACAGCCCCACAACATCCAGAGCCTTTAGGAACTCCGGGCGGATCTCATCTACCCCTGGGGCCCTGCCACCGAGGAGCTTACCAACCGCCTCAGTGACTTCAACCCCAGAGATCGAAGAGCCCACCTCAGAGTCCCCAGACTCTGCTCCCTCAAAGGAAGGCGTGTCGGTGGAATTGAGGAGGGCTTCGAAGTATTCTCCCCACCTACTCACGACGTCCCGAGTCGAGGTCAGCAGTACACCATCTTCACTATACACAGTGTTAATGGTGCACTGCTTTCCTCTCCTCAGACGCCGGATGGTGGACCAGAATTTCCTCGAAGCTGTCCGGAAGTCGTTTTCCATGGCCTCGCCGAACTCCTCCCATGTCCGAGTTTTTGCCTCGGCGACCGCCGAAGCCGCAATCCGCTTGGCCAGCCGGTACCTGTCAGCTGCCTCCGGAGTCCCACAGGCCAAAAAGGCCTGATAGGCCTCCTTCTTCAGCTTGACGGCATCCCTTACCGCTGGTGTCCACCAGCGGGTTCGGGGATTGCCGCCACGACAGGCACCAACCACCTTACGGCCACAGCTCCGATCGGCCGCCTCAACAATGGAGGTGCGGAACATGGCCCACTCGGACTCAATGTCCCTCACCTCCCCCGGGACAAGGGAGAAGTTCTGCCGGAGGTGGGTGTTGAAACTCTTTCTGACAGGGGATTCTGCCAAACGTTCCCAGCAGACCCTCACAATACGTTTGGGCCTGCCAGGTCTGGCCAGCAACTTCCCCCACCATCGGAGCCAACACACCACCAGGTGGTGATCAGTTGACAGCTCCGCCCCTCTCTTCACCCGAGTGTCCAAAACATGTGGCCGCAAGTCCGATGACACGATTACAAAGTCGATCATTGAACTGCGGCCTAGGGTGTCCTGGTGCCAAGTGCACATGTGGACACCCCTATGTTTGAACATGGTGTTCGTTATGGACAAACCGTGACGAGCACAGAAGTCCAATAACAGAGCACCACTCGGGTTCTGATCGGGGGGGCCGTTCCTCCCAATCACGCCCCTCCAGGTCTCACTGTCATTGCCCACGTGAGCGTTGAAGTCCCCCAGTAGAACGAGGGAGTCCCCAGAGGGGGCGCTCTCCAGCACACCCTCCAAGGACTCCAAAAAGGGTGGGTATTCTGAGCTGCTGTTCGGTGCATAAGCGCAAACAACAGTCAGAACCCGTCCCCCCACCCGAAGGCGGAGGGAGGCTACCCTCTCGTCCACGGGGGTAAACCCCAACGTACAGGCACCAAGCCGGGGGGCAATAAGTATGCCCACACCTGCTCGGCGCCTCTCACCGTGGGCAACTCCAGAATGGAAGAGAGTCCAACCCCTCTCGAGAGGATTGGTACCAGAACCCAAGCTGTGTGTGGAGGAGAGTCCGACTATATCTAGTCGGAACTTCTCTGCCTCACCCACCAGCTCAGGCTCCTTCCCTGCCAGAGAGGTGACATTCCATGTCCCAAGAGTTAGCTTCTGCAGCTGGGGGTTGGACCGCCAAGGCCCCCGCCTTTGGCTGCCGCCCAACTCTCTACGCACCCGACCCCTTTGGCCCC
This sequence comes from Corythoichthys intestinalis, assembly GCF_030265065.1. Lineage (NCBI taxonomy): Eukaryota > Metazoa > Chordata > Actinopteri > Syngnathiformes > Syngnathidae > Corythoichthys > Corythoichthys intestinalis. Next base: position 21,428,348 of record NC_080410.1, read on the forward strand.
TCCCACAGGTGGTGAGCCCATGGGAAGGGGAACCCATGTTGCCTTTTCGGGCTGTGCCCGGCCGGGCCCCATGGGGACAGGCCCGGCCACCAGACGCTTGCCTTCGAGCCCCACCTCCAGGCCTGGCTCCAGAGGGGGGCCCCGGTAACCCGCGTCCGGGCAAGGGAAACTGGAGTTCATTTCTTTTTCTCATCATAAGGGGTCAGTTTGAGCCATGCTTAGTCTGGCCCCTCACCTAGGACCTGTTTGCCATGGGTGACCCTGCCAGGGGCTTAAAGCCCCAGACAACATAGCTCCTAGGATCATTGGGACACGCAAACCCCTCCACCACGATAAGGTGATGACTCACGGAGGAGTAATTTTATTTTATTTTTTCATTTATTTTGGCACACTTATGATTCTATAGTTTTCTGCCTGCAATTTAAGTTAATATCAAAACATTACATACCCAGCCATAACATACTAATGTATAAACATTAGGGATAATGCACACAAAAAATACGTTGAACAAATATTTGAACATATGCATAAAGATTTTTACAGATTTTATTTCTTAATTTACAGTATGTAATTTACATTAATTCCCAAGACACACAATAATACAAATACACCTGTTTTGATACTTTGTGTGCACCTGAAGCTTCTGAAGCTCTAGTGCTTCAATGCTTCATGAAGCTTCATCGCAACATACCTACAGGTAACTTCTTTTGACGCAACTTTTTTTTTTTGTTTCCTAACACACACACACTACTTTTTATAATCTCATGTCACTTTAATGTGTTCTCTTTACCATTCAAGTAATATGCAAAGGTTAGCAATTGATATTCAAGTGTGTTTGTTTGTTTGTTTGTTTGTGTTTGTTTGTTTGTTTGCATAGAAAAGTTTGAATGTCTTTCCTCAGAGACAACACACATTTCATTTACTGAACATTCACTTACGTTTTTCCACTGATTGATTTATATACTGTATATCTATGTCCTTGACTATGTCTCATCCATGAATCACAATACACAGATTTAACATTTGCGATGTTTACGTTATCCAAGATACAGTATTTACTGTTTCGTCATCATCAAAATTCTCTATCGGGAGTGTTTTATACTCGCTTGTAATGGTAGATAAGTTTGTGGCAGTTTGGGCAGAAATGCTCCACATCCATGAAGGACTTCACAACAAATGGTACAAAGGAAAGCCCGATAAATGAAACAAAAAAACAGTGTAAGTGTGAAAAGAAGGAATATGACCGTTACCTTTTGGCATTGTTAGCTTTTTGTATATTTTCTCTCTTTACCCGAACATAAAAAGAGGGCTGCACTAATGATGTAAGTTATCCAACCTGGCTTGTGGTTTATACGGGTTTAAACAGTTTGATGACAGTAGGGGCACACGGTTTTCACAGAGCTTCCATACAGTTTGCATTGCTGTCTAGATGAAAATAAAAATTACGTATTTTTGTTTTAGACACATTGCCATGTAATGTAAAGCAAGACTCAAATCTTTGCTCAATTTTAATGAAATATTAAGATAGAAATATTGCTGCTGCCATGCAAGGTGTTGCCAACCCATTAGGCTCAGTGTCTTGCCCTTCTTACCGTTATCACTGTCTTGTGTGGCTCCAGCTCGTTTTTACGATCCCATCTGCTGTGAAATATCTTCTGCTGCTCAAATTCTTCAGCTAGTCTAATTATTTGAACCGCCATGTCAAGTGTGAAATTTCTTGTGCGTTGAAGTCTTTTTGCTAAATCAGTATCACCACCAGTCTGTCTCTTATATTTTCATTTTTCTTCAATCCAAAATCGCACGTTTCTGCCAGCTGGGACAGTCCATATACGAAATCCTCAGCGCTTTCTCCTGGTTTCTGTATGCGCTGACGGAATTGAGCGCTCTCGTGGATAACATTTTTTTCCAGAAATAAAGTATTAGTCAAACTTCTTCAAAACAAAGTCAAAATCTTACTTGAGCTCTTGTGTGGGAAATGTGAAAGACTTACCGTATTTTTCGGATTATAAGTCGCAACTGAGTATAAGTCGCACGAGCCATAAAATGCCCAACGAAGTGGAAAAAAACATACAGTGCCCTCCATAATTATTGGCACCCCTGAAAAAGATAAGTTTTTTAGCTTCTAATATTTTTTTTAATTCAAATAATATGGGACCTTAATGGAAAAAATGTTATGAACGTGGGCTGAGAACCCTCAAAACAGGCACGAGAGATAATGAGGATATGAGTTTATTGTAACAGCAGTTTATCGTTCACAGGGCTGTGGAGTCTGGCGTGAAGATTCCGGGCGACGGTACCAATAACGAGAGGCGTAGGCAAGATCCTGGAACAAAGCAAAAAGTCGATGATCAGTTGAGTCCACATAGAGAGATGCAAAAACGCGAGAGGGCACTAACAGTAAACTGAAAGAGACGATCCAGCGACGTGGTGGAGCTCTGGCTGGCTTATGTAGGCTGTTGATGATGATTGCAGGCAGCTGCCGTCGCTCCACCCGTCAGGTGCTGATCCTAATTGATTGACAGACACTTGCCTGGCCCTGGGCCTGACAAAAAAAGAGAAAAATCCAACTTTCAATACAAGTGCATTCATTCAGTGGGGAAAAAATCCCACATAAAGAAAAAATTATTTGACATCAAATAATGTGTGTCACAATTATTAGCACCTCTGGTGTTAATACTTTGTACAACCCCCTTTTACCAACAAAACAAGGTCTGGGGACTGATGTGGCCATGGGAGGAGCTTGATTTTGTGTCTGGTGAACCATTTCTGTGTAGATTTGGTCATATGTTTAGGGTCATTGTCTTGCTGAAAGACCCAGTGACGACCCATCTTCAGCTTTCGGGCAGAGGGCAACAGATCATGATTTAAAATGTCCTGGTATTTCAAAGGATTCATGATGCCATGCACCCTAACAAGGTTCTCAGGGCCTTTGGAGGCGAAACAGCCCCAGAGCATCACTGACCCACCCCCATACTTCACAGTGGGTATGAGGTGCTTTTCAGCATGCACATCTTTTGTGGCACGCCAGACTCACTTAGAGTGTTTGTTGCCAAAAAGCTCAATCTTGGTCTCATCTGACCAAAGCACACGGTCCCAGTTGAAGCCTGGGACCGTGTGTATTTTTGTGTGAGAAAGGCAATTTAAAATAAAAATACAATCGAGAACTACATGCTGAATAAATGAAAAGTGTGATAACTTTACATGATGCATGAACTACATAAAATGCGAACGTGGACGGTATGTTAATGTAACATAGCTATTAAGAGTTATTCAGATAACTATAGCATAAAGAACACGCTAACAAGTTTACCAAACCATCAGTGTCTCTCCAAAACACCAAAATAACATGTGAAATTATATAACAATGTGTTAATAATTTTAAAAGTTTAAAAAGTTTTGTTGCCGTCCTGAAGTGCAGGAATCTCTCTTTCCATATCGACAATTCACTTGGTCAAAGTTGTTCTCTGGTAGCGTGAAGCCCACCATATTCAGTGTTTGCATTGGTGTACAGGTGCTCATCACCACTCCAGTATGATGAACTCACCTCTGACACAGTCAAGCAATGACAAGACCACCGTTGTATTGGCTTATTTGTAATGCACTATATCACTTGGGCATGACACATAACTAATCTAAACTGTTTCCCTTATCTCCCATCCAAAACACATCATCATTTAGTCCAGATGCACAAAATATCATTGTGCATACATAAAAGGTAAATAATTTGGTTACTGTCACTATTTTGACATTTAAATATGTATGTTGTAACGGTTAGTGTTAGAAATGATAATTATTAATAATTGGTGACATTTAACCAAGCAATACAAATAAAAAACAAACCAATGTTTATGTTTTGGACAATTTTGCTACAAATACATTCCAGGCGTTTGAATGAAAATGTCTCTTTTTGACAAAACAGCATATCTAAAAGGTGACAAAATTGATCTCACCCACAAATTATTTGTCCTCATACTCCCGTCTTGGGCACCATAAATTGCACCACTGACACCATGATTCTAAAGTCCTTTTCTTGGCAGCTATTTTGATTTCAGCAATATGCAATTTCAGTACAATACACGTTTGTATGATGAAATTCATTTGTTTATGTAACTGATGTAAAGGTTTCTAGATAAATCTGTTTGATTGTGAATGATGAAAAGTGGCCAGGACAATTGCAGGAATGTATCTGGTTGACCCTGTCCTGTCTATGTGTCCCCAGCAAAGTCTTCTGGCATTCGGTATGGGATGTTAGACCCAAAAAACTGTGCCTTTGCTATGAAAACAAAGTTATGTTTGCCTTCGCTTTTTTAATCTCTGCATTCTTCAATGATGTCAAGACCCACATCAGTCACATTTATTTTTTTACCCCTTAATCTCAACATTTTAAATAACTTTGCATGCCCACGGTTAACTGAAATAAAATTCTAATGATACAAACCCCAAAAAGGGGAAGGAAAAACTGGGGGGAAATGAAAAACCATGAAAAGCGACCTTTTTTCTGTCAGAATGACCGTGTTACAGTGGATGCTGTGTGAGCAACTTTTATTACGCTGAATTATGGTATATCAGAAGAATCAAAAACAACATTAGATTCTATCCAATGTAATGAAACGCTATAGGTGGAGTACAACCCTGTTACATGACCTGAAGCTGGAAAATCCTTCCATTGTCTCCAGGGAAGGCACGCGCTGTAGGTGATGTTTTTTTTTTTTTTCATCCATTTATTTTTTTTCTTCGAACTTCAGGGTCATCTAATACATTTTTGGGGCATTATTAACGCTTTAAACTGTATAACCACTTGAGGTCAGTGTAGTACAATAGATAAGAAAACAAAAACAATGTAAACTTGTACCACCCATGCAATACAATAGTTTATTCTTTTTAAACAAATCTAATACAGTAATGTGCATTGTTGATTGATAAAGGTTTTAACTGAACAACTGTATGTAACGTGTTATTGACAGATTTAGAAACTGCCACTGCACCTCAAACAGAAGTGTTTTCAATATATGAATCCTCTTTTGCAGATAAATAGGGTCCAACATAAGGACTACATTCACAAAATAAATAAATGTTATTGTTTATTGAAGAAATACTTTTATTTAACCCTTTTATGGACGAATTGTGGTTTATGTTTTTATTTTTCACTTATTTAAATCAATAACTGCCCTTGACGGTGCCAGACGTCCAATCAATTGACTGGGAGGGGAGGATGAATGTTTACCCCTCCCAGTCAAAATGTATCGGACATCCTGTGCCGTCAATGGCATTGAAACATGAGCATTCATAGCCAGCCATCAGAGTGTAATTGTATTGGACATCTAACGCAATCAGTTACTAGTTAGTTAGTTAGTTTATGGTTATAGTTAGTATAGTAAGTATTACAGTTATGAATATAATATTTTAATATTTATTAAAAGATAATAAGTTAAAAGTGTATTTTTTTATTCTTTTTTATTCAGTTAATTTACTTTTTTATTAACATTGTATTAATTCATACATTTATTCTTTTTTTTTTTAATTATAAAAATTAAAATAATGACTTTCATATACAGTATATGGCGGAAAACACAGACAAGACTGAAAAAGCAGTTTTTGCTCTTGCACCCCTCTTTAAAATAAACTGCTGTATTAAGCCAAAACAACTGTTGTGTTTGACAGAAAAAAATGTTTATATTCTGCAATAGGAGATTCATGGCACATTAAGCCCCCGAACTATTTTTCATTTTTCCGTTTTACCCTGGAAACCCCCATTTACAGACATCGCGCAACCACTTTTGTTTCAACCCAACCATAAAAAGAAGCTCAGTAATTATAATTATTATTCGAAATGTCTGTCATTTTTAGCTGAGAATCATTTATTGATGTCTAATATTTAGTTTTTTTTAAAAAAATACTTTAAAATATTATTCACATGCATATTTTAAACAAATGACATCACAATGGAAAAAGTGTCTGTAGAAAAGTCACGGATATCTACCTCATAACTATCGTTTAATTGTTTGTTACCGTTGCATTTTCCCCAATATTTTACATGCTAAATAATCGAGCCAAACAAAGAAAAATTGAAAAAAAAAAAAAGTTTAAAAAGGTAAATAATGAAAAAGAACATCTCAACCACTCCATGATGTCTGCGATTTCTGCATCACGACCCTTGTTATATTACCATGTTTGACCCATAAAATCCTCCATAAATCGGGCTGTTGCCATTCACATCTATGTCTTGAAACTCGATGATACATGCTACATGGAGTATTTGGATCGAAACAAGGTAAGTACGCGATAATATCTCGTTAAAATCATGGCGTCCTTAATTATGCTCTTGCGTGCTCTCCCCTCCAGTTAGGGTTTTGCTGTTTAATTTTTTTTTTTTTAAATGCCCTCCTGTTCAAAATTTTTCTTCCCCCAGAAAAGAAAATTTTAAGCTTTCCAATGATGTATTACACAAGCATATAGGACAATTTTGAAATTTGGCCAAATTGGGGGTCTCAGAGCGGAACTTCAAGTCACGTGAGTGTTTTCCGCCATACACATATACTTTGTTATGTACCCTTTGTTGGCAATGATGGAGGCCAAACGTTTTCTGTAACTCTTCACAAGCTTTTCACACACTGTTGCTGGTATTTTGGCCCATTCCTCCATGCAGATCTCCTCTAGACCAGTGATGTTTTGGGGCTGTCGTTGGGCAACACGGACTTTCAACTACTTCCTCACCCCGTGGCGTCAAAATGATAACAAGAACGGTGAGCAAAAATCCCAGAACCACACGGGGGGGACCTAGTGAATGACCTCCAGAGACCTGGGACATGCGGGGACTAGTCTGGCAGTGCAGGATTTGAGTCCCTGGAGGCGCATTGTGTTACTGATAGTAGCCTTTGTTACTACCCAACGACAGCCCCAAAACATCACTGCTCTAGAGGAGATCGGCATCGGGGAATGGGCCAAAATACCAGCAACAGTGTGTGAAAAGCTTGTGAAGAGTTACAGAAAACGTTTGGCCTCCGTTATTACCAACAAATGGTACATAACAAAGTATTGAGATGAACTTTTGGTATAGACCAAATACTTATTTTCCACCATGATTTGCAAATAAATTCTTTAAAAATCAAACAATGTGATTTTCAGTTTTTTTTTTTCCACATTCTGTCTCATGGTTGAGGTTCACCCATGTTGACAATTACAGGCCTGTCTAATATTTTCAAGTGGGAGAACTTTCACAATTAGTGGTTGACTAAATACTTATTTGCCCCACTGTATATATATGTGTATATTTATATTTACACATATATATATATTTACGCACACATATATATATATATTATACCCTAATTTTCGGACAATAAGCCGCTACTTTTTTCCCTCATTTTGAATCCTGCGGCTTGTAGTCCAGTGTGGCTTATTTGTTGATTTATTTGGGTTAATAGGTAACACTTTATTTGACAGCGGCATCATAAGACTGTCATAAGAACATCATAATTATGACATGACACAATCATGGGCATTACTGAATGCTTATGACAGATGTCAATATGTGTCATGTGGCATATTATGTCACTAAATCCATTTATGTCCAGCTCAGATCTTTTATGTCCATTCAAAAGTGAGATAATTTGCTGGATGACACTAACTGACACCTATTATAAGCATTCATTAATGCTTATGACAGTGTCATGTAATAATTATGACTGTCTTATGACAGTATTATGGCACCACTATGCAAGAAAATGTTACCAAATACCATGAATTAATGAAACAACTGGAACAGTAACTGAAGAAATAATTAGCACAGAACATGACTGTTATTTACATCTGTAGCGCCGCCATGCATGCTAGGAGGAATGTTGGATGACAACAGTGTTGAGAGCAGGTGGCAGCAGAGGTTGACTGTCTACCCCAAGGAAGCAGTGATGGCCAAATGAAGCTTTTAGTGACAATAAGGCTTTGCAGCCAATTGGTTCAAAGCTTAATGGTGGGTTATTTGGTCTCATGACAGTCTGCCATTGTCAAATGAAGTGTTACCAGTTAATATCTTTTGGTGTAAATATCCCGTAATACAATGAGGACAGCTGCGGCTTATAGTCCACTGCGGCTTATCTATGAACAAATGCCGTTTTCATGTCAAATTTGGTGGCTGGCGGCTTATAGTCAGGTGCACCTTATAGTCCAGAAATTACGGTACATGTTTTCAGTTATTTCACCCTTTGTTTGCTGAGTACAGAATTCAACATGTGTTCATTTATTACCGTCAGAGAGAATTTACAATGTATGACGCATGAATGGGAAGGTGTGTCCAAACCTTTGGAAGTCAACTGCTCTACAAAGGGTCAAAGGTCTTAAGAGTTACCTTTTGAATAGCTGTTCACCTTAATGAGCTCACTGTGCTGACAGTTTAATAATGTGTGAGGAAAGGTATGGAAGTATGTTCATTTAATTAAAAAATGTATTGGGATCAAATAATTTGAGTTAAATAATAATTTGGGATTTTTTCCCAACAGTCAAAAGAAAGAGCAGCATCATTTATCTCATTGCACTCTTCTCAGCCCTGTTGTCATCCCTGGAGATCACCAGGGAAACATGAACTGTAAGCACACTTATTAGATCAAAACATTATGCCTCCTGCATTTGTATAATTGCATTATTGATCCAACAGTTGTAGCTGCACCGGGAAGTACAGAGATTACAGTCCACACAGGAAAGAGAAAAACAGGATGACTTTTATCAAAAGCGTTAAGAGATGTGCTCTCTTAAAATACATGTGCTACTGTATCTATATGGTACTGTATATATGATTGTTTATAAATACAGAAAATACATGCTTGATTTGTTAGATTCCTATGAATCAACTAGATCCCTAAGGTCGTCTGGAACTGGTCTTCTGTATGTTCCAAGATCAAGAACCAAGCACGGTGAGGCAGCATTTAGTTATTATGCTCCTCACCTCTGGAACAACTTAATTGAAGGTCTGAAGTATGCTCAAACTGTTATGTTAGCTCCTTTAAACTAAAAACGCTAAAAATGCTTTTTATTTTTACACAGCATATCCATAACTGTCTATATATTTCAAGCTATTTACTTTCTATTCCTCTTGTGCTTTATCTTCTTTGCTGATTTTAATTATTATTAGTAGTATTAGTAGTAGTAGTAGTAGCAGAAGTAGTAGTTTTTTTTTTTTAATTCTATTTGTGATTAAATATGATGTTTATGAACAATTTTATTTCCTGCTTCGATTGTCTGTGTTTTTACGTTCTATTGATTTAATGTTATTTTTATGATCTTCATGTGATGTAAAGCACTTTCAATTGCCTTGTGTTGAATTGTGCTATATATATATATAAATGTGCGTTGCCTTGCCCTTGCCTTTTTAAATTATGCACATCTCTGATTTTGTGTTTATTGTGCAGTAATCTAATTGTAACATGTATTTGGTATATGTTTTGGTGCATTTTTATGCCTTCTAAAGATTCATGTCTGAATTTTGGGGGCTTGGAACGGATTAGGGCATTTACATGGGAAATGGATCTCTACTTCCTGAATTTTTCCAAAGAAAGTTCCAAAACTACTTCCAGAACCAATTTATTTCGTAAGTAGAAGTAGTATGTAAACTCAACTTTAATTTTGTTAGCTATGTAACGTTTTAGAATGACATTACTTATGTTACGTGTTTATAGACAGCGCAGATACCTTATCAGGACTGATCAAATTATAGTGTTCCCACATTTCAGAATGACCTCTATTTCTAGCTTGCTTGTAAATGATCAAACAAAATAGATTTCTCAGTAAGTCAACTGCAAAAACGCACACAAACCACAACAACACCTACCCGCAAATTTAACATTTGTTAGCGCAGTTATGAAGTAATGAGATTCTATAATTCAAATCGCCTCAGCCAGTCACCTGTCAGAATTGAGACTGCCAGTGTCTTTGACCCACCTCATTGGATTATGATACTGATATCTGTGTTTCATTCAAGAAATGAAGCAGTTCTTGTTTCATACGTCATATGTCATGTGATTTGAAGCAAGCTCCGGAGCAGTGGTTCAATATAGATATACGTCATCTGTTCGGAGCACGTTTCGAAGATTCAGTTTCAAGCTGACATCACTAGATTATACGTAATGTTCCCACATTTCAGAATGACCTCTCCTCCTAGCTTGCTCGTTAATGATCAAACAAAATAGATTTCTCAGTAAGTCACCTCAAAAACGCACACGAACCACAACGAGATCGACATGCAAATATAACATTTGTTTGCGCCGTTATGAAAAAATGAGATACTATAATTCAAATCGCCTCTGCCAGTCACTTGTCAGAATTGAGGCAGCCAGTCAGTGAACTGATAGGGGTGTTACATTTAAGAAACGAAACAGTTCCCGTATCATACATCATATGTTACGTGATTTGAAGCAAGCTATGGAGCAGTGGTTCAATATAAATATACGTCATCGGTTCGGAGCACATTTCGAAGATTCAGTTTCACGCTGGCATCACTAGATTATAGTGCTCCCACATTTCAAAACGACCTCTCTTCCTAACTTGCTCGTTAATGATCAAGCAAAATTGATTTCTCAGTAAGTCAATTGCAAAAACGCACACGAACGACGACGAGATCGACCCGCAAATTTAATATTTGTTAGCGCCATTATAAAGTAATGAGATTCTATAACTCAAATCGCCTCAGCCAGTCACCTGTCAGAATTGAGACTGCCAGTGTCTGTGACCAACCTCATTGGATTATGAACCGATAGGGGTGATTCATTCAAGAAACAAAATTGTTCCGGTTTCATACGTCATATGTCATGTGATTTGAAGCAAGCTCCGGAGCAGCGGTTCAATATAAATAGACGTCATCGGTTTGGAGCACGTTTCGAAGATTCAGTTTCAAGCTGCCATCACAACAACTAGGTCCAATATTCAAGAAAAGAAAAAAAAGGATTATTTGCACATTAAAAATAAAAGTCAGCTTTAGGTGAGTGACACTGTTAACTAATCTAATCACTGACCCCGCCTCCTGCTCCTTTTGGGGTTGCGTGCAGACAGTAACTGCAGTCAGGGGGCGTCATTGCAATGCTAGGGGCACAAATTATAATAGTAGACAATCACTTGCGTGAATGCGCCCCTAGCAATTTGCTGCCCCAAGCAACCAGGAACCACCATTGCCTGTAAGATCAATTTTTGTTTTTTCCTTCTCTTTTACAACTTATATCACACAAAACACATATGTTAATGTTGAAAACATGATACCAAATATTTAAAGTTGAAATCCTCCTGAAAAAAGGGCAAAGTATATAATCCTGGGTCACTTCCTGTATTTTTAGTCAAGCAAACAAAACAATTACAGTTGGTATTTTTCATGATTTTTCAAAGCTTAGGCTATATTGGGTTACCACAAAATTGCCAAAACAGCTATTAATAAGACAACCCCATCATGAACAAAAAGATTTAATGGTGAAAGAAGCATGTGAGCTGTGTCATACTGGGTGGGAAACCATAAAGTGCAACTTCTGGACCATGACGATAAGCAAACAAAAGCTATCACTTCCCATGCAAACATATTAGCTAATGTGACACACGTGCTCATCTAAGGTTGTTGTCAACCATTAGAGGACATAAAAATGGGCGCAGCCAGCGGAAAGGGTGTGGCAGTTTCATGTTCGCGTTTTTCTGTGTGGCTTCAGCTGTTGGGCTCCAGTAGGAGGCTGAGAGGTTGCCACTCACGCAAGTGTAAGTGGTTGGGTTAGTGTAGTTTAATACTGTAGGATCATCTCGTAAATTGGACATAGATTTATAACAAATAGTCACTATGGTGACTGTTAACATCCGGGCGCTGACTTCGCCTGTGGGCATTGTGCGGATACTGGAGGTCATTTTTACATGTATCTCCTTCAGCCTAGCAGCATCGGTCATCACGTCCACAGATTCCTTCTGGACATTTTGCATGTTCACCTGGTGTTTATGCTTTGCCGTCACCATCCTCATACTCACAGTGGAGTTCTGTAATGTCAACGGCTCCCTTTATATCTCCTGGGATGACTTCACCACAGCCTTTGCCATGTTGGCCACACTCATGGTGCGTATCCTTATTCTGAAATATTCATATCTGTCTTTGTTATCAGCCTTGTAGTTACTTGTTGTATGATACGTGTTAGGGGTGCAGAGTGCAGAGTACTACTGATTATCTGTGTTGATTAATTCATCCAGATGTCCATAAATTTACCTAAATCCTGAAAACATATTTGGTTTAAGTCTGTGATTACCTATCAAGGTGATTTGGCCCACTTTAGGCACAGCTAGAGACCGTTAGGGGTAGCAATGGAAATTTCCAGATTTCACTTCCCCAAAATGATAATTCATTTATTAAAAGACAAAAACATGTACTTGCTCATCCATCGACAGTACGCCAGCAATGTAAAGGCAAGTAAAATTTAATAATTAGAATTAAAATTTAAAAGTAGCAATCTAGTAGAATATACTAACTACAAGAAAGTTGAGACAGTTTTTTCAAGGAAGAAGGTTGCTTTGGACTGATGATGCTAACCATAGGTCAAAAGGGGGGATGAAGAAAAATAACAGCCAGCCAGCCAGGGAGAATAGTGGGGACGAGCGAGGGTCCCCATCCATCGTGTCGGCTGACAGCAGACATCTAAACAGCATTCTTCCCTTCTGTCTGGCAATGGCCAGTAACTTAACAGACTCATGACCAAACAGAAAAACACTAGTCACTCCTCAGTTTCTAATTTCCATATTGGGGCTTACAACTCAGGTCAATCTATTAATCGCGGTTAAGGACAGTTACAGCCATAGGCAGAGTTTGACTTTTGTGGCAGGGGGGCAAAAACATGTTGATGACCCCGAAACGCAGTTTCAGCAATAAAATTAACTTACAAGATAAATGCTCGCTTAGTAGCTTAGCCCATGCTCATAAATACAGGCATCCGAACTGTATGTGTGTACGTGCGTGCGTGTGTGAGCGCGTGCGTTTTTCCTAGTGGAGAAGAATATGGTACGCCCGTTGGTGGCTGTGTTGTACAACTGATGACTTTAGTGGGGAAAATTGAAACTCCTCTCACCATTTTGCCGGTGCTCTCAAGCATTTAATGGTCCACATCTTCAATCCTTGGTTCTTGCTCAGTAGTCGTTGTTTCTTTTAAAAGCTTTGGTTTGAAAAAATGACATACCATATTGGCCCGAATATAACACAGTGTTTTTTGCATTGAAATAGCACTGAAAAGAGGGGGTCGTCTTATATTCGCGGTCGTGACATTATACCCATTCACGACGCTAGATGGCGCCAGATATCATTGAAGCGATGTTCTGTCATGACGGATCTCAGCTACTCTCAAATTTAAAAATTTTGCATTATTTTATTGCAATGTTTTTCCTTATTCAGATTTGTTTCAAGACTGCAATTACAGTTAGACTTCACTTTGATGGTTAATGCAGTTATTGCAATTTTGTTGTTTTATCACAATAGATTGGTTTATTTACATTTCAAAAACCAGAAGCCATATATTTACGAATGTGATTGCACTTTAGTTTACATATTTAAATGTTCAGATATTAAGATCTGAATGAGGCAAAATAACATGCTTTTTCGCTCAAATATATTGTTATAATCATTCATTTAGGATGTACTGTAATTATTTGCTGTATAAAAATTAATTTGGTGTTCAAAAAGTCTTATTCAAACTTGAGTCTTGAAAAAGAGGGTGTCGTCTTATAATCAGGGCCGTCTTATATTCGGGCCAATACGGTATATCCATTTTGCCTTTTCTGTCCTCAGGTGGTTTTGACTAAGCAAAGCAAATGACCATCTAAGGTGCTAGTCACATGATCTGTTCGAAAAATAGTTTTGGCTTGTTATAAAAATGTTTATATTTTTTGTTCATATAATTCTTTTTTTTGTTTGTTTGTTTTATTGCTCTGAAACTTTTATAGAAAACATTTTACCGGTCTAAGTCTTTATTTTAAAGAGCATACGACAGGAGAAAAAAAGTCTTAAATAACATTATTATACATTATACGAGAAATTAGTCTTTTAATCTGCCGGTTAGCCACGCCTACCATTATAGGGCTCTAGCGTCCCCAACAGGTGGATGACGTCAGCGGGAGACTGGGCTCATCAGTTTTACTATTCAGCCCATTGAGGGGGAATTATTCAGAACGAGGAAAACGCGACAAAGAGAGCTGCAAAATGTCATTGTTTCAGTCTCTCTACTCCAATATTTTTACAGGATATTCTTTTTATCCAAGTATTTTTCCCCAATAACTAAATGAATGGCTTGAGAAGGACCAGTCAGCTCGTCGAGGGGGAACTATTCACAACGTGGAAAACACGACGAAGAGAACTGCAAAATGTCATTGTTTCTGTCTTTTTACTTCATTATTTTTACAGGATATTCTTTTTATCCAAGTATTTTCCCCAATTGCTAAATAAATGGTATGGTCATGACAAATAACAGTCTTGTGCTAAATGGAATATGAAATAATAAAAATGCAGTTATTCAGGACGACATGGCAAAATTACTCCATAATGGTCAAAACTGTCGACTTCACCTTTACTGTCGCACCTCCCGAACGATATTTTATGACACCTAAATCGGACATTTAGGTTACAGGTTAGGTTATTTCCCTTCCCCGGCTTCGGAGAATGTAAACAAACCAAGAGGCATGACAGCTAGCCGACATGCTAACCCGAACCGAGTGATGTTTCAAAGTCTTCGAAGCGGAAAATCACACATAACTAGCCCGGATTATTTGACATGACGACTGGGTTGTCGATTGTCTTCGCGGATCGGCAATCCGCCCGGAGGACAGCAATTTACAGTTCATTGTTGTGCAGCTAACGTGCAGCTAATGTGCATGTGGAGAGCTTTTTATATGCCTATCAATGATCAAACGTAGGTAGTCCTTTATTCAAAGAAAGTTTGTAGTGTTTACTTTGTAATCGCTGTATTAATATTTGACATAATACAAAACAAGATGTTTGCTCACTTCCTCGTAGGTCCAATGGTCCCACAGTAGTAGAGCTTGTTTTGGCCAATATCCACGGTGAATGGGAATCTTTTGAAACTCCAAAAAGGCGCACACGCCTCTCCCTCATAAAGCAAGATTTTTCTGCAGCCGTTTGGCTGGCGTAATGCGAAAAATAAACGTATTAATCCGCAAAATCAGCTGAATCCTTAGTCCTCATACACAACAGTACGGCTGTTTAGTGAAATGGACGCCTTCACCTGTACTCGTCAAAGCGCCCTCCTCCTCAATGGAAGACCGAAGCCGGAAGTCAATCATTTTCATGGCGCGGGATTCAAACAACTAAATAAATATAGCGATTGCTTCCACACACATCCAAGCGGTCCATATCATTCAGGAATCAGGAGCATAAAATATCGCGTGTATTATGAAATAAACATGCTTTTTCATGTCACATGCACTTTAAACTGCCTATGACAGGATAAAAAAAGTCTTAAATAGCCTTATTATATGAATTAGAATCATATATTGAGACAATTCAACTATATACAACAATTAGACAAAGCTTAGATGACGATAAATTAGTCTTTTAATATGCCGCTTACCCACGCCTGTCATTATAGCACTCTAGCGTCGACAGCTGGAGGAAGACGTCGGCAGGGTCACGATTTCAACTAATTTAGAATTTAGCCTCATTCTGAAAGATTCAGAATGAGGAAAATACGACACAAAGCAGCAAAATGTCATCATTGTTTCAATCTCTCAACTCCAATATTTTTACAGGATATTCTTTTTATCTTAGTATTTTTCGCAATTCCTAAATAAATGAAATATTAAAGATGCATTTATTCAGTACGACATGGCAAAATTACTCCATAACGGTCAAAACTATCGGCTTCTTGCACCTCGCGAACGATATTTTATGCCACCGGAGTTAGTTCGGCTTTTGTCATTTCCCTGCCCAGGCTTCGGAGAGCTTAAAAAAACCAGGAGGCGTGACAGCTAGCCGACATGCTAACCCGAACGTCATTCCCCTGCTGCGGTCAGGAGAGCTCGTTTGCCAGGGAAGCAGCTGGAGAAAGACCGCCGGACAAACTGGCCGACATCGGAGGAGCGCTTAGCTGCCCGAGTATAGTGGTCTATTGCCAGGGTTCTGCCAAATTTTGCATCCCTATAATATTTTGCTCCCAAGGCTGTTGTTGTTGTGAATAAGCCCTCTTTTACATTCAGTTGGACTCTCAATGTTATCCACAGGTGCTAAATAATAAAGTAACATTGTAAGCATACTTGTTCAACACGAATATAGCGTAAATTAATGCTTAACTACTCAGCGAAGACGTAAACAGTGAGAGCGTCGTGCAGTTGTGTGCAACTAACATGGCAGGATGTGTCTGATGAGAACTTTTCTACATGTCTGTCCATGATCATAGTAAATATTCCTTTATTTAAAAAAAGTTTGTAATGTTTACTTTGTAATCATTCGCGGCCATTTTTACCACAAAGTTGCAATTTCTGATGGGGTGCAAAATTTGACAGAACACCGGGCACACGAAGAGGGCAATAAGCCGAGTATAGCGCTCTCCCGGCGGGCAAAGGAAGAGGACCAAGGGGGGTGTGCGACAAGCCGCCGGTCATCGGCCGGGTGGCATTCTCAGCGGACAAGGACTATTGTCAGCCACAAAATGCAAGCCACCTCTGTATTAAAACGCGTGCCATGATCCCAGTATTTGACATTACACAACACACGATGTTTACTCACTTCCTCGTAAATCCAATGGTCCCACAGTTGTCGGACTTGTTTTGGCCAATCTCGGGGTGGGGCTTTTTGAAACAAAACCCTGCAGCACATTTGGCTGGCGTGATGAGAAAAATAAACGAATTAATCCGCAAAATCAGCTAAATCCGCAGTCCATCTGCATGCTATAAAGCAATGCTGTATTGTGAGATGCTGACCCAGATGACATGACATTCGGATTCCTCCTCAAAAAAGGAAGTTATTCATTCTCATGGCGCAGCATTGAAAAAATTGAATAAATAAAAAAATCGCTCACACGCACATCCAAGCGGTCCATTTCATTCAGGAGCATAATATCGCGTGAAATATGAAATAAACATGCTTTTTTTTGTCATAAGCACTTTAAATTCATATATAGGAAAGTCAATGACAAGCAATGACACTTTTCGTTACTCCCCCCCGGCCCCTCCTTAATCTCTGCGTATGTTTATAACGATTGACTTCACGCGCTGAAACTCTTCTGTCAAATTTAAGTCAAGAGATTGGTTTTTAACATGTTGTTGCTATTAAAGTTCTTTTACTAAACAAGTCAGAAACCTCGAGGATTCAATAGTTAACCGGTGATTTAAAACATAGGTTACCTTAAATGTATATTTACAATTTTGTTCTTCTATTAGAAGGCAAAAACTGTATCTACCAGTGGCTTAAAATACAGCAGACCTTTTTTTTTTTTTTTTCCCCTCAACAATTCAATTTTTTTTTTTTTAAATCTAACTAAACAAGGACCTCATTACTGTATTTATACTCTGAGGTTCATTTTTGGTAGTGTGCTGTAAGATTTTTCAGATATGAAAATGTTGTCTTTACCCATAAATGTTAGGATGCTGGCTTAGAACCCTTGAAAATAACGATGATTTTGTGAAAAATTTTGTGTACAGGTTTGAACACATTATCAAGCCATATGTACTCATTTGTAAATTCTAATTTAATTATTTACACGATTATTCCCATTTAGAAAAAATTGTGTGTACTGAATTGCAGATCAAAGACATCAATTGATCCAAACTGACATCAAGTTAAGAATAGATAACAGCTAGTATGTAGTACAATAAAGAGGCCCTATGCATTGAAATGGACTTATGTAAAGACACTCCCAAGGAGTGTCTTTACACAAGAGAGTGACGCACCCTTTGAGATTCAGTGGACTCTCATCTCTTTCATTAATAATTAAATGACCAGTAGATACCGATTACATGCTAATGGCACTACTGTGCTTTTTACAAACAAATGTACAACCAGAATGATTTTAGAGCTACTATTTTCAAATAAACTCACTTATTCTTTTTTTTAATTTTATTTCTTTACAGGAGCTTAGTGCGTCCATCATCTTCGCCAACTTCTTCACATGTTCTACATGTGCTGAACTGATCGCCGCTTGTGTGACTTCCTTCCTGGCCTTCATTTTGTACGCCACTGAGGTCGGCTTGACCAGAGCCAGAGCTGGAGAAATAAGTGGATTTCTTTCCACTGTCCCAGGGCTCCTGAAAGTGCTCGAGGCCTACGTTGCCTGCATTATCTTTGTATGTGTGCAATACGTTCCGTACGATTTTTTCCCAGGGCTCCAATGGTGTGTTGCTGTCTACTCCATTTGCTTAATTTTTGCCCTTCTTGTCATAATCTTCACCATCTGCCGACTTCTGTCTCTGTTACCAGCACCGTTTGATAAAGTTCTTATTGTATGCAATGTGTTGGCAGTTTTGATGTACATCACCGCTGTAGTCATATGGCCCTATTACAGTTTAAAGGATAATCCCAGACCATCCTATTGCAATAACTTTCCAAATTCGTGTGGGTGGAATTTGTTAGTGGTTATCAGTGTTATGACTTGTGTCAACCTTATTGCGTACATCGTTGATACATTTTATTCCTTCCGGCTGGTCTTCTTTATAAGTAGAACCTAAAGTCAAGTTTTGAAAATTGGAAAGTTTTCATTTAAAGCCTTCTCGCGGTGTATGTTAAATGTTATGTGATGTCAGAAATGATTAAATTAAGAGATGTCAAATTCACATATCTTGATAGACACACACTCTACTTTTGATGCAGTGTTGTTAATTGCGGCACTTTCACTCTGTCGCAAACTCATCTACTGATGTGCTATGAATGTTCTCATGTTATATATGCATCAAATGAATAAAATGTGAGGTTTTTGTGCAAGTGTGAAATCAGTCGGTTGTTTGAGCAACTCAGCTACTACTGGCAGGCTTGAACGAGTTATTTATCCATCCATCCATCCATTATCTTCCGCTTGTTCCGGGGTCGGGTCGCGGGGGCAGCAGCTTTAACAGGGAAGCCCAGACTTCCCTCTCCCCAGCCACTTCAACCAGTTCCTCCGGCGGGATCCCAAGGCGTTCCCAGGCCAGCCGAGAGACAGTCTCTCCAGCGTGTCCTGGGTCGTCCCCGGGGCCTCCCGCCGGTGGGACATGCCCGGAACACCTCTCCAGGGAGGCGTCCGGGAGGAATCCGAACCAGATGCCCGAGCCACCTCAGCTGGCTCCTCTCTACGCGGAGGAGTAGCGGCTCGACACCGAGTCCCTCCCGGATGACCGAGCTTCTCACCCTATCTCTAAGGGAGTGCCCGGACACCCTGCGGAGGAAACTCATTTCGGCCGCTTGTATCCGGGATCTTGTTCTTTCGGTCACGACCCAAAGCTCGTGACCATAGGTGAGGGTAGGAACGTAGATCGACTGGTAAATCGAGAGCTTTGCCTTTCGGCTCAGCTCCTTCTTCACCACTACGGACCGGTGCAGAGTCCGCATTACTGCAAACGCCGCACCGATTCGCCTGTCGATCTCCCGCTCCCTCCTACCGTCACTCGTGAACAAGACCCCAAGATACTTGAACTCCTCCACTTGGGGCAGGATCTCATCCCCGACCCGGAGAGGGCACTCCACCCTTTTCCGACTGAGGACCATGGTCTCGGATTTGGAGGTGCTGATCTTCATCCCAACCGCTTCACACTCAGCTGCGAACCGCTCCAGTGAGAGTTGGAGGTCACGGCTTGATGAAGCCAACAGCACTAAATCATCTGCAAAAAGCAGAGATTCAATGCTGAGGTCACCAAACCGGACCCCCTCAACGCTTCGGCTGCGCCTAGAAATTCTGTCCATAAAAGTTATGAACAAAATCGGTGACAAAGGGCAGCCTTGGCGGAGTCCAACCCTCACTGGGAACGAATTCGACTTACTGCCGGCAATGCTGACCAGACTCTGACACCGGTCGTACAGGGACCGAACAGCCCTTACCAAGGGGCTCGGTACCCCGTACTCCCGGAGCACCCTCCACAGGATTCCCCTAGGCACACGGTCGAACGCCTTCTCCAAATCCACAAAACACATGTAGACTGGTTGGGCGAACTCCCATGCACCCTCGAGGACCCTGCTGAGGGTGTAGAGCTGGTCCACTGTTCCACTGCCGGGACGAAAACCACACTGCTCCTCCTGAATCCGAGATTCGACTTCCCGACGGACCCTCCTCTCCAGTACCCCTGAATAGACTTTACCGGGGAGGCTGAGGAGTGTGATTCCTCTATAATTGGAACACACCCTCCGGTCCCCCTTTTTAAAAAGGGGGACCACCACCCCGGTCTGCCAATCCAGAGGCACTGTCCCCGATGTCCACGCGATGTTGTAGAGGCGTGTCAGTCATGACAGCCCTACAACATCCAGAGCCTTTAGGAACTCCGGGCGGATCTCATCCACCCCCGGGGCCTTGCCACCGAGGAGCTTACCAACCGCCTCAGTGACTTCAACCCCAGAGATCGAAGAGCCCACCTCAGAGTCCCCAGACTCTGCTTCCTCAAAGGAAGGCGTGTCGGTGGAATTGAGGAGGGCTTCGAAGTATTCTCTCCACCGACTCACGACGTCCCGAGTCGAGGTCAGCAGTACACCATCCTTACTATACACAGTGTTAATAGTGCACTGCTTTCCTCTCCTCACACGCCGGATGGTGGACCAGAATTTCCTCGAAGCCGTCCGGAAGTCGTTTTCCATGGCCTCACCGAACTCCTCCCATGTCCGAGTTTTTGCCTCGGCGACCACCGAGGCCGCAGTCCGCTTGGCCAGCCGGTACCTGTCAGCCGCCTCCGGAGTCCCACAGGCCAAAAAGGCCCGATAGGCCTCCTTCTTCAGCTTGACGGCATCCCTTACCGCTGGTGTCCACCAGCGGGTTCGGGGATTGCCGCCACGACAGGCACCAACCACCTTACGGCCACAGCTCTGATCGGCCGCCTCAACAATGGAGGTGCGGAACATGGCCCACTCGGACCCAATGTCCCCCACCTCCCCCGGGACAAGGGAGAAGTTCTGCCGGAGGTGGGTGTTGAAACTCTTTCTGACAGGGGATTCTGCCAGACGTTCCCAGCAGACCCTCACAATACGTTTGGGCCTGCCAGGTCTGGCCAGCATCTTCCCCCGCCATCGGAGCCAACACACCACCAGGTGGTGATCAGTTGACAGCTCCGCCCCTCTCTTCAACCGAGTGTCCAAAACATCCGGCCGCAAGTCCGATGACACGATTACGAAGTCGATCATCGAACTGCGGCCTAGGGTGTCCTGGTGCCAAGTGCACATATGGACACCCCTATGTTTGAGCATGGTGTTCGTTATAGACAAACCATGACGAGCACAGAAGTCCAATAACAGAACACCACTCGGGTTCTGATCGGGGGGGCCGTTCCTCCCAATCACGCCCCTCCAGGTCTCACTGTCATTGCCCACGTGAGCGTTGAAGTTATTTATCAAATAGTAAAACAGACTCAGTGCTCCACCCGTCACTTTTCAAAGTATGCATGTGTGCGTGTTTAAGTTAGTTCACATGAAACACACATAGTAGCCATAATTTTCACCACTCATTCTGAATAAGAGGTAGTAGGCATGGCAGAGATTGAAGGGGGGCAGTGTGCTTTCCCTGGTGGCCGAAAAAAAACTTTCCTTCAAATCAGTGGTTCTTAACCTTGCTAAAGGTACTGAACACCATGAGTCTTCATGTGCATTATCCGAACCCTTTGGTATTAAATTTTTTTTTTTTTTTCCCAATTCAAAACCTAATTGAATTTCCATATAAATTTCTTCTCATTTAGACAGAATGTTTTTAAACAGGCCAAAATGTATGTTTTTATCTTTATGCCTGCAGCATCACCAGACCACTAAACCAGGACTGGCCCAAAGCGCATATCTTAGAATTTTTCATTCAAATTTGGAGCAATATATCTTATATTGCTCAACATTAAACCCACTTAGTTGCATTAACCTTGACCGTATAGTTTCTGTCATGTTTACATCTCAAATTATATTAAATTTTGATAATGAAATAATAATATAAACAAAATGATTGCCTAATTTATACACAATGTCATTATGTTAAATATACAGTATGAATCTTCTCACAAATCAAATAAACAGTGTGAATTCACAACAAATAATTTTTCTTTTTGATTTGCTTTTGGAAAATAAAATTAAACTCATTTCACATTGTTTCTATTTTTTTTTCATGTCGACATTCTCATTGTACCACATCCTTGCCTCATGAACTATTTTCATGGCGTAAAATGTGACACAAATGTTGTTGTTTTTTATGTCAATGCAGTGCGTGCCACCCGTAAGTCTGTTGTATATCCTCATACCAAGTGAGAATCAACCTTCCACTGAGCAAACAAGTTTCTCCTCCCATCAGATAGAGGAATAAAGCCTGTAAACCGGGGACTAACTAGTCCAAAACCTGGTCTATAACGCCACTTTGCCTAGATTTAATCAGCGTCCAAAAGTATGGCCCTGAGTGTCATAACCAAGTACGTAGGTTTGGTCTCAATATTGGTAGCGACAATATAACAGTATAACCTGCATGTACACTTTTTGCTGGGGACAGGACATTAATAAGACCAAACAGATGTGGTGAATGGGTGTCAGGCCCACATTTGTCACGAATATGAACCTAATTAATTTGCAAGCTAAATGATCAATGCAAAAGAAATCTGTATTGATTTTAACTAACTTTCGGACTGCAAATTTATAACATCTTAATCTGATTATTTTTCTTAAATCTGGTTGAATAATTTTCTCCATCTTGTTTTGAGTGTTCAAGACTAGTTAACAGATTAATGGGTCAGATTATTTCATTTACTTTAAGTAAATACTACCATTTGTTCTTATTAAGACCATACATCTAAAAGTCAGTCATTTTTCACCTAAATCAAGAAAAACAAATGCTTTCAAATAATGTGCTGAACAATATCTATTTTTCAATTAAGAACATTTTTGATTTTTTTTTTTAGATGAAATGTACTAACTTTTTGCTAAAATAAGTGTGTTAAGATTATTTTCAGCTAGCCATTTTAATTATTTCAAGAAATCTGAGTAAAATTTACTTGAAGCACTGGTAGAAAATTTCGCTTATTTCTAGTAGATTTACGGTGACAACAATGGAATTTAACTGTTTTTAAGGAGGTGTGTTTTTGCTGTGCATATGTATTGGTTCAAGTGACACTCAAACCTTTGTTTTATAAAGCTTCCTACTTCAGTTGGAGAAATTCACACCGATTAATGATATGCTAACTCTGATGCAGGTCGGACTATCTGTAGCAAAATTAGTGGTGTGTTCACCACCTCCACAACATTTACGTCTTTTTACATTACTTGGAGTGGCTGCTGCTGGCAGAAAAGAATTTCTAATATTCCTCGTTTTCGAAGGGGGCAGAGGGGCTGTATGCAGTTTTTCTATCACGGGTGTGACTCCGTGTGTGTGCACGGGGGGGAGGGGTCAACTCATCATCCAATCAAACGTGCTTTTGATGGAAAAAAACTGGGCTGGCACATTCAGCAAGTGAAAAGGGGTCAGGGTAAGTCTGAACCTAATGAAAGTAATTCACTTTAAAATGGTAGGGTCAATTCTATCCTTACAACATATGGGAAGACAATCTAAATGACTTGTTTACCTGAAGTCAATATACAGTATAATGCAAATAAGGTTGCTTAAAAGTTGGTAGGGACAATTTGAGCATCCTGAAAAGTTGGTAGTGTTATGTCCCTACCGTCCTTAAGCAAACCTACGCCCTTGGTCATAACCTTTACCGAACCCCTGAGACTGACTTACTGAACCCCTGGGGTTCGATCGAACCCAGGTTGAGAACCATTGCTTTAAATGAATTTAAAAGGGAAGTTCAAAATTTTTAACATAAGGCTTTATCTTCTAGTTAGCAAGGGTTTCAGTAGTCGGTGGAGTGGATTTCCGGAGTGGTTAAGCTAGGTATTTTGGACCAAATTTCTTTTTTCATCAAAACCGATCATAGCTCCAGAATAGAATCCAAGATGGCTGCCATCGGTGCCTGTTAAACATGCCAATAAAAAATGATATTAACAAATCTAACATAGTCAAATAAATTCAAAATGCAGATCGTTGTTCAAAATACTCATGCGGCCAAAACAATGTCACACCAAACTGACGTAATTCATTTCATTCTGTAGGACTTTTTTTTTCTTATGCATCATGCGACCACAATAGAGAGGAGTGCTTTGGGCACTCGTGCTCAGTCTGCTGGGAAGTCCCTTTCATTCCTCTCCATCCCGCTTGCCTAGACAGCCCTCCAGAGCTGCTGGATTACGAATGGTGCTGTTCATACTACAGTTATTGGCATGCAATTATAAATTTGAATAACTTTATCCCGAAAACATTGCCACTATTGATTTCATGAGTCAGCGGTGATTCTCGTGCATGCATACAGTATGTTGTTTTATTGGAGACCCCCGTTTACAGATACCACACAACCGCTTTTGCTTCAACCCAGCCATAAAAAGAAGGTAAGTAACTTATTATTTGAAATGTATATAATTTTTAGCTTAGAATAATTCATTGATGTCTAATATTTAGTTTTTAAAAAATGACTTTAACAAATTATTCATTCGCATATTTTAAACTTTTAAAGAAATTACGTCACAATAAAAAAAAAAAGTGTCTGTAAACAGGTCACGGATATCTACCTCATAACTATCGCGTAATTGTTTTTTTGTTGTTGTTACTGTCGCATTTTCCCCGATATTTTTGATGATAAATAATAATAAATAATTGATAATATAAAAAATAATTGAAATAAAATAATTGATCCAAATAAATCAAAATAGCAAAAAAAACTTTAAAAAGGATAAATATCAGAAAAAGAAAATCCCGACCACTCCTTAATGACTGCGATTTCCGCATCGCGACCCTTGCTATATTACGATGTTCCACCCATAAAATCCCCCAAAAATCCGGCTGTGGCCATTCACAGCTGTGTCTTGACACTCGGTGATACATGCTACATGGAGTTTTTGGATCGAAATAAGGTAAGTATGCGATAATATCTCATTAAAATCACGGTGTCTTTAATTATGCTTTCTCATGCTCTCACCTTGTGTTTAGGGTTTTTTTGTTTTGTTTTTTTAATGCCCTCCTGTTCAAAATTTTTCTTCCCCCAGAAAATTGAGATTTTGAGCTTTCCAATAATGTATAACACATGCTAGTAGGACAATTGTGAAATGTGGCCAAATTAGGGGTGTCAGAGCGGAACTTCAAGTCACCTGAGTGTTTTCCACCATATACATATAAATTAATGTTATTGCTGACACTGCGTTTCAGGGTCATCAACATGTTTTACCCCCGCTCTGAGCAAAGTCAAACTCTGCCGATGGCGGTAAGAAATTATTCTCAAGTATGGCACTTTCACAATGAATTATAACCGTTCACAGATGTACCAATTTTTCCTATGTACATATTTAACGTTGCCACTGAGTAAGTGAATAAATAAGCAAAAGCATACATAATGTAAAAATTAATCACCACCTAAACAAGTCAAGTCAAGAGCAAACATTCTTGTTTAAGTGGTGTTATTAATGTCAGTCTCCATTCAGGAGACGCTTCACAAATGTACAGTGCCTTGCAAAAGTATTCGGCCCCCTTGAATCTTGCAACCTTTCGCCACATTTCAGGCTTCAAACATAAAGATATGAAATTAAATTTTTTTGTCAAGAATCAACAACAAGTGGGACACAATCGTGAAGTGGAACAACATTTATTGGATAATTTAAACTTTTTTACAAATAAAAAACTGAAAAGTGGGGCGTGCAATATTATTCGGCCCCTTTACTTTCAGTGCAGCAAACTCACTCCAGAAGTTCAGTGAGGATCTCTGAATGATCCAATGTTGTCCTAAATGACCGATGATGATAAATAGAATCCACGTGTGTGTAATCAAGTCTCCGTATAAATGCACCTGCTCTGTGATAGTCTCAGGGTTCTGTTTAAAGTGCAGAGAGCATTATGAAAACCAAGGAACACACCAGGCAGGTCCGAGATACTGTTGTGGAGAAGTTTAAAGCCGGATTTGGATACAAAAAGATTTCCCAAGCTTTAAACATCTCAAGGAGCACTGTGCAAGCCATCATATTGAAATGGAAGGAGCATCAGACCACTGCAAATCTACCAAGACCCGGCCGTCCTTCCGAACTTTCTTCTCAAACAAGGAGAAAACTGATCAGAGATGCAGCCAAGAGGCCCATGATCACTCTGGATGAACTGCAGAGATCTACAGCTGAGGTGGGAGAATCTGTCCATAGGACAACAATCAGTCGTACACTGCACAAATCTGGCCTTTATGGAAGAGTGGCAAGGAGAAAGCCATTTCTCAAAGATATCCATAAAAAGTCTCGTTTAAAGTTTGCCACAAGCCACCTGGGAGACACACCAAACATGTGGAAGAAGGTGCTCTGGTCAGATGAAACCAAAATTGAACTTTTTGGCCACAATGCAAAACAATATGTTTGGCGTAAAAGCAACACAGCTCATCACCCTGAACACACCATCCCCACTGTCAAACATGGTGGTGGCAGCATCATGGTTTGGGCCTGCTTTTCTTCAGCAGGGACAGGGAAGATGGTTAAAATTGACGGGAAGATGGATGCAGCCAAATACAGGAACATTCTGGAAGAAAACCTGTTGGTGTTACGTTTCTGGGTGAGCGGGGGACCCAGATGCAGAGAGGAAGGCAAGGTGGTAGAGTTGACAAATGTTTATTGCAGAATACAAAGATGGTCTGTGTCCAAAAAGTCAGGCGGCAGTTGTTGAGTGACCAGGTAAGTTGTCAAGGCAGGCAGGCAATGTAGAATCTGTAAGCAAGGCAAAGTGAGTAGGATATCAGAAATACTTGTAACAAGGCAAATGCTAGAGTCACAAACTCGTCAAGTAGAGTAGTTGATCTGGCGATGAAGTGATGCCAGGGACTGGCTTAAGTAGGCTGCTAACGATGATCGACTGCACCTGGTCCCAGGCTCACCCATCTGCCCAATCCTGCAATCAAGACATGCACGCACACACACACACACAAACAAGGAGGAGGAGCAGGGCTCAGGGGCCGGAGGCCCTGACAGTACCCCCCCTCCTACGGGCGCCACTTGGCGCACCAGCCAGCCGACCAGGGTTCCGACGGTGAAAGTCACGGATGAGGGACCGACACAGAACATGGCGGCCGGGGATCCAGCTGCGCTCCTCAGGCCCGTAACCCTCCCAGTCCACCAAGTACTGGAGACCCCGACCTCGTCGGCGGACGTCCAGCAGCCCCCGGACAGTGAAGGCGGGATGCCCATCGATGAGCCGGGGAGGAGGAGGAGCTGGCACCGGAGGAGACAGCGGACTGGATGAGACTGGCTTAATTTGGGACACATGGAATGTGGGGTGGACTCGAAGAGAGGCAGGAAGCTTGAGGCGAACAGCGCTTGGGTTTACGACTGCCACGATCTCGTACGGGCCCACAAACCGAGGCGACAGTTTTTTAGACTCAACCTTGAGGGGGATGTTACGGGCGCTGAGCCAGACCCGCTGTCCGACGGTGTATGTGGGCGCGGGGGTGCGGTGGCGATCGGCTTGCGTCTTGGAGCTTGAGGCCGCGCGGAGCAGGGCAGTACGAGCTGTCTTCCAGACCCGGGCACACTTGCGCATGTGGGCTTGCACCGACGGAACTGCGCATTCTGTCTCCTGTGATGGAAACAGGGGAGGTTGGTAGCCTAACGAGCATTGAAAAGGTGACAAACCTGAGGAAGCGCTTGGGAGCGTGTTGTGCGCATACTCGACCCAGGCTAGGTGTGTACACCAGGAGGAGGGAAGCGTACTGGACATACAGCGCAGGGCCGTCTGCAGTTGTTGATTGGCTCGCTCTGCCTGCCCGTTAGTCTGTGGATGGTATCCAGACGACAGACTAACCTTGACGCCCAGGGCCGCACAGAAAGCCTTCCAGACTTGGGAGATGAACTGGGGACCTCTGTCAGAAACAATATCAGCAGGGATGCCATGGAGGCGAAACACATTGTGGACTAGCAGATCTGCGGTCTCCTTGGCAGACGGGAGTTTGGGTAGAGCAAAGAAGCGGGCAGTCTTTGAGAAACGGTCTACGACTGTGAGGATGACTGTGTTACCCTTGGAAGGTGGGAGACCGGTGACAAAGTCCAGGGAAATGTGCGACCATGGGCGTCCAGGAACGGGAAGCGGCTGAAGAAGACCGGAACTTGGCTTGGTGGAGGTTTTGTTCCGGGCGCAAACTGTACAAGCAGCCACAAAGGCTTTCGCGTCGCCTTCCATGGAAGGCCACCAAAATCTCCGTCTAATAAAGGCCAATGTTCTACGCACGCCAGGGTGGCATGTCAAGGGTGTTGAGTGCCCCCACTCCAATACCTGGGCTCTGACGGAATCGGGCACGAATAAACGGTTCCTGGGGCCTCCACCTGGGTCTGCTTGTTGTACTTGGGCTCGCTTGACCACCGACTCGATCTCCCACTTGAGACTGGCCACAAAACAGGTCGGGGATAGGATGGGTTTGGGCTCTGGTCTTTCACTATCAGGTGCAAACTGGCGTGACAGAGCATCTGGCTTGGTGTTCTGTGATCCTGGGCGATAAGACAGAGTGAAGGCAAAACGGTCGAAGAAGAGAGCCCACCTCGCCTGCCTGGAGTTCAGTCTCTTGGCCGACCGAATGTACTCCAGGTTCCGATGGTCAGTCCAGATGACAAAAGGATGCTCCGCCCCTTCCAGGAGGTGGCGCCATTCCTCCAAGGCAAGCTTCACCGCCAGGAGCTCCTTGTCGCCAATGCTATAATTGCGCTCTGCCGCTGAGAGCCTGCGGGAAAAGAAGGCGCATGGGTGTACCTTGCCATCCTCCGAGCGCTGAGAGAGCACGGCTCCCACTCCAAGATCCGAAGCGTCCACCTCAACAATGAACTGGCGAGTCAGGTCGGGGTGACGAAGTATAGGTGCGGAACAGAACCTTTTCTTGAGATCGCTGAATGCCACTTCAGCTTCACACGTCCACTTGAACGGCGTAGATGGTGAGGTCAGGGCTGTGAGGGGGGCGGCCACCCGGCTGTAGTCCCTGATGAACCGCCTATAGAAGTTTGCGAAGCCCAAGAAGCGCTGCAGTCCTTTCCGCGTTGTCGGTCTGGGCCAATCAGCGACCGCCGTCACCTTGGCAGGGTCCATCTTCAGCTTTCCCTCAGCAACGACAAAGCCGAGGAATGTGGTCTGGGAGACATGGAACTCACATTTCTCTGCTTTGACGTACAGCTGGTTCTCAAGCAGTCTCTGGAGCACCTGCCGTACGTGGTTTACGTGAGCTGCGGGGGATTCGGAAAACACAAGTATATCGTCCAGGTAAACGAAAACAAATTTGCCTATCATGTCCCGCAGGACATCATTGACCAGGCACTGGAAGACAGCAGGCGCATTAGTTAAGCCAAAGGGCATCACCAAATACTCATAGTGGCCGCGATGAGTATTAAAGGCTGTCTTCCATTCGTCCCCCTCACGAATGCGGACGAGATGGTAGGCTTGGCGCAGGTCGAGCTTGGTGAACAATGAGGCTCCATGAAGGTGAGAAAAGGCAGAGTCAATGAGCGGGAGTGGATACCTGTTCCTGATTGTAATGCTGTTTAGGCCTCTGTAGTCCACACAAGGCCTCAGGGTCTTGTCCTTTTTGCCCACGAAGAAGAAGCCAGCCCCCACCGGTGAAGAAGAGGGACGGATTATGCCCGCAGCCAAAGATTCAGAAATGTATTCATCCATATCTTGGCGTTCCTGGCGTGAGATGTTGAATAGCCGACCACTGGGTAGAGGCTCCCCTGGCTTCAAGTTGATGGCACAATCGTAGGGCCTATGAGGTGGTAGCGTCTTGGCACGGCTTTTGCTGAAAACAGGAGCAAGATCATGATAACAGGCTGGAACGAGGGACAGGTCGACCTGCTCCGGAGCTGGTGGTGGAACAGCGACATCGGCAGCAGATCCTAAGCAATTATTGAGGCAAAAGTCACTCCAAGCCGCAACGCTGCCCCTCCTCCAGTCAATGTTGGGGTTGTGGGTCTTTAACCAGGGCAGGCCGAGAACTAAGGGCACTTGTAGATTCTCGAAAACATAAAACTTTGTTACCTCTCTGTGGTTTCCTGAGAGTACCAAGGACAATGGCGCAGTCTCCTGAGTGACACAATACAGCAAGTCGCCATTGAGGGCCCGAGCCTTGATGGGGGTTTTTAAGGGCAGCAGGGAGACCCCTAACTGATCCACCAGGGCGCGGTCGATCAGGTTATCGTCTGCACCAGAGTCAATGAAGGCATATAACGGCATGGACAGATCTTTCCAACAAAGCATGGCAGATAGCTTCAAACGAACAGTGGTAACGGTTTGATCATGACTCACCGGGCCGACCTTGTTGGGAGGTGTAGTTCTCTTCCCTGACCGCAGTGGGCAATTGGCGACAAAATGGTTATCACCCCCGCAGTAAAGGCACAGATTGGCGCCCCGCCGGCGCTCCCTCTCTGCGGTGGATAGCCGTGCACGGCCCAGCTGCATCGGCTCGGGCCCAGCACTAGGGGGCGATGCAGCTGGAAAGCCGTGTCCCCCCTGGGATGAAGCGTTGAGCGGGGTATGTGGCAGGGCAGACGAAGAAGTCAGCGGTCCCGGAATTCTCGAACGTTCCCTGCGGCGCTCACGGAGACGACAATCAAGTCTGATAGAAAGGCTAACGAGCTGGTCGAGGTCAGCTGGTTCATCACGGGCGGCCAATTCGTCCTTGATTGAGTCATTCAGTGCACCCCGGAAGACCTCTTGGAGTGCTTCATCGTTGAAGCGACTCTCGGCGGCAAGCGTCCTAAAGCGGATTGCAAATTCGGCTACGCTGTCTGTGCCTTGCCGGAGCGACATGAGACGCTTCGCCGCCTCCCTGCCGCGCACTGGGTGATCGAACACCCTCTTCATTTCATCCGTAAAGGCGTCAAATGAGGAGCAGGCGGGAGAGCGCCCCTCCCATGTTGCTGTGGCCCATTCGAGCGCGGAGCCCCGAAGGCAGCCGATAAGATATGCTATTTTAGCTTCTTCGGAAGCATACGAGCGGGGCTGCTGCCTGAAGACGAGTGCACATTGAACCAGAAAAGCTCGGCAAGTCCCCAGGTCCCCATAATAGGGAGCAGGTGTCGGAACGAACGGCTCTCTGAGGGCATAAGGGGCTGTGTTGGACAAATCTGGAGCAGGAGGAGCACGCTCGGAGGCCTGAAGGGAGGAGAGCCCAGCCTGGAGGCGATTAAGGGTTTCGGCAAAGTCGCGCACCTGATTCATGAGGGCTGTGATCGCCTCACTGTGTTGCTCCAGAAGGCCGTCCTGGGCAGCTACTCGGCGACGGAGCGGGTTGGTCTCTGCTGGGTCCATTTCTTGGCCAGATCAAGCTGTTACGTTTCTGGGTGAGCGGGGGACCCAGATGCAGAGAGGAAGGCAAGGTGGTAGAGTTGACAAATGTTTATTGCAGAATACAAAGATGGTCTGTGTCCAAAAAGTCAGGCGGCAGTTGTTGAGTGACCAGGTAAGTTGTCAAGGCAGGCAGGCAATGTAGAATCTGTAAGCAAGGCAAAGTGAGTAGGATATCAGAAATACTTGTAACAAGGCAAATGCTAGAGTCACAAACTCGTCAAGTAGAGTAGTTGATCTGGCGATGAAGTGATGCCAGGGACTGGCTTAAGTAGGCTGCTAACGATGATCGACTGCACCTGGTCCCAGGCTCACCCATCTGCCCAATCCTGCAATCAAGACATGCACGCACACACACACACACAAACAAGGAGGAGGAGCAGGGCTCAGGGGCCGGAGGCCCTGACAGTTGGTATCTGCACAAGACCTGAGACTGGGACGGAGATTTATCTTCCAACAGGACAATGATCCAAAACATAGAGCTAAATTTACAATGGAATGGTTCAAAAATAAACGTATCCAGGTGTTAGAATGGCCAAGTCAAAGTCCAGACCTGAATCCAATCGAGAATCTGTGGAAAGAGCTGAAGACTGCTGTTCACAAACACTCTCCATCCTCACTGAGCTCGAGCTGTTTTGCAAGGAAGAATGGGCAAGAATGTCAGTCTCTCGATGTGCAAAACTGATAGAAACATACCCCAAGCGACTTACAGCTGTAATTGGAGCAAAAGGTGGCGCAACAAAGTATTAACGCAAGGGGGCCGAATAATATTGCACGCCCCACTTTTCAGTTTTTTATTTGTTAAAAAAGTTTAAATTATCCAATAAATTTTGTTCCACTTCACGATTGTGTCCCACTTGTTGTTGATTCTTGACAAAAAATTTAAATTTTATATCTTTATGTTTGAAGCCTGAAATGTGGCGAAAGGTTGCAAGGTTCAAGGGGGCCGAATAATTTTGCAAGGCACTGTAAATAGAGTAGGTTTAAGACACACTACAAAACACAGGTAGCATTCACTTACAGGAAAGGCAAACCTACTTTAGATGTTCTTTAGTTTAAATTTAGATTGATATGAAAATGAAAGGAATGGAAAATGACAAAGATGGAAAGGAACAGTTTGTGATCATAGGCATACTACTGTATATAACTCAACAGGAGCTGCAATATGACATGGGCGTGCATGTTTGACTGTTCACTGTTGACAGAATTAACAAGATGGATTGTTAGGTGTGTTGGGCTCGGCATACTCAATATATCCTACTCAGATGCTACAAAACTGATAGGTTAGATTAACAGTGACCACCCTAAATTTCCGGCATGTGAAACCCAAGATTATGAAGGCTTTAAAGGGAAGGGAATAAAATATTTTTCATTGGTAATCTGATGGCCTCATCACTACCAAATAAAGCAGCGTTTTTCTTGCTGAAAAAACAAAAGGATCCACAAAAAGCAGCAAGAAAAGGTAACTGCAATGAAAACCAGGGAAAATGCCTAAATACTAGAATAGAGTATAGTAGAATAGAATTTTATTGAACATTTGTCTCTTCAGGAGAGGCGATTGGGAATAGATTTATATTCGCAATGCCTAACTGGCTTAGGATTATAGAGTGAACAAAACAAATCAAAACTTAATTAAATAAATCAAGACATATATAGACCATAACTGTGCACTAAGTAATTACATCCGGAATACAATAACTCCCAAAGCTAATATTGTCCGCTGGAGGACGCACTTACGCCGATTTGCATGCCTCTAAGCATCGGAAGACTCTCAACATGGCAAGCAAGGGAGAGAATTGTTCATTTGTGAACATAAAGCAAGTGAAGAAAATATCGTGAGGCTTTTTGTATTTTTCTTCCTTAGTTTTGGGGGCTCACAACAACACCAAAAACCCTTTTCAAATCATTGAATGGTAAATTTAAAATGATTTCTTGATCAAATAAATGTGTTTTATTTTTTAAAAAATGCATGCAGTATGTAAAGACAATGTGATGTGTAAATTGCACGTTAAAATGATTTTTTTTTTTTTTTAATTACTTCTTTTTGTTCTGAAATTTTAGATTGATTCAACAATTTAAAGGGATCCATGGATAGAAAGACTTGTAGTTCTTAAAAGATAAATGTTATTAGGAGTTAAAATAATTTGATATTGAAACCCCTCTTGATGTTTTTGATTTTATACGTTTTTAAAACGCTCTTGTTTAGCACAGCATATCCATAACTATCTATATATTTTAATCTATTGGCTTTGTATTCCTCTTGTGCTTTATCTCCATTGATGATTTCAATTATTATTAGTAGTAGTTGTATTTTTTATTTTTATTTGTTCTTATTTTATTCGTGATTACATGCGATTTTTATGCATAATTTTATTTCCTGTTTCAATTGTCTTTGTTTTTACATTCTACTGATTTAAAGTGATTTTTATGATCTTCATGTGATGTAAAGCACTTTGAATTGCCTTGTGTTGAATTGTGCTATATAAA
The DNA here is from genome assembly GCF_030265065.1 of Corythoichthys intestinalis. NCBI lineage: Eukaryota > Metazoa > Chordata > Actinopteri > Syngnathiformes > Syngnathidae > Corythoichthys > Corythoichthys intestinalis. The sequence continues at coordinate 21,462,340 of NC_080410.1, forward strand.
TAAAATTGCCTGGCCTTACCTTACAGTTTGTAAAATTAGTTTAACTTGTAGGTCGCCATTGTTGTTGACGTCACAGGCTGGAGACGTCACATGGTTACGTTGCCGGGCTTCCACAGTATGACTCAAGCACAGTGGTTCTTAACCTTGTTAATGCTACCGAACCCCACCTCATATGCACATTCACCGAACCCTACTTTAGTGTTAAATAAAATATGATTTTTTTTTTTTTTTTCAAATTCAGGACATATAGTTTTTCTACCAGTGCACAAAATAAACCGTACAGAACAAAACCAACATACGCAATCAGAGCGAAAGCGTTCCATTCATATGGTTGTGGAGCAAGCGCCGCAATCGAATCGTTCCACTTTGGAGGCTGGAATCAAAAGTTTGCGTCTTTGCCTTCCGTTTTCACCGTCACCATGTAAAGGCGAGGCCATTCTGCAACACAATCGTTGCATCTTGGTCTCGCAGCGTCACCATGTAAACAGTCCCTTAGTGTTCTCAACAAGAACAACAACAAAGTGAGCGAGAACTTGAGACCTCCAACTTAAAATGTAGCCTCTTTTCTAAGCTAACACTTTAAGAAGGAGCCTTTTTGAGGGGTTGTGGACGGTGGTGAGCGTCAATATCGACAAATCAATTAGTCTGTTTTTGTTTTTCAACTACAGTGATACCTCATTTCTCGCTGCTAACGGGGACCAGAACCCCCCACAATAAGTGAAAAACTGCAAAGTAACGCCCCCCCCTTAAAGAGGTAATCCGAAGAAAACCACGACAGATCTGGTCCATCCTCTTCCTCGAGTTGATGAAATAATGCATATGCTTGCGCAAAATTTAGTTTTCGATTTATTCCGCAAGTTTCAAAGTCGCTCGCTCAACCCAACCGGCTGTCGCTCACTACCGCGCCTCCCTCTTCTTAGGTGGCGCATCGCTCGGCAAGTTATGAAAAACGTTCACATTATGTCCATCCTTCTGGCCTTCAAAATGGCTCCTGGGATATGAAGTCTTTCGTGGTGCTTTCTGTTTTGAAAAAGGACAAGAAATGATGGACATAAACACATGGTCCATGCAGCGTTTTAATGCTTATTTATGAGGGCAATAAAACTATGAAACTCAAATGACATTATTTCCCGTTTTACTTGGTCGATCGACTTCAAGTAAAAACAGGCGTGGACCTCAAATTCCGCACATTCAAATGAGACCAACCGGCAGCATGTGGGTGATGTAATTAAATTAAAATAATTTCTCAGTATGCATGCTTGCTCAGTGTGAAACTTAAGCGAACTTTTATCGCGCTGCGCTGTTTTGTTTCATTTTTTTGTCTTAATGTCATTCTATAATACTTTCCTGTCTTATATTTATCATGAGCCATGTTTGTCTTTGTTGTAAAGCACTTTGAGGACCTTTAGGGTTTTGTAAAGGGCTATATAAATGAATATGATTGATTGAAGCTAAATGATGATTGACACATGCAGTGCCTTGAAGTTTCGGGTTGCAAGCATCTCTGTGAGACAAGAGACTATGTGATCAGATCGTCATCCTTTTCCATTTTTAATTTGGCTCTCCATTTATGATATCAGAATAAATACACAGTGGTTAAAATATTTTGTATCTAAAGATTTTTCTAGCCTTGCAGAGCAAGACTGCCCTGCCTGAATCATCATCACATGTGAAATATTTCCATGGCGGATATATGGAACAGTCCGTGTGGCGTGTCAGGAGCAAAGTCCAGTGTGAGTGTGTATTGTTATGGGCTCCAATCAGCAACGTCAGTTTAGGGCCATAAAGTCTACAGGAAAGCCTTGTGTGCTGTAACTTGACATCACACCAACACGATGACTTTCTCTTTTAATGCCTATCTTTTCTGGTTAATGGGATCTGCTTTACAATTTGTTTTGATGGGTATTCCAATGATAGGAGAGGATTTCTGAGAGGACATTTGTTTTGTTTTTTATGTCAAAGAAATTTGCCGGACCAACCAGCCATGATCCACGTCGATGTTCACTCTCTCACCCAGCCACTGGGCATCCTGCGAGTGATGACCACCATCCTCACGTGTATGACTTTTAGCTTAGTAGCATCGGTGGGGCATGTCAACTCTCCTTACTGGGCCTGGTGCATGTTCACCTGGTGTTTCTGCTGCTTCTTTACTCTCCTAATTGTTATCCTGGAATTCACCACCTTGAGCACCAAGTTGCCGTTTGCCTGGGAAGACTTCACCACTGCCTTCGCCATGCTAGCGAGCGTCATGTGCTTGACTGCAAACATCATCTACCCAACATTTTTCGCCTGCAATATCTGCTACCGACAGATCGGCGCTTCTGTCTTGGCTGTGTTGTGTTGCGCGGCCTACTTTGGCGAGGTGTCCCTAACTCGCCGTCAGCGGCGTGGGGAAATCCATGGGTTTCTCTCTACATATGCTGGTATAATGAAGATGATGGAAGCTTTTATTGCCTGTCTTATCTTCACCTCTCTTGAGACAAGTCATTACACAAAAAGCCCAGGACTCCAGTGGTGTGTGGCCGTGTATTCCCTGTGCTTCATCTTAGCCATGCTCATCATCCTGCTCACTGTTGGACAGCTGACCACACTACTGCCATTCTTTGACAAGATAGTAATTGTCTATGACATTTTGGCTGCAGTGATGTACTTGACAGCTATGGTGATCTGGCCACTTTATAGCTTTCCAAACAATAAGAGACCGCCAGACTGTGGATACATGTGTTCATGGGACAAACTGGTGATGGTCACCATGATGACAATTTTCAACTTTTGTGTTTACATCGGGGACTCTATCTACTCCTTATGGCTTGTGTTGTGTGTCAGAACAGAGTGAAGCTGTTGTTTAAACTCTGCTTAAATCATTGTCTTATACAGTACAATAGAAGGCCTAGTGTATTTTTTATTATTGACTATTGAATGACTGGAGTTGCTTTGTGGTATACTTTCTATTTTGATGTACCTTTGTTTGAAGAGCAGGGGCATGGTTAATGATTAAAACTATCGCTGCCATAAACCAAGAAATAGTCAAACTTTGGATCCATTTATTACTACTGTAAACCCGTACATCACTGCTACTATGGTTGAGCCATTCTTTATTTCTCTTACTACCTAGTGCTTCTAGCAGTAACTCAAGTAGAAAAAACATTGCTTTGACGTTAATGTATTCATTCTTCTTTTTAAGAGTAATCCTCCAGATTTTGCACTACCTTGCAGCGCCATCTCTGAAATGGCACTTAAATGAAATCGAATCAAACAAGACAACTGAAGCGAGAATTCTCTCTGTCAGTCAAGCATGCTGAAGTCAATAGCCTTTGTAGGACAACAAGATTTGCTGTGATTTGGGTTGCACCAGGGACAGTCGGATGTAGCTTTCTAAATTATGTGGATGATTGATTCAAATGCACAATTACACAAAGAAACTAAAAGGCAATTAGACTATTCATCTGAAAACCAGGATGACAAGGTTGGATCCGGCTCGCTAAAAATTAAGAGTGGGACTTTAAAATTATTTTAATCGTAAAGTCTGTTCCAAAGACAGAATGTAAATAATATGATGTATAGACATGATAACCAATAGCCATGTGGATAACTGGGCAAAAATGTTGCTTCATTTAACCCACGTATAGAAAATGTTTTTTTTTTACGCCCAGTAGTATCCATTCATTATCTTTGGCAGGTCCTTATAAAGTTCTCGGGTGACTCTCAAGAGCAGTGAAAGGTCACTGTTAGAATTATTGTGTACACCGTAAACATTTATGCTTTCCTTATTATCGTTAGTCACGTCACTAGACACCAACTTCTGCCCAGTCAGCCTTTCCTTTGTCCTGGGCCATGTGGACCCCATGTAGAGCCTAGTTCGGGCCTAAAAAATCCAGCCCGACCCGACACGGCCCGCTGGTATTGACGCCCGACCCGGCCCGAACCCGATCAATTAACTAGATTTGCAGGCCCGAGCCCAAAAAACCCGATTTTTTTGTTGTTGTTGTTGGAGTGACGTGAAAAAAAAACGCAGCAATTTATTTTCATTTCTTCGAGTTGGCAGGAAAAACGGAAGTTTTCTTAATTTTTAAGTAGTCTATATATTTTTATGATCATTATAAAAACATTTACACAACGAAATAACGCTGGAAAAGGTTAATATTAAAAGAAATGCGGTTTTGCAGACACACAGAGGAGAAGATTCAAAAGGATCACATTTGTGTTGCCTTTGTGTGCATAAATAAGTGTCTTTCGTAACGAATTCACAGGTGTTAGAAAAAAAATGCAAGTTTACTCAATATCTAAATAGTCTACATATTTTTATGAGAATTACAAAGCATTTACACAACGAAATAACGCTGGGAAAGTTTGTTAAATATATTTCTGAGTGTGTGGGATATTGTTCTCACACGGACTCGTCTCTCTGACAGGGAGAGGGAACAGCAGCAAAAAAAAAAAAACCTACAAATGCTTTGAAATAACATTCTTTATTGTAATGACAACAATACCAAAAATTAATTATTAAAAAAATCCAAAGGAATAAAAGCTTTTAAACTGCGGGCTGGCCTTGACTGCAGTCTGCAACTTGCGGCCTCATGTCCTGCTCTTTGTTGCTGTGAAATAAGGGAAATAATTAGACCGCCTCGGATTAAAAATGGAGATTTGAACAGCAGGATATTATGGCTTACTTACAGTGTTTATATTTTTTTGGTCGTCGTCGTGTAGGAATAAGATCGCGTCCACTGGCAGGTTTCAGTGACGTTCTCCGCTGATCTATTGTGCGGCCTGCAGCACTGAAAACTCTCTAGCAGCTGCTGCTGCTGCTTGCAGGGATGCACAACACTTTTTCTTGCCAACTTGGAAAGTTTTGGGTATATATTTGTTGCATTCGACGAAGCCGACACAGTTTTTTGTTGCATCTTCCACGATCAATTGAAATTCTTTCCACACCTCACTCCCACCGGTGCATTCTTGCCTCTTCCATTCCCCCGTCTTCAGTTTGTTTTTAACTTCTCGCTGCTCCATATTGAAAAAGAAGTACCACAAGGATGAGGAGTTGTGGAGTTGTATACACGCGCAAGGCGCCAGAACAGGAGAAAATAAAAAAGAGGGCGGTGCCTCGGCCGTGCGCAAGTGCTACAGCGGGAGGACAAGAAGAAAAAGCGGGCGGCACCACGGCGTTCATGTGCGTGCATGCACAAGCAAAAGCGCAATACAGAGAGCCTGCTCTCCATTTTTATTTTATTTTTCTTATTTTTTATAATTTATTAGTCCGGCACGGCGGCCCGAGTCTCGACCCGACCCAAACGTGAATGCTTAACATTCGGGTCGGGTCGGGTTCGGGTTCGGGCAAAAGATCTAACCTCTAACCCCATGTAGTCTATATATTCTATTCAATGTTCTATGTTGATTTCCTGTCCCTCCCATCCTTTTGTTTTCCTCTCAATAACAAGAATTGCCCTTACAACAGCTGGGGGAGACGCTATACCAACCTCCACAAAAGCTACATTGACTTCCTGCGAATTGTTTTTAGCCAAGCTGGGTGTACATAAGTAAACTAAGCTAACATTCACCAATCCATCTCAGGATTCACAAGTATAGAAAAACAAACTATTGCTACACATAGAAAATTAGAAGCTTCATTTATTACACCAGAAGACATTCTGTGATACTATGAAAATTCAACACAGGTAGGCCAATATTCAGAACTTCAAAACTGAGAGGCGGATGGTTAAAACATTACCTTCCGATTCCAACCATTTACAGAAATAAAAGACAAATTATCCGTTATGTTTTCCTTGGAGGTTGGTTCATTTTTAGTTTAATGTTACCAAAAAAAATGCAACTATGATGGGAATGCCCTTTAGGGTTATTAGTGCCAAGTTATATCAGCTCTGCTTCAATTCAAGTGCGGTTGTGTTGTAGTAATTATGGTCTTTTAAAATCTTAACAATGACCTTTCCTTATAGCACATCACCGGGCCAATCAGCACTTATTTTCCACACCAGAGCAACCTGCCAAAATGTGTATCAAAACACATTTAAGTCAAATATGTCCCCTTGTAGCAAGTAACAACAAAGAGTCATGCCATGTCCCCAAAGGCACTTTATTTAGTCCAGGGAGGGGTCACCACTATGGCACTTACTCCAGACCACTATATTTTAGCATTTGGGTCACAGTGGGTTTCAAACCTCCCAGATAGCAGACCGACATTGAATAAATGTTGATTTTCCATCAAAATCATCAGTACGGTTGACATTAACATTTTCGCCAATAAGCGATGTTGAATTAACATTGCAAATACCAATGACTGAGAGTGACTTTGAAACAACGTTGTTCTATGGTATGTCAGGCAACGGTTGGGTTAACATTGTTTTATAGTTGATGAACTAATGTTGACAAATAGTTGATTTTTGATTGACCGGGAAATATGATTGAAAATTCATTGAATTATAGATGAGCGAGAGTTATGGTCAAAAAATGTGTTCGTGGTTGACCGGAAGACAACTAATCACCTCGAATGAACTCCACTGGAAACATCTCACTCAAGGATAGCCATATTTAAAGGTAAGTCTGTTGCTCTTCTTCAGAGCCTTAATCAGCAATGATGTCTTACGGTAGAATGAATTGCATGTGTTATCAATTTTATAATAAAACAGTTTGACTGACACAACGTGACAAAGTTGCCGAAATTGTAAGAAACGGTGCATTTGCTGTGATCAGCATACAAGCTAAGACCTACTTAGCCTGGATGTTAGCTATGTAGAACTTAGTTCAGGAAACCTTCATTCTTTTTCCAATTAAAGTGCTAAAATCACTTGATATTACACAATCGAGCCTTGTCTACAGTGCGGTTATTTCCGTTCCCACATGTAGCCCTAATTTGGTTTGAGATTGGTTGAGAAACTCACTTCATCACAAAATACTGAAGTACAGTATGTTAAACTAACCCATGATACGTGCTTCAATTCCTTGTTTTAAATTACCTGTGAGTGTCGTTTTGTTTGTATTCTTCAAATTCCCTGAAGAAACAGATAGGGATGGACACGTCAGCATATGCATTCAAACTGCTGTTGTGTAGTGGTGGCTACGGCAATACGCTCTGAGTTTTTGACCCGGAACGCCGTTCCGACGGTACTTTGATCCCGAAAATATGACGGCAACTGTCAAAATCCTATGTGTGATGGTTTGTTTAAAGTATTGTATTTTGTCAAATGATGCCCTCTGGTGGCGTAGTTGGGTGTGTCTGAACTCTTGGCTTTTATGACTGAGAAGCAGATGTTTCTGACATGGCTAAGGGACAGCTACTTACTCTGGTTCGGCCCACTTAAAGCTGTAAGTTGTTTCAGTTGATGTATGTTGGTGTTGGCATTTGTAGTTAAGTTTGGAGATACTGTTTGCTTGGTTTTGTTTAGCGATTTGCTATGAGAGAAGTGTGAATACGTTAGCATTCGTAGCGTCTAAGCTAGCGGACTTTATTATGCAGACTGGGCTGAATTGATTTACTAAATTTTAGGGCTGTCAAACGATTAAAATTTTTAATCGAGTTAATTACAGCTTAAAAATTAATTAATCGTAATTAATCGCAATTAATCGCAATTCAAACCTTCTATAAAATATGCCATATTTTTCTGTAAATTATATATATATTCTGTAAAATAAATTGTTGGAATGGAAAGATAAGACACAAGATGGATATATACATTCAACATACGGTATATAAGGACTGTAGTGGGCATTTCACTCTACTGTCATTTAAATCTGTCTATGCTGTCCTCACTCCGAAGCATCTACTTTTTCCAAAGCTAGACAGCTCGTGAACGACGCCTTAATAATCAGATATCTTCCTTTTTCATCTGATTTATTAATAAAATGGCCTCAAACCATTGTTCTCTTTAGACCGTAGTGAAACTACAAAACAAAGTACACAAGCATTGCATTAGCAACAACGTTAGCTTAGCACGCTATACAGGTTCACTAAACATAAACAAAAAGCGTCTCATACAAAAAATATAACATTTCGCTTACTAACATAATATGTACATTCTTTACAACAACCATACTTACGGACAAATCTTGTCCAAGGATCATATAAGCACAACATTACAATGTAGGCGTCAGCCCGAGACGTCATGCAGCCATATTGAACTGACAAGAAAGCAATAAACCATGTCGCAAAGCGACCACAAGAGTTCGCTGTTAGACAGCAGAAAAAAACCTGGCTGTAAAACTTACCAAAAGGCAGAATACTGTCTGACATGGGACAGTGCGGGACATGTGCGTTAATTGCGTCAAATATTTTAACGTGATTAATTTAAAAAATTAATTACCGCGCGTTAACGCGATAATTTTGACAGCCCTACTAAATTTACATATTGATCGTACTGGAGGAAGGTATGAACACCAATTGTTTTGTGTAAAATGTTTATTGTTAATATGTGTGTTATTTGAACATGATTGCATTTATGTGTTGCAGCTTTATGATTCGTCAAAAGTGAAGAAGTAAAAGCTTCAAATAAAAAAAAAAATCCACTATTGCCTCGTTTTCCTGTCCGTCAACCTAAACAAATTCACGTTTAGTGAGGACAGAACACTATGTAAAAAAAAAAAAAAAAAAAAAAAACGCTTGGTGAATTGATGCAATAAAAAAGAGCAATGCAACAGAAAATTGATCAGCTCTTTACGAGAAAGGAAAGAGTTGAGGAGGCTTGTTTATTTGATCTACTGGCCATCATTTATTTAGACTCATCAAGTTTCATTATAAATTCTCACTAAACGTAAAAGAAGTATGAATGAACATGTGTGGAACTATGTACTTAGTAAAAACAGGTGGAATAACTAAAAACATGTATATATTCTTGTATCTTCAAAGTAGCTTCCTTTTGCTCCGATTACTTTTTGTACACTTTTGCTATTCTCTTGATGAGCTTCAAGAAGGAGTCACCTAGAATGGTATTTGACTTCACTGGTATGCCTTTTCAGGGTTGGTTAGTGGAATTTATTGCTTTATCAGTGGGGTAGGGACCTTCATTTGTGATGCATTGAATGAGGTGTGTCTTTTGGGCCTGTACTGCATGTTAGTTATATCCTTTTTTTTTTTTTTTTTTTAAAGTAAACATTTACATGAGCTTCAATTTGAATGTACATTCAATGTTCTTAACTAGTTAAAATTGAGGATTTGCATTTCAGAAATGTGGGGGGGAATTAGAGGTTGTGTTTACTTCTGTTTTTGTTGACTTATTTTGCAAATCATTGAAAAAATATTACGGTATTTTGAATGAAAATGATTTTTTGTTTGTATACGGTATAGGAATAACTGTGCCAAAAGCAGTTTTATCTGCATTTCAGTGGTTTGAGAAGGTTTAAACGCGACGAAGAGAGCTGCAAAATGTCATTGTTTCTGTCTCTTTACTTCAATATTTTTACAGGATATTCTTTTTATCCAAGTATTTTCCCCAATTGCTAAATAAATGGCAGTCTTGTGCTAAATGGAATATGAAATAATAAAAATGCACTTATTCAGGACGACATGGCAAAATTACTCCATAATGGTCAAAACTGTCGAATTAACCGTTACTGTCGCACCTCCCGAACGATATTTTATGACACCTAAATCGGACATATGTCATTTCCCTTCCCCAACTTCGGAGAATGTAAACAAACCAAGAGGCGGGACAGCTAGCGACATGCTAACCCGAACCGAGTGATGTTTCAAAGTCTTTGAAGCGGAAAATCACACATAACTAGCCCGGATTATTTGACATGACGACTGGGTTGTCGATTGTTTTTGTGGATCGGCAAACCGTCCGGCGGAGAGCAATTTACAATTCGTTCCCCAGAGGAGGGCGGCTGCAGTTGTTTTGCGGCTAACGTGCAGCCAATGTGCATGAGGAGAGCTTTTTATATGCCTATCAATGATCAAACGTAAGTAGTCCTTTATTTAAAGAAAGTTTGTAGTGTTTACTTTGTAATCGCTGTATTCGTATTTGACATAATACAAAACAAGATGTTTACTCACTTCCTCGTAAGTCCAATGGTCCCAAAATAGTAGGGCTTGTTTTGGCCAATTACCACGGTGAATGGGAACCTTTTGAAACTCCAAAAAGGCGCACACGCCTCTCCCTCATAAAGCAAGATTTTTCTTCAGCCGTTTGGCTGGCGTGATGCGAAAAATAAACTTATTAATCCGCAAAATCAGCTGAATCCTTAGTCCTCATACACAACAGTACAGCTGTTTATTGAAGAGGACGCCTTCACCCGTACACGTCACAGCGCCCTCCTCCTCAATGCAAGACCGAAGCCGGAAGTCACACATTTTCATGGCGCGGGATTAAAAAAACTAAATAAATATAGCGATCGCTTCCACACACATCCAAGCGGTCCATATCATTCAGAAGCATAAAATACCGTGTGTATTATGAAATAAACATGCTTTTTCGTGTCACATGCACTTTAAGGTGGATGGACGGTGTGACTCAAAAGCACAGCAATGAGAAGTCTGGAATTTGAAATCCATGGGTGTGTTTAATGAACACACTAATGCGCCGGCTCGCACGCCAAGCTCATGGAGCAACCCCTGCGTCGGTGCGCGTATCGCTACATGAAAATCACGTGACCGATGCATGAACTCATTGAACTGTGTCGACACAGTCATGACGCGGCAAACTGGTTCAAAAGGAAGCGCGTCTGTCAACGCGATGGAGCTGCTGAAACAATCCACATCTCACGGTTAATTCCTCGTTGTCTACATGCTGTGGAAATGGACATGACACAGGGAAAACGCACTTGTCATCTTCCATTCAAAATACAATTAATTTTAAGGTAACTCTTTGTTACGGTGTTGCGGTGACGGCGTAGCGACTACGGCGTCATTCGACATGCGGTGAGGGAACGCGTTGCTCTGTAATTCACCGCCAAGCCACTAGAGGGATGTGGCGTTATGTTTGTACAGTTTTGGGGCATGCTTGTTTACTTCCGCTAGTCGGAGAAAAATAAACAATGCAATATGGAACTCTTGAAAGTAAATATTCTGCTCATCAACACTGAATAAATATTGAACATACAAATGTTGAGGGGCAGGCGACGCAGAAGACGGTTTCGAGGCGGTCTGGCCGACTTTTGATGCCGCACAGAGTTTTAGACTCAGGTGGAGAGAGCTAGCTGTGGCGGCTAGCTTCAAACTGGCGTCGAGCACTGCGTTCAAGGTCTGCAAAGCCCTCCAGCCCGATTTGTTTGCCGTGTCCTACAACCAGCCAGTGGGAAGCCATAGCAGATTTCTGGCGTCTAGGGAACTTCCCAAACTGCGTTGGGAGGCTTGATTTTAAGGTTATCATAAAAAGCACCGAGGCACTCTCAATCAGTGATGATGTATCGTGTGTGTGAACTGTCTGTTATTGAAAATTAAAGATCAAAACAACTCTTGACACCAAATCTGTGCTTTATTCTTTATATACTTGAAGTGTGACACGTAAATAAGTCACAGACTCACAGCAAACATATGTACACAGTAAATGATGAAGTGCACCAACCAAAAATACGACATAAAGTGATAAAAAGTTGGCAGTTTTTGGCCGACTGGGTCACCGCTTCGTGTGGCCACTCGATTCCGACCACCCACGTCTCGGTGGTTCTTCCATTTATTTATTTTTTCGATCGCCAACCTTTGCCATTTCACAATAATAATTTCTTGACGAGACTTGCTCTTCGATGATACTCCCGTCAGCTTGGTCCATTTTTGCGTGTAGAAAACAATGTTTGATTCTATTGTACAATGGTGGTGTTTTCGCGGTAAACCGGAAACAACAGTCTGAGCGGACCGATCACAGTCCGTTTTCGCTACGTCATACGCGTCTACGCGACGTGAAGGTTACAAAAATCGAGAGGTGCGCGTCAGGCTACGCCGTAGGGTCGTAACTCGATTCTTCCTTGACGGCGTAGGTCTGACGCGGAAGTATAACTCAGGCTTTAGTGTGACGGGTACACGCGGGTCCGTCGTTTGCAGTGTGTGGAAATATCCCTTTTGCTGCCTTCAAGAGTACTCGTTGGCTGCTAGTTTAGCGGTCAGAGCACTCTCCTTTCATCCTCGACCCGTCGTGCGTGCGGGTGCGAGTCCTGATCTGATCCTAATAAACGGATTGCGTTGCACGGCGTGGCTACAAGCACACCGATTATGTTATTAACGTTATTTTTTGCACGTGAAATGTCTCATTTGTACTTTCAACCTGTCATATACAAACAGTAGCCACCTCCTCAACGCTGAAGCATTATTGGGCCAAGCATGAGAATGAAGTTTCTGATAATCCCAAGATAAACACAGGTATATAGCCATTCCTTTACTTTCCCACAGTGGCTTTTTTGGTAATTTATTAGAAATCGGTAATTAAGCTATAATTTATTTTTTGTCCATTTAAATTTTTTTCTGATGGGCTATGGTAGCACTTAGATGACATAGTGGGGAGTCAAGGAGGCAATGCAACTGTAGATGAAATTGCAAAAGTGCAACGATGCATGGCTGAGCCGAACATGGCACGCAATGCAGATTTTCTTCAATACTGGAGGAGCCAATGGACATTTTATCCAAACCTCTTTCAACTGGCTTAGAAATTCTTGTGCATGCTGCCATCATTGGTTCCATGCGAGTGTGTGTTATCCTCAGCAGGTGAAATTGCTTGTTTAAAAAAAAATAAAATAAAAAGGAACCAACTAAATGTTAAACATTAAACTATAACTATAAAAACTATATTTTTGAATAAAATTTTATCAGAACAAAAAGGCCACAAGCATCCTCATTCACCCATTCATTATTACTTACATTTTCACATTATATGTTCACATAATTTAAAGATATTGAATAATGCAATATGAATGCACAGACATAAATGATTTGATTTTACGTGCTATGCCATCAATAGACCCTACTCACCAACGTCACAGAATGACGTGTCGCTGTATCCGGCCGCCATATTGCCCGTCTCTGTTTAGCCCTATTCTCAATGGTTTCAATAAGTCGTTCAGTTTATAGAGCAATTCATGGAAGCCCCGGTGTTTTCAGACGCTGTAAACTCATTGGATGCGTTGCATAAAAGGCGTTATGTGGAAAAGCTTCAGTCTATCCATTCGCCAGATCCATAGTTGATGCCTAAATCGATATTTTTCAACCCGCTGTCTTCGCCCTCTCTGCCTGACATCTGCTACCCTGATATCTACAACTATCTTGTCCACACAAAATCAGCCTATTCTCACGAAAGTTTGAAAATCTTTAAGAGCAGCACTCTAAGCAACATTACCCTGTGTGATTACTAAAATGGCGACAATAAAAAAAAAATTTTTTTTAAGTTGACTGCGATGGCCGACGCTTCAAGGATAGGTGGGTATTGGACTATTTCTTCAATAAAACACACAACAACTGTGTCTGCCTCATTTGCAAAGAGACAGTCACTGTTTTCAAAGAGTTTGATGTGACGCAATATTACTAAACAAGACACGCTGACATGTACGACATTACAGGGAAGATACGCAGCGAGAAATTATAGCAACTTGAAGCTAGTTTATTTTTTCACAGCAGCAGTATTTCGCAAGAGTCCGAGTGTCGAAAGAGAAAGCCACAAAGACGAGACTGTTGAAATTATGAATTTAAAAAAATAATAAAGCAAATGTGACACACAGAAGGGCTTGCTAAAATTTGTTTAAATATATTGTTCTATGTAAATCAGCCAAGGTAGCCCCCCGCATTTTTACCACACCAAATCTGGCCCCCTTTGCAAAAGGTTTGGACACACCTGTTTAACTGATGATCCGTAGACGAGGCCAGCTTCTTTCACTTGGTACCAGCTAAATATTATTCAAAATGTAATGATGGTGGAAGAAATAAGCATCTTGAATTTGATTTGTCGGCGATTAGCCTCGCAATGATCTTAATTGTGGTTGTCAGCCCAAAACCCTCTAAATATATATTAAATGCATTTTACCAGATATAAAATGACTACTACATAATCCGTGGTAATCGTTTGGAGCCCAGTTTTCTCATCGAATTGCAGCAGTCCATCTCACTCTCCTCTCTGCGTCTCTCGGAATACGGTAGAACTTCAAGTCTCTCCGTCTATCTTCTCTGTTATTGCAACCAACCGCCACACACGCCTTCACCATTTTGATTATTAATGTTAACGAGCAGAAAAACGCGCCATAATAGGAGGAATTTACGTAGCGGTAATGCATCAACACGACGAGTAGACGGACAATATGGCGCGGAGGCGTGGTTGTGACGTCATGTGAGTAGGGTCTGTTCAGTGTCAGTGTCAGTGTCAGCCTGTAGGGATTTTTTATGTCCAGCAGGTGTCAGTATTCAATGACAAAGTAGCCACACTGTGTCAACACAGTGTGTCACTGTGTCGACACGCTTCATGAGGTCCCATCACTAGTGTTTATTAGACAAAGGGGAAAAAAGGGAAAGTTGGTGGCTCAGCAGATTTCTTGATTGTGCTTGAAGGCTGAGTTGGCTCTGTATTGCTGTAAAGGAAGCAAGTAAAAATGAGTCACAAAGTTTGTAATTAGAGTGGACTGTACTTTTACCATAAGTGGTGAGGTGAAGCTCTGGCATTGAATGACGTGCAGACTGGTCTCTTATAGTGGCAGGCAGTTGATTGGGAAGTGGAGGCAGGTGTGGAGATTGGTGACAGGTGTGCACAGCAGAGTCAGTGAGGAGGTGGAGGAGGATGGGAAGGTGACTGAGCCATAACACAGGACCTTTAAATATAGGCATATTTGAAAGCATTTGTAGCATCATGGTTGAAAATGAAGGAAAACCTAACATTGATTCAGTGTTGTTCCAATATTATTAATAATTGAAATGATGTTTAGGTTTCGTAAGAATTTCACCGTTTGAGCAACATTAATCGAGGGTGCAAAAGTAATAGCAACTCAACGTCTGGTGTCAACGTTGATTCAACGATATAAAATCGACAGCGGAATGTTGATTCAACATCTTTTCAGAATCGGTCTGCTATCTGGGTTGCCATCAACCTTCTTTGTGTTACAGCTTTATAAGACGTTGTAGCACAAACACCAAACCATTGACTTATTGGTTTCATTGAACTTGTCCTGTTTTGAACCCTAGGATTAAATGAGTCACAATTTTCTCTGAGGGCATGAGAGGATGTCGTGAAAATGTGACAGGATGGGGCAAAATCAATAAACGCTTTCAAGTGGAATTGTTGTAATCCTTACTTTTTAGCGCCCAGAAAAAAAACAAATCAAGTTGATTTGACAAGGCACTCACTGGATATTTGTAAAGTCCATGAATGGATCCCCCCCCCCCCCCCCCCCATTTTGTACATTTAGTACTTTCCATTACTAATTATGGATCCCGATCACAGTTTATTTGCTTTATTTACTTTGACATGGTTCTACAATCATCATCACCGTTGCACTACGCTGGTACATTTCTAAAAACAAGAAGCATTTACTACGTTAAATGAGTAGGGTTATTTATTTATTTATTTAGAAAATTTAGTTCTAACACGCTATACTTTATCCTTCTACAAGAGTAGATTTGTGAAGACAAAACGCTACTCCGCTACTTTGGGCTATACTTGAGTCGTTACACTTTTCCTCTTTATGCTACGTATTAGATTTGACTTAATTTTTGCCAGAGATACTGAGAGTGGCTCTACCACTTTCACTACTGAGACGCCGCAATCATGATCACATAACTCCAATATACCAATCAGACGTAACAATACAGTCACATGACCAGACGCAGTTTTGCAGTCGGAAGTCATATGATCGCGCTGGCCTGTTCAATCATGTGGCGTCTTTAAAGCGCTGTAAAAATTAAACTACAGTATTTGATATAGAGTAGTAGTAATTTTGGGACTATAAACTGCTACTTTTTTCCGTCATTTCTTTTTTCACATCATTCTGTCATAAGACTGTCATAATTATCACACTATCATGGGCATTACTGAATTCTTATGACAGATGTCATTAAGTGCCATCCGGCAAATTTTGTCACTAACTCAATTTATGTCCAGATTGGATCTTTTACATCCATTCAAAAGTTAGATAATTTGTCAGATAACACTAAATGACATGTTATATGCATTCATTAATGCTCATGACAGTGTCATGTCATAATTATGATTGTCTTATGACAGTCTTATGGCGACACTGTCAAATACAGTGTCACCAAATACCTTAACTAGCAACTAATGAATCTGGAACAGTAACTAAAGGAATAAGTAGCACAGAACATGAATATTGATCGTTAGTCACATCTGTAGCACTGCAATGCATGCTAAGAGGCATGTTGGACGACATCAATGTTGACAGCAGGTGGCAACAGAGGTTGACTGTCTCTCCCAAGGGAGTAGTGATAGCCATATTAAACTTCTTGAAGCAATTATGGTCAATCATGGTGGTTCATTTGGGTTTATGAGGGTCGTATGATGCCGCTGCGTTATAGAGTATATAGTATATGGTAATAGCTTTTGTTGTAAATATCCCATAATACATTGAGGACAGCTGCGGCTTATAGTCCAGTGCGGCCGATCTATGAACAAATGCTGTTTTCATGCCAAATTTGGTGGATGGCGGCTTATATTCAGGTGTGCCTTATAGTGCGAAAATTGCAGTACTCGAAAGCGCAGATTTGTTTGAACCTTTCTGCCAGTTTTTATTTGGCAGCGATAGACTTGTTTTCAATTTATAGTAGGTAACATGTTTTTTTTCCACTAGAGGGCACACTTGCTCTTTGGATGGGTAATGTTTCTTTTTTCTAGTTTGAATTCAATTTTTTTTTCTTTGTTTTTTGGACCTAACATGGTCATGTAATGGATTACAGTACAGCATAATAATAACAGTTCATATTGATAATGTTGCGCTGAGAAAAAATATATACTTTTGCTTAAAATATCCCACTGTAAACAGTTAAGCACAAAGTTACTCATTACTTGAGTATTCTTTTCACCAGAAACTTAACTTCCACTTGAATACATTTTGTGGGTGACTACTTTTACTTTTAATTGAGTAATATTACTTTGTTGTAACGCTACTCTTACTTGAGTAAAATTTTTGGCAACTCTATCCACCTCTGCATTTTACTAACAAAAAAAAAAAAACAACATTTTTTGTAATACTGCATATGCAAAAATAGCAAAATGTTTCGACCAAAATGCTGACGGTGACAAAACTTTCACCGTGTAGATCAAAAACAAGTAATTCCCACATGACTGTTGAAATTAATAATGGGATTTAGTCAATTGGTAGACATTGGACTGCAAAAATGAAAATGCTTCCATCAGTAGCTTTCCATATCACAAAAAGCAAGCACACATGGTTGATAATTGAATAATTTTATCTGAGTTCACTTGAATGCTTTGAAGAAATATCTTCATGCACAGTGCATCCAACTGACTCGTAAGTGAATGTTTTTCTTTCACGTATCAAGAATCTTTTGCTGTGAATTGTAATGAGTTTGTCAAAAGTTGACATCATAGGCGGAGTTTGGCTTTTGGGGCAGGGGGGGCACAACACGTTTAGGATCCCGAAACGCAGTGCCAACAACAAAATTAATTTACTGGAATATTTATAATAATTAGTTGAAAACTAGCGTTTTTTTTTTTTTGTTTGTTTGTTTGTTTTGTTTTGTTTCCCATTTTTTTTAGGGGAACTGTGAATCAGGCTGCTTAGGACAGCTATAATTTTCCCCAAGATCGTCATCCATTGAATATCTGTTTGTAAAATTTAAGACTTAAGACTTAAGTGGGTAAATTGAAGCTCTGCTCACCATTTTGGCGGTGCTCTCTGGCGTTTCATGGTCCACAATTTCAATCCTTGGTTCTTACTCAGTAGTTGTTGTCGCTTTAGAAAGCTTAGATTTGAAAAAAATTACGCATATCCATCATGCCTCTTCGGTCCTCAGGTGGTTTTGGCTAAGCAAAGCAAATGACCATCTAAGGTGCTAGTCACATGATCTGTTCAAAAAATAATTTTGACCCATTATAAAAATATTTTTTTGTTCATTTCATTTATTGTTGTTGTTTTTTTATTGCTTTACAACTTTTATAGACAATATTTTACCAGAAAACTCTAATTCTAATCAACTCTAAAACTCTTAATTTTAAAATCATATATAGGAAAGTCAATAACATGCAATGACACTTTTAGCCACAAGGGGGGCCATGCCACATAAACTGTGAGGGTGGCCAGCCCTTCCACATTAAATGGACTGGACGTCTATAGTCGTCAATGGCAGCCAATGGGGTAAATAAAGAATGTATCTGTGATTGGCAGATGTGTTTAATTCTTTGGGAAAAGAATCTTTGTATGGAAACTGTCTTTGAAAACGGTCTGGGAAATGTGAGAAGAAAGGAAACTGTGATCATGCTTTTGGAGAAGACTTCTGATTCCCTGTTAATGTGATGACAAAGATCAAGTGAACCTTAGTTTCAGTCATTGAGACACACAGACTGAGAGAATCTATGGTGGCGTAAACAATCTTCCTTTATCATAAGAAATGTTCTTTACCGAAACTAAAGAGCGTGAATATAGCAGGCGAAATGACACCATGACTCCCTGGAGGCACAAGATGCTATTTCAATGGCTTTTTGAGAATAGCTTAGAGAAAAATGAATCATAATTGTGTCAAACTGGGTTACATTAGCTCATTGCTTCCAAATGAACTTGCCTGTTGTGCCCTGTCATTCTTAGAGGTAATTCCAAAAATTTATTAGAATTGTGAGTTTACATGTAAACCCAGTTGACTTATTTTAGTTTATACTTTTGTAGCCAAAATGACACATGACCATGCAGGTGTCCTGAAAAGAAAGGTGTAGGAATTGTGAAACAAAAAGTAGGAAGAAAAATATAATTAATAATAGTAGATAATAATAATAATAGACCTAATGATTTAACTGGCTAGAATCTTATTTAAGGGCAAAGGCACTCGAAGTCTATGACAGCACCCCACACTAACCCACCAGAATTGTATGTGGTTTAGGAAACAGAAAAATGCACTGTTTAAGGTCACGTGCATTGAAATTTATAGAACTGGACAAATGTAAAACTGCATTATTCATACACAAAAAAAAACCTAATTCACTTTGCTGGCGACATGCCAATAATGTTTTGTGACAGGGAGGAGGTTGCAAGGCAAACCGTATTTGAAAACCAATGTGTACAATAAAAAAAAGTTGTATATATATATTTTTTTACATTGTGGAGTGGGTGAAGTTCTAAAACGGAGAATAAATATGATTGGATTACAAAAAAAATGCATACAAAAAGGAAAAAGTTGTTTTAGGTGTGCTTTACAGACTTTTGTCAAATGATGTATGTGGTGGCTCCCACTACCACCACAATTTAGTGTTTCAAGATTGTTATTTATTTATGTGATATTTTTAGGACATGTAGTTTCTAATGGCTGCACACTTTAGTTATTATTTATCCGAATGTTTACTGGATTTTATTTTCTAATTTGAGGTAAAGACCACAGCTGTGTAAGATCTGGCACCTACCATTTTGGAGGGGGGATATTTAAGTTGATTTGATTAATGAATATTTGGTAAAGTTTCACAGTTTGTTTAAATGCACATTAGTTGGTTATTGTTTGAAGTTAATGTAATTTTTCCATCTGTTGTTTGATTAAGTTGACAATGTTTGGTTAATTTGTCATACCTCCATCAAATGATCGTTAGTAGAGTCCGCCCTGATTTAAACGGCCACAGAGAAATGTCTGGAGGTCAGTTTGGTTGAAGCCTTTTGTTATGGTGGCCTCTTTTATGTCGGGCCCAAGATATTTTGTTAAACTGTTTCTTTTGTGACTTTTATTAAACTGAATTTTAACCTACGTTGAAACACCAGTGTCCTCGTGTATGTTTGGTCCAATACAATGTAGTTAATCAAATTGTAGCAAAGTTGAATAGTTAAGACTATGATTCAAATGTTGTTGTAGGGTGATATACTGTATGTTTTTCATTTTCAAGTACCAGAGGTGGGTAGTGACGCGTTACATGTACTCAGTTACATTTGCTTGAGTAAGTTTTTGAGAAAAATGTACTTCTAAGAGTAGTTTTACACAGCCATACTTTTTACTTTTACTTGAGATTTTTGAAGAAAAAACTTTACTCTTACCCTGCTACTTTGGCCTACACAAGAGTCGTTACATTTTTCCTTTTTATTCTACTTACATATTAGATTTTTTTTTTTTTTTTTTTGACAGCGATGCCAAGAGTAGCTCTACCAATGTCACCAATGAGACGTTGCAATAATAATCACGACGCCATTACACCAATCTGACGCAAGCTTGCCGTTCCATGATCACGCGAGCCTGTTCATTCACGTAGCGTCTTAAAAGCACCGTAAAAATGAAGTATTTGACATAGAGTGCTACCCTCAACATGACTCGAAAGCGTGGATTTAAACCTCTCACACAGTTTTTATGTGGCACCGATTGACCACAGAAAAACGGACATATGATCCTTTAAATTTCATAACAGTAACTATGAAAGAACTATTCGCTTTTCAAACAAGGAACTATTTTCTCCACTAAAGGGCACTCATGTTCTTTGGCCGAATAATGCTTCATTCCTTTTTTTTTTCTTTCTTTCGCCGGAATTCAATTTTTTTGTATTTCTTTGACTTAATGCAGTTATGTAATGGGTTATTGTACATTATCATTATAACAACAGTTCATATATATATAAAAATAAAAAGTCGTCGTCTTGCCCAAAGGGCGGTATGGTCTCTCCTTTCAAGCTCGGGTCTTCTGTTGGATGTATACATACATACACATATGGCGGAAAACACAGACAAGACTGAAAAAGCAGTTTCTGCTCTTGCACCCCTCTTTAAAATAAACTGCTTTATTTTAAGCCAAAAGAACTGTTGTGTTTGATAGAATGATATGTCTATATGCTGCCATAGCAGATTCATGGCGCATTAAGCCCCCAAACTATTTTTAATATGTCCGTTTTACCCTGAAAACCCCCTTTTACAGACATCGCGCAACCGATTTTGTTTCAACCCAGCCATAAAAAGAAGGTAAGTAATTATATTTATGATTCAAAATGTCTCTCATTTTTAGCTTAGAATCATTAATTGATGTCTAATATTTCGTTTTTTAAAAAAATGACTTTAAAAAAATTATTCACTCGCATATTTTAAACTGTTAAACAAATTACGTCACAATGAAAAAAACGGTGTCTTTAAGTCACGAATATGTACCTCATAACTATCGCTTAATTGTATTTTTTTGTTACTGTCTCATTTTCCCCGATATATTAGATGATAAATAATCGATCCAAACGAAAATTTGAAGAAAAAAAAAAGGTTTAAAAGGGTATATACAGTGGGGAGAACAAGTATTTGATACACTGCCAATGGGAAAACACATTGACAGTGTATCAAATACTTGTTCTCCCCACTGTATATGAAAAAGAAAATCTCGACAACTCCTTGACGTCTGCGATGTCTGCATCGCGACCCTTGTTATATTACCATGTTTCACCCATAAAATCCCCCAAAAATCCGGCTGTGGCCCTTCACAGCTGTGTCTTGGCACTTGGTGATACATGCTACATGGAGTTTTTGGATCGAAAAGAGGTAAGTATGCGATAATATCTCGTTAAAATCATGGCGTCTTTAATTATGCTCTACACTATGCTATACACTACAGTTCAAAAGTTTGGGTCCCCAAACTTTTGAACGGTAGCGTATAAGCAGTTACTCACAATGTTACTCATTACTTACATATTCTTTTCACTGGATACTTTTTTACCTGTACTTGAGCACATTTTTTGGATGACTGTTTTTACTTGAGGAATATTCTTTTAAAGTAACACTACTCTTACTTGAATAAAATTTTTGGCTACTCTACCCACCTCTGTCAAGTACTGTTACCGTATTTATCCATGGTATTTTCAATGTTTGGAAGTATACTGCATCATTCATTCATTCATTCTTTAAACAATTGCCGTTGTAATTAAATGCTAAGATAACACT
Source organism: Corythoichthys intestinalis (assembly GCF_030265065.1). NCBI lineage: Eukaryota > Metazoa > Chordata > Actinopteri > Syngnathiformes > Syngnathidae > Corythoichthys > Corythoichthys intestinalis. The sequence continues at coordinate 21,484,318 of NC_080410.1, forward strand.
CAGATGGGCTGAGTGAAGGCACGTCTTTTGAAGCCTGCCCACGGCCATTAGCCCAGATATAATCTAAATGAGCCATATCATCTGCCAGTATGTGTTGTTGGGCAATGCACATCCCTGCGGGGTGTTTACTGTGTATTTACTCACAACCTAATTCTAGTTGGGACCAGCCAAACAGGTCCTTTCAAAAGACGTCAGCAACTGACCATTGTGAACAAAACACAATGCACATGCTTTTGGTGGAAATTACAGGAAGAGTAACCAATATGATCTTAACTCCTTGATGCATATTGACTCCAATTTGGCTTTACGAACCAGTTCGATTTAGATTTGAAAATACCATATTTATTCGTACAATGCAGCTTCATTCATATGCAGTAAGTATAAAATCAAGAGTCAAGTGTTTAAATCTAAATCAAAGCAATACCGTTCGTGAGTGTCTAACTCATTTCTCTCCACCCTCAAACAGCCTCAATGTCTCAACATAATCACACATCAAACTCAAACACACATTGTAACTGTTATTCTTAGCCTTCTTATTTAGAAAACATTTGGTCCGCTGGAGCAATTACGTGAAAATTGGGTGCTAAAGTGTCATTTTGAACTGATGAGTTATGACGGTAGAAACACCCACCCATGGGTGGGACTTCAGCATCAGAAGGAGGGGTGACACATAAATACAGTGCATCCACCTTGACGCATGTTAAACACGGCTTCTTCTCGGGAGCGAAGCTTCCAACCCAACCAGCAGACGTCAAAGTTGACAAAGTTCCAAAGATGGCAGAAGGAGCGTGCTGATGTCTAGAAGGATGGCGATTCAGAGCGAAGAGGAAACCGAACAGGAAAGTTCTTCTCTCTGACCTTCAAAAATATAAGACTGCTTTGATGCTGCGAGATCACAGCATCACTTCAGAAGATGTTGGCGCAAAGAAGATGAGGTGCACAGAAAGAGACAGGTAGGAAAAATCTCATCCTCGCTGCTCACAAACATTAAGTGATCATGTTGCACTACCATTGACGGTGATAGATGTGGGAGGGCTGGCAGCATTTGAATGATCGCTGCCAACCCTCCCAGTCAAAATGGATTGGCTGTTCGTCGCCGTAAACAGCAGCCAATTAGTCACATTTTTGTCAAAGTCATAAGAAGCATACTTTTTCAACATATTAAATGTCATTTTGGGATAATTACCCATAAAAATGATCACTATAATTTATCAAGACAAAAGTGACCTCAGGCCAAATAAAGATGCAGTCATATGGAAAAGAAATGCTCTGAAAATGACTACGTGTTCTTCCAAGAACGTAGCCTGAAGCAAACATGGTGTTTGTTTTCCAAACATCGCACTGCGGGCTGAACGTCACTACTGTTTTGGAGTGCGGTTCACTGAATCTTTACATCAAACCAGTTATTGTATTTGTGCAACACTTTTCCACAGCCCCTAGGTTGTAAAGATTGACAGCCAGTCAAATTAGTGTAGGGCGCTCATGATGGATATGTACAGTATCTGAGTGTCTTAAAGTGAAACAAAATGGCCCCGATAATGTTTTTGTCCACAAATTTTGTGTACCTTGCTTGTCATCATCGTAGCATTGATTATATTTCTTTTACGGACCACAAATTCTCAAAGTTTTTGCCATTATTCCACTGCCAGTACCTACTCGACGCAATCTGCTTCGATTTACTTTTCCTTGATTTTTTCCGTATCTCATAATTATGTGTTCAAATGTGCGTAATGTGAGTTTCAGTTTGTGTCCACCTTTTTTTCCACTAGCCGTCATCAACTATAATCCATTGGATCAACCTGCCTGAAGATGGCAGAATACAATATCACGTCAGTGGACACTTCAATCCCTCAGTCCCATATGACGGGCCACAACGTAAACATGTCCAACGGGACCGAGCAACCGTCCTTCCGTATGGTCACAGCGGTCGTCTACAGCATTGTCTTCATCGTGGGTCTCCTGGGCAATTCGCTGGCCATTTTTGTGTTGATCCGCTACGCCAAGATGAAGACCGTGACCAACATATACATCCTCCATTTAGCCGTGGCGGATGAACTTTACATCTTAGGAATCCCCTTCCTGGCCACCAACAGTGTTCTTGACTATTGGCCCTATGGCGATTTCTTCTGCAAGGCGTGCATGACCGCTGACGCCATGAGCCAGTTCATGTCAACCTTTTGCCTGACGGTGATGAGCATCGATCGCTATCTTGCGGTGGTTCATCCCATAAGCAGCGTCAAGTGGAGGAGGCCACAGGTGGCCATGATCCTCAGTGCCATGCTGTGGCTCGTGTCTTTTCTGGTCGTGCTGCCAGTCACCATCTACTCACACGTGCAGGAAGGCTTCAACACCTGCAACATCACGTGGCCTGAGATGCAGCCCTGGTGGTCTGTTGTCTTTATCCTCTACACATCCATCCTAGGCTTCTTCGGACCGCTGTTTGTCATCAGTATCTGCTATTTGCTCATTGTCATCAAGGTACTTGTAACAGTTACTTTTGCATGTGGTACGCTATTTTTGTTTAATTTAACTAATCTTTTTGTCTCTCCAGGTGAGGTCAGCAGGCGTGCGTGCAGGTGTGACCAGGCGGCGTAGGTCGGAGCGTAAAGTGACCCGTATGGTGGTGATCATTGTTTTAGTCTTTGTACTTTGTTGGATGCCCTTCTTCACTACCAACATTGTAAATCTGATATACACCATCCCTGAGGACGATGCCATAGCTTCAGTCTACTTCTTCTTAGTCACTCTCACTTATGTGAATTCCTGCGCCAACCCAATTCTCTACGGTGTTCTCTCAGATAAATTCAGACAGAGCTTCCAAAGAGTGCTCTGTTTCCACAAACCAAAAGGGGTTGCCAATGTAGAACAGAGGGATGCTAGACTCGCTACACCCCAGGAAGCAAAAATGGGCAACCATGAGCCCCTTTTCCCATCCAGGAATCCTAACCACAATGGATACGCACAGAACATACAGGTAGGCTCTCCTGACCTTTATGAACAAATACTGAGGTAGTTGATATAACGTATTGGCCCGAATACAAGACGGTGTTTTTTGCATTGAAATATGACTGAAAAAGAGGGGGTTGTCTTACATTCACCGGCCACTTTATTAGGTACACCTGTCCAACTGCTCATTAACACTTAATTTCTAATCAGCCAATCACATGGCGGCAACTCAGTGCATTTAGTCATGTAGACATGGTTTAAGACAATCTCCTGCAGTTCAAACCGAGCATCAGTATGGGGAAGAAAGGTGATTTGAGTGACTTTGAACGTGGCATGGCTGTTGGTGCCAGAAGGGCTGGTCTGAGTATTTTAGAAACTGCTGATCTCCTGGGATTTTCACGCACAGCCATCTCTAGGGTTTACAGAGAATGGTCCAAAAAAGAACAAATATCCAGTGAGTGGCAGTTTTGTGGGCAGAAATGCCCTGTTGATGCCAGAGGTCAGAGGAGAATGGCCAGACTGGTTCGAGCTGAAAGAAAGGCAACAGTGACTCAAATAACCACCTGTTATAACCAAGGTAGGCAGAAGAGCATCTCTGAACGCACAGTACGTCAAACTTTGAGGCAGATGGGCTACAGCAGCTTATGACCACGGGTGCCACTCCTTTCGGCTAAGAACAGGAAACAGAGGCTACAATTTGCACAAGTTCATCGAAATTGGACAATAGAAGATTGGAAAAACGTTGCCTGGCTACTTTCAGCAGGATAATGCGCCATGTCATAAAGCTGGAATCATCTTAGACTGGTTTCTTGAACATGACAATGAGTTCACTGTACTCAAATGGGCTCCACAGTCACCAGATCTCAATCCAATAGAGAATCTTTGGAATGTGGTGGAACAGGAGATTCGCATCATGGATGTGCAGCCGATAAATCTGCACCAACTGTGTGATGCCATCATGTCAATATGGACCAAACTCTCTGAGGAATGCTTCCAGCACCTTGTTGAATCTATGCCACGAAAAATTGAGGCAGTTCTGAAGGCAAAAGGGGGTCTAACTCGTTACTAGCATGGTGCACCTAATAAAGTGGCCGGTGAATGTATATTCGGGGTCTAGACATCTGTCATGACAGATCTCAGCTACTCTCAAGTCTAACCAGTTTGCATTATTTTATTGCAATTTTTTTTTCTTATTCAGATTTGTTTCAAGGCTACAGTTACAGTTGTTGTTTATTCACAATAGATTGGTTTATTTACATTTCAAAAACCAGAAGCCATTCATTTACGAATGTGATTGCACTTTAGTTTACATATTTAAATGTTCAGATATTAGGATTTGAGTGAGGCAAAATAACATGCTTTTTCTCTCAAGTATATTGTAATAATAATTTGTTTCAGATGTACTGTAATTATTTTCTGTATAAAAATTTATTTGGTGTTCAAAAAGTCTTTTTTCAAACTTGAGTCTTGAAAAAGAGGGGGGTCGTCTAATAATCAGGGCCATCTTATATTCGGGCCAATACGGTATACAGTACCAGACAAGTCCTGACCTGAGAAATGTATTCAATCAGCTATTTCCATAATTTCATAGTTCTGAGGTTTGGATTTTGAAAATCAGCTTTCAGCTCCCTGCATGAATTTTTCTCCAGACTTCCTCCCACTTCAAAAAAACGGGCATGTTAGGTACATTAAATAATCTAAATTGCTGTTAAGTGTTATTAGTCTATCTAGTATATGCGTGGTGATTGATTGCAAACTAAACTGAGATGCACCCAGCCTTTAACCCAAATCAACAAGATCACTAATGAAGTGATATTTGAAATAGATTAAAAGTTTAAGCGAAATTTGGAAGGAAAAAAAAAATGGTTTGTCAGAAACTTGAAGATAGATAGAAGAAGATAGAAGATAGCAACAGTCAAAATGAAAGTATTACCACAAATAAACTATTTGTTCTCAATGATCCCCTTTAAACCCACTCAAAAATGGTTTCAAGACCTAGACTCAGCCGTCACAAAATTCTACTTTAAAAACAAGAAAAACCGAATTAGCCTTGCCAAATTGCAAAGAAATAAACCAGAGGGGGGTCTAGAGGCCCCTAATTTCCAACACTATTATATAGCAAATCAAATACAATATCTTATTAGGTGGTTATATCTTAACACTGAACAACAGTCATGGCTAGAATTAGAGCAAACAGACTGCAACCAAATACAATTGGCAAACCTCCCCTTTATTAGCTCTAGTATTAAGCACCATAGCTGCTTCAAAAACCCAATGATAGCATGTACCTTGAAAGCCTGGTGGAGAGGTATGGAAATTACGCAATCACAACAAGCCCCGTGTAAATTCTCACCAATCTGGCACAACCCAGACTTTGTAGTTAATAAAATTCCTATTTATTTCAGCACATGGGATGATACGGGAATAAACCAGTTACAGCATTTGTTTAAAGATAATACATTCATGTCATATGAAAAAATAGTACAAGATTTCCAGATCAAAGGGGTCAATTTCCTTCAATACAATAAAATCAGGGCAGCCATCAGAAGCAAATTTCCATCACTAACGGGTACGTTAGACCCACCACCTTTCGTAAATAAAAAAATAAATATACATCCTCAACAAAAAAAAATACTTTCAAAAGTATATAAAGCCCTCTCATGTAACAACTCTACTTGCCTACCAATCGAAAAATGGAATAACGAACTTTCGGTAACATTAGATAATAACTATTGGTCCAACATCTGTAAAAATGCATTTATAATGACAAAGAATAAGAACCTTCAGCTTATACAGTTCAAAATACTGCACAGATGGCATATTACTCAATCTAAAATGCACAAAATGGGGTTCTCCCAATCCGATAAATGTATAAGCTGCAACGAAGATATTTCAGATACATACTTTCATGCTCTTTGGCAATGTAAACCAATACAAGATTTCTGGGCACAGGTAACGAAGAAACTCTCTTTCCTATTGAACTGCAGGATTCCATTGTCTCCAACTCTTTGTCTGCTTGGCGATCTGAATACAGTGAATATCTCTATCCATCAAACCCGTCCACTACTAGCAAGTCTAACGATAGCCAAAAAAACAATATTGTTGAATTGGAAAAACAAACAAAACATTAGCATTAACCAATGGCTAAATCTAATCATTGAATATATAACATTAGAGAAAATATCTGCCAAACAGACAAATAAAATGGACAAATACGAACAACAGTGGGAAACGGTCGCAAGAATGATGAACATAGACTAAGGATTCTCTCTCACCTGCGAAGGAATGCCACAAAAATAATAAAATTGTATACATAAATGGATGTATGCGGGGTGTCCAGGGAAGTTGTATGCATCCTTCTGCAGCTGGAAACTGGACATGTTTAAATCCGAACTGTTTTATACACTCCCAACAGCATGTAATAAATAATTTTTCTTCCTTCACAGTTTAGTCGGTCAATGGGCTTATTTTACAAGGATACTCATGGACAATTTGGTTTCCAGCTGCTGGGGATCATATGCAACTTTTTTGGGAACACCCTATATATTACTTATCAGACTTGGAACAATTAAGGAACTATGCGTAAATAATACACTTCACTGGTCCTTGGCATACATCTAATGGTGTTTGATAAACCTCTTCTTCTATCAGCTTTACAGGTGGAGTTTGTTGGCGTCCTGCCCTGGGCCGTCCCGCCGCCGGTCTTGGCCCCCGGGATTTTCGGCCGGGGCTTGTCCGGTTGCGTCTGGCTGTGCGGGGGGTCCCGTCGGGCGCGCGCTGGTGTCGTGGGCGGGTGGGGGGGCCGTGCGGGTGCCGGTCCGGGGCCGCGGCCCTTCCCCGGCCGGCCGGGGTGGGGTTGGGGTTGGGGTGGGGGCCGGGGGGTGTATGCGGCAGCCATGGTTCCCTCCCAGGTCCGCCCGGCCGGAGCCGTGTCTCCCTGTACCGGGTGCCGGGGAGGTGCCCTCTGGTGCCATACCGCGCGCCCCTCTTGGCCCGGGGGTGGGTTGTGGGGGGTGCGCTTCTCTCCCCTTGGTCTGTTTCCGGCCCTGTCTGCCTCCCTGGGCCGCGGCGGCCGCGGCTGCCCCCCGGCCGGCGGGGTCGTTAGCGGGGCCTCTTGGGGCCCGCGGGGCCTAGGGTGAGGCTTGTTGTCCCTTGCCGGTGGGGTGGACGCCCCCTGGTCGCCGGCGCTTGGTGTGGCGCCTGCTCGGGGTGCGGGGTGGGTGCTCGGTGGGTGGGAGGGGGGTGGGCGGTCGCGGAGGCGCCGTGGGTGTTCTGGGGCGGGGATTGATCGGGGCCCTGACGCTTCTTCCGCCCTGGGGCCGGTGGTTCTGGTGGACGGGGCCACGCCCGCGGGAGCCTGCCTCTTAACTCACGCACTTCTCACTTCGGCACTGTAAATATTTTTCACCCTGGCACTTACATGCTCATACATTTCTCCGGGGAGAGTTGGGACGGGGCTTTACAGTCCCAGCCCGACTCCCCCCTGTTTTTAATGCACCACACACCAAGGTTGTGGGATGGTTGGGACCTGCTGGGGGGGGGGGGGGGCCTCACGGCTGCCTCCTCACCACAGGCCCCGCCATCCCTGCACCTTTTTTAAATGCACCACACACATCATACTCCACAGGAGAGCTCTGGCAAAGGGCGGTGGGACGGGCGGCTGGACAGAAACTCCATGCTGCGGTCCCACTGCCCCAAGCCAAGCTCTCCTATTTTAATGCATACATTGCACTACCCTCCCCTCACACCCCCATCACGGTGCTGGGTGATGGCTGCCAGTCGGGAACCTGGCAGCCACAGTAATAGGGTGCTAGGTGGGTCCCACACTTTTTCTATATGGCGTGGCTCCCGGGGTGTGGCCTCCCCTCTGCCTCGGCTGCCGGCCGCGGGAGTGGGTTGGGGGGTCGGGTCTCCGATCTTGCGTCACCCCATGGCAGTCCCTGGGCGTTCTCCTGCCTCCGCCTTCCCCTCTCTTCTCTGGCTGGGCGTCCGCCCTGCGCTCCGTCGCGGGTCGCTGGCTGGGCGCCGGTGTATCAGCGGGGTGTCGCCTGCACCGGCGGGGGACCCTGCCTTGCCTGGGGCTTGGTGGGCCGCTGGGGGTCCCGTGGCGTGCCGTGCCGGTTGGGGGGCTGTGGCTCGTGGTCCGGGTGGGCGGGCGGGGGTGGGTGTAGGCGTGGGGTTGGTGATGCGTCCCCCCCTGCCATCCCTGAAGGCCGGTTGATGGGCGCGCGGGTGGCCCGGGGGACCACCCTGGGTCCCGGGGGGGGGTGACGGTGGCTCCTTTGCTGGGCGGTTGGAGGAGGGATGGGCTGCGCGTGGATCCCCCCGCCCCCCCGCCCGCCCTCCCTCCCCGGGCTGGCTGGGTGTGGGCCGTGGCCCTGGGTTGGTGCCCGCGCGGTCTCTCCGCCCGTCTGCGTGGCTGTCGCGCGCCAGGTGGGGCTTGCGTGCTGCTGGATGTGGTAGGGCATGCTCGGGTTGGGGGTTCCGGTGCCGGGATTGGCGATGCGGCGGCGTAGGGTTGGTCGCCAACGGGCTTTCACTCATAAGAGATTCACACGATTACTGGGTTCTAGATCACAGAACTGATTTGTGTACACTCTACCCCTTTCAATCACTTAGTTTATAGTCTTATAGACACCCCCACCCCCATTCTCCTCTTTCACTGGCCAATAGGCCCCCACATGGTGTAAACCGGAAATACATCTCGCTGACGATAGCACCAGCATATTAGTAACTAGTTTAGATGTTCAATGTATTTCTTGTTGTTGTTTGTGTATGTGTTTCTTTTCTTTCTTCTCTTGTATTTCTTTTCTTCTGTCCCCCCATAATCCCTTCCTGTTCGCTGCTTTGTCATAATAAAAAGGTATTTTGAATGATCACAATGGGAGTATGTCAGACTCTCAATGTGAAACATTAAAACTGTTCAGAATCCGGGCACTTAGACTTCCATTCTCTGTGTCAAACAGCTGAACAGGACAGGTTTAAAAAAAAAAAAAAAAAAAAAAAAAAAGAAACTTGAAGATGTCTCTTATATCTTAGTAAATACTGTATGTTATCTTTTCATTGGGCAGAACAGTGTTGTTTTTGGCAGCCCTTTTAATTTTCATCCTAGTCTTAGACGATAATAGTCATTAGTCTTAGTCATATTTCAGTCATCTCAAAATGTGTTTGTTTTCGTCAAGTTTTTTTTTTTTTTTTTTGATGAAAACTCAAGACTAATTTTGTCTAGTTGGAGTCGACCTTTACTAGAATGTTTTTGTCTGTAAAGTTAAAAAAATACTCCAAAAATAAATAAAGGTTCCCAGCTATTTCAAATGAACAGAATGACAGACAAGCACATACAGTGAATAAAATAAGTATTTGAACACCCAGCTATTTTGCAAGTTCTCCCACTTAGGAATCATGGAGGGGTCTGAAATGTTTATCCAAGGTGCTTGTCCACTGTGAGAGAGATAATCTAAAAAGAGAAATCCAGAAATCACAACGTATGATTTTTTTTTTTTTTTTAAGAATTATTTTTGTGATAGTATAAGTGAAATAAGTATTTGAACACCTGAGAAAACAAATGTTAATATTTGGTAAAGTAGCTTTTGTTTGAATTACAGAGGTCAAACATTTCCGGTAGTTTTTCACCAGGTTTGCACACTGCACGAGGGATCTTGGCCCACCCCTCCACACAGATCTTCTCTAGATCAGTCAGTGGTCTGAGCTGTCGCTGAGAAATACGGAGTTTGAGCTCCCTCCAAAGGTTTTTTATTGGGTTTAGGTCTGGAGACTGGCTAGGCCATGCTAGAACCTTGATATGCTTCTTACGGAGCTACTCCTTGGTTTTCCTGGCTGTGTGCTTTGTGTAATTGTCATGTTAGAGGACTCAGCCGCGACCCATCTTCAATGCTCTGACTGAGGGAAGGACCTAACCCTTCCCCAAAATCTCAAAATACAGGGCCCCAGTCATCTTCTCTTTAATATAGTGCACTCGTCCTGTCCCATGTACAGAAAAAACACCCTCAAAGCATGACGCTACCACCCCCATGCTTCACAGTAGGGATGGTGTTTTTGGGATAGTACTCATCATTATTCTTCTTCCAAACACTATGAGTGGAATTATGACCAAAAAGTTTTATTATGCTATCATCTGACCACAAAACGTGCTCCCACGACTCCTCTGTATCATCCAAATGTTCATAGGTTAACTTAAGATGGGCCTTGACATGTGCTGGTTGAAGCAGAGGAACCTTCCGTGCTATGCATGATTTCAAACCATGACGTCTTAGTTTATTATCACCAATAACCTTGGAAATGGTGGTCCCAGCTCTTTTCAGGTCATTGACCAACTCCTATCGTGTAGTTCTGGGTTGATTCCTCACCTTTCTTAGGATCAGTGAGACCCCACGAGGTAATATCTTACATGGGGCTCCACTCCGACTGAGACTGACCGCCATTTTCTAATGATTGCTCCAACAGTCCAACAGTATACCTTTTTCACCAACCTGCTTGGTACTTGCTCTATATCCCATACCAGCCTTGTGGAGATGTACAATTTTGTTTCTGGTGTCTTTGGACAGCTCTTTGGTCTTGGCCGTGTTACAAGTTTGAGTCTTACTGATTGTATGTGGTGGACAGGTGTCTTTATGCAGCTATCGACCTCAAACAACTGCATCTGATTCAGGATAATACATGGAGTGGAGGTGGACTTTTAATAGGTGGACTAACAGGTCTTTCAGGGTCAGAATTCTAGCTGATAGACAGGTGTTCAAATACTTATTTGCAGCTGTATCACACAACTAAATTGTTAAAAAAATCATGTATTGTGATTTCTGGATTTTTCTTTTTAGATTCTCTCAGACAGTGGACATGTACCTACAATGAAAATTTCAGACTCCTCCATGATTTCTAAGTGCAAAAACTTGCAAAATAGCAGGGTGTTCAAATACCTATTTTCTTCACTGTATTGTAGCATCTACAAAGACAATGCCAACTTGGTGATAATACACACCCAGCAGGAAAACCACATTATTACTGTATGTAAAAAAAAAAAATTAAAAAAAAAGCTGTCCACTGCTACGGTGCAGGCTAAGTACACAAAAAATGTCAAACATCGTGAACATGTTACGGGAGCTAGGGCGCATTTTCATTTCGTTCTCGTCTAGTCAGACGAAAACTGGCATTAGTTACGTTATGTTTTTGTCTCCCAAAACACTTCATGTTATGAAAAAATTGTTTGTTGACTAAATGTTTTGGTTATAGTCAATCTTTGACGAATGCAACACTGGGGCAGAATTTCACAGCTGACACTGCAACAAAGTAGATTAGTTAATGTGCATTTTGTATAACAGAATCAATGTGCTGCCTTTTAAATGCTGGTAATTCAAGACAAGACATCCCTAATTAAAATGTCAAAATTGGACCCAAAGTGTCAATTTCTTTAATGTACGTACCACTACACCATCAGCGGTTTACAGTAGTTAATCTAGATGCTCACTGACTAAAAATCTTGCAAGATTTGCTGAGATTTCATGAATGACAGATGTATTTTTGTAAGTTTTATAATGTATGATTAAAGTTCTACTTTATTGTAATACCTTTCTGTATTTGTTTACAGTGCATCCAAATGGAGGGTGTTCGAAAACTGGATGAACCTTTACCTACTTCCCTTTAACTAGGCATCAACATTGTCCAGCCATATGGAAGTGCCACCATTTACTTGTAGAAGTAAGACTGACTGGTGTTTTCAACAGAATGTTCATTTTTGTAACGCTAGGACTCAACTGTTATTTATTTTTGAATTTGAAGAGGCTGCATGGATTAAATTCAGTTATTGGGAAAATCCCTGCCAAACACAAAACTCTTGTCATTTAAAAAAAAAAAAAAAAAATGTGATTAATCTTCAAAGAGCCACCTTGCATATTTTCTTTTTTTAATGTAATAATACTTAACTGTATTTGCTGTTGGAGTCAATTGATGAAATTATTCCATGACTAAGAGCAGTATCTTTGCATGATGTTCATTTGTCATAGTTTTACATGTTTCAGGGACATAGAAGATGTGTTTGCTTTTTTTTCTTCCCAAAAATGAAACCGCTCGACACATTTCAAGCATTAAAAAAGTTTTTTTTTTTTTTTTTTTTTCTGCAGACGACATAGGATACACTCAAAACATTCCCATACTTCTTGTTCCTTTCTCCAGAGTTAATTTGATGGCACACAAAGATTGCCAGTAATTATGTCTTCCAGTCGCACTTTGATCTAAAAATAAGCAAATTGTCTTTATGACAGACACTAGGTTTCACTTTTGAGCTGAATATTTTTGTTTTCATTACAGAAAATAATTTTATCTCCTTGACATTTTGGTCAATAGGTCTGACATTTCACCGAGTTATCATGTTTCACTGCCATGGACGGCGACAGATGTCCAATCCACTTTGACTAGGCCGCTGCCAACCCTTCCAGTCAAAATGGGCAGGACGCCTGTTGCTGCATACACACTGCAAATGTGTAAAAGCCAGAGGTTTTCCAACAACTTTTATATTTATTAAACGAACAGCATGTAAACTATCCTTTTGATCCAATCTGACATGACAGAATTCATGTGTGAGAATGTTGTCCCATGATAATTATTATCAAAGTCAAAATATGATTAAAGAGGCATTGTTTGGCCCGAAACCGTGACACTTAGCAGCTCTTTTTTTCCCATTATTTCACTAATAAAGAATTCCGCTCAAGGCAAAGCAACGGCTTGAGAGTCTGCGTTTATTGTTGCTGGTGGTTGTTACTGTTTCTATTCATAGTTTTATAACCTGTGTAAATGCAATTCACTCTCAGAGGTGGGTAGAGTAGCCAGATTTTACTCAAGAGTAGCGTTACTTAAAAATAATATTACTCAAGTAAAAGTATTCATACAAAAAATATACTCAAGTACAAGTAAAATAAAATGTATTTGGTGAAAAGAATAATGAGGTAATGAGTAACATTGTGAGTAGCTGCTTATGATTTTTTCTTAGCACAAAGTTATCTATATGTACTGTTATTATTACATTGTACTATAACCTATTACATAACCACATTAGGCCAAAGAACTACAAAGAAAAATCATTGAATTCCAGCAAGAGAAAAAAAATCTCTAGAAATGAAGTGTCATTCGTCCAAAGAGCATGAGTGCCCTCCAGTGGAGAAAACGTATTTCCTATTATGAAATTAAAAGGATCATATCGCCGGTTTTCCATGGTCAATTTGTCCCAAATTAAAAACTGGGAGAGAGGAAAATCAGCGCTTTGGAGTCATGTTGATGGTAGCTCTCTGTCTTTTATACGGTGCTTTAAAGACGCCATGTGATTGAACAGGCCGGTGTGATTAAAAAACAGCAAGCTTGAGTCCGATTGGTATAATGGAGTCATGTGATTGTCGTTGCGATGTCTCATTGGTGAAACTGATAGACCCACTGTATGCATCTCTGGCAAAAAAAAAAAAAAGTAAAATGTAATATGTAAAATAAAGAGGAAAAATGTAACTAGTCTAGCCCAAAGTAGCGAAGTTAAGAGTAGTGTTTCTTCTTCACAAATCTACTCAAGTAAAAGCAAAAGTATGATTTACTAAAACAACTCTTAGAAGTACATGTCTCTAAAATTTACTCAAGTAAATGTAACGGAGTAAATATAACCCCATACGTTACTACCCACCTCTGTTCACTCTACAGTAAAATGTGGTTTACTTAGACTTAAATGAGACAACAAAATCTTTTAACTTTTAGTTCATCCTGCCCTCATGTGGTCGCTATACGGCATGACACTTGTGCAACACAACACGCTTATTAGAGTCCGCTGCTGTCGATGCCAGCATGAAAACAGAAAGTAAATTAGAGCCGCGCGCTCTTGCTCATCGTCACAGTCAGCCCCGCGGTGCGTTCAGGTAAAGCAAAAAAAGTCGGGCACATTAGAACCCAATTCATTACATTATTACAGGTATTATTATTATTACTATTATTATATAATATTATTATTCTGATTTTTATTCTTAATTTATTTGTTTTGGTCATTGTAATTGCTATTTGGAATAGTAACAGCAGTATTTGTTAAGGATTTAGTGTAGGTTTTTTGGCTGTGGAACGAATTATTGGAATTATAATGTATTCTTATGAGAAAATCCTGCTCGACATACAACCATTTCGACTTACAAACAAGGTCCTGAATTAACTTCGTACGTAGAGGTACCGCCCTACCTGTCAAGTTGTACGGTTTCGGCGTAATTTGTACAAGTGAGCACTGATTTTTAAATGTGAATGCCATAGGTTCAAAAGCTGTACGTTTTTCGTGCATTACGTTTTTTTTCTCCGTTGGATCGATTGATTGATTAATCAATCAATCAATCAATTTCGAGCAGTAATAACAAAGACAGCAAGAATAGGGAAAAACAAATAACAATAGTACCAGTAATGTTGACTTTAACAAAAATTAATAACAAATACATACAGTACAAAAATTCAATGTAAATACAGTCACTTCCCAAAATCGTCATCATCATTACACTATCACCACCACCATCACTACCACCGCCATCATCGTCGGCATTATCGCCGTCCCCATTTATTGATTGTAAATTCAAAATCAAAATTTATGTAATAACAGCTTTACTGGTGCCAGTGGTGATAATTATTGAAATGTGTATTATTCATCATCCAATGTTATTTGTGGACCTGCTGCCATAGGGAAACAACCCCCAGGCAACAGGACCACTCATTGCTACGTGTCCTAACTGTGCATTAAAAGACAAGATTTGGGTACTTGAGCCAAGGGGTTAACCTCCAGCGTCAGGGCTCCCACTTGCCAGCCCTATACTCCAAGTTTAATTGAATGTGTAGCCATATAACATGCTTGCATACTAGTTCATTTATATAGATATGTATAACCATTTAACTATCACCATCGGCACCGGCATTATATTTTACTCAAAGACTTGTTCATAACAATAAAATCTGGACTGTCTATTTGATTAGAGCAATAGTGACAACACCAACAATGAAAATGACAGGTATGTGGGTAGGTTATTACGTTGGTTAAATGACAAAAGAAAAGTCAGAGACACGGAGAGAGAAGAACGAAGTGAGTCGGAGGGAAGAGTGTTGTGACGCTGTTGCAAACGTGATACTAGGCTAGGTGGCTCCAATATTTCCTGACTGTAGCCGACAGCCTACAATGTACGCCCAATTGATGCTACGGTAGCTATCACGTATATACAACTAGATGTGAAATGACACACTCGGCGGTGTTGGTAAACAGCCGCCATCTTAAAGCAGTAGACTTCTCAGAAAGGCTCTGTTGTAGTAAACCTTCCTAGTGAACTTAAGTAACTTTTTATCTAAAATACTCCTAATTCGGCGAAATCTTGACTTGAATCTATCTTTAAATGATGAAACAGTTTTAAAACTTTCACATGTCGAAAGTAGACAGAAGGGAACTAATAAAAAAATGGGAGCAAATTTTTTTTTTTTTTTTAATTGTTCAAAAATTACAATTTTATTTGCAATAGCCGTTTACACACAATGTTTCTATAAGCCTTTGTTTGCTAATTTTGCTGTCAAATTTTTTTTTTTTTTTTTTTAATAAAACATGAAAGGTAACACCAGTTACTTTGCCAAATTTGTCGCCGCACACAATTTGCCCGCAACGATTGCTGATCACTTCTCAGAATTAGCAAAAGAAATGTTCCCTGACTACTACCTACAACTACCTTCAAGTCAAACTGTATTGCGAGCGGAAGTGCCATGAAGTGCAGCCATCAAAAGACAGGATAGAAATTGCTAAAAGTGCTACATACTGTACAATTTAGTGATGCCCGATAATACATTTTTCAACCGATATCGATAACCAATAATTTCCTGTCCCTTCCACCCAATAACCGATAATGTCACGCCGATAATTCTATTCAAATATGTACAGTATGTAAAATTTTAAAGTATACAAAGATCAAATGTTACTGTGCAAAAATGTAATTTAGTGCTATTTTTTTCCACACCAAATGTGAACAAGTAGTAAATTCCAACATCTAAACAATGGCAATGACATTGTGTAATGGTAAGCTTTTGGCAACAATTTCATAGAGATTAAACACCCAAGTTGCACAAAAATGCCTTTAAAAGTAAACCATTCCTAACATATATCACATTACTACACTGCAAAAACACCTCCTTAAAACTAACAGAATTGGACAAAACTGTTGATTGCGCATATTTGGAGGCTAAATCAAGTATATAATTATCGGATTGCATTATCGGTTGAATTTTGTTTTATCTATATTATCTGTGTGACGTCATAATTGCCATTATCGGCCGATAATTATCGGTGACCGATATTATCGTGCATCTCTAGTACAATTATAACAAAAGTCACTGTTAAATTTTAGTAATCATGATGTAGCTGAAGCTATTGATTGTTATGATAACGCCAGGTTATATGTGACAATATTACTAATAAATTCATATTATTTAAAAACTGGAGTTTTATTTTGTTTCATGTTGCACGCTGTATAACACGTAAGATTAGTCACCAATTTGTAAGGGCATACGTCACTGTTTGTAAGATTGCCAACGGCCTCGGGTTGACAGGTATGGGTACCACTGTACATATATTTAGATATAGTATTTACAGTATATAATCATTATTATATTTGCAGTGCTTACAAAAATATTAAAAGATACATGAGATTTTTTGTTCTTTAACTCATTCACACCCAGCCATTTTCACCGGAGCAACCCCCTTCACTCCCGGCCGTTTTACTGGATTTTGACTGATTTTGCAAGGCCCACAGAAAATTCTGTTCTATTGCTATATAAAAATAGAACCCACCAAAAGAAAGATTAGACTCTGTTCTTTCACTAGAAAAAAAAAAGGAAGTTCATATCTTTTTCCATTCTTTAGATATCAGCATTAGAAAATAGCTTAGTTTGAGCAATTTTCCCATTTCTGATGAAAAAACAGAGAAATTTAGCTTTTTGAAAAGCGCACATTTCAAACATAACTTTGACTTTAACACAGCTATTTTTAGCTTTTGTGACATCCCAAACATCTGAATAATGTTTTCCTTCTACAAAATAACAAACAACAAGAAAAATAGAGCTTTTGAAAGCAAAGTAACAAATTATTTACACATTTGAAATGAGAGATGACTCTGTTGTGGCTGCAACAGCCGGGATAAACGTTTCCCTCATCGCCGTCTGTCTCATCAAGATGGATTTTCTTGAGTCTTTCTTTTTGTGGTTGAGTTCGCCTGGGGAACATGTGTTCCTGGGGGGGAACTGGTTTGGCTGTGCGCGTTTCCGGCTGAGTCGCGGGACACTGGAGGGTGCAGGGGACGCGAGCGGCCGAGCACTGTGGCATGGGCTCTGCTCGGCAAGTAGCACGGACTCAACGGCGGTATGCTCGGTTGTCCAACGCCTGGCATCCCGGGCGTTCTCCCGGTTGTTCTGCTCGGTCATCCGGCGCCTGGCATCTTGGATGTCCATTCGGTCGTCTTCTGCCGGCGCCTGGGCCGCAAGGCCCGGCCGTTTATTCCGTTGAATCGGGTTGCAGGTCTTACCAAATGCGCTACCACCCTCCAGTGGCCAGTTTTATTGCTTTAAAATGGATTTTCAGCGTTGTGCTTTGGAGCTAAGTTGGATCAGAACGTAGAGATGTCTCTTGTGAGAAAAAAAAACGTAAAAGACGTATAACTACGTCTTTGGGACACTGAAACAATTTTTAAAAGAACGTATTTATACGTTTTGGGGAGCAAATGAGTTAATTATGTTTTGGGGGGGCATGTCTTATTTGTAGTATCGCTTTTAAATGCTGTTAAATCTGAATAAATACATTGAACACACTAAAAAAAAAATAATAATGAAAAAAAAATAAAATAAAATAAATAAATAAATACCTCCTTCGCGGATTTTTAATTTTCGAGGGGGCGGCGGTCCCCTTTAACAGCGGAAAATGAGATTACTGTTTTAGTCAAACGTGATGGGGGTTTTTTTTGTGTGTGTGCGTGTGTGATGTACTTTGTGCCACATAGAGGCAGTCTTGCACTAGGTTGTGTGCACTTGATTGCATTGCAACATCAGGCCAGTTCGGGTCGAGGGGGGTGGTGCTGAGGCCCCACACTGGCTGAGCAATTGTAAGCGAGCTGTTGTTATGGTTAGATGTCGAGGGAAAAGTTGGGCTCACTTGAGCATGAACATCCATCATGCTGCATTGGAGGCTCTCGGGATTTTGGAATTGAATACTCCGTCTGGAATGGTCGCTTATGAATGCACGTATTGCAACTGTGGATTAGTTTTACTTTTAAGGCGCTTTTGGGGGAGCTGAAGTTGCTCCGACAAAGTGGCAAGCGTGCGTGATTGGCAGGTATGATCTAAACCTACTCTTGAACAGGATCAACCTTGCAATTTGTCCGAGGGATTACAAGAGGACATGGCGAGTGAGAGAAAACCACGGCTCTGTGTGATGACAAAAGGGGAGCAAGGATATGGCTTTCACTTGCACGGTGAGAAAGGCAAAACTGGACAGTTTATCCGCAAAGTGGAGCCCGGCTCGGCTGCAGAGGCGGCGGGTTTACGCGCGGGGGACCGTGTGGTTGCGGTGAACGGTGTGAACGTGGAGAGAGAGACGCACGGCCAGGTATGCAATATGGTTTACAAACTGTCACAAATGCATTGTAAGTAGCCCATATTTCACCCATCAATACATCACTTACTCAAATTTCAAACCTTAGAGAAACATGACATAAGCTACTTTTTTTTTTTTTTTTTTTTAAAGACAATAATAAGTATATGTGGGCCATTATGTAGACTAATGTTGTAGTGTATTTCCTTAAATTGCAATTGTCTAATTCATTTGTGTGACACATGTATTTTAATGATGTATTATTAATATTAAGTCATATTTTTATTTATTTTTATTAAGGATCTATTTACAACATCATTAACATTCAGTTGCCCCCCCCCCCCCCAAAAAAAAAGTGTAAAATTGCTCTATGTGGTTTATCGGTGACCAAGATTTAGCCTGAATTACACAATCGGACAGTTCGCAATCGGATGCATTACTACAAATTGTATATTTTGACTCTTTGCACATTACATAAGAGACTTCTAAGGACATGAAAGTTGCCGTTTGCAAACCTGTTGATCAAGACTGTTGTATGGAAGTGTCTTGACAGTCATTCCGGAAAGGTACGTGTCACATGGTTATGATGACGGACAGAAAAAAAGGATGTGACAAAGTCACATAGGGTTACATGTTGGAAGATTGCAACATACTTGCATAATGAATTCCCTACTATCATGCCATTGAAGATTTCTGCTTTAAACTAAAAGTCCAAACAATGCAGTTCATGTACTATACTGGTTACACAGCGTAAAGGTGTCCATCTGTACCCATCATTGCAATTTGTCTCCCCTCAAAAGGTAGTACAGAGGATCAAGGCCGTGGACAATGAGACGAGGTTACTGGTTGTGGACCAGGAGACGCACGAATATTTGCGCAACCTACGCCTGACAGCCACAGAGGAGATGGCAGTCCCCGGGGAGGAGCCGCCTCCCCCGTTCTCACCCCCCGATCCTCCCAGTCCTGCCCCAACTTCACTCCCATCCTCCCCTGGCAAGACCAAGCATGAAGATGGGAGGAACGGTTCTGCGATGCTGCAGTCCATGCTGCAGAGGAGTAAGAGTTATCAGGTGCCCAAGAACACCAAGAGGTTACCATCTTTAGCTGCCAAGAAGGTAAACATGTACCTCTTTGCATAATCACTAGGTTCATTCTTACTATCATAATTATAGGGTTATAGTGGTACTTACATACTGTATATACAATAATATAGCACAGAATGTTAGTGGACTCCCATGTTCCTGTCGTTATGTATGGCAATTTCCACAAACTGTAGCCCTCAGAGCTACTAAAGCAAAACCTAACTCAATATCACAAGAATGAAATTCCCCTTGAATACATGAACACCCCCCCCATTTAAAAAAAAAAAAACGTGCTTCTGAACAGTTTTATCCCTCTGACACCCTTTAAACTCATTTAAACGTATTAAAACATGTTTTAATTAATGTTTGATTCAAGACTGTGCATGTTAAAGTGTTTCTGCGTTAGTTGTAGAAGCAGCAGGGTCTTAAAGGCATAGTTTTCCAATTTCCTTAATAGGTAAATCGCTTACAAGCCTTCTTCAATTAAGGATGTCCCGATTGCATATTTTTGCACCCGAGTCACCTGATTTTGAGGGTCCCGATCCGATTTTTTATTATTTTTTTTCATTTTAACAAAAGTTCCAAACAAGTTACAGTACTGTACTGTTTACAGTACTTCCCGCTTTTTCCGGGAGTGTTGTTGAGTATAAAATGTATATACAGTGGAACTGCTACATACGAATTTAATTAGTTCCAGGACCTGGTTTGTAAGTCAAAATGGTCGTATGTCGAGCGGGATTTTCCCATAAAACTACATTATAATTCCATTAATTATTTTCACAGCCCCAAAACCTACGCAAAATTCTTCATACATACTGCAGATACAATCACAAGTAGCAATTACACATAGCAAAACAAATAAATTATTAATACAAATCGTAATAATAGTATAATAATAATGTAACGAATCTGTTTGTAATGTGGCGGTTGTGTTTTGCATACTGTTCCTGAACGCACCGTGTGACTGACAACAGAGTCAGAAGTGCGGAAGAATGGGAAATTTTTATTTCCTCTTTTCATGCTCTGTTGTTATTTGCGTCGACTATGATAGTAGCCGTGCTTTGTTGCACAAGTTCTGAAATAAATGAATGAAAACCTGACGAAGATCACCTTGCCGATGTTACAACAATAGTAATCCTCGGAAGTTTAGATTTTTTTACATTAGGCTTAATCTTCAAGTTAGCAGGGGTAAAATTAGTCGGTGGAGTTGATTTCAACAAATTCCGTACAGTTTGTTAGCTATTTTTCAGTGCTCCGGAGTGACTAAGCTAGCGCGAGTCAATGCTCTCGTCCTAGCATGCCAATAAAAAAACTATATGAACAGATCTAACATAGTCAAATAAATTCAAATTGTATATTGTTGTTCAAAATACCCACGCGGCCAAAACAAGGTCACACCAAACTGCCTTAACTCATTTTTATCTGCCGGACTATTTTTTTGATGCTTAATGCGACCACAATAGAGAGGAGTGCTTCGGCCACTCGTGCTCATACTGCATTCGAGGAAGGTGGGAAATTGGACTTATCACACTCGGATGGTACCAGTTGCGAACTCAAAGCGTTCTGAGCATTTTTTATTTTGGCCATCAAATGACATGTTGACCTCCAGCAAACATAGCTTCTCGTAAGCGATTAAATACTGGAGGAAAAACGACAGCTAAGGTACATAGACCACACTCTAAACTGCCTTCCTTAGTTTTACTGTTGACGGTATGCTTTTCGACGGGCAGCGCATTTTGTCGAGTGACGTCTGATTGAAGCAACTCTTGAAGTCAGGGTGCTTTTTTTCTGACTTCGCGACTAGGGGCCCCCCACTTCGAGCGGTGTTGCAATGATACTTATCCTGGTCGGAGATTGGAAAACTCCTATTTACCACCTTCCTCGAATGCAGCATCAGTCTACGGAGTCTTGACTGAAGAACGGCAACATAGTGAAATGTGTTTAGAGGTTGCGGAAACAGACAGAAGAAATGGGCAAATGAGAGATTCCACAAATTCCCTATGAAGAAAAAGGAACAATACAAACTGTGGATACTTGCTGCTGGCTACGACATTAACACACCAGTGGAAAAAATATCACTCCGCTCTGCAGCCTGTTACCTACAGAGCTGCTGCATTATAAATGTTGCTGTTCATACTGTAGGTATTGACACACAATGGTAAGTTATAATAACTTCATCCTGAAAACATGTCCAAACCTATTGATTGCATGGGTCATCGGTGATTTTCATGCGTACACGTTATTTTTTTACTGGCATGCTAGGATGGGCTCATTGACTCGCGCTAGCTTAGCCACTTTGGAGCCTTGAAACTAATAAATAACTTACTTACTTCATGGAATTTGTTGAAATCAACTCCACCGAATAATTAAACTCCCACTAACTCGAAGATTAAGCCTAATGTCAAAAACAGTCTAACTCATAAAGACTGGCAAATGGAGGTTGGAGGAGGACCATCGAGATCGTAGACATATTCCGGCCATATTGTCGAGTCAGTTCACTAATGCGCACGTCACGTTCATATTTTTCTAGCATTTCCATCTTAATTTCAATGCTCAGCGTCACCTTTTTCCATTTTTTTCACCACCTGCACTAACCTTCTCGGGACACATATTGATTTTTCTCACAAGAAAATCCCTCGCGCTGCAGTCTTTCAGGAAAACGATTAAATTGTAACGCTGTTGTAAATCATTGTATTCCGAGCATGTCACGTTTTAAAAGACGAGTCAAATTTCATGTCAGCTGTCGAAAGGATCGTATGTCGAGGCATTCTTATGTCGACGTACCACTGTATTTTTGTTTCTTTTGGCAATGACATTGTATTTCTGGATTATTTTTCTACTTTTTAGCCCTTGAATTTTTTTTTTTTTTTTTATTTAAAAACCCGATCTTTTTTACCCGATTCCGATCCTCTGAAAAATCGCCCGTTGGCCCGATTTCCGATTGTGTGATCGGATCATTGACATCCCTAATCTCAATGCTTTTGCCGTAATTAAGACAATTTTAATTAACAAAAAAAATAGTTTACCATTTGGTCAGCTTTAACAACCCGATCTTTGTGCTCAAAACAGTATTGTTTTTGTCAATAATGCCGATAACAAACAATAACATAACAAAAATCGACAAACACTATTTTCATGATGATGATGAGACGACAACGACCTAAAAACCTGTTTTGTGAGACAAAAACATAACGAGCCCAATGCCAATTTTCGCCTGACGAGACGAAAATGCGCAAAAGTGTCCGTCACATGTTCACATTGTGTCATATACAGTATTATGTGTAGTTAGCCTGCATCATAGCAGTGTCTTGTTGTGTCACTCGTGACGTGTTGCGCCACCCACCCCAACTCACCAGTGTCGTCTCCAGTCACGCCAGTTTGCACACAAGAGAAGATACAGTGGGGCAAATAACTATTTAGTCAACCACTAATTGTGCAAGTTCTCCCACTTGAAAATATTAGAAAGGCCTGTAATTGTCAACATGGGTAAACCTCAACCATGAGAGACAGAATGTGGAAAAAAAAAAAAAGAAAATTACATTGTTTGATTTTTAAAGAATTTATTTGCAAATCATTGTGAAAAATAAGTATTTGGTCAATATCAAAGTTCATCTCAATACTTTGTTATGTACCCTTTGTTGCCAATAACGGAGGCCAAACGTTTTCTGTAACTCTTGACAAGCTTTTCACACACTGTTGCTGGTATTTTGGCCCATTCCTCCATGCAGATCTCCTCTATAGCAGTGATGTTTTGGGGCTGTCATTGGGCAGCACAGACTTTCAACTCCCTCCACAGATTTTCTATGGAGTTGAGATCTGGAGACTGGCTAGGCCACTCCAGGACCTTGAAATGCTTCTTACGGTTTACTAAATACTTTTTAGCCTCACTGTATAATGTTGCTTTAGCCTTTAAAGGTCTGTGCTGAGTGATCATCACACACTAAATGTAACTCGTAGAGTTACATTACCGCCTTCATAGCATTTGCGTTCACATTAGACTAATGCTAACGCTAACAGCGAGCATCCTCTTCAAACTCTCGGACAACGGGAACTCGTAACAGTGTGTCAGATACCCTTGTCAATTACAGTTACTGTTGTCACTCACAGTACAAACATACATGCAGTTTTTTTATTCTCGTCTGGTGTTTGCCACATTTGAAAACTGGTTAGGATATTAAAAATCATCATGTGTACCTTGTTTTAGTTCATCCATATCCAGCTCATGCGGCACTTTACGACCACAGAGTTTCTCACGTATTGCATGCAAATCTTCACAGGAGACTTTTTTCAAGGTCTTACAGATGTTTTGTTAGAAGAAGTCAGCAATCCAGAATGTTCAGACGCTGTGACCTTGGAAAACTGAGGATTTGGCATTGATTCTGCAAAACAGGAAATCCACAGAAATGCACACAAATATTGTTAAAAAGCCCATTTGACGCTCATCTTCGGTTATTTATACAGATCTTCATAGTTGCTTGTTCTGAGGTGAAGACAGCAACAAGCATTTCAAACTCTCTCTAAATTTATTGTTAAAATGTGTGTTGACATAAAAAATGTGAAACGCTTCCTTCAGCTGGAGTCCAAAGATGCTCTTGCACATGTGTTCCTACTTAGATGTGCCCTGTCCATATGTGACTGGCTCTGTTTCAACAAGAGTGTCAACGCGTATCAGTTATAGCCAAAATGTTTCTATGTGGTTGCCTTTTGTGACCTGTGGTGAGGAACTCCAGTGAGTCACCTCGGAGGAATTCTTAATGAATTATTCTTTTGTTTTACTATCGGCCTCGAACTTCTAAATAAAGAACAGATGAAAAGTTTAACCACATCTTTGTTCCAGTCATTGTATCAGTTTAGCAGCTTAATATATCTTTTTTTACAGCATTTTTACTCTTCGCTGTTTATGCTGACACAGCAAATTTGATCTGTTAAGTACAGCCACTTGCCCATATGGTTTATCACTACATGATCACTAAAAGTTCTAAAAGCAGAAGTTCCTTTTTTTTGTATTTTAATCTACTACTACTACTACTACTACTACTACTACTACTACTACTTCTTCTACTACTACTAAATTCTTGTCTAGATTTGCGGTAAAAAAAACTTCGGAATGTGCGGTCTGATTTAGCAAACTGGCAATAATTGGGGACAATCTTGTCATTATTCGGCACGCTTAGCCTATAAATGACTCCATGACTTCTTGATTGTCCTCATTGTGGAAAACTGAATGATACACAGTTATAAATACAGGTGAGAATTAAGGCCTGTTAAAGGGTGTGCCCTAGTGAGTGACATCAGAATGGGTAAATCTGCGACTGGCAGCTCCTTTACTATTGTAGTTTTAAATACTTTGAAACTCGGGACTCTCCCTTTTGCAACAGTATTCCGGTGCCTTTTTTTTCCACCATGACGTATTTGAAGTAACTGAAATAAAAATTTCCCTTGCAACGAAAAGCATAATAATCGAGATAGCAACAGCTTATACAAAACTCTTCATGCTCGTAAATCAAAGCACTAGTACACTCGGATTATAAACCGTATACTAGGCCTGCACAATATATCGTTAGAACATCGCCATCGCAATATGAATGTGCACAATAGTCCCATCGCAGGACAATAGTTTTTTGTTTGTTCGTTTGTTTGTTGAAAGTTTACGTAACTTTTGTTTTGCTTAATAAAAGCAGCAAGTGTGCAGAGACATGTCCTCCTAGATACCTATATTTGTATATATATATATATATATATATATATATATATATATATATATATATATATATATATACACAGCTGTGGTCACAAGTTTACATACACTTGTGAAGAACATAATGTCATGGCTCTATTGAGTTTCCAGTTATTTCTACAACTCTGATTTTTCTCTGATAGAGTAATTGGAACAGATACTTCTTTGTCACAAAAAACATTCATGAAGTTTGGTTCTTTTATGACTTTATTATGGGTGAACAGAAAAAAGTGATCAAATCTGCTGGGTCAAAAATATACATACAGCAGCGCTAATATTTGGTAACATGTCCCTTGGCCATTTTCACTTCAATTAGGCGCTTTTGGTAGCCATCCACAAGCTTCTGGCAAGCTTCTGTTTGAATCTTTGACCACTCCTATTGACAGAATTGGTGCATTTCAGTAAAATTTGATGGCTTTCTGACATGGACTTGTTTCTTCAGCATTGTCCATAAGTTCTCAATGGCGTTTAAGTCAGGACTTTGGGAAGGCCATTCGAAAACCTTAATTCTAGCCTGATTTAGCCATTCCATTACCACTTTAGATGTGTGTTTGGGGTTATTGTACTGTTGGAACACCCAACTGCGCCCAAAATCCAATCTTCGGGCTGATGACGTTAGGTTATCTTGAAGAATTTGAAGGTAATCCCCCTTCTTCATTATCCCATTTACTCTCTGTAAAGCACCAGTTTCATTGGTAGCAAAACAGCCCCACAGCATAATACTACCACCACCGTGCTTGACGGTAGGCATGGTGTACTTGGGGTTAAAGGCCTCACCTTTTCTCCTCCAAACATATTGCTGGGCATTGTGGCCAAACAGCTTGATTTTTCTTTCGTCTGACCACAGAACTTTCCTCCAGAATGTCTTATCTTTGTCCATGTGATCAGCAGCAAACTTCAGTCGAGCCTTAAGGTGCCACTTTTGGAGCAAGGGCTTCCTTCTTGCACGGCAGCCTCTCAGTCCATGGAGATGCAAAACACGCTTGACTGTGGACACTGACACCTGTGTTCCAGCAGTTTCTAATTCTTGGCAGATCTGCTTTTTGGTGATTCTCGGTTGAATCTTCATCCTCCTGACCAATTTTCTCTCAGCAGCAGGTGATAGCTTGCGTTTTCTTCCTGATCGTGGCAGTGACAAAACAGTGCCATGCACTTCATACTTACAAACAATTGTTTGCACTGCTGCTCTTGGGACCTGCAGCTGCTTTGAAATGGCTCCAAGTGACTTTCCTGACTTGTTCAAGTCAATGATTGTTCAAGTCAATAATCACTCACAAGAAATTGCTAATTCGTGTTGCTGTATGTATATTTTTGACCCAGCAGATTTGATCACTTTTTCTGTTAACCCATAATAAAGTCATAAAAGAACCAAACTTCATGAATGCTTTTTGTGACAAAAAAGTATCTGTTCCAATCACTCTGTCAGAGAAAAATCAGAGTTGTAGAAATAACTGGAAACTCAAGAGAGCCATGACATTATGTTCTTCACAAGTGTATGTAAACTTTTGACCACAACTGTATGTATATATATATATATATATATATATATATATATATATATATATATATATATATATATATATATATATATATATATATATATATATATATATATATATATATATATATATATATATTTATATATATATCTATGTATTAGGGCTGTCAAAATGTCACGTTAACGGGCGGTAATTATTTTTTTTAATTAATCACGTTAAAATATTTGACACAATTCACGCACATGCCCCGCTCAAACAGATTAAAATGACAGTACAGTGTAATGTCCGCTTTTTACTTGTTTTTTGGTGTTTGGCGCCCTCTGCTGGCGCTTGGGTCCAACTGATTTTATGGGTTAGTAACATGAGTGAGCATGGGGTAATTATTGACATCAACAATGGCGAGCTACTAGTTTATTTTTTGATTGAAAATTTTACAAATTTAATAAAACGAAAACATTAAGAGGGCTTTTAATATAAAATTTCTATAACTTGTACTAACATTTATCTTTTAAGAACTACAAGTCTTTCTATCCATGGATCGCTTTAAGAGAATGTTAATAATGTTAATGCCATCTTGTTGATTTATTGTTATAATAAACAAATACAGTACTTATGTACCGTATGTTGAATGTATATATCCATCTTGTGTCTTATCTTTCCATTCCAACAATAAATTACAGAAAAATATGGCATATTTTATAGATGGTTTGAATTGCGATTAATTCCGATTAATTAATTTTTAAGCTGTAATTAACTCGATTAAAAATGTTTATATATATATATATATATATATATACAGTATATATTGATTGATATATATATATATATATATATATATATATATATATATATATATATACAGTATATATTGATATATATATATAAAGTGACTCCAGTAGTGCCTCGCGTGCATATGGTGTCGGTGAAGACGTTATACATACTTGTATGTATGTACACACACACACACACACACACACATATATACATATATATATATATTATATATATACATATTAGAGGTGTGCATCGGCACTGCCCTCACGATTCGATTCGATTACGATTCGGAGGGCCACGATTCGATTCGATTCGATTCAGAGGGCCACGATTTGATTCGGTTCGATTCGGCAATGCATCACGATGCATTAAAGCCTGGGATGCATTAAAATGCTAAAGCAAAGCATATTTTTCGTGAATCATGAGGCAACACAAGCGGTCAGACATTAAACAACTTTTTATAGGCTCTTGTGTCATTCCTGGTTGTAGTCAAATGAAAATAGTAATATATATAAAAATAAAAAAATAAAACATCACAGCATTTAATTAGTGCTTTGAATGAGACCAGGGCTTTCTTATTTTTTTTTTTTTTTACACACAGTAGCAGCCTTTCATTTTTTACACACCGCATAAGTTTGGTCAAGATTCCCACCAACCTCATAGAAGCCAAAATGTCTCCATATGCCTGCTTTCAATGTCTTTGGTGCGTCAATAATCTTTCGCGCTCCCTCTTTCTCCGCTTCAGCCATTGCTGTTATGTCTTATCTCTCTGCTTTCTCGATTGCCACTGAGCAATTGCGCATGTCTGTGATGTTACTCCCGTGAGGAAGCAGATTTGGGTTCCTCGTCCCCCCTGCATTGCTTGTACAGTAGCTCCCTCTACAGGTAAACATGAGAATAATAATACAAATGGGGAACCAAATCCATTGCATCACCAGAAGATTTTTGAACGGACTTATATATTTTAATATGTGCTGAATCGATTCGGCTTGTTGCCCGCATCGAATCGCATCGTCCATGGCCCGCATCGGGATGCATCGCCGCATCGATTATTGCTGACACCAGTAATATATATATATATATATATATATATATATATATATATATATATATATATATATATATACAGTGCCTTGCAAAAGTATTCGGCCCCCTTGAACCTTGCAACCTTTCGCCACATTTCAGGCTTCAAACATAAAGATATAAAATTTTAATTTTTTGTCAAAAATCAACAACAAGTGGGGCACAATCGTGAAGTGGAACAAAATTTATTGGATAATTTAAACTTTTTTAACAAATAAAAAACTGAAAAGTGGGGCGTGCAATATTATTCGGCCCCCTTGCGTTAATACTTTGTAGCGCCACCTTTTGCTCCAATTACAGCTGCAAGTTGCTTGGGGTATGTTTCTATCAGTTTTGCACATCGAGAGACTGACATTCTTGCCCATTTTTCCTTGCAAAACAGCTCGAGCTCAGTGAGGTTGGATGGAGAGTGTTTGTGAACAGCAGTCTTCAGCTCTTTCCACACATTCTCGATTGGATTCAGGTCTGGACTTTGGCTTGGCCATTCTAACACCTGGATACGTTTATTTTTGAACCATTCCATTGTAGATTTGGCTTTATGTTTTGGATCATTGTCCTGTTGGAAGATAAATCTCCGTCCCAGTCTCAGGTCTTGTGCAGATAACAACAGGTTTTCTTCCAGAATGTTCCTGTATTTGGCTGCATCCATCTTCCTGTCAATTTTAGCCATCTTCCCTGTCCCTGCTGAAGAAAAGCAGGCCCAAACCATGATGCTGTCACCACCATGTTTGACAGTGGGGATGGTGTGTTCAGGGTGATGAGCTGTGTTGCTTTTACGCCAAACATATCGTTTTGCATTGTGGCCAAAAAGTTCAATTTTGGTTTCATCTGACCAGAGCACCTTCTTCCACATGTTTGCTGTGTCTCCCAGGTGGCTTTTGGCAAACTTTAAACGAGACTTTTTATGGATATCTTTGAGAAATGGCTTTCTTCTTGCCACTCTTCCATAAAGGCCAGATTTGTGCAGTGTACGACTGATTGTTGTCCTATGGACAGACTCTCCCACCTCAGCTGTAGATCTCTGCAGTTCATCCAGAGTGATCATGGGCCTCTTGGCTGCATCTCTAATCAGTTTTCTCCTTGTTTGAGAAGAAAGTTTGGAAGGACGGCTGGGTCTTGGTAGATTTGCAGTGGTCTGATGCTCCTTCCATTTCAATATGATGGCTTGCACAGTGCTCCTTGAGATGTTTAAAGCTTGGGAAATCTTTTTGTATCCAAATCCGGCTTTAAAGTTCTCCACAACAGTATCTCGGACCTGCCTGGTGTGTTCCTTGGTTTTCATAATGCTCTCTGCACTTTAAACAGAACCCTGAGACTATCACAGAGCAGGTGCATTTATACGGAGACTTGATTACACACAGGTGGATTCTATTTATCATCATCGGTCATTTAGGACAACATTGGATCATTCAGAGATCCTCACTGAACTTCTGGAGTGAGTTTGCTGCACTGAAAGTAAAGGGGTCGAATAATATTGCACGCCCCACTTTTCAGTTTTTTATTTGTTAAAAAAGTTTAAATTATCCAATAAATGTTGTTCCACTTCACGATTGTGTCGCACTTGTTGTTGATTCTTGACAAAAAAATTAAATTTAATATCTTTATGTTTGAAGCCTGAAATGTGGCGAAAAGCTGCAAGATTCAAGGGGGCCGAATACTTTTGCAAGGCACTGTATATATATATGTGTGTATATATATATATATATATATATATATATATATATATATATATATATATATATATATATATATATATATATATATATATATATATATATATATATATATATATATATATATATATATATATATACATGTATATGTATATGTACGGCTTTTGGTCTTATTTCTATTTCTGAAAGGTTGCAACCCTACTTTTGAAACAGCTCTCAAATTACTGCTCCATTTTTATTTCTGAAAGGTTGCAACCCTACTTTTAAAACAGGTTCAAATTACTGCAGCTTTTTTTCAGTAAAAGACAATAAAAATAAAGTAGACGAACTGAACTGACCAGAGATTGTTGCTCTGGTCCAGCCACCTTCCTCTGGATAGCAGTCCTGCTGTTGCAGCCTCAAACTCTTTGTGTTCATTCACATGTTTCGTCTTTAAATGTTTTATCCGGTTCGAGATATTGAAATTGGCCGATTTAACGCCACCTTGCATGCAGCCATTGTATGCGACGGAGATTATAAGATAAAATATTACCAGACCGCCGACATTTTCCTCTCGTACTTTGTTTTTCCTCCAAATGAAAAAGCTGCCCAGGCATTGGTTAAGAGCAGTTATGGTCCCGCTCTCATTGGTCTGGAGCAGCCTAATAGCGATAGCTACTTGGCATGCAAAGTGATCACGTGTCATCACGTAACAGAGAGTGTGGTGAGCGTCAGGAGAAAAAAAAGCTGCGGTCAAGTGTTGTAATACTGGACCAGTAAATGGTATCAGCACCCTCTTTGTTGGTATTCGCCGATACCGATACCACCGTTTCGGGACGGATCGGCCCTACCCCCCTGTCGATACTGGTATCAGTATCGGTGCATCTTTATAGCAAATCGCTCACACATAATTCCACAAACTGAAGCTTTAAACTTGATATTAAATGCATACATGAACATATATTAGCTGAAACTAGGCCTGTCGCGAAAACAAATTTTAGTGTGCGATAATTTATCTATATAAATTATTGCGATATGCGATATTATTGCGCCCCCCCCCCCAATTTTCTTTAAACCAGTTTACAATAACACAGTGAGAATACAGTATATATTAATAGATCAAGTACACCCACTTAAACACGATAAATATTTACTCTTAAATTCAAAAATTCTTTTTAAGAAATCACAACTAAAAACAATAGACAATGCCTCTTAAGAAAAAGACAACAATATTAATACCGCTGAGAAACACAGAACAAATAAAATGTGTTTTTCAAGAAAAAAAAGATCAAATTGCATTCAATAGCTTATGCAATTAGGCAAATGAAAACTTTTCCCCTCATAGCTTCTACTATGGCGTTCCATAGGGATGCAACGATACAGTTAAGTCACAGTTCGATACGATTTTCGATATGGGGGACACGATTTTCGATCCGATTTAATACATTTAATGCTCTGGGGGAAAAAAATAACAATTGTATTTTTTGTTTTGTTTCGTTTTTTTTTTTTTTTTTTTTTTTTTTTTTTTTTTTTGCTAACGAGCAAAAATTAAATTGCCATCATATAAACATGCATTTTAATGCATAATACTTATGTGCTTACTTTTTACTGATCTGAAGACATTTTGTATAAAAGTGCTGAGAGCAATCTTCACTGTTTGTAAAGTGAGGTGGGGCACACTGTTGATTGCTACAGCTCTCTTAGCAGCTAGGTTTACTACATGAGCAAGACATCCTATTTGTGGTCCGAATCCATCTGTGTCACGTACTGAATTAATAATATTTGCAGCATTATCTATAGTCACTGGTATGGATTGATTTGGCCTTCTTAACTTCCATTCAGTCATGGTGGTTTATAATTCATCGATGTAGTATATGGACTACGTTTCCCATAATCACTCTAGGCTCACGTAGCCAATGGCACGGAACGTAGCACATCTAGTTTGCTTTTTCATGATATCTAGTGTGTGCGCCCATAAAAAAGTTAGCAAACGCCACAGTCACGTCTGCTCATTACTGCACAACACCAGCATATGACAATCGACTTTCATAAACAGGACGAGTTTGAAGCACAGCGCTCTTAATTTGCCACTCAATGTTCATCATGTCAGTTGTCAAAGCGAGGCTGTTCGTAGCAGCCAAGTCAGTAACAAAGTTTTGGCGGACTTCATTGTAAATATCCGGTATTGTGCCGAAAAATAGCCGCCCCGCGTGAAAGGCCACCCCTGACGTGAGCGCTCACACGTCAACAACACCAGCATACCAGAGATGGTCCGCAGTCAATCCGGAGCACTGACGCGGCCGGTAAACGTTGAACAATAGGATATAATGGGAACGATTGGCTCCGGGGCTATTTTTTTCCGGACCTGGAACGAAGATGCATTTTGCGTAGTTGGTAACAAGGAATCTGAACTTTTAACAGCACGTCTGCCGCACGCGCGCACACACGTGCACGCGAGGCGAAAAATCGCAGCGGAAAAATTACCGCCTTCATTTTTATTTATCGTGCGATAAATGGAATTATTGCATATTGCGACAGGCTTAGCTGAAACAACTTACAGCCTAATTTGGACCAAACCAGAGCGCAGCTATCCACGTCAGACGAGTCTGCTCGTCAGTCATACAGTCCAGCCAGACCCAACACTACCACCAGAGAGCGGTGCATTTATCATAAAACCAATTAAAATACTTTTTGACTTTTTGGATAGTTATTTTGTATGGGTACTTAACTGGTTAATTCCAATTTACTCAGAAATCGCCAGTGTAGGAATGGAACTAGTTCGTTACCTGGGGACTACCTGTACAAAGGGGTCATGGTGAGTCAACCAAAGTCATGCCAAACAGAGCTATTCAAGTCATCGGCTGAAAATTCTTCTAGTGTTAATATTGCAAAACCCCAAAGAGTCGCAATGTCATTTTTTCCCCAATATCATGCAGCCCTACGGTTTACAGTATGTTTTGTGCATGCTTGTTTGCTCCATCAGTTGCCATTTGATTGACACTATCCGCCGACAACCACCACTACTTTGGTTCTGTCTTATATTGTTGCATTCCACACCTTTAGGCTCTTTCTGATTTGTGATGTTTACAGACAGACACAGACAGTCACTTGTTCTGTTAGAACTTCCTTTGCACGTGTCAACATACTGCAAATTGTACGTCTACACCCTCCTTTACCTGGGTGTTTCAAACGTGTCAGTTTACCTGAGCACATACCTGAGGTGCCAGAGCGCTTGTCTGTACCCCCCCACAGAAAATGCTCACATAAGCACAGAAGGTGTGTCAAAGGTTGTGTGTCAGGTGTCAGTTTCTCAGTACATTTTTTTAATGAATGAATGTCAGATAACATGTAATCCCTCTTCCACCAGATATGCATGCTCAGCATTTAATCAGCTAGACATGTTCCTGGCACTTACATTGAAGGTGTTATATTGTGAGGCTTCTGGCGTTATCTTGTGAACATGTTGTGGTCTTTTTTAGTATTTTTTTCCAGTTTTGTTCCACTTCTGATCTGACACTGTTTGGAACGAAACAGGATAGTTGTTGCAAAAAGATGTATTGTTCCAAATCTCAGTTAAACACACTGGAAATAATGTCCAAATTTGTTAAAAGCCGCAATTTAAGTGGAAAATTACGATAGTGAATGAATGTTGAATTAGGCTTCTTTTTTAGTCGAGAATAAGAAGTTATTTTCATATTTTCTCTGTCATGGGTCGCCACTCTTAAGGCATTCACAAAATTAGTTTGGCATCTTTTTAAGTGTTATCAGGGCTTGGGACCTGCAGTGGTTAGGAACTGGTCCATTAACTCAAAAGGAAACCACCTTTTTGCCATTTCCACCTTCTTGAAAGGTAGCAGCATCCACAACTTAAGTATCAGTGGCAAACTAAGCTATTTTTTGGATTCTGGCATGGTCATATGCTTTCCGAGAAATCTGTAGCTTTATCATCACTAAATAACTGCTTCGTTCTACATCCAAATCAGTTCATTTGTTACTCTAGCGTTGGAATAGAATTATGATAAACTAATTTTTGACAATGAAAAGAAGCAAACATTCTTCTTGACTTCTACTACGACAGCAAGAGAAAGAAGATACAGCTGCAGTACTAGTAGTCAACACCGCTTATCACTTACCGTTTTTTGGACTATACCTGTAAGTGGACTCAGGGCTGGCCTAGCCTATACGTAGACTATGCAGCTGCTTAGGGCCACTGACCACTCGGGGGCTCCCAATCTGGCAATTGTTTAATTTATATTCTATTTTGTTTACTACAGTTTGCTTTATTTGACCTATGTGAGTTTTGATACTTGATTACAAGCTTAAAAAAATAAAAGTTCTTCCTTAACTTCTTTCTTTCCTCTTTTAGAAAAACGTTTGGCGCTATCTACTGTAAGTACTGACAATCATTTGGGGTGAGAAGTTTGAAGTATGCAGTGCAACAAAATCTGATTAATATACAAAATATGGACGTATGGGTTGGATTGCATGTATGGGTTTCACAGTACACTGTGACGAAATGGTGGGCCAAAAATATGGGCCAGTTTGCATTATTTTGCTTAGGGCCCCCAAATGGCCTGGGCCGGCCCTGAGTGGACTATAAGCAGTTATTTTTCATACTTTGGCCGGGGGTGTGACTTATTCAATATCATTTCACATGTTAATTTTACACTAAACCGTAATAAGGAGCTTGTTAGCATGTTTTTTATGCTATAGTTGTCTGAATACTTCGTAATAGGTATGTTACATTAACATACCGCGCACGTTCTTAGTCCGTTGTTTATGCATCATGTAACGTTAGCATACCATACACTGATATAGCCTGTTGTTCTCTATTCTATTTTTAAGTTGCCTTTCAAGATGACATATCTGTTGTTGGTGTTGGATTTTATCAAATAAATTTTCCCCCAAAATGCAACCTAAATGTTACATGTTTTTTTCCCTCTTCATTGCACATTTTTGGCTGGTGCGACTTAGACAGGTAGTTCCCAGGTTACGACGTACCCGACTTACAGTACGTGATTTCGACTTCACAACGCCGGAACCTCGTCCACCATTTTAGCCGGGGTCGACTGACACGGAGATGCCACGGACATTAACCGGGTCATGTTCTAGTATAATGTCCGGGACTTAACCAGGACACGGCATGTATGAAACCAGACGGTTAAATCTCGGATCACAGCGCGAAGGCTGTTAACGTAAATATTATGGCGGGCCGATCGTCATTTCCTCTTTCTTCACAGTGAGACAAAAAGTAGCAAACATCGCAATTATCAACGTGGCAAACTGCAAAGATAGCAAAATTAAACTGGAACATAACGAAATAAATTGCCACTGGATCTTAGAGCCGAGCAAGCGACAGTATCATCCATCTTTGGAAATGTGTGGTTTATTTTGTTGCCGATTTCAACCAAAAATGATATAATGTCCGGGTTATAAAATCTCGTCCCCCTCCCTCCCTGCACGATGAGCGCCGAGTCGCCAACATGGGTAATTCCTGGTACATGTCCCTATGTCTGAAAATCATCACACGGGTAAATCCCACGTCACATTACATGGGAATTTAGCGGGATATTAGTCTGGAAGGGGCTTTAGTGGCTTTTTTCTTTCTTTTTTGTTTTTTTTAAGTTGTGTGACAGAAACATCTAGGGTTGTGCATCGTTTGAATTTAAACGGTTCCGATTCTACGTTTGGATTCCTGTTCCAAACGGTTCTCTATTTGGATTTTTCTAATAGGCAGAGTCAAAAAATTGCATCGTTTATATTAAGTTCTTAACTTCTTAATGATTTTTTTTTAAACTTTCATTTAACTATGAATTTCTCACAGGGCTATTTATAACTTGTATATAAATATCGGTCTTTGAACTTGAATATGATGTTTTTTTTTCCACAGGAGTGCAGTTTCACAAAGATGTTTATTTTTCAAAAGCTCTCGGAGAAAACATTTACACATATTCTTTTGCCTATGTTTTAGAGTGTCTTATGATGCAGGCATTTTTACATGTTATTGAGCTCCCACGCTAACTTTGTAAAACCCAGTCCAGATTAAAAGCGGGTACAGTATAAAGTTTTTGTTGAGGAAAATTATCATATCTGCCTTCTCAGGCAGGAAGTGTGAGCGTTCTGGACAGATACTGTCTCCTGCAGTGGAGAACACACGTTCACTGGGTGTAAATGAAGCTTGAACGCATAAATATGAAAAAGCGAGAAAAAGTCGCAAATATTACATAGGGGTAAGGTAGCTGTGAGCTGCTCCACACTTTAAATACTTGTACTTTAGCTGGGAGCTACGATGAAGCATTAGTATAAATCCATATCTTCTGTTGATTATAGTTTGATGTAGATGAGCCAAATAATAAGGATTTCCTTATTTGTAAAACCGATTCTAAAACAAAAGATGCTCTTAACACTGTTGAGTTTAACGGAGGCGGCAACGCGCTACGTAAGTACGTAGCTGCTTATAAAGCTACATTTGCTCAATGTAATAATACGACTTATTCTTGTACTATTCCATCCAGCCATCCATCCATCCATCCATCCATTAATCATCTACTGCTTAATCCAGGCTCGGGTCGCGGGGGCAGCAGAAGACAGACGTAATTTATTGTTTCACTTGCTTAGTTCTGACTGGTTAGAGGAGCAGCATGTCAAATATGCGGCACTTAGCTATGCACTACTCGGCACTTGTATTCCATGAAGCCAAAGATGTGTACCGTATTTTTCGGACTATTAGTCGAGTTTTTTTCATACTTTGGCTGGGAGTGCGACTTATACTCAGGAGCGACTTATGTGTGAAATTATTAACACATTATGAATAGGGCTGTCAAAATTATCGCGTTAACGGGCGCTAATTAATTTTTTAAATTAATCACGTTAAAATATTTGACGCAATTAACGCAGATTACCCGCTCAGACAGACTTAAATGACGGTACAGTGAAACACCACTTGTTAATTGTGTTTTATGGAGTTTTGCCGCCCTCTGCTGGCGCTTGGGTGCGACTGATTTTAAAGGCTTCAGCCATTCATGAGCATTGTGTAATTATTGACATCAACAATGGCGGGCTACTAGTTTATTTTTTGATTGAAAATTTTACAAATTTCATTACAACGAAAACATTAAGAGGGGTTTTAATATAAAATTTCTATAAATTTTACTAAAATTTTTCTTTTAAGAACTACAAGTCTTTCTATCCATGGAACGCTTTAACAGAATGTTAATAATGTTAATGCCATCTTATTGATTTATTGTTATAATAAACAAATACAGTCCTTATGTACCGTATGTTGAATGTATATATCCATCTTGTCTTGTCTTTCCATTCCAAAAATAATTTACAGAAAAATATGGCATATTTTAGAGATGGTTTGAATTGTGATTAATTGCGATTAATTACGATTAATTAATTTTTAAGCTGTAATTAACTCGATTAAAACTTTTAATCGTTTGACAGCCCTAATTATGATATCATTTCACGTTATTTTGGTGTTTTGGAGTGACACTGATGGTTTGTTAAACTTGTTAGCATGTTCTTTATGCTATAGTTATCTAAATAACTCTTAATACATTGTATTATTGACTTTTTTATATTGAAATGCATGCTTTTAGTTTGTGGCGCTTTCACGCCCTCGTGGGGGCGCACTCGCACTTGTTTACGTGAAGAAGAGCGCTCACACGCCACAAGACCGACAGTTACGCAGCTCTGAGTGAGTGGGCGAGTTAGCAAGAGAGAAACACGGCTGCGAACCTACGTTCATTGTTTATGCTTGTAAAATATCTCTACAGAGGCAACGCCTGTGTGTATCATCTTTTCTGATGTTGTTGTTTGTTTTCCACCCGCGATCGGACACTTAGAGTCAGTTGTGTGGTTGTTTGAACGATGTGCTAATGCTAGCGAATGCATGCTAACTGTTTGTGTCATTGCTGTAATAGCACCTAATTATCATTTATTTACGTTGATGCGAACCTGTTTGCAGTGGCGGAGCTAGACTTTTATTCTTGGGGTGGCCAGGGGGTGGCCGAGGCTATTTCAGGGGGTCCACAGACTATAACAATACATTTGTTTCTTGACTTATCAATTGCAATCAGAGTGTCAAATGTTGAAATGTACATACTAAGCACACAGGTGATGAGATTTATGTATATAATTTGTTTATTAACTTGATAATAACTATTTTTTACAAAAATGGTGAAAATGCACCAACACATTCACAGTTACTCATACGACCCCCCCCCCCCCCCCTATCAACATTTTAACGATGTAAAAAATGTAAAACACAACTTGGTAACAACTTTTCAATCAGTCATTAATAATAACTATTTTTTACAAAAATGGTGAAAATGCACCAACACATTCAAAGTTACTCACACGACCCCCCCCCACACACACACACTTCTCTCTTATCAATATCTTATCAAATATATTAAGATAACTATTAAGATAAATATATTTCCATACAATGGCTTCCATACTAGTGGTATGGAAGCCATTGTATGGAAATACTGTATATAGTAGAACTACTACTATAGAACTAAATATAAAAAATCAAGTTCCATACTTTCCATACTCACGTAGGAAACCTGTATCTGAAAAATTACTGCTGAAGTGAGCATGTGACTGCTTCTCAGACCAGAGAAGCTGCTTCTCTGCTCTGACTGACCTGGTGATGGGCAGTGTGTGCCAGATTCTTTCTCATCCTGAGCCTGATTCGTCCCAGACTTGGATCGCTTTAAAAAGAGGTTATAAATCTTGGCCCCCTGCCTTTTCATTCTGAACTGTCCCTATGAAACAATGAGCCAGTCCTGTTAACGTTACTCCTAGCATCACTCATAATCACACAATGTTGGTAAATGATTAAATCCCTACTTCAAGCCTTAAAAAATTCGGGGCAAATAAACCACCGTAGACATAAATTTAATATTCTGACTTTTAAGCTAGTTGACAGCAGGCCCGGCCAACTACCGTGTTCACGTGACGTTTCATTTAAGGCAAGAGAGCATGAGACAGCTGGCTAATGCTCTACAATTATTGGAGAAACATGTATGTAAATAGCGACCCAAATGAATTAAATATAGACGTTAATATCGAGCGGCTGTTGGAAGCTAGACGACATGAGATAACGTTAACGCTTGCTTGATGCCGTGGCTCTCTGTTTTAGCGACAACAAAAAATCTCCTTCCTACAAATTTAAGCATTGACTCATTAGGACACCAGCAAAAAACTTACATTACGACGAGGATTTCAGTGGCTTGAAGGCAGGGTATCCAAGTTCGTCTCCTTGTTTGTTCTTGTCACTTTGTTTATCTTCCGTGTTCCGTTCCGTCAACGATGTCCAAGTACTCAAATTTCAAATCTTCCTCCGTTTCAGTGGCGATTCTTCTTCTCCTCATGAAAGCGAATTTGCAACGCTTTAAGGTACATAGCGCCAACTACTGTACAGGAAGGACTTAGCAGTCGGTGCAGCGATATGTCATTGTCAATCATCTGGGGTGGCACCTGGGGGGTCCAATCAGATTTTAGGGGGGTCCAGTGCTACCCCGGCCCCCCCTCTAGCTCCGCCACTGCCTGTTTGGTATCAAGTACGAAATTGATTCAGCAAATTATACGGACGTCCAGCAGCGTCATTTGGGAGTTTAGCCCGCTGTATAGCCAGGAACGGGCCGTAGCTTCCTGGTGAGGACAGTATATTTGCATTTCGTTGTTCATGCACTGTACACTGTACACTTCTTCAGCATGTTGTTCCCTATTGTATTTTTATATTAAATTGCCTTTGAAGATGACGTATCTGTTCTATGTGTTGGATTTTATCCCCCAAAAATGCGACTTATACTCTGATGCGACCTATATATGTTTTTTTTCTCTTCGTTGGGCATTTTATGGCTGGTGCGACTTATACTCAGGTGCGACTTGTAGTCCAAAAATACGGTAATCATATTATTTGTGCCACCTTTGCATGCATGATATAGCTGTGTTGCAAATGTTGCACTGAGCTGACTGGTCATTTTTCTTTGTGAAGTT
The DNA here is from genome assembly GCF_030265065.1 of Corythoichthys intestinalis. Lineage (NCBI taxonomy): Eukaryota > Metazoa > Chordata > Actinopteri > Syngnathiformes > Syngnathidae > Corythoichthys > Corythoichthys intestinalis. The sequence goes on from NC_080410.1 coordinate 21,524,733, forward strand.
GAGCCAAACTTTTCAACGCCACCACATTGTGTCCATGGGTGAAATCAAGTTGTAATGCACAAACACACGCTTCATGTGGCTTTTCTTTGTGGTGTTGGGCAGCTAATTTTTTCCAGTCGGCCGTAAGGGCACCGAAACATCGAATCGAAATTGTAAAATTCGAACGGTTCCGGGAGAACCGGAGTGTTAGTCCTGGATCCCATCGATGCTCGATGCCAAACCCTACTACCTGTAGTCTGAAAAATACAGTACTTTATTTTCCTGCATTCATTTATTCACAGTTTCACAGTTCAAGGGCAATGAATGCGCTTTGGCAGTGGCACGATTGTGTTCATAAGATGTGTTGCTCCTGTCTTGAGGCCTGATCTAACAAGTGGTGAATTCCATTGTGGTAGAATCATGCTCATCATCTGTGGTGTCTAATAAACACATACTTCCTAAATATGATCCCTACTTCATTTTAACATTAGAAAAAGATGTGGTCTGTCAACACTCATGTAACAGCATGGGAGTTATCTGGATACAATCAGCACCTACCTGTCTTGCCATCTGCTTCTCACATGTTCAGGGAGCACAAGTCAGGGTTGTTTGGGGGGATAAGATTGATTTTGGACAGTAACAGTGTGTATTTGTTTTTTCTTCAAATGCCACCAAAAGTGATTTAAAATAAAACGTAGAATTGATGCTTTTGGCTTATTTTCTCCTTCTGCTGTGAATTTGAATTACTTTATGACTAGTAGATGTCCAATCCATTTGATCACTACAAATGTTTGTTCATTTGCTGCCACCCTCCCAGTTCAAATGGATTGGACGTCTAACAGTGTCAATGGCAGCGAATTACTTACTCAGTTTAGTAGCATCTGTTTGAAATGGAGCAATGAGTGTATACAGTTTATTTCAGAAATACAGTACTGTACATTCTAGAGCTGCAGCTATCCATTATTTTACTGGTCGATTAATCGATGAACTAGTTAGTTCGATTAATCGAGTAATCGGATAAGGAACATGACAAATTGAAATACTTGAGCTGAGCCTCAAACGGTATAAGAAAAAAATAATAATAAATAAATGAGGATCGATGTACAACAAAATAATAATTGGTTAACTTACATAACAAAAGTCCGCTATCTTCAATGCTATAAAATATTCCCCAAAAAACGGCCGAATATACCTATAAACTAAATTATGAATGCATTAAAAAACATTCATTAAAACAAAAACTTAGCTTATGTTGGTCTTAACAGGGAGCAGTTGGATTCAGCCATGTGAAATGAGGCAGACCAAAGGGCAGTGTATCCACCCTAATAAATAAAACTTAATACAAACACTTTCAAAATAAACCATTAAAACGCCACTTTAATTAAACAAATACTCGAAGCAACAAAATCTATTTAGAATATTTTTTTCTAATCGAATACTCGAGTTAATCGATTAATCGTTGCAGCACTAGTACATTCCCATGTCATAATGGCACTTACCATGTTGGAGAGATGATGTTGTTTACTTCAAATCACAAGCCATTCTTTTTCTCTGCCGTAGTTTCTCTTCCCATTATTCCGATTCTGCAATTGACCTCGGTTTGTTCTGACTGAATAATGTCTGTTTACATTCTCACTCATCAAGGGCATGGGAACCTGCAAAGAGGCAGTGAGACTTGTCAAGATGTTTCAAATTGACTCCCAAAGCCTTCAGTTCTAAATGTTACGGTGCGGAGTCTTTCTATCTATGCCTCAGTCGGACGGTCCCTAGGGTTGTCTATATGAGGATGTTGTAGTTGACCGGTTACTGAAACATCCGTTCTGCATAGCAATTGGTTGTTTGCTTGCCTTAGACACTGCAGATAGTTGTTGTGGAAAAATTCTTAAGTCAAGGCTTAGAGTCTCTTCCCATATTTATTGCTTTAGTTCAAATCCATCCAACAATCATGATGAAAAAAATAGGTCTAGTAGGTTGTATATACAGTACATCTAGCCGTAAGTACAAACAGCATGGAAGCAAAGGAATTTTGCACATAAAACAACATCGAACAACTTGATCAACATCAGCTTGTGCATCACGTTTACCATGAAATACGACTTAAGTGACTCACTGAAAGCAAATGAGTGTTCCCTTTTGACTAACATCTGGAGCTCGTATTTAGCCCCCCTTGTCTCGAATACCAAATACGTTACATCAAGACGCAGGGGTCTGGATCATGCACTTGTGTGTGCGTTGGTCTCTTGGATGCAAAAGTCTCTCGAGGGGGGAAATGCAAGACTGATATTTAACTCCTCACTTAGGTGTGTAATGCAGAAACAAACGAGTGAGTTGCATGAAAGGATTGTGTGAACACAGCTGTGTGTCTTTCAGTGTTGATCATAAATGTAAATGTGTGTTCACCCTGAGGACATACTCTATTCACAATATAATTACCGGAGCACAATCCCCCTTTTTTTTTTCTTTTTTACCGAGTCATGAATGGGTTGTATTTTGTACGTCACACATAATGGCAAATAATGATGTAGCTCATGAAAATCATTAAAGTCATTAATATGAATGTGGTTAAACAGGCCTGGCATTTAATGTAAGGCGTTACAGTATCACTTTACCTAACATTACCGTACATTTTTGCTAGTTAGTCGTTAAAGTTTGAATGTCTTCGTTTAGAAGGTACAGTAAAATGTTACTTATAAATATAACAGTTTAACCCTGATTGGATTAATTTAATTTTCAATACGAAAAGGTTGTACAGTAAACACTGACATACAGTGGGGCAGATAAGTATTTAGTCAACCACCAATTGTGCAAGTTCTCCTACTTAAAAAGATTAGAGAGGCCTGTAATTGTCAACATGGGTAAACCTCAACCATGAGAGACAGAATGTGGAAAAAAAAACTGAAAATCGCATTGTTTGATTTTTAAAGAATTTATTTCCAAATTAGAGTGCACAAGAAGTATTTGGTTAGTTACAAACAAGCAAGATTTCTGGCTGTCAAAGAGGTCTAACTTCTTCTAACGAGGTCTAACAAGGTCTAACGAGGCTCCACTCGTTACCTGTATTAATGGCACCTGTTTTAACTCATTATCGGTATAAAAGACAGCTGTCCACAATCTCAGTCAGTCACACTCCAAACTCCACTATGGCCAAGACCAAAGACCTGTCGAAGGACACCAGAGACAAAATTGTAGACCTGCACCAGGCTGGGAAGACTGAATCTGCAATAGGTAAAACGCTTGGTGTGAAGAAATCAACTGTGGGAGCAATTACTAGAACATGGAAGAGATACAAGACCACTGATAATCTCCCTCGATCTGGGGCTCCATGCAAGATCTCGCCCCGTGGCGCAATATGATAACAAGAACGGTGAGCAAAAATCCCAGAACCACACGGGGGGACCTAGTGAATGACCTACAGTGAGCTGGGACCACAGTAACAAAGGCACCGCCAGGGACTCAAATCTTGCACTGCCAGACGTGTCCCCCTGCTGAAGAAATTACACATCTAGGCTCGTCTGCGGTTCGCTAGAGAGCATTTGGATGATCCAGAAGAGGACTGGGAGAATGTGTTATGGTCAGATGAAACCAAAATAGAACTTTTTGGCAGAAACACAGGTTCTCGTGTTTGGAGGAGAAAGAATACTTAATTGCATCCGAAGAACACCATACCAACTGTGAAGCATGAGAGTGGAAACATCATGCTTTGGGGCTGTTTATCTGCAAAGGAATCAGGACGACTGATCTGTGTAAAGGAAAGAATGAATGTGGCCATGTATCGAGATATTTTGAGTGAAAATCTCCTTCCATCAGCAAGGGCATTGAAGATGAGACGTTGCTGGGTCTTTCACCATGACAATGATCCCAAACACACAGCCAGGGCAACAAAGGAGTGGCTTCGTAAGAAGCATTTCAAGGTCCTGGAGTGGCCTCGCCAGTCTCCAGATCTCAACCCCATAGAAAATCTGTGGAGGGAGTTGAAAGTCCGTGTTGCCCAACGACAGCCCCAAAACATCACTGCTCTAGAGGAGATCTGCATGGAGGAATGGGCCAAAATGCCAGCAACAGTGTGTGAAAAGTTACAGAAAACGTTTGGACTCCGTTATTGCCAACAAAGGGTACATAAAAAAGTATTGAGATGAACTTTTGGTATTGACAAAATACTTATTTTCCACCATGATTTGCAAATAAATTCTTTAAAAATCAAACAATGTGATTTTCTGTTGTTGTTTTTTCCACATTCTGTCTCTCATGGTTGAGGTTTACCCATGTTGACAATTACAGGCCTCTAATATTTTCAAGTGGGAGAACTTGCACAATTAGTGGTTGAAAAAATACTTATTCACCCCACTGTATGCGGGATTCGACATTTCAAATCACCTTGCAAATTCACTTTGTTATTGCAGTGTTTCTGTGATTGGGATTCTAAATATATTACATTAGTTTTGTTTTATAGCATCATATGATGATAAATGATATGTGCAAGGTTTCCAAGCTACTGCAGTTTGTATTATTTGCTGATGACACGAATATTTTTCACTCAGGGAATAACATATTATAATTGCAGGGGGAAATAATAACAGGAATGAACAAATTAAAAACATGGTTCTGTAATAATAAATTATCATTAAATTTAGAGAAGACAAAAATAATATTATTTGGGAACTGTAAAAACGATGTACAGTTGAAGATAATAGTAGATGGGATAGAAATTGAGAGAGTACATGAAATCAGGTTTTTGGGGGTAATTATTGATGAAAAACTTAACTGGAAACAACATATCAAATATATACAGGGCAAAACTTCACGGAACATTACAATAATAAATAAAGCAAAGTGGGTATTGGATTCCAAATCACTCCACACTCTATATCAGGGGTGTCCAAACTTTTTGCAAAGGGGGCCAGATTTGGCGTGGTAAAAATGTGGCTGACGTCCTTTACGTAGAACAATATATTTAAGCAAAATTTAGCAAGCCATTCAGTGTGTCACATTTGCTTTATTATTTTTTTAATGAATAATTTCAACAATCTCGCAACTAGCCTTTGCGGCGTTTTCTTTCGACTCTCAGGCTCTTGCGAAATACTACTGCTGTGAAATTAAACTAGCTTCAAGTTGCTTCAATTTCTCGCTGCGTATCTTCCCTGTAATCTTGTCGTACATGTCAGCGTGTCTTGTTTGGTAATATCGCCTCACATTGAAATCTTTAAAATCAGCGACTGTCTCTTTGCAAATGAGGCAAGACACAGTTGTTGCATATTTTAGTGAAGTGATAGTCCAATTTCCACCTATCCTTGAAGCGTCGGCTGTCACAGTCAACTTTTTTGTTGTTGATTGTCGCCATTTTAGAAAATTGGAAGTAGAGGGTCACACCGAGTAATGTTGCTTAGCCCTTAAATACCTGCAACATGAAGCAATTATCAGAGAATCCCAAAATTTGAAAAATAAGGTCCTAAAGGAACCTTTTTTTCAAGTTTGTGAAAAGTCAAAATGAATACGTGTAATAAGTGCTTTAATATCTATAACCCATGGTAAATCATGTTTTTTTTCTCATGGAACCTGCAGATGCATGTGTCGACTTGCCTCCATAATTTTTTTTTTCAAAAAGAAATGTCAAAATTCTAAATTAGTCTGAAAATCATAAATTTTAGGTGTATTAAATGTGATACATTTTGCAATAAAGGGTTAAAGTGCTGCTGCCTTTTAGTGGGTAAATGAGGAGCAGCATTTTGTGTGTAAGCTACTTCATTTGCTGTTTGCAGTACTGCTGACCAATTTATTAAGTCTGTGTGCGGGCCAGATGTGATTGATTTTATGACAGAGGCTGGGGGCTGGATGAAATTTGACCACGGGCCGCATTTGGCCCCCGGGCCGGACTTTGGACATGTCTGCTCTATATGGTTCACTAGTCTCTCCTTACTTGCAATACAGTGCCGAGGTATGGGGCAATAATTACAAAACTTTGCTATATTCAGTAAATGTACTGCAGAAAAGGAAATTACGGGTCATACACAAAGCTGGTTATCAGGATCTTACAAACACACTATTTCTTAAGTCAAAATTGCTCAGGTTTTTGGATATCGTACAATCCCAAACAGCACAAATAATGTTCAAAGCTATAAGAAATTTTTTACCTCAGAATATTTGGTAGTTCTTTACAAACTATGAAAAAAGTTACAATTTACGGGGATATTGGGACTTCAAAGTACCCAGATTTCGGACGACAAGGAAAAGTTTTTGCGTATCAATATGTGGGGTGAAACTACTGAAGAATTTTTGTGTGGATTTAAAAGAATGTAAAAATATAGGACAATTTAAGAAACTGTATAAAGATATGATTTTCAAAAAATATAAAGATGAGGGTGATACGGATAACAACTCGGTGTTGTGGTTTTTGTGATTATAGCACATATTTATTCATTTATTTATGTTTCCTAGGCTGATTAATGGACTGGGCCTTGCAACATTTGTGTATAGGTAATATGCAGAGTTACATGGTGAGATTGTTTATGTGTTAAACAAGAATGTATATATTTAAATGTAAGGAATGGAACGTATATGTCAGGACTGAAGGACAAGGGGTGGGAGTAAATAAGTTTTACTTCTTCTCACTCCTTTTCGAATACTCATTTTGTTTTTCTTTTCTTTTCATTACTGTCACGATTATTAGTACCTATGTATTAAGTATTCGAAATAAAAATTTTCAGTCAATCAATGATACATTCAAGAACCTACATTGTAGTCAGTGGAGGGGTTTCATTCATACAAAATTGAATTTTGAGTTCATTTTTTGTCATTAATAGGCAATTACATACCTTTTTACTGAGTATGAATTGAAATTGTAACATCATTTTAGAATACAAACATCCATAAAGTTTGTGCAAGCACGGTATACAAAAAGATACACGAGCATCCTACTGGCTGGTCCGCTCGTATTAACCCGTATTAGTTATTACGGACCACTTCAGCAGGTAATCTTTGGTTGCTATGGTAACCACAGAAATGGTAGTGTGAGAGTCATGATTTTGACTGTAAATGTAATGTGAATAATACATATATTACGTATAAAGGTAGAACATGGATTTGAATGTGCTGCTTGCACAATAGTGCTGGCACAAAAATTGTGCAACAGAAAAGCTTGTCGATGTCCAGCTCTAAAGTGTTCTTTGTGCACTCACAGCTGAGAGTCAGCGTAGATTACCACACGTTGGTTATCACTGTGGTCAGGGCCGGAGTGGGACTCATTTTCAGCCCTGGAATTTCATGCCTCAGACCGGCCCACTCATTTAAAATAATGTCACTATGCATACACGTGTTAAGTTCAGTGTTCTCTAAAGCTGTGTACTGTAATTCTGTGTATTCCAATTCAGTGCAGGTAATGGTTGTTTAACAAGGTGGCTTTATTTTAACAAGTGCAACACAACATCATTTTGAACAAATTTAAAAATGGATTTAAAAAAAAACTATTAAATGATACATTTGAAAAATTAAGGCTGTCAAACGATTACAATTCTTAATCGAGTTAATTACAGCTTAAAAATTAATTGTAATTAATCGCAATTCAAACCATCTATAAAATATGCCGTATTTTTCTGTAAATTATTGTTGGAATGGAAAGATAAGACACAAGATGGATATATACATTCAACATACTGTACATAAGGATTGTATTTGCTTATTATAACAATAAATCAACAAGATGGCATTAACATTATTAACATTCTGTTAAAGCGATCCATGGATAGAAAGACTTGTAGTTCTTAAAAGATAAATGTTAGTACAAGTTATAGAAATTTTATATCATAACCCCTCTTAATGTTTTCGTTTTAATAAAATTTGTAAAATTTTCAATCAAAAAATAAACTAGTAGCCCGCGATTGTTGATGTCAATAATTACTTACACAATGCTCATGGGTGCTGAAGCCTATAAAATCAGTCGCACCCAAGTGCCAGCAGAGGGCGGCAAAACTCCATAAAACACAATTAACAAGTGGGCATGTCATTGTACTGTCATTTAAATCTGTCTGAGCAGGGCATGTGCATTAATTGCGTCAAATATTTTAACGTGATTAATTGAACAAATTAATTACCGCCCGGTAACGTGATAATTTTGACAGCCCTAAAATAAATTAATAAATAAGACCTTTTCTGCAACATTAAATATTAACAAAATTAGTGCTTACAGATAAAACAAACATAGCAACATAACAATATGAAAAATAAAGAATACGTATTGCACATTGTAACAACTTCTAATGATACTATTATCCATTTTCCATTTCCACTTTAAAAACGCCACGTAATTGATTATTACCTTGGTCTTTCTGAAGGAAAGAACAAGGTTATGTTGTTGTGCAACTTTATTACCTTGGTCTTTCTGAAGGAAAGAACAAGGTTATGTTGTTGTGCAACTTTATTACCTTGGTCTTTCTGAAAGAAAGAACAAGGTATTGTTATTGTGCAACTTTATTGTACTTATTATTTATTCATCTTATTCTCCGCGTTTTTTTGAGCCAACGCACAGCCCAAACCGTAGCACCGATCGGCACAGTTCAAGTATCGGCACGACCGGAATTTTCGCGTGACGATGGGAATTTTTCAAACCGCCACGAAAAATTTTCCGTTCGCCCGTAAACGGCAATTTTCCGAAAAATAAAAAAAGTTTCAAAATGTATCTAGTCCTACAATTTTTGACCAAATCACATAATTTGGGCATCAAAAATTCCGGGACGGTGAGGGGCATAAAAGTTGTATACAGAATTTGGCAAAAATTTACGGTTCCCCGGAAATTTGCCAAAAACTTTCCTATTCATTTTGAATGGAAAAAAAACGCGCGCTTCACAGCCCGAACCGTTAGACCGATCGGCACCGTTCAAGTATCGGCACGACCGGAATTTTCGCGTGACACAGGAAACTTTACAAATGGCCCCGAAAATTTTTCCGTTCGTCCGTAAACGGCAATTTTCCGTGAAAAAAAAAAAAGTTTCAAAATGTATCTAGTCCTACAATTTTTGACCAAATCACATAATTTGGGCATCAAAAATTCCGGGACGGTGAGGGGCATAAAAGTTGTATACAGAATTTGGAAAAAAATTACGCTTCCTCGGAAATTTGCCAAAAACTATCCCATTCATTTCGAATGGGAAAAGTCCCATTCACTTCCAGTGGGATTTCCAATGGAATTTACATTGCATTGATGCCATTGACGGCCATGCATGTCGAATCTACTGATGCCAATGTACTTGGATTCAATTGATTATATGGATGTCGATGCCATTGACTGCCATGGACGTCCAAAATTTTTCCCATTCATTTTCAATGGGGAAAAAACAAAATTACCCCAAATCAACAGAAAATGACCAGATATCAATAGGACGTGTCCCCCAAACTTCCCCAATTCCATTGACGCTTATGAAGGGTGCCGCCATTGACTTACATGGACGTCCAAAATTTTTCCCATTCATTTTCAATGGGGAAAAAACTAAATTTCTCCAAATCAACAGAAAATGACCAGATATCAATAGGACGTATATCCCAAACGTCCCCAATTCCATTGACGCTTATGGGGGGTGCTGCCATTGACGTCCATGGACGTCCAAAATTTTACCCATTCATTTTCAATGGGAATTTTTTTTTTCCCCAAATCAACAGAAAATGACTACATATCAATAGGACCTGTCCCCCAAATGTCCCCGATTGAATTGCTGCTTATGGAGGGTGATGCCATTGACGTCCAGGGACGTCCAAACTTCCCATTCATTTCCAATGGCATTTCTTCATGTTTGTTCATTCTTTTGATGCCAATGTACTTGGATTCCATTGACGCTTATGTAAGTTTATACCATTGACGTCCATGGACGTCCAAAATTTTTCCCATTCATTTTCAATGGGAATTTTTTTTTTTTCCCCAAATCAACAGAAAATGACTAGATATCAATAGGACGTTTCCCCCAAATGTGCCCGATTGCATTGCTGCTTATGGAGGGTGATGCCATTGACGTCCACGGACGTCCAAACTTCCCATTCATTTCCAATGGCATTTCTTCATGTTTGTTCATTCTATTGATGCCAATGTACTTGGATTCCATTGACGCTTATGTAAGTTGATACCATTGACGTCCATGGACGTCCAAAATTTTTCCCATTCATTTTCAATGGGAATTTTTTTTTTTTCCCCAAATCAACAGAAAATGACTAGATATCATTAGGACGTGTCCCCCAAATGTCCCCGATTGCATTGCCGCTTATGGGGGGTGATGCCATTGACGTCCATGGACGTCCAAACTTCCCATTAAATACCAATGGCATTTCTTCATGTTTGTTCATTCTTTTGATGCCAATGTACTTGGATTCCATTGACGCTTATGTAAGTTTATACCATTGACGTCCATGGACGTCCAAAATTTTTCCCATTCATTTTCAATGGGAATTTTTTTTTTTTCCCCAAATCAACAGAAAATGACTAGATATCAATAGGACGTTTCCCCCAAATGTGCCCGATTGCATTGCTGCTTATGGAGGGTGATGCCATTGACGTCCACGGACGTCCAAACTTCCCATTAATTTCCAATGGCATTTCTTCATGTTTGTTCATTCTATTGATGCCAATGTACTTGGATTCCATTGACGCTTATGTAAGTTGATACCATTGACGTCCATGGACGTCCAAAATTTTTCCCATTCATTTTCAATGGGAATTTTTTTTTTTTTCCCCAAATCAACAGAAAATGACTAGATATCATTAGGACGTGTCCCCCAAATGTCCCCGATTGCATTGCCGCTTATGGGGGGTGATGCCATTGACGTCCATGGACGTCCAAACTTCCCATTCATTTCCAAAGGCATTTCTTCATGTTTGTTCATTCTATTGATGCCAATGTACTTGGATTCCATTCACGCTTATGTAAGTTGATACCATTGACGTCCATGGACGTCCAAAATTTTTCCCATTCATTTTCAATGGGATTTTTTTTTTTTTCCCCAAATCAACAGAAAATGACTAGATATCATTAGGACGTGTCCCCCAAATGTCCCCGATTGCATTGCCGCTTATGGAGGGTGATGCCATTGACGTTCATGGACGTCCAAACTTCCCATTCATTTCCAATGGCATTTCTTCATGTTTGTTCATTTTATTGATGCCAATGTACTTGGATTCCATTGACGCTTATGTAAGTTGATACCATTGACGTCCATGGACGTCCAAAATTTTTCCCATTCATTTTCAATGGGAATTTTTTTTTTTTCCCAAATCAACAGAAAATGACTAGATATCAATAGGACGTGTCCCCCAAACTTCCCCAATTCCATTAACAATTATGGAGGGTGCTGCCATTGACGGACATGGACGTCCAATTCTCCCAATCTTTTCTAATGGCTTTAACTATGTTTAGTGCCAATGACTGGCATTATGATCCATTCTATTGATAGACCTGAGTGGGGCTAAGATCTGTATCTCCACAGAGGAAAGACCAAGGTGTGTAATTTCTCCCGAAATTGCAGTTTCTAGTTGTACTTATTATTTATTCATCTTATTCTCCGCGTTTTTTTGAGCCAACGCACAGCCCAAACCGTAGCACCGATCGGCACAGTTCAAGTATCGGCACGACCGGAATTTTCGCGTGACGATGGGAATTTTTCAAGCCGCCACGAAAAATTTTCCGTTCGCCCGTAAACGGCAATTTTCCGAAAAACAAAAAAAGTTTCAAAATGTATCTAGTCCTACAATTTTTGACCAAATCACATAATTTGGGCATCAAAAATTCCGGGACGGTGAGGGGCATAAAAGTTGTATACAGAATTTGGCAAAAATTTACGGTTCCCCGGAAATTTGCCAAAAACTTTCCTATTCATTTTGAATGGAAAAAAAACGCGCGCTTCACAGCCCGAACCGTTAGACCGATCGGCACCGTTCAAGTATCGGCACGACCGGAATTTTAGCGTGACACAGGAAACTTTACAAATGGCCCCGAAAATTTTTCCGTTCGTCCGTAAACGGCAATTTTCCGTGAAAAAAAAAAAACTTTCAAAATGTATCTAGTCCTACAATTTTTGACCAAATCACATAATTTGGCCATCAAAAATTCCGGGACGGTGAGGGGCATAAAAGTTGTATACAGAATTTGGAAAAAAATTACGCTTCCTCGGAAATTTGCCAAAAACTATCCCATTCATTTCGAATGGGAAAAGTTCCCATTCACTTCCAATGGGATTTCCAATGGAATTTACATTGCATTGATGCCATTGACGGCCATGCATGTCGAATCTACTGATGCCAATGTACTTGGATTCAATTGACTATATGGATGTCGATGCCATTGACGGCCATGGACGTCCAAAATTTTTCCCATTCATTTTCAATGGGGAAAAAACAAAATTTCCCCAAATCAACAGAAAATGACCAGATATCAATAGGACGTGTCCCCCAAACTTCCCCAATTCCATTGACGCTTATGAAGGGTGCCACCATTGACTTCCATGGACGTCCAAAAATTTTCCCATTCATTTTCAATGGGGAAAAAACTAAATTTCTCCAAATCAACAGAAAATGACCAGATATCAATAGGACGTATATCCCAAACGTCCCCAACTCCATTGACGCTTATGGAGGGTGCTGCCATTGACGTCCATGGACGTCCAAAATTTTTCCCATTCATTTTCAATGGGAAATTTTTTTTTTCCCCATATCAACAGAAAATGACTAGATATCAATAGGACGTGTCCCCCAAATGTCCCCGATTGCATTGCTGCTTATGGAGGGTGATGCCATTGACGTCCAGGGACGTCCAAACTTCCCATTCATTTCCAATGGCATTTCTTCATGTTTGTTCATTCTTTTGATGCCAATGTACTTGGATTCCATTGACGCTTAAGTAAGTTGACACCATTGACGTCCATGGACGTCCAAAATTTTTCCCATTCATTTTCAATGGGAAATTTTTTTTTTCCCCCAAATCAACAGAAAATGACTAGATATCAATAGGACGTTTCCCCCAAAATGTGCCCGATTGCATTGCTGCTTATGGAGGGTGATGCCATTGACGTCCACGGACGTCCAAACTTCCCATTAATTTCCAATGGCATTTCTTCATGTTTGTTCATTCTATTGATGCCAATGTACTTGGATTCCATTGACGCTTATGTAAGTTGATACCATTGACGTCCATGGACGTCCAAAATTTTTCTCATTCATTTTCAATGGGAAATTTTTTTTTTCCCCAAATCAACAGAAAATGACTAGATATCATTAGGACGTGTCCCCCAAATGTCCCCGATTGCATTGCCGCTTATGGGGGGTGATGCCATTGACGTCCATGGACGTCCAAACTTCCCATTCATTTCCAAAGGCATTTCTTCATGTTTGTTCATTCTATTGATGCCAATGTACTTGGATTCCATTGACGCTTATGTAAGTTGATACCATTGACGTCCATGGACGTCAAAAATTTTTCCCATTCATTTTCAATGGGATTTTTTTTTTTTTTCCCAAATCAACAGAAAATGACTAGATATCATTAGGACGTGTCCCCCAAATGTCCCCGATTGCATTGCCGCTTATGGAGGGTGATGCCATTGACGTTCATGGACGTCCAAACTTCCCATTCATTTCCAATGGCATTTCTTCATGTTTGTTCATTTTATTGATGCCAATGTACTTGGATTCCATTGACGCATATGTCAGTTGATACCATTGACGTCCATGGACGTCCAAAATTTTTCCCATTCATATTCAATGGGAATTTTTTTTTTTTCCCCAAATCAACTGAAAATGACTAGATATCATTAGGACGTGTCCCCCAAATGTCCCCGATTGCATTGCCGCTTATGGAGGGTGATGCCATTGACGTTCATGGACGTCCAAACTTCCCATTAATTCCAATGGCATTTCTTCATGTTTGTTCATTCTATTGATGCCAATGTACTTGGATTCCATTGACGCTTATGTAAGTTGATACCATTGACGTCCATGGACGTCCAAAATTTTTCCCATTCATTTTCAATGGGATTTTTTTTTTTTTTTCCCAAATCAACAGAAAATGACTAAATATCATTAGGACGTGTCCCCCAAATGTCCCTGATTGGATTGCCGCTTATGGAGGGTGATGCCATTGACGGCCATGGACGTCCAATTCTCCCAATCTTTTCTAATGGCTTTAACTTTGTTTAGTGCCAATGACTGGCATTATGGTCCATTCTATTGATAGACCTGAGTGGGGCTAAGATTTGTACCTCCACAGAGGAAAGACCAAGGTGTGTAATTTCTCCCGAAATTGCAGTTTCTAGTTATTATTATTATTTATTCATCTTATTCTCCGCGTTTTTTTGAGCCAACGCACAGCCTAAACCGTAGCCCCGATCGGCACCGTTCAAGTATCGGCATGACCGGAATTTTCGCGTGACGATGGGAATTTTTCAAAACGCCACGAAAAATTTTCCGTTCGCCCGTAAACGGCAATTTTCCGAAAAAAAAAAAAAGTTTAAAAATGTATCTAGTCCTACAATTTTTGACCAAATCACATAATTTGGATATCAAAAATTCCGGGACGGTGAGGGGCATAAAAGTTGTATACAGAATTTGGAAAAAACTTACGGTTCCCCGGAAATTTGCCAAAAACTCTCCCATTCATTTCTAATGGGAAAAGTTCCCATTCACTTACAATGGGATTTCAATGGAATTTACATTGCATTGATGCCATTGACGGCCATGCATGTCGAATCTACTGATGCCAATGTACTTGGATCCTATTGACTATATGGATGTCGATGCCATTGACGGCCATGGACGTCCAAAAATTTTCCCATTCATTTTCAATGGGGAAAAAACAAAATTTCACCAAATCAACAGAAAATGACCAGATATCAATAGGACATGTCCCCCAAACTTCCCTGCTTCCATTGACGCTTATGGGGGGTGCTGCCATTGACGTCTATGGACGTCCAAATTTTTTCCCATTCATTTTCAATGGGATTTTTTTTTTTTTTCCCAAAATCAAAAGAAAATGACTACATATCAATAGGACGTGTCCCCCCAACTTCCCCAAATCCATTTACGCTTATAGAGGGTCATGCCATTGACATCCATGGATGTCCAAATTTCCCATTCATTTCTAATGGCATTTAATTATGTTTTTTCATTTTATTGATGCAAATGTACTTGGTTTCCATTGACGCCTATGTAAGTTGATACCATTGACGTCCATGGACGTCCAAAAATTTTCCCATTCATTTTCAATGGGAATTTTTTTTTTCTCCTCCAAATCAACAGATAATGACTAGATATCAATAGGACGTGTCCCCCAAACTTCCCCAATTACATTGACGCTTATGGAGGGTGCTGCCATAGACGGACATGGACGTCCAATTCTCCCAATCTTTTCTAATGGCTTTTACTTTGTTGAGTGCCATTGACTGGCATTATGGTCCATTCTATTGATAGACCTGAGTGGGGCTAAGATTTGTATCTCCACAGAGGAAAGACCAAGGTGTAATTTCTCCCGAAATTGCAGTTTCTAGTTGTACTTATTATTTATTCATCTTATTCTCCGCGTTTTTTTGAGCCAACGCACAGCCCAAACCGTAGCACCGATCGGCACAGTTCAAGTATCGGCACGACCGGAATTTTCGCGTGACGATGGGAATTTTTCAAACCGCCACGAAAAATTTTCCGTTCGCCCGTAAACGGCAATTTTCCGAAAAACAAAAAAAGTTTCAAAATGTATCTAGTCCTACAATTTTTGACCAAATCACATAATTTGGGCATCAAAAATTCCGGGACGGTGAGGGGCATAAAAGTTGTATACAGAATTTGGCAAAAATTTACGGTTCCCCGGAAATTTGCCAAAAACTTTCCTATTCATTTTGAATGGAAAAAAAACGCGCGCTTCACAGCCCGAACCGTTAGACCGATCGGCACCGTTCAAGTATCGGCACGACCGGAATTTTAGCGTGACACAGGAAACTTTACAAATGGCCCCGAAAATTTTTCCGTTCGTCCGTAAACGGCAATTTTCCGTGAAAAAAAAAAACTTTCAAAATGTATCTAGTCCTACAATTTTTGACCAAATCACATAATTTGGCCATCAAAAATTCCGGGACGGTGAGGGGCATAAAAGTTGTATACAGAATTTGGAAAAAAATTACGCTTCCTCGGAAATTTGCCAAAAACTATCCCATTCATTTCGAATGGGAAAAGTTCCCATTCACTTCCAATGGGATTTCCAATGGAATTTACATTGCATTGATGCCATTGACGGCCATGCATGTCGAATCTACTGATGCCAATGTACTTGGATTCAATTGACTATATGGATGTCGATGCCATTGACGGCCATGGACGTCCAAAATTTTTCCCATTCATTTTCAATGGGGAAAAAACAAAATTTCCCCAAATCAACAGAAAATGACCAGATATCAATAGGACGTGTCCCCCAAACTTCCCCAATTCCATTGACGCTTATGAAGGGTGCCACCATTGACTTCCATGGACGTCCAAAAATTTTCCCATTCATTTTCAATGGGGAAAAAACTAAATTTCTCCAAATCAACAGAAAATGACCAGATATCAATAGGACGTATATCCCAAACGTCCCCAACTCCATTGACGCTTATGGAGGGTGCTGCCATTGACGTCCATGGACGTCCAAAATTTTTCCCATTCATTTTCAATGGGAAATTTTTTTTTTTCCCCATATCAACAGAAAATGACTAGATATCAATAGGACGTGTCCCCCAAATGTCCCCGATTGCATTGCTGCTTATGGAGGGTGATGCCATTGACGTCCAGGGACGTCCAAACTTCCCATTCATTTCCAATGGCATTTCTTCATGTTTGTTCATTCTTTTGATGCCAATGTACTTGGATTCCATTGACGCTTAAGTAAGTTGACACCATTGACGTCCATGGACGTCCAAAATTTTTCCCATTCATTTTCAATGGGAAATTTTTTTTTTCCCCCAAATAAACAGAAAATGACTAGATATCAATAGGACGTTTCCCCCAAAATGTGCCCGATTGCATTGCTGCTTATGGAGGGTGATGCCATTGACGTCCACGGACGTCCAAACTTCCCATTAATTTCCAATGGCATTTCTTCATGTTTGTTCATTCTATTGATGCCAATGTACTTGGATTCCATTGACGCTTATGTAAGTTGATACCATTGACGTCCATGGACGTCCAAAATTTTTCCCATTCATTTTCAATGGGAAATTTTTTTTTTCCCCAAATCAACAGAAAATGACTAGATATCATTAGGACGTGTCCCCCAAATGTCCCCGATTGCATTGCCGCTTATGGGGGGTGATGCCATTGACGTCCATGGACGTCCAAACTTCCCATTCATTTCCAAAGGCATTTCTTCATGTTTGTTCATTCTATTGATGCCAATGTACTTGGATTCCATTGACGCTTATGTAAGTTGATACCATTGACGTCCATGGACGTCAAAAATTTTTCCCATTCATTTTCAATGGGATTTTTTTTTTTTTTCCCAAATCAACAGAAAATGACTAGATATCATTAGGACGTGTCCCCCAAATGTCCCCGATTGCATTGCCGCTTATGGAGGGTGATGCCATTGACGTTCATGGACGTCCAAACTTCCCATTCATTTCCAATGGCATTTCTTCATGTTTGTTCATTTTATTGATGCCAATGTACTTGGATTCCATTGACGCTTATGTCAGTTGATACCATTGACGTCCATGGACGTCCAAAATTTTTCCCATTCATATTCAATGGGAATTTTTTTTTTTTCCCCAAATCAACAGAAAATGACTAGATATCATTAGGACGTGTCCCCCAAATGTCCCCGATTGCATTGCCGCTTATGGAGGGTGATGCCATTGACGTTCATGGACGTCCAAACTTCCCATTAATTCCAATGGCATTTCTTCATGTTTGTTCATTCTATTGATGCCAATGTACTTGGATTCCATTGACGCTTATGTAAGTTGATACCATTGACGTCCATGGACGTCCAAAATTTTTCCCATTCATTTTCAATGGGAATTTTTTTTTTTTTTCCCAAATCAACAGAAAATGACTAAATATCATTAGGACGTGTCCCCCAAATGTCCCTGATTGGATTGCCGCTTATGGAGGGTGATGCCATTGACGGCCATGGACGTCCAATTCTCCCAATCTTTTCTAATGGCTTTTACTTTGTTTAGTGCCATTGACTGGCATTATGGTCCATTCTATTGATAGACCTGAGTGGGGCTAAGATTTGTATCTCCACAGAGGAAAGACCAAGGTGTGTAATTTCTCCCGAAATTGCAGTTTCTAGTATTAATTCTATTGTTCACTCGCTGAACGACATGGCAATCCTACCTTCCAGCTCTGCACCTGTGGTGTGTTCATTATG
This sequence comes from Corythoichthys intestinalis, assembly GCF_030265065.1. Taxonomy (NCBI): domain Eukaryota; kingdom Metazoa; phylum Chordata; class Actinopteri; order Syngnathiformes; family Syngnathidae; genus Corythoichthys; species Corythoichthys intestinalis. The sequence goes on from NC_080410.1 coordinate 21,543,071, forward strand.
GCTAATGCTTGCTGCTACATATCCCTTGTGAGGTGCTACAAGAAGCCAAAGTTTCCACAATTACATATTGTCGTATCACACGGTGCAAGTTGCATTTTATTCGCCATCTGACCTTACCACTTTCGTTGTAATCCTCTGTAGTTTGAGGCAGCAAGGTCGTTGCATGAAAAAAAATTGCTATTTTCGCGCATTTTGCCGATTCTTTCACGAGTGCTTTTCTCTTTTTAATTCTTATTTTTCAGCGCCACCCTTGCTCTTTTTATCCACCCGACCACCGAGATAGCAGCTAATTTGGCTCAATACAGACTACAATTAGGGGGCGGAGCTGCATGCTGTATTTTTCGTGTGCGCACGTGAGGATGAGTCTGGAAAAAAAAAAATACTGTATATATATATATTTTTTTTTAAGACGGCCCACAGGGACAGCGGTAACAGAATGTAAGTTTTACTCAGTGACACTGTCATAAATAAATACCAAACAAAAAATTATAACAGTCTAATTTTTTTTTTTTTTTTAAATAAAACCCGGACCGGCCCATCTGGCCGGCCGGCCCTTCTGGAATCGTCCAGAAGCTCCCGATTAGCCACTCCGGGCCTGACTGTGGTTTCGTACACACACTGGCATTCAGCCGGCTTTATCTAGTTTTTTTTTTTTTACTATGTAAAGAGGTTAGAGTTCATGGACATTTACAAACTAAAATACCATGGCCAAAGAACATCACGGTACCCATCGCCTGCATATGCCTGAATATCTCCAAGCAGTACACCCTGGATATATTGTAAAAAAGAAATGTTGAAAGCAATATGAATAAAAGTAAATGAATAAATGATCCACAGTTCTGCACAATCATGATGGGATTGTGACACTTATTCAAGACACTTTTAATCTTAGCTTTCCGAAAAAAAAAATTAAAGGTTAAATCTTCTTAACTGCACTTAATGCTTCCATGAAATACTGTTTTCCAAAACGTTAGGAATCCACTACGCAAGAAAAAACTACATTTACCTAAACCAACAGTTTTACAAACATTCATTTTATGACTGGCTTGGTCTGAACATGCTCAACAAGAGATCATAATCACAACACTGTAGAATTCTAATGTTTTGGAAAAGACCTGTATTTGTAGTACAGCACATATGGAAAACTCAGAGTTGCCTTTTTTTAAAATTGAAAAACATAAGTGATCCATTGTGAAAATACAAATATATCACGGTGCACACAGATAAATGGAAACTTTGTGACCTGCAAACAGGCACCATCTGCCATCTACTGATAACAAGGGTGTGAACATGTGCATGACATCAACACACAGAGTACGTCAAAACAGAAACTGAGGGTGGGGACAGTGATGCATTACATAAAAAATAAAAATATATATATTTCTCTGGCTGGTGACAGAAAATATCTACTAGTATATGTGAAATCATTCTAGCATCAACACTTCCATGTCATAATAGTACGTCGCCACACAAAAATTCATATTTTCCATTTCAGAACACAGGGCCCGGCATATTTTTAGGGCTGCAGCTATCGATTATCTAAGTAATAGATTAATCTGTCAATTAGTTCGAATAATCGAGTAATTGGATTAGGAACATTTAATGTGTTGCAGAATTAATTTTAGAAGGTGTAAAACAAAGTCTTGCTAAGATTGCACTTTCAAGAGAGCATTAAATTTGAATACAAAATTAAATTCCAGAGTGTTTTTTCAAACTCTGCAGGATTGCACTTTCATTTCAAAAGAGCAATAAATACATTTAAAAATAAATGAAAATACCCTAGCTTCACCTCAAATAATATTTAAAAAAATAAAATAAATAGTAACTAGGCCTGCAAGCAGGGCTTAACCAGCCCTTGCAGTTTGGCGCAACACGGGTGGCACACAGGTCAGGGTGGTGGCAGATCGTTCTCATCTCATGAGAACCTAAACTAACGCCATGCCTAATGGGTAATATTTCAAAGCAGTCGTGTTCAGGCTGGGATACCTCTCATACAATATAGATATGAAAAAGACTGAACCTTGTATCAGGGAGTTATTAGCCATTTACTGAATTTGGCAAGTTGTCAAAAAATGGCCAACTTTGGCACCCTGCTCAGGTCAGGCCTGTAAATGAAAACTCACCATTTTGATAACTTAAGAGCTCCTATGTCTCATGAACAGTCTCACCAATTTTGAGGAGGACCCAACTAATTCCCTAGGTGCCAATATCTCAGATAGGCACCCATAAATTTAACATTCAATTCAAATTACCAGATTTCCTGTTGGGTGTGGAATATGGGTGCAAGAGACTTTTTAGAGCAGTTTTGCACAAGGTATCGACGCCCCAAGTTTCATCACTCTACATTGAAAAAACCTAATAGGAGAGGCCTTTTTGAAAAATTCAAGGAAGCGCCATTGAGCAATTTTGTTATGGATTTTAGCAAGGTCACAAAATTCACGCCAAGCCGCATGTATGTGCAAATTTTGGTGAGTTTTCCAGCATGTTAAGGCCAAATTGTCCATTGTCATATGCCCCTAAAAATATAATATTAATTATTATTATAATCCTTTGAATTCTAATAGGGCTCTTGCACCACTCTGTGCTCGGGCACTTATAAATGAGGATCGAAGTATAACAAAAGAATAATTGGCTAACTTGCATCGCAAACGTCTGTGAGCTTAAATGCTATAACAAGCTTTTTTTTTTTTTTTTTTTTTAACAAATACTTAACAAATCATTCAAAAACATATTCCCCCCCCCCCCCCCCCCAAAAAAACTGCTAAATATACTCAAAATTACGAATGCATAAACAATCATATTAACGCAAATAAAAACTTACAACCTTACGTTGGTCTTAACAGGGAGCAGCTGGATCCAGCCATGTTAGATGAGTGATATCATATACACAGTTGCCCCTAGAGGGCAGCTTGTCCACCCAAATCAATAAAACTAAATGCAAACACTTTCAAAACAAACCATTACAATGCCACTCTAATTAAACGAATCCTCGATGCAGCAAAATTTGATTCAAAGCTTTTTTTCTAATGGAATTACTCGAGTTAATCGAATAATCAATGTAGCACTCGTGTGCACGATAAATAAATTGCTGAAATCATTCACTGCCAGCCTGCCACTGACAGCGATCGACTTCAAATGCAATTTACCTAAGAGGCTGGCAGTGAATTCTCTGAAAATACCTTTGTTGTCAATAGCAGTGAAATGAGTTCAATCTTTTTGAGGTGGTCTTATGTGATGTTATGCACGATAGTGTTGAATTTAGGAAGTTCTGGTAAACAAAGAGTAAAGCCATTACATAAATTATCTTCACAACTATTTATACATGAAAATAATAATAGACCAGTGTTTGCAAATTATCAACACTTAGCAAGACACTGAAGCCATCGTTTCTGCTACGATCATGCTAGCATCCAGAGGCTGCAGCACATCAATGTGCTCGATAAAGAAATCTCTGGCAAAACACACAAAGCCGAACTGTTACACAAACAGTTCTCATGTCCTTGCTCTCTCCTCATATCTGCTCTTTTGTCCTCTCTATAGTCATTTCATTATTTATATACTAGTCCTTCTAAAAAAATAGCATTTTGTGATAAAGTTCATTATTTTCTGTAATGTACTGATAAACATTAGACTTTCATAGATTTTAGATTCATTACACACAACTGAAGTAGTTCAAGCCTTTTATTGTTTTAATATTGATGATGTTGGCAAAAAGTCAAGAAAACCCAAAAATCCTTATCTCAAAAAATTTGCATATTTCATCCGACCAATACAAAAAAACTGTTTTTCAATACAAAAAAAGTCGCTCTTCAGTTAAATATATCAGCTATGCACTCAATACTTGGTTGGGAATACTTTTGCAGAAATGACTGCTCCAGTGCGGCGTGGAATGGAGGCAATCAGCCTGTGGCACTGCTGAGGTGTTATGGAGGCCCAGGATGCTTCGATTGCGGCCTTAAGCTCATCCACAGTGTTGAGTCTGGTGTCTCTCAACTTCCTCTTCACAATATCCAACAGATTCTCTATGGAGTTCAGGTCAGGAGAGTTGGCAGGCCTATTGAGCACAGCAATGTCATGGTCAGTAAACCATTTACCAGTGGTTTTGGCACTGTGAGCAGGTGCCGGGTCGTGCTGAAAAATGAAATCTTCCTCTCCATAAAGCTTTTCAGCAGATGGAAGCATGAAGTGCCTGATAGCTAGCTGCATTGACCCTGCCCTTGATAAAACACAGTAAACCAACACCAGCAGCTGACATGGCACCCCAGACCATCGCTGACTGTGGGTAATTGACACTGGACAAACTCTAGCACCTTGATTTCCGAATGACATGCAAAATTTGCTTTCATCTGAAAAAGTACTTTGGACCACTGAGCAAAAGTCCAGTGCTACTTCTCTGTAGCCCAGGTCAGACGCTTCTGCCGCTGTTTCAGGTTCAAAAGTGGTTTGACCTGGGGAATGCGGCACCTGTAGCCCATTTCCAGCACACGCCTGTGCACGGTGGCTCTGGATGTTTCTACTCCAGACTCAGTCCACTGTTTCTGCAGGTCCCCCAAGGTCTGGAATCGGCCCTTCTCCACAATCTTTCTCAGGGTGCAATCACCTCTTCTGGTTGTGCAGCGTTTCCTGCCACACTTTTGCCTTCCCACAGACCTCCCACTGAGGTGATACAGCACTCTGGGAAAAGCTTATTCGCTCCGAAATTTCTATCTGTGTCTTAGCCTCATGCCTGAGGGTGTCAATGATGGCCTTCTGGACAGCAGTCAGGTCGGCAGTCTTGCCCATGATTGCGGTTTTGAGTAATGAACCAGGCTGGGAGTTTTTAAAAAAAACGAGGAATCTTTCGCAGGGGTTTTGAGTTAATTCGTTGATTCAGATGATTAGGTTAGTAGTTTCTTTAGAGTACCTTTCATGATATGTTAATTTTTTGAGATGGGATTTTTGGTTTTTCTTGACTTTTTTGCCAAAATCATCAATATTAAACAATAAAAGGCTACAACTACTTCAGTTGTGTGAAACTAATCTAATATACAGTATATGAAAGTCTAATGTTTATCAGTACATTACAGAAAATAAGGAACCTCATCACAATATGCTAATTTTTTGAGAAGGACTAGTACAGTGGTGTGAAAAAGTATCTGAACCTTTTGGAACTTCTCACATTTCTACATAAAATCCCCATTAACTGTGATCTGATCTTTGTCAAGACCACACAGATGTAAAAACAGTTTCTGCTTCAACTAAAACCACCCAAACATTCATAGGTTTTCATATTTTAACGAGGATAGCATGCAAACAATGACAGATGGGGGAAAATAAGTAAGTGAACCCTCTGCCTAAGGATACTTAAAGAGCAATTGAAACTAGGGCTGAACGATTTTGGAAAAAAGTTACAATGCGACTTTTTGTGGGTTTGCGATATATTGCGATACATATTGCAATATTAAAACTAAAAGAATTTTCACTAGATGACTTGAATAGCTTTGTTGGGGAAGACTTTGATTGACTCACCATGACCACATTGTATTCATATAATACAATTTACTCCAGGCGAAGGGGCTTCATCTGTGAATTATGGAGATTGATGTATGTAAAAGGGATCCAGAAGGCCACGTCGTAACACTTGCTGCTTTCATGAAGCAAAAAAAAAAGTTCAAAAACTTCTGTTCAAAAACAATTGCACGTCCTGCGATAGGACTATTGCGCATGCACATATCGCGATGGCGATGTTCAAACGATCTATTGTGCAGGCCTAATTGAAACCAATTTTTACCAAACAATTTACTGTAAGTCAGGTGTGTGCCCAGTCACTGATGAGTGGTTTAAAGCTGCCCTGCTCACCATAAAACACACAACTGGCAAGAATTGTCTTGATGAGAAGTATTGTCTGATGTGCATCATGGCTCGGTCAAAAGAGCTGTCTGAAGACCTGCGATCATGGATAGTTTATTTGTATAAAGCTGCGAAAGGATACAAAACCATCTCTAAAAGTCTGGATGTTCATTAATCGACAGTCAGAGAAGTTGTCTACAAATGGAGAGAGTTTGGCACTGTTGTTTCTCTCCCAAGGAGTGGCCGTCCACCAAAGATGATGCCAAGAGTTCTGTGCAGAATACTCAGAGAGGTAAAAAAGAACCCTAGTGTGTCTGCTAAAGATTTACAGAAATCACGGACAAAGTCCAATATCTCTGCGCACACATCAACTAGATGTAAAACTATGGCCAAGAATGGTGTTCATGGGAGGACTTCACGGAGGAAAAAGTTGAACTGTTTGGGAGTAACACACATGTGCGGAGGAAAATGAAACAGCTCACCATCATCAACACCTCATCCCCACCGTGAAGCATGATGGAGGGAGCAACATCATTTGTTTTCCTACCTCAGGGCCTGGACAAGTTATAATCATTAATGGAAGAATGAATTATATCAGGATGTTTTGCAGGAAAACCTGAGGCCGTCTGTCAGACAGTTGAAGCTAAAAAGAGAATGGATGCTGCAACAAGACAATGATCCCCAACACAGAAGTAAATCAACTTCAGAATGGTTTCAGAAGAACAAAATACACGATCTAGAGTGGCCAAGTCAAAGTGCAGACTTGAACCCCATTGAGATGCTGTGGCATGACCTAAAGACAGCGATTCATGCCAGACATCCAAGAAATCTGACTGAACTATAGCAGTTTTGTAGAGAAGAATGGGCCAAAATTAGTCCTCATCAATGTGCCTGACTGATGTGTAGCTACAGGAAGCGTCTAGTTGAAGTTATTGCTGCAAAAGGGGGGGCACAAAATATTAAATGTGATGGTTCACTTACTTATTTTCCCCCATCTGTCATTGTTTGCATGCGATCCTCATTAAAATATGAAAACCTAGAAATATTTGGGCGGTTTTAGTCAAAGCAGACACTGTATTTTCATCTGTGTGATTTTGAAAAAGATCAGATCACATTTGATGATGATTTTATTCAAAAAATTGATGGAATGAGAAATTCCAAAAGGTTCAGATACTTTTTCATACTACTGGATATAATCCCCCCTTTTTCATCTGAATTAACCCCTTTCTGCTCTTCACCATCTATCATTTGGTCTGTTTCCCGCTCTTCAACTGACCCCTTGTGTATGAGTTTTTTTTTCCAAATGAGCAACATTCACAATAGCTGCATATGTTAGAGTTCTGTCTTTATTTAAAAAGGTTTTTGTTTAAAAAAAAAAAAGTCAATTCAACATTATCTGTTATTGCACTGTTCTAGCTGTTCTTAACCCCTAAAAAGTTAGTCCACAACTAAAGATTGTGGATCACGTCATTTTCAAAGTATCGGAATCGGCAAAAAAATTGCCTTTTTTTTTAATATATATATATATATATATATATATATATATATATATATATATATATATATATATATATATATATATATATTTTTTTTTTTTTTTTTTTTTAAATTTAAATCGTTTTCTAATTGTGTTTAACGTTACAGACAAAATGTCTTACACTCATCCAGAGTAGTTTTGGCTTAAAGTAGGGCTATCAAATTTATTGCGTTAACGGCGGTAATTAATTATTTTTAATTAATCACGTTAAATAATTAACACATGCGCTGCACGACCCACTCACGCATTGTCGCGTTCAATCTATAAAGACGCCGTTTTACCTATAGATAGCGCTAAAAGGCAGCGTATAATGAGTAGAGAGAATTTTGACAGCCTTTGGAGCCATTTTTTATGTGGCTAAAGCCTTACAATACCTCTCTCAGCAATTAAAAATAACGTGGGAGGCAATGTGGGGAAGAAAGGTAGTAGTTGATCATTTTCTTAAAACCCTATGTTCTTTCCCAACGCAGAGAAGATATATCAATTGGTACCCCTACGCACAGTCATGGTTGCACTTCCCATCATGCATTTGGGCAGGAGTTAAATGGCTGCAGTATTATTTACTGAAAGCTCAAAAAATACACTAGATGGCAATATTTAGTCACAATATACAAAGTCACATTTATCCTTTAAGAATTACAAGTCTTTCTATCCGTGGATCCCTCTCACAGAAAGAATGTTAATAATGTAAATGCCATCTTGAGGATTTATTGTCATAATAAACAAATACGGTACTTATGCACTGTATGTTGAATGTATATATTCGTCCGAGTTTTATTCATTTTTTTCTCAATGCTTTGCCAAAATGTATATGATCGGGAAAAATTATCGGGAATGATTGGAATTGAATTGGGAGCAAAAAAAAAGCAATTGGATCGGGAAATATATATAATATATATCGGCAGATACTCAAACTAAAACGATCGGGATCGGGAGCAAAAAAACATGATCGGAACAACCCTATCCACAACTTATCAGTGTCTCCATGCTAACCAGTTTTCTACAGTAACACTGTGCTAACTCTGCTGCTGTTTGTACATCATTGGCACTAATGTGAAAATAACAATCCTTGTGGTATTTTTTTTAATTAGCTTGAACTTTGATGCAACTCTTTGCCAGGAAGTTTGGTGATGGTGATTCAAGGAAATAGCATGAATTAACTTTCCCCAGCTGTTGTGCTTTGTTTTAAACATCTTTTGTCATTAAAATTTCATATTCATCATTGATGTTGTAGTTTGCAAAACGTCTAACAGTTTCTTACGGTACTTCCGAGCAACCCAAATTACAAATTTTGGGAGATTCGAGCCATTGGACAGCCCTACTTTTTCTTTGACTTGCTTGCAAAAATGAGTACCAGGCAGAGATCACTGCCACGAAACAAGAAAGTGACTAATGCACCCCGCAGAAACCTAAATGGCTTGCTGTTCTTGTTTCTGTTCATCAATAAGTTGGCTGTCTTTACTTGTACTTGGGCAATCCCCTACAATCAAAAGAAGTTTCACAAGATTAGCGCTTTTAATTAGTCTTATTTACCCAATACTCAACTGGAAAATCTTCATAATTACTGTACGGATTAAGGTCTATCGGTATGCCCAGATGGTTTAGTTGTCGCTACTAATCTTACCAGCACAACACAGCCATTCACCCTGACAGCAAGTCTGCTATTCTGTACTATAAAACAGTTACATCATGACTAAATAGTTATTTAACAATCGCAGCATTGAGTTGGAGCTAAAGGGAAATAACACTTTAGAGAAAGCACATAGAAAGCTTACAGTGTTTTTACCAACCACATTAAAAAGTTGGTGGAAACACAAGTGAGGGGTGGTATGATTCACAACTGTTTCTAAAACAACGCCAGTTGCAAGTAACGTTTAACCAAAGGGTCATGGTTCAGGGATTAGGGGAATCTTGTTGCACACTTAATGGTGTCAAATGAATTAAACTATTGTAACAGTTATTCAAAAGCATGTGTTAGCATTTTGCATGCTGCCTATAAAATCCCCAGTTATTTCAAGCCAGTTATTTCTGTTATTTTAGGTGATTTTCCTTATTAGGTTACCAAGCCCATTCCATCTGACTTTAGCAGGGAAAGCCAGTTTTGCTGTAAACAGGTCGCCAGCCAATCACATTGGCGTACGATGTGGTATTCGATAGGTTTCTTGTTTTCTAATCTAAACAGCATGTACACCAGACTGAGGTGGCGAATGTGGACAAAAAACAAATGGCTGACATGTTTTTGCAGACAAAAACAGGCTCATTGTCACATGAAGTTAAAGGAATTCATGGGATGTTCCTTTGAAAACAAATCCTGTCTATGGTTGTGTAGTGCGGGGTTGCGTGTGTGTATGTGCGCGTGTGTGTTTCTGTGTGACACTGTGGGTATGCGTGATATCCATGTGCACGTTTTGAGGCATGCTGCATTCATGTGAGCAGAACGAAAACGGGTTTTTCCCAATCACCTCCAACTGTTTCTTCTGCTCGCATTCTACACGTCATGTCCTATTGCTAACAATGACAACCTATTTTGCTGACGTTGAGGGAAAAGCAACATTTGCCTGATTTTTTTTTTTTTTTTTTTTTTTGTTTTTTTTTGTTTTTTTTTTTTTTTGGTGCTAACATTGACAGGGCGTCTATTTGGTACCTGAGCTTTCAGTGAAAAATTACCCGACATCCTCCATCACTTATAACCACCACAATCACACTGTAATTTATAGAAACTATCACTACTATAGAAAAACACAATATGCCAGTGCACAACAGTGCCAAATACAGTACATAATGTGGAGTGGTTCATAGTAATTTTATAGGGCTGAACGGGATGGAAAAAAGCTGACATTGCGACTTTTTGGGGGTTTGCGATATATTGATATATATTGCAATATTAAAAGTAGAAGAATTTTCACCAGATGACTTGAATAGTTCTGTTTGGGAAGATTACTGTATTGCATTCAGCATTTTATTAGATTGTTTCCCTTGTTTTTCTCTTCATTCATCCTTGTATTCTTCTTACTGTGGTAATATCGCCAAAGAAATCGCCAGCTTCGTCAGGTTTTTATCATTTATTTCAGAACTTATCCAACACAAAACGACTACTGTCCGCCGCAGTTGACGGTGTCCTCAAGAAAACATTGAAAGTAAACTCAACCTCACCGCTCCCTCTCTCTGTCACGTCAGCCGCGCGTTGCGTTCAGGTACAGCAAAAAAACATCTGCAACATTAGAACCCGATTCGTTTTATTATTAGAGGAATTATTATTGTTACAATATTATTATATTATTATTCTGATTTTTATTTATAATTTATTTGTTTTGCTATGTGTAATTGCCATTTGTAATAGTATCAGCAGTATTATCAAGGATTTAGTGTAGGTTTTTGGGCTGTGGAACGAATTTATAGAATTTTAATGTATGCTTATGGGAGAATCCTGCTCGACATACGACCATTTCGATTTACAAACAAGGTCCTGGAACGAATTAACTTCGTATGTAGAGGTGCCACTGTATTTGTTAGCAATTGCTGCTAGGCCGGTCAACCTCCCGTTTGTCCCTAATAGTAAATGCATGGAAATAGTATACGAACGAGATTTTTACTGAGCTAAACCTACCAATTCTGTCCGAAAATGATGTCGCTGGTGCCGAATTCACTGGTAAAGATGTGGAAGAACATCTAAATGTTCAGTTAAAGAGATGGCTTGAGTGTCGAGGACTGAAAAATAGTGTTTGGCATCGACCATCGAGCATCGATGGGACCCAATTCTAACACTTCGATGCAGTTCGAACTTTAAAATTTCGATTCCATGTTTCCATGCCTTGACCGCCGAGCGTGAAAAAATTGCTGCTAAAAACCACGAAGAAGAAGCCATAAGAAGCGCGTGTTTGTGCATTGCAACTTGATTACAACCATGGACACTGTGCGGCAGCGCTCAGAAGTTAAAATTAACAGTATTTAAAGCATTTTTGTTTTAGAATCTGTTGTGTTGCTTATTTAGAAAGAAGCAGCCATATGAAGTATTCGATTACTTTTTTAATGAACTCGTAGCAGTGAAAACCTAGCATCACAACACATAGCATCCTAGCCAGACGCTCTCATCTCTTCTTCTCCGCATAATACGTACACACTCCTACAGCGCCACTCACTGGCCTAACTGGTATTGTCAAAACATAAACATTGCATGCGCCTGTAAACACAACAGAATCGTTTTTACAAATAAGGAAACCTTATTATTTTGCCTCATCTACATCAAATTATAATCAATTGAAGAATTTATCCTAATGCTTCGTCGTAGCTCCAGGCTAAGGTACATGTATGGCAAAAGAATATGTATAAATGTTTTCTCTGTGAGCTTTTGAAAAATAAACATCTTTGTAAAAGTGCACTCCTGTGGAAAGAAATGTCATCACATTCACGTTCAAAAACTGATATTTATATACAAGTTAGAAAGAGCGGTGTGGGAGTTCATATAATTCATAAATTTCAAATTAATTGTATAATAAAAAAAATAATAAAATAATAATAATACATTTTAAATTCATATTATTTAACAAAAAAAATGAGAAAACATTAATACAAACTAATACATTTTTAAACTATAAATTTTTTTACCCTGCCTTTTTTTTTTTTTTGACCCTTTTTTTTGACCCTGCCTCTTGAAGGAATCGAAATCGGGAATCGTTCGGAATCGGAACCGGAATCGTTCAATTTCAAACGATGCCCAACCCTACTGAAAAAGAGCTGATCCAGAGTTAGCTTTTTTGTCGACACACTTCTCTTGTGTGCATTGCTTTACGCCACTAACAATGACATTCTCCTGTTTCAACAATCTATCCTTTAACACCATATGTCCTGTCTTTCTTATATATTATATTCTCTGGTTGTCTTAGGTCTCTGACCGTTCTTGGGGGCAATTTACATTGCTATTTTTATGTAGCGATCGCAAATGCTACTCAGTGACACCCACCGAACACTTTTAATTTTTTCATTAATAACAAAGCTTAGTTCTATAATTTATTTACACTTGCCCCTTACTAAAGTTGTTTTTTTTTTACAACAGAAAAGGTAACAATGGCAGTCAGATACCATTTTTTTAAAAATTCAGGTCATTCATTGTCAGACAGAAGCAGCACGGCAAAACGCCACGCTAAGGAAAAAAGTTAAAATATCAAAATGGCTTACCTCTTCGTCCTCTGTAGGACCATGGCCCCCAACAAAATGTTTACTGCATATGAAGTGTGAATGGCTTCATCTTGCTGGCGTTAAACTGGTCTTTTGGACGTCCGCGCAAGTTGATCCATTCTTCACATTTTTTCCTCCAAGTTTTTGGTTTCGGGAAACGTATGAAGAAAACATCCTTTATTTGTCGTAATGTCTAGAGTCGTTTCTACAAGTTCCATAGCAGCCGTGTTTGATCGGCGTGTTCTTTTTTGAAAGATTACTGGAGAAAACAAGCAGAAATAACATCGATTGTATGCTAGGGCGTGTCTATGTTGACCCACTTCCGCGTTACGATGGCGACATTAAGGTCTAAAAATAGCATTCGGTACAATGCGGTACGCTATTCTAAAGGCCCTGGGCAGATTAGATTGGTGTGGCAACCACTGAGCTCTGAGGCTGAAATCTGATCAGCCAAGAAATCCACTATAAATAAACCTGAAGCAGAGTAGCCAAGAAATGCTTTCAAATGAACATTTTTTTAATTATTTCTTTTCTGCTAAAATGTATTGACGATTGTAAACATGCTGTTTTTGTCAAAGATATTCTACTGTACTATATAGCACTTAATTTTTTACATTTATGAGATGAGCCCAAACTTGCTTTGATTAGGCTAGTCAATGTCTTAATGGGAAAGACCTCTGTATTAAAATAATGGTATCATAAAGCATGACGCTTTCAACCACTGTAGGTCAAAACAAAACAAACTACGTGGTTACAGCATTGAATTTCAATTTCAATTCATTTGGTGTTGGTCATTAGTTCACAAATCGCACACAATGTTGTTTTCGCCCTGCGCTTTCTCAGCAAACACTCGTGTTTAAGCTTCCAGAGATCTAACCTGTGACTGATGATAGATGGCGACCAAGACAGCAGAGACCCCAGGGGGTGATTGGTGGGGTGCGACGAGTCACGAGGGGCAGACAGAGGTTACACTGCCTCATATCCCCCCACCACCCCCAACCTACGCACATAATAACTCCCAGCTGTGCAGTGTTTATTCAAGAGGAGTTCCATTGCTTTTCCCCCTCTGGAAAGTTCTGTCATGTTACTGAATCTCTCATTTTATCTCACATGTCTTCAATTGCTCTTTGCTCTTTCTCTTTGGGAACGATCCGAGTCCTCTTGCTGCATCTGAGGCACTTTGCTTCCCACACACTGTCCCTTCCTCTTTACAGTCTTCCTTCCTGTGCTACATATTTCTACTATTTGTTCTAAATAGCCCAATTCCCAGTTTTCAAAGCACAAAAGATTTTATATTCCCTCTCTCCTGTGGAAGATCCGCCCCTACTTTCCAGTCCTGGCACGGCCACTTTTACTCAGGATAAGCAGAACCCGAAAGGATTCATGAGCCTGAAATGGAACCATATGTCGCCATTTGTGTTATAAGAGGAACGAGAGGCAATGCTGTTTTGCATTTGTGATAACCGCACAGGAAGTTTTAGGTTTTGGGGAATATGATGAAATGTTTTAAGCCCCCTTTTATTACGTGGGCAGTATTTTCACCAAGCGAGACAATTCAATATGGTTTCTGCTAGGCCTGCACGATATATCGTTTGAACACCGCTATCGCATGTGCGCAATAGTCACATCGCAGGATGTGCAATTGTTTTTCTTTCCTTTAACATATTAACTTTGGTTTTACTTCATAAAAGCAGCAGATGTGCAGCATTATATAAATTAGGAATGTCCCCAATCCAATCGCGCCATGTTTCAGGGGATCGGAATCGGTGAAAAGGATTGGGTTTTTAATTTTTAAAAAATATATTCATGTTTTTCTGCTTCATGCTCATATAGCGCCACAGCCTCTCACCCTCCCTCCTGCTAAGCAGTACAGTCAAACTGTTTTTCTTGGTCATCAGTACAGCTGCCATTTGGTACTTAACGTTACCGATGATTGACAGTTTTGTAGCTTTGATCCGGCCAGAGAAGCTTCGGTAGCTCTGTGATCAAATGCACAAATGTGTTAATCATCATTAAACTTGCAGCCCAGTTTGGAGTGTGCTGTGCCAACTCATTCATTGTGAAAGTGAGAGGTTGTTCTCGGCATTGGAGCAAATTTGAGTGGACTCACTCAATGAGGTATTTAATAAAGACAAGTAGTTTTCTACGTTATTTGTTTGAAAATAATTCACAATATCATATTGGCACGGTGGGACAGTGGTTAGCACGTCACAGTTCTGTGATGATCACAGTGTAATTTCGGCCTACCTGTGTGGAGTTTGCATGTTCTTCCCATGCCTGCGTGGGTTTGTGGAGTTTGAATTAGGGGTGTGACAAAGTATTGAAATAGTGATACAGTGCCCTCCATAATTATTGGCACCCCTGAAAAAGATGTGTTTTTTAGCTTCTAATATATATATATATTTTTCAAATAATATGGGACCTTAATAGAAAAAAAAGAGAAAAATCCAACCTTCAATATAAGTGCATTCATTCAGTGGGGGAAAAAATCCCACATAAAGACATAACTATTTGACATCACATAATGTGTGTCACAATTATTAGCACCCCTGGTGTTAATACTTTGTACAATCCCCTTTTGCCAACAAAACAAGGTCTGGGGACTGAGCTGGCCATGGGGGAGCTTGCTTTTGTGTCTGGTGAACCATTTCTGTGTAGATTTGGCCATATGTTTAGGGTCATTGTCTTGCTGAAAGACCCAGTGACGACCCATCTTCAGCTTTCGGGCAGAGGGCAACAAATTTTGATTTAAAATGTCCTGGTTTTTCAAAGCATTCATGATGCCATGCACCCTAACAAGGTTCCGAGGGCCTTTGGAAGCGAAACAGCCCCACAGCATCACTGACCCACCCCCATACTTCACAGTGGGTATGAGGTGCTTTTCAGCATGTGCATCTTTCGTGGCACACCAGACCCACTTAGAGTGTTTGTTGCCAAAAAGCTAAATCTTGGTCTCACACAAAAATACACATGGTCCCAGGCTTCAACTGGGACCGTGCTTTGCTTTTTCCATTAAGGTCCCATATTATTTGAATTAAAAAAAAATATTAGAAGCTAAAAACCACATCTTTTTCAGAGGAGCCAATAATTATGGAGGGCACTGTATATCGTGATACTTTGTATCCCAAAAGGTTATCGATATGCTCCTGTCAAGAATCGAGATATCGTTTTAAAAAGGTGTCAAAGTTTTTTTTTTGTTTTTTGTTTTTTTTAAAAAGGGAACCATCAAGTTGCTACCAAAATCTTCCACCATAATAGTGTCTCAGTTAACTCTAAGGCTGCCATTGACGGTGCTCGACGCCCAATCCATTTGGACTGGGAACGTTCGTTCATTCAAAACCAGAGCATTCACAGTCATTTGGTCTGATTTTCGGGGCATTTACAGGTCACTTGCTGTTCATTTTGGGGCATTTACAGGTCATTTCCTGTTGAGTTTGAGTCACTGCCTATTCATTTGGGTGATTCCCAGGTCACGTCCTGTTCTGTAACTCAAAATAAACTCAAAATAAACAGGAGGTGACCCATGAAATACCCCAAAATCAACAGGAAGTAACTGAAAATCAACAGGTAAATGATCTTAAATGGCCCAAAATTACCTCATTACCTGGCATTTGCTGCCACTGACGGCCATAGACGTTCAATCCATTTGAAGTGGGAGGGATGGCAGCGAATGATGTTCATTCACTGCCACCCTCCCGGTTCAAATGGATTGGACGTTTACTAGTGATAAACTCATTCCAATTCACAGCAGAAACTTGTTTTTCTGTTTATTAGTTGTTTGTAGAAAATCCTAGAATGACTTCCTGACCAATGTATCGATAATCGTTGTATCGCCATATCGTTAGATCATCGTTATTGTGAGCTTTGTATCGCAAATCGCATCGTATCGTGTGGTACCAAGAGGTTCCCAATCCTAGTTTGCATGTTCTTCCCATGCCTGCGTGTTTTCTGCGGGTTCCTGCCTCATCCCAAAAAAACCTGCATAGTATGCTGATTGAACACTCCAAATCCAAATCCCATGAGTGTGTGCATGAATGGTTGTGTGACTGTATGTGCCATGCGACTGGCTGGCAACCTGTTCAGGCCCGCTTTCTGCCTAGAATTTGCTGTGATAAGCTCCGCAACCCTCGTGAGGATAAGTTCTTCAGAAGATGAATGAATGATTATATGTATGAATGTATATGTATATATGAATTATATGAATGTTATGGAGAGTAATTAAAAGTATGGCGTTAAAAGGTGATGCAATGAAAAATGTAGGTGTGCCTACATTTTGTGCTGGTGCACCTTAAGAAAAAATTTTGGTGCAATCAGTGCAACCAAAGCAAAAAGTAAGTGTTGGCAATTGGCATTAGCAATATACAGTGCCTTGCAAAAGTATCCGGCCCCCTTGAACCTTGCAACCTTTCGCCACATTTCAGGCTTCAAACATAAAGATATACAATTTTAATTTTTTGTCAAGAATCAACAACAAGTGGGACACAATCGTGAAGTGGAACAAAATTTATTGGATAATTTAAACTTTTTTAACAAATAAAAAACTGAAAAGTGGGGCGTGCAATATTATTCGGCCCCCTTGCGTTAATACTTTGTAGCGCCACCCTTTGCTCCAATTACAGCTGCAAGTCGCTTGGGGTATGTTTCTATCAGTTTTGCACATCGAGAGACTGACATTCTTGCCCATTCTTTCTTGCAAAACAGCTCGAGCTCAGTGAGGTTGGATGGAGAGTGTTTGTGAACAGCAGTCTTCAGCTCTTTCCACAGATTCTCGATTGGATTCAGGTCTGGACTTTGACTTGGCCATTCTAACACCTGGATACATTTATTTTTGAACCATTCCATTGTAGATTTGGCTTTATGTTTTGGATCATTGTCCTGTTGGAAGATAAATCTCCGTCCCAGTCTCAGGTCTTGTGCAGATACCAACAGGTTTTCTTCCAGAATGTTCCTGTATTTGGCTGCATCCATCTTCCCGTCAATTTTAACCATCTTCCCTGTCCCTGCTGAAGAAAAGCAGGCCCAAACCATGATGCTGCCACCACCATGTTTGACAGTGGGGATGGTGTGTTCAGGGTGATGAGCTGTGTTGCTTTTACGCCAAACATATCGTTTTGCATTGTGGCCAAAAAGTTCAATTTTGGTTTCATCTGACCAGAGCACCTTCTTCCACATGTTTGGTGTGTCTCCCAGGTGGCTTGTGGCAAACTTTAAACGAGACTTTTTATGGATATCTTTGAGAAATGGCTTTCTTCTTGCCACTCTTCCATAAAGGCCAGATTTGTGCAGTGTACGACTGATTGTTGTCCTATGGACAGACTCTCCCATCTCAGCTGTAGATCTCTGCAGTTCATCCAGAGTGATCATGGGCCTCTTGGCTGCATCTCTGATCAGTTTTCTCCTTGTTTGAGAAGAAAGTTTGGAAGGACGGCCGGGTCTTGGTAGATCTGCAGTGGTCTGATGCTCCTTCCATTTCAATATGATGGCTTGCACAGTGCTCCTTGAGATGTTTAAAGCTTGGGAAATCTTTTTGTATCCAAATCCGGCTTTAAACTTCTCCACAACAGTATCTCGGACCTGCCTGGTGTGTTCCTTGGTTTTCATAATGCTCTCTGCACTTTAAACAGAACCCTGAGACTATCACAGAGCAGGTGCATTTATACGGAGACTTGATTACACACAGGTGGATTCTATTTATCATCATCGGTCATTTAGGACAACATTGGATCATTCAGAGATCCTCACTGAACTTCTGGAGTGAGTTTGCTGCACTGAAAGTAAAGGGGCCGAATAATATTGCACGCCCCACTTTTCAGTTTTTTATTTGTTAAAAAAGTTTAAATAATCCAATAAATGTTGTTCCACTTCACGATTGTGTCCCACTTGTTGTTGATTCTTGACAAAAAAATTAAATTAAATATCTTTATGTTTGAAGTCTGAAATGTGGCGAAAGGTTGCAAGATTCAAGGGGGCCGAATACTTTTGCAAGGCATTGTATATCGGAATGTAAATTTTTTTCTAATATCGTTCAGGCCTATCACAAACAAAGTCAAGTTATCTGGTGAAAATTCTTCTAGTTTTAATATCGCAACATATCGCAACCGCCCCCCCTAAAAAATCGGAATGATAGTTTTTTTTCAATATCGTTCAGGCCTAGTTTCTGCACCATCCAAAGTTGTATGGGGTGCCAAAAATAAATGATCCCTACTTGTGACGTTTATGCTATTAAGGTTAATGTGCCGGGATATGTATTTTGCAAACTTGACAAAAGTCTATACTTCCGTTTTTACAGCAGTACTTACCTGATCATGTAGGATACTATTGTATTACAGTATATAGAGCTTCATATCACTAAATTTTTCAAAAATAACACCACCTCCTCGCCACGTAAAATTGTAAATTTGCACATATTTCAAGATAAATATAACTTTTTTTTTAGTAGGGTCGCTTTTCTAGTTGAAATTTACTTGTAATATTCTGACTGCTTTCTTGTAGAATTACTTATATTTAAACTTTTCAGTTAAACATTTTTACTACCTTCATCATATTTCTACATTTGTCTGATAATATTACAGTAAATATATTTGAATATAATTTGAATATATATATATATATATATATATATATATATATATATATATATAGGTTTAATATTCCTTTATGATGATTAAACTACAAATAAATTTATTCATATGACATCACATTAACCATTTACTATTATTTTGTGGTATTCTTACTTTGTCTATTCATCATATTTCAAATCATCCTGTCCTATTTCTATGATGTCTACTATAAAAAAAATAATAATAATTTTAAAAAAGTGTATACTATAATAAAATAAAGTGAATAATATAATACTGTACTGTATAATGGTGTACTACTCCAGATATCGTTTCACAGACTTCATAAAGGGAGCTGCCATTATCACCATCCAGCTATAAACATAAGCCAACCCAATGTTTACTGCTCCAAACCTAAACCATAATGTGCAAAATAGAAGTGAGCTTTGTGGAAATGCAGAAAAAAATCTGTATATACTGGTAGCTTCACCTCAGCAAAAATGAGATTATCAAGTAATATTCTTCACTAATGTACGTCTCCCCCTCCCCCACTGCTGCACTTATTTACAGGGTGCGTAGGCGGTAGAGCAGTGTAATCACAATTATACAAAAATTGCATAAATGTCCTCCTCCGTGTTGGTGGTTATGTCAGTGTAATGCTGCAAATGGACACTCACTCTCAACAAGGAAACTATTAGAATAAAGGACTCCTCTAAATAGAAAAATATGGGAGAATGGATGACAAGATGACTTTATCAGGTTCCACACAGCTGACATAATGACGTGACTCAAAATTTTATAGTATTTGAAGTGGTTTGATACACATTATTAATGATGTTACATTGTAATGTCTTTGTATTACATTGCAATTCAATCAATCAGATGAATATATATTAGTGCTGTCAAATTTATTGCGTTAACGGGCGGTAAGTAATTTTTTAAATTAATCAGGTTAAAATATTTGACGCAATTAACGCATGCACGGAATGACCCGTTCATGTGGTGCCTCAAACAGTTTACAATGACGCCGTTTTAGCACATTGAGAGCGAAAAGGCAGAGAAATGCGAGTGGACACAGGCGTTCATTGGACCGCGTCTTTTATTGGCTTAAGCTTTGGCAACTCTTTCACAACAAATATAAGTATTGTGGCTAAAAACGTGGGGAAGAATGACAGGGGACGATTTTTTTCTTAACACGCTTAATTGAACACAACGCAGAACATGCTGTATACCATTTGCAGCCACAACTGACAGTCATGGTTGTCCAACTTCCTATCATGCATTTGGGCGGAACAGTTAAGTCGCTACGGTATCAGTTAATGAAAGCACAACAAAAATAATATTCCTATCTCTCACAGGAGAAGATTTTTTTCTTAACACGCTTAATTGAACACAACGCAGAACATACTGTATAACATTAACAGCCACGACTGACAGTCATGGTTGCCCAACTTCCCATCATACATTTGGGCGGAACAGTTAAGGTACTACAGCATCCTTTAGTGAAAGTACAACAAGAATAATATTCCTATCTCTCGTAGGAGACAATATTTTTCTTAACCCGCTTAATTGAACACAATGCAGAACATACTGTATTACATTTGCAGCCACCACTGACAGTCATGGTTGCCCAGCTTCCCATCATGCATTTGGGCGGAACAGTTAAGTCGCTACAGTATCATTTAGTGAAAGCACAACAAAAATATTCCTATCTCTCTCCAAAAAAAAAAAAACAATGTTCACAAAAAGAAAAGCGCTCAATGCAAAGAGAACTGGCATTCCCAATCAAAATAGCAATGCAAAATACACATAAAACATACTCAGACTTTGCCTTGACTAGATCTCTAATTAATTTAAAACTCGCCATTGAAACCTTGTGGTGTATTTCAATCACTACCTTATGTAGTTGAAGACACTGTGGAAGAATGGCATGGAGCCTATGTGACGTCCCACTCAGCGACGTCAACAATGGCGAGCTATTAGTTTATTTTTGGATTGAAGATTTTACAAATGTTATTAAAACGAAAACATTAAGAGGGGTTTTCATTTAAAATTACTATAAATTGTACTCAAATTTATCTTTTAAGAACTACAAGTCTTTCTACCCGTGTATCCCTTTAACACAGACATGTCCAAAGTCCGGCCCGGGGGCCAAATGCGGCCCGTGGTCAAATTTCATCTGACCCCCAGCCTCTGTCATAAAATCAATAACTTTTGGCCCGCACACAGACTTAATAAATTGGTCATCAGTACTGCTACCAGCATATTATTTAGCTTACTCACTAAATGCTGCTCCTCATTTACCCACTAAAAGGCAGCAACACTCTAAACAAGATTACTCCATTTGACCCTTTACTTGCAATTTTCTAAAATAGCGACAATCAACAAAAAAAAGTTCGATGGTAGACGCTTCAAGGATAGGCGGAAATTGGACTATTTCTTCACTAAAATATGCAACAACTGTGTTTGCCTCATTTGAAGTCGCTGTTTTTAAAGAGTTCTATGTGAGGCGATATTACCAAACAAGACACGCTGACATGTACGACAAACGCAGTGAGAAATTGAAGCAACTTGAAGCTAGTTTAATTTCAGAGCAGCAGTATTTCGCTAGATCCCGAGAGTCGAAAGAGTACTCCACAAAGTCTAGTTGCGAGATTGTTAAAATTATTACCGGTAATTAAAAAAATAATAAAGCAAATGTGACACACAGAATGGCTTGCTAAAATTTGCTTAAGTATATTGTTCTTCGTAAAGGACGTCAGCCAAGGTCGGCCCCCCACATTTTCACCACACCGAATCTGGCCCCCTTTGCAAAAAGTTTGGACATCCCTGCTTTAACAGAAAGAATGTTAATAATGTTAATGCTATCTTGTGGATTTATTGTTATAATACACAAATACAGAACTTATGTACAGTATGTTGAATGTTTATGTCCGTCTTATGTCCTATCTTTCCATTCCAACAATAACGTACAGAAAAATATGGCATATTTTAGAGATGGTTTGGATTGCGATTAATTACAATGAATTAATTTTTAAGATGTGAATAACCTGATTAAAAATCTTAATCGTTTGACAGCAGTGACTTGCAGTTCCACTCTGAGACCCCCAATATGGCCAAATTTTAAAATTGTCCTATATGCATGTGTGATACCTCATTGGAAAGCTTTTCTAAAAATTAAACATTTTTTTAAAAAAACAACAAATTTTTTAAACAGCAAAACCCTAACTGGGTGCGAGAGCACGCGAGAGCATAATTCAAGACGCCATGATTTTAACGAGATATTGCGTACTTACCTCTTTTCGATCCAAAAACTATATGTAGCCTGTACCACCGGGTGTCAAGACACAGCTGTGAATGGCCATAACCAGATTTTTGGCATCAAGGGGTGGTCGAGATTTTCGTTTTAATATATTTACCCTTTTAAACTTTTTTTTTTCCGATTTTTCTTTGTTTGGATCGATTATTTATCATCTAACATATCGGAGAAAATGCGACAGTAACAAAAAAAAAATACAATTAAGCGATAGGTATAAGGAAGATATCCGTGACTTTTTTACAGACGCAAGTTTTTTCATTGTGACGTAATTTGTTTAACAGTTTAAAATATGCGAATGAATAAATTTTGAAATCGTTTTTTTTTTTTTTTTAAACGAAATATTAGACATCGATTAATGATTCTAAGCTAAAAATGACAGACATTTTGAATAATGAATATATTACCTTCGTTTTATGGCTGGGTTGAAACAAAAGCGGTTGCGCGACGTCTGTAAACAGGGGTTTCCAGGGTAAAACGGACAAATTAAAAATACTTCGGGGGCTTAATGCGTCACGAATCTGCTATGGCAGCATATAGACATATTGTTCTATCAAACACAACAGTTGTTTTGGCTTAAAATACAGTAGTTTCTTTTAAAGAGGAGTGCAAGAGAAGAAACTGTTTTTTCAGTCTTGTCTGTGTTTTCCGCAATATACATATCTGTGGCGCTAACTGTGAATATAAATGTTTCAGGAGGTTTCCATCCGTGCTGTAGTCCCCACTCAGGCACAGTCACGGCTCCATGGTGACCCATCGGAGCTCGCACCACGTCTGTGCCACTTGGTGCGGTCGGAGACGGGCTACGGCTTCAACCTTCACAGTCATCGGTCCAGGCCGGGCCAGTACATCCGCTCGTTGGACACGGGTTCACCTGCAGACCAAGCCGGGCTTCGACCTCAGGATCGAATCATTGAGGTAACAAGAACAGTGTAGCCTGCTTTCATTATTTTAAAGACATCCTTAGTAGTTGTAGATTATTTGCATTTCCTTCTTTCTTTGTGTCATGGTACGATGAACGCCCAATATTTGTGGGGGACTGGGACTGACCTTGGTTTGTACAGTGAAGAAAATAACTATTTGAACACCCTGCTGTTTTGCAAGTTCTGCCACATCAAAATCATGGAGGGGTCTGAAATTTTCATCATAGGTGCATGTTCACTTTGAGAGAAATAATCTAAAAAGAAATCTCCAGAAATCACAAAGTATGATTTTTAAAGATTTTTTTTGAGTGATACAGCTGCAACTAAGTATTTGAACACCTGAGAAAACAAATGTTAATATTTGGTACAGTAGCCTTTGTTTGTAAGAGGTCAAACGTTTCCTATAGTTTTTCACCAGGTTTGCGCACACTGCAGGAGGGATCTTGGCCCACCAATCAATCAGGAGTTCGAGCTCCCTCAAAAGGTTTCCTATTGGGTTTAGGTCTGCAGACTGGCTATGCCATGCTAGAACATTTTTATGCTTCTTATGGAGCCACTCCTTTGTTTTCCTTGCTTTGTGCTTCGAGTCATTGTCATGTTGGAAGACCCAGGCACGACCCATCTTCAATGCTCTGACTGAGGGGGAAGGAGGTTGTTCCCCAAAATGTCACAATCCTGCGCCACAGTCATCCTTTCTTTAATGCAGTGCACTCGTCCTGTCCGATGGGCAGACAAACACCCCCGAGCATGATGCTACCACCCCAATGCTTCACACTAGAGATTGTGTTCTTTTTCCTCCAAACATGGACAGTGGAATTATGACCAAAAAGTTCTATTTTATTCTCATTTGACCACAAAACTTGCTCCCATGACTCCACTGCATCATCCAAATGGTCATTGGCAAACTTAAGACGGGTCTTGACATGTGCTGGTTTAAGCAGAGGGAACCTTCCGTGACATGCATGATTTCAGACCATGATGTCTTAGTGTATTACCAACAATAACCTTGGAAACGGTGGTCCAAGCTCTTTTCAGGTCATTGACCACCTCCTGTCGTGTAGTTCTGTGCTGAGACCCCACGAGGTGATATCTTACATGAGGCTTCACTCCGTTTGAGATTGACATATTTAGCTTCTTCCATTTCCTAATGATTGCTCCAACAGTAGACCTTTGTTCACAAAGCTGCTTGGCAATTGCTCCGCAGCCCTTTCCAACCTTGTGTTTTGTCTCTGGTGTCTTTGGAAGCTCTTTGGTCTTGGCCATGTTACAAGTTTGAGTCTTACTTAATGTATGGGGTAGACAGGGGTCTTTATACTGCTATCGACCTCAAACAAGTACATCCGATTCAGGATAATACATGGATTGGAGATGGACTTTTAATAGGTGGACTAACAGGTCTTTCAGGGTCAGAATTCTAGCAGATAGACTGGTGTTGAAATACTTATTTGCAGCTGTATCACACAAATAAATTGTTTAAAAAATCATGCATTGTTATTACAGGATTTTTCTAAGATAAGGTAAAAATGAAAAATGAATCTACATTGAAACATACAATGAAAATTACAGACTCCTCCATGATTTCTAAGTAGGACAACTTGCAAAATAGCAGGGTTTTCAAATACTTATTTTCTTCACTGTAAGTGCATACAGATGCTATAAGATGGTAGCAAATTACTGTTTATTGCACATGCTGCTCCATTAAATGACTGGCAAGATTGTTCAAAAGTCAGATGTCCAATCCCTTTGAATTCAATTGTATTTGAGGTCTGTCATCGTCAATGGTAGTGAATGAGTTGAAGTAATAACTAAGCATTTGATTGTTTTTAACCTTTATTTTATTGTGGTTGACTTATTAACACTTTTAGTAAGGCATAGTCGCAAGGAGTAATCGATTTTAAAGCGAAACTGACTTTTCTGGTTAAAACGATGTTAAAAACATTCAAACCTTAACCGTATTTTTCGGACTAAAAGTCGCACCTGAGTATACGTCGCACCAGCCATAAAATGCCAAACGAAGAGGGAAAAAAAACATATAAGTCGCACCGGAGTATAAGTCGCATTTTGGGGGGAAATTTACTTGATAAAATCAAACACATAGAACAGATATGTCATCTTGAAAGGAAATTTAATACAAAAATACAATAGAGAACAACATGCTGAATAAGTGTACAGTATGATGTTACATGATTCATGAACAACGAAATGGGAATATACTGTCTTCACCAGGACGCTACAGCTCGGTTCTGGCTATACAGCGAGTTAAACTCCCATATGACGCTGCTGGACGTCCTTTATAATTTGCTGAATCAATTTCGTCCTCGATACCAAACAGGTTCGTATCAACTAAATCAGGGGTGTCCAAACTTTTTGCAAAGGGGGCCAGATTTGATGTGATAAAAATGTGGGGGGGCCGACCTTGGCTGACGTTCTTTACGTAGAACAATATACAGTATTTAAGCAAATTTTAGCAAGCCACTCTCTGTGTCACATTTGCTTTATTATTTTTTTTTTATTAATAATTTCAACAATCTCGCAACTAGCCTTTGTGGTGTTCTCTTTCGACTCTCGGGCTCTTGCAAAATACTGCTGCTGTGAAGTTAAACTACCTTCAAGTTGCTTCAATTTCTCGCTACGTATCTTCCCTGTAATCTTGTTGTACATGTCAGCGTGTCTTGTTTGGTAATATCGCCTCACATTGAACTCTTTAAAAACAGCGACTGTCTCTTTGCAAATAAGGCAGACACAGTTGTTGCGTATTTTAGTGAAGAAATAGTCCAGTTTCCACCTATCCTTGAAGCGTCGGCCGTCGCAGTCATCTTTCTTGTTTTTGTTCATTGTCACCATTTTAGAAAATTGGGAGTAAAGGGTCACACGGGGTAATGTTTCTTAGAGTGCTGCTGCGTTTTAGTGGGTATATGAGGAGCAGCATTTAGTGTGTATGCTGGGAGCAGTACTGCTGACCAAATTATTAAGTCTGTGTGCGGGCCAGATGTTATTGAT
Source organism: Corythoichthys intestinalis (assembly GCF_030265065.1). Taxonomy (NCBI): domain Eukaryota; kingdom Metazoa; phylum Chordata; class Actinopteri; order Syngnathiformes; family Syngnathidae; genus Corythoichthys; species Corythoichthys intestinalis. The sequence goes on from NC_080410.1 coordinate 21,569,408, forward strand.
TTTATGACAGAGGCTGGGGGCCAGATGAAATTTGACCACGGGCCGCATTTGGCCCCCGGGCCGGACTTTGTACATGTCTGACGTAAATAAATGATAATTAGGTGCTATTACAGCAATGACACAAACGGTTAGCATGTGTTCGCTAGCATTAGCACATCGTTCAAACAACATCACAACTGGCTCCAAGTGTCTGATAGCGGGTGGAAAACACACAACAACAACAGAAAAGATGATACACACAGGCGTTGCCTCTGTAGAGATATTTTACAAGCATAAAAAATGAACGTAGGTTCGCAGCCGTGTCTCCCTCTCTCTCTTTCTCCCTCGCCCACTCGCTCAGAGACGCTGCGTAGCTGTCCGTCTTCTTCTGGCATGTGAGCGCTCTTCTTCGCGTAAACAAGTGCAAGTGCGCCCCCACGTGGGCGTGAAAGCACCACAAACTAAAAGCATGCATTTCAATCTAAAGAATTCAATAATACAATTGAACACAAATTGCCAAAGGCAGAACGCGAACGTGGCCATAGCTATTAAGAGTTATTCAGATAACTATAGCATAAAGAACATGCTAACAAGTTTACCAAACCATCAGTGTCACTCCAAAACACCAAAATAACATGTGAAATGATATCACAATGTGTTAATAATTTCACACATAAGTCGCTCCTGAGTATAAGTCGCATCCCCAGCCAAACTATGAAAAAAAACTGCAACTTATAGTCCAGAAAATACGGTACTTTTAATTTTCAAAACCACACCATTTTGGTTTATCTAAGCCACCATAGATTCCTCTGCATTTCAAGTACAACAACAGCCATGGCTACTGGCGATACTGCTACTTTTGCCCAGCCTAACGCCATGAGTAAGTGTATTATCTCATAATATACTTAAAGTATTGATGTATATGAAAAAGGATTGCAATGGATTGTCAACTAAAACATGCAGCCTTGAAATGTTCAACACTTCCTCATTTACTTCTTCTGTACACTTTCATGTAAAACACAAGGGATAAAAGAAAAATTGTACTAATAGACAGTAATATAGCGCCACGCCTGGCTGAGTGTATATTGCACCGCACCACACCACAAGTACATGCATGTGTCTGTTCCGCTGTGTTTGTCTGTCCCTCTGTCTTGTTTTATTATATTAGATTACAGTATCTAAAAACATGCTATGTTTTTTTTTATATACACATAACATATTTTGGCAAAATGCATAGTTTTACATTTGAAAATTGAATCTATATGCACATTGTTCATTGGCCCATTAATGTGTTTGACCTGACGTCTTTTGTAAAGATGAGATGCTCATAAACCTAAGGGATAATTCTGTTTGTTACCTTCACTGGGGTGCATATGTTTTTGTTTAAACAAGGTGATTGTCACCTTGCATATTGTTATTATTAAGGTACAGTTTTGCACTAATCATTCATTTATGAAAGTAAGAAATGTGAAATGTGACAGCACATCACCCTGAGGCTGGCTGCCTCCCTACTTCACCTGGCTGACTTGACTGGCTGGCTGACTAGCTGGTTGGCAGACTGACTTGTTGACAGACTATTTGGTTTACAGACTGACTGAATACCTCTTCTCGTGTTTGATTTTGTTTCAAATGGTACTTTCCTTATGAACGCTTTAATTAAGAACAGAGCTGGAGTCTGTTGTATAAATATAATGCTTTTAACCACGACGAATTGATTGTGTGTATTAACAGAGTTAAATTCACTTTCAGTTCTAAGAACAAATAAGTTAAAAAGCAGACATTCCGAATACTTTGTCATCATTTTTATTTTGCCAAGAAACCGTAATCGATATCGGAAAATCGGGTTTGAGAGAAAATAAAATGGATTTTCTTGTTAGGGAAAATCGAACAGCGCTAACTAGTAGAATGTCTAAAAATATGAAAATTGTTACTTTTTTTTTTTTTTTTTTTTTTTTTTTTAATTAAAAAGCACATGTAAAAACGCCTGCTTAGTTATGATGTGTTTTTTATCATTATGGAGTATCACTACCATAATCACCATCCCAAACTGCAGGGTCCAAACAATAAAGAAAAAAACAGCTGAAATTGAAATGCATTTAGGATAGCCAAACCACACAGCTGATTGAAAGCAGATGTTAGCCCATGCACACACCATTTAAACCAATTACAAGTGCTGGGGTCATGCTTGTGTCTGCCACCAAGACCTGAAATCTGGACTCTGTCTGGACTACGTCAATGTGGAGAGTGAGAGGAAGGCTGGTCGTGTCATATATTGTGTTTTGGGGGGTTAGCAGAGCTATATAGTATCAGGTTCATGAAGGCGGCTGACCGGAGAATTTTCATGATTGCTTAAAGTTAGAGCAATCCCATACAATGTTGCTTGAACGATATGACTGGTTCACCATTTTATAAGGAAGACTTGACCTAAATTGACAATTCAAAATGAATGAATACAAATAGGTTTCACCACATTCAGCACCACGGTGTGTAGTATTTTTAGCAGGAACATGAGAGCTAGATTTAATAGATTGTCCTCCTCCAACAGAAGGTTAAACATAATGTCTCATCATCATTGCCAGTTTACTCTCAGTATTAATCCCTCGTTCCCATGACCTTTGTCGCGTCGGACTCTCTGGCAACAAACATCTTGAAGGGTTCAAAAAGTCTTCATTTAAACAGGGTTAGTTGATATTTTACTGTTGCATTTTTCAAATTTAAAGTGCTTCATTATTTGAAAGTTTGAAACATTCAACCTGAAGCATTTTGATGTGTTTTAAAGTGTATTTGTCAAAACTAAATCAAAAATTTCTTGAGAACAAAGACATTTTTGGGCAGTTGCCTGTGTTTGCCATATGGTACAGTATGTTCATCCCTGCAAATGTACTGTATTTGGACAATCGACATTGTGGTAAATGTTATGATAAATAGGTTTACTCTAGAGCTGAACGATATTGGGAAAAACTGACGTTGCGATTTTTTTGGGTGTTTGCGATATATATTGTGATATTAAAACTAGAAGGATTTTCACCTGACTTGAATAGCTTTGTTTAGGAAGACTTTAGTTGACTCACTATGACCACATTGTATTCATTAGAGATGTCCCGATCCAATCACATGAGCGCAAATCGGGCTGATCGAGCCATTTTTCAGATCGGAATCGATTGAAAAGGATAGGGTTTTTAATTTAAAAAGTATAGTATATTTTTTTCTGCTTCATGCTCGTACAGCCTCCCACCCTCCCTCCTGAAAAGCAGGGCGACCAAATTGTTTTTCTTGGTCACCAGTGCAGCTAGCGTTTGGTAATGAAAGTTAACGATGATTGACAGGTTTGCAGCTTTAATCTGGCCAGAGATGCTTCGGTAATTCTACGATCAAAGGCACAAATGCATTCATCGTTGTTAAGCTTGATACACAATTTGATGTGTACCGTGGCAATTCATTCATTGTGTAAGTGAGAGGCTGTTCTCGGCAGCGTGAGCATCCAAAAAAAAAAAAAAAAATCGGTATCGGATCGGGACTGTATATTGGCAGACTTTCCAAATCAGGTGATTTGGACTCTAACTCGGGTGCAAAAATATGAGCTCGGGACATCCCTAGTATTCATAGACTACTGATTAATCCAGGCTAAGGGGTTTCATCTGTGAATGATGAAGATTGGTGAATATACTAGTTCAAGGGATCCAGGAATCCATTTCACTGCGCAATGGCGTACCGCACGCAGGCTATTTTTAGACCGTGACGTCGCATCGTAAAGCGGAAGTAAAGCCGAAGTGGGACATTATAGACCCGCCCTCGCATTGACACAACGTAATTAGTAGGGTTGTTCCAATCATGTTTTTGTGCTCCCGATCTGATCCCGATCGTTTTAGTTTGAGTATCTGCCGATCCCGATATTTCCCGATCCGATTGCTTTTTTTTTTGCTCCTGATTCAATTCCAATCATTCCCGATAATTTTTCCCGATCATATACATTTTGGCAATGCATTAAAAAAAAAAAATGAATAAAACTCGGACGAATATATACATTCATCATACAGTACATAAGTTCTGTATTTGTTTATTATGACAATAAATCCTCAAGATGGCATTTGCATTATTAACATTCTTTCTGTGAGAGGGATCCACGGATAGAAAGACTTGTGACTTTGTATATTGTGACTAAATATTGCCATCTCGTGTATTTGTTGAGCTTTCAGTAAATGATACTGCAGCCTTTCAACCCAAATGCATGATGGGAAGTGGAACCATGACTGTGCGTAGTGCTACCAGTTGATATATCTTCTCTCCGTTGGGAAATAACATAAGGTGTTAAGAAATAGATCAATTGCTACCTTGCTTCCCTACATTGCTTCCCATGATATTTCTGATTGCAGGGGGAGGGATTGTAAGGCTGTAGACTATTAAAAAAAAGGCTCCAAAGGCTGCCAAAATTCACTTTACTAATTTTACGCTGCCTTTTATCTCTCTATATAGGTAAAACAGCGCCATTACAGATTGAGCGCGACAATACGTGAGTGGATCGTGCACAGCATGCAATAATTGCGTTAAATATTTTAACGTGATACTTTTTTTTTTAAATTAATTATCGCCGTTATCGAGATAAATTTGATAACCCTACCTAAAGCCTAAACTAAAGACTCTGGATGAGTGTAACATAGTATGTCTGTAACATTAAATACAATTAGAAAATGATTTAATTAAAAAATATATATATATATTAAGAAAAGACATGGCCGATATTTTTTTGCCAATTCCGATACTTTGAAATGATGTGATCGGACCCGATCGATCGGGATGATCGATCGGGACATCTCTAGTAATTAGTGCTACTTTTCTCCGGTAATCTTTCGAAAAAGGGGAAATGTGAACTCAGGTTGGCCAACCATGTTTTTGAATAATATCAATGGCTAAACAATTATAAGCATATTTTCTTTTTTTTTTTTTAACGCAACCCTTCCAGATTGTTTGTTTAACCCGTAGCAACGCCCCTGACAACGAAAATGCTTTTCTTCGGCAATCTTCGGAAATCTTCGGAAATTACGTCACACCGGGAAGTGCGAGGGAAGTCCGCCATAGAACAGTATTGTTTGTTGCATTGCTTCCCGGTAAGATGCCACGGCGGTGTGTGGCGATGCTTTGTTCTCACTCAAACGAAAAGTTGAATGAGTGGCCAAAGGATAGCAGGGCACGTAAATGGATATCTTTCGTTCGCACGAAGCGAATGAATTTCATGCCATCATCGAGTAGTGTTCTCTGCTGCAAACACTTCGAAGATGCCTGCTTCCTTAACCGGTCTGCTTATGATCAAGGATTTGCCAAAAAGTAAGTGTGATTTTTGGATAGATGACTTTGTCAAAGCAGAGCTGCCAACTTTTGTGGAATTTACAGTAGAAGCTAGCGACGTTAGCCGAAAGCCAACTCGTGGCAATAGCCGTGGCATAGTTGTTGTTGTGTTCGCTAGTGTTACGTCCCAAGGACGGCTCGCGAAGGGCGTAGCATAAAATGAGCCACACGATTTCACAAGTGGCACAAAATTTACACAACAAACTCGCAATGAATATGGTAAATGGTAAATGGTGTTATACTTATATAGCGCTTTTCCACCTTTCAAGGCAATATGTACAAAATGTAGATGAAGTGCAGCTTCAGGGTAAGCCCAGGCCAAAACAACAAACAAAAGGAATCTACACTTGAACCCCAACCGCTAACTAAACCCTGATCATGAAAAAGAACGAAGAAAAGACAGCCACTAACCTAGCTTCTTACGCTAAAAAAAACAGGAGAAAACGGGTTGAACAGAAATGGCGACTTACCCCTTCTTGCTTCAGTGCTTTTATTTACAGTGGTGAACAAAAACAATCCAATAACGAATAAACACAAAAGACCCCACCGAAAAAGCGGGAGTGTATCATACTAGCGATCAAATGCAAACGAGCGTGAATGGCGAGCTTACAGCTGGCGAGGAGGACGGCGGCAGAATGCTGTCAAATGTGAACGTTGACAGCTCAAGTCCCGCAGTGAATCATGGGAAATGTAGTCTCGGACCACACACTGAAGTGGTGCTTTGTAATCTGTTCGCTTGTATGAAAAAACTACATTTCCTCACGCCATTAGACGCCACTTCCTGCCGATAGCCCCAGGAAGTAGTAGTAGCTGGTAGTACGAGGCGAGGCGGAGATGAGCGACAAGCAAAACTTCGCGGTCGAATGTGGCGGCAGTCCGCTATTATTTTGTTTTCTTATTGTTGCCACAAGAAAGTGGAGAAAGCCATCAACGACTCACCCCCCCCCCCCCCCCCCAACGTTTTTATATTATTATTTTATATGCATGAGCGCTGCCGGATCTGCCAAAATGAACATGCAGTCTGATTATTATTTTTTTTAAACAATGTCATCAGATAGACAAAAACATAAAATTATGTGCAAATGCCTGCATCTTCAAATCATGAAAATAATAACAGCCTATATCTTACCAATCTTGTAATCTCGATGGGTCTTGTCTCCATTCGATGTCAGGTAGTCTGGGCACATTGTTTGCATCCTAATTAGCGTCTGGCTAATACATGTACGATCCAACATAAAATTCCAACCTCCTCCTCTTCCTCCGACTCTTCAAAAACTTGGGTCCCCTCACTTGCGCTTGATCTATCACTTATCACTGTTTGAAGCATTGTTTGAAGGGCTTTGTAGGGCGGCCGTATGGAGCGCTGCCATCGCTGTTCTCGGTGTGGCGTATCACTTCCGGGTTCGTCCCCTTTCAGTCTCGAACTTCGGAAACGCGATTATTTTGTCAAATATACAACATATAAATTATTTTTTCATGCTATATTTGTTAGACAATGTTTAATTACTTTAATTATGACCCTATTTGGCATGTTATGAAATTACTTCACATTACAGCTTTTCAAAAAACGAACATGCCGATCACGCATTGCTTTTTTGGAACTTGTAGAAACGACTCTAGACATTACGACACATGAGGATGTTTTCTTCATACGTTTCCGGAAACCAAAAACTCGGGAGGAAAAAAAATGTGAAGACCGAATCAACTTGCGCGGACTTTAACACCAGCTCGGCGAATCCATTCACGTTTCATATGCAGTAAACATTATGTTGGGTTGGCATGGTCTTTCAGAGGACAAAGAGGTAAGCCATTTTTATATTTTTAACTTATTTTTTTAGCGTAACGTTGTGCCGTACTGCTTCTGTCTGACAATGAATGACCTGAAAAGAATTACAATGGTATCTGACTGCCACTGTTACCTGTTATATATAGAGAAAAAAACAACTTTAGTAAGGGGGAAGTGTAAATAAATTATAGGATTAAGATGTGTTATCAATGAAAAAATTAAAAGTATTCGTTGGCTGTCACTGAGTAGCATTTGCGATCGCTACACAAAGCTAACTAAATTACTCCCAAGAACGGTAAGAGACGTAGGACAACCAGAGGATATATAAGAAAGACAGGGCTGATGGTAAAGGATAACTTGTTGAAACAGGAGAATGTCATTGTCAGTCGCGTCGATAAAAAAGCTAAAGCTATGCTTAGGTCGGCTCGTTTTTTTCGTCTTTTTCAGCCTTCGACACTCAAGCCATCTCTTTAACTGAACATTTATATGTTCTTCAATTTTTGCCAGTGAACTTGGCACCAGGCACATCAATTTCGGAGAGAATTGGTGGTAGCTATGTAAACATCTCCTTCGTACACGATTTCCATTCATTTCCTATTAGGGACAAACGGTGGCTTGTCCCTACAGTAGCTAATGTCATGAATATTAATAAGCGGAAGTGACGTGTTGCTTGCGGTACGCCATTGCTGCTTTTATGAAGACAAACAAAAGTTTACATCAAAAAAGAACAAAAACCAATCACGTTCTGCGATGGGACTATTGCGCATGCGCACATTGCGATGGCAATGTTCAAACGATATATTGTGCAGGCCTAGTTTACACCTGTATTGTTGCCCTTTTTTACCCTGAAGGTACTCAAGTCACTTTGAGTTCCTCATTAACAGGGACAAGGGGTTCATTTTTGTAAATATAGCCAACTATTTTTCATATTTGGATGAAACATCATAATCACTGCATGTTACTGTTTACATGCGTGAACATGTAGATTACCAAATACTGATATATGATGCTAAGATAACCAAAACTAAAATCTGAAATTTGACCTAGGAAAAGGTGTGTTTAAAAACTGAAACAATGGGGTGCCTAAATTCTAATACACGAATATTATTCTGTTAGACAGTAAAAGAATCAAATCCAGAATAGACTTCCAAGTCTTGGTTATTATATTTTTCTTCAGCAGAAGGAAAGGGACTACTCAATGTCAAATCGTCAAGTGATTCTAGGGATGCAGCTATCGATTATTTTAGTAGTCGATTAATCTATCAACTAGTTAGTTAAGATAATCGAGTAATCGGATTAGGAACATTTAATGCGTTGCGGAATAAATTTTAGGTGATGTAAAACAAAGGCTTGCACTTTCAAAAGAGCATTAAACGCAAATCCAAAATAAAATTACCGAGTGTTTGTTCAAACGATGCAGAATGGCACTTTCATTTAAAAATAAACTAAAATACCTGAGCTTAGCCTCAAACTTTTTTTTTTTTTTTAAATAAATACATGAGGATCTAAATACAGTGGTAACTCGACATACGATCGCGTTGACACACGATCTTTTCGACATCTGAAGTAAAATTTGACTCGCCATTTTTTTCTACATCCGACGACATGCTTGAAATACGACGATTTATGACAGCGCTGCAGTTTCTTTGTTTTCCCGCAAAACTGACGCAAGGCAGATTTTCTCATGAGAGAAATTACCATGGGGTCCAAGAATGATGGTGCAGGTGGTGAAAAAAGGAAAAAGGTGAGGCTTACCATTGAAATGAAGATGGAAATGATAGAAAAATATGAATGTGGTGTGCACATCCGTGAAATGGGGGCCAGCTTCACCAGGTTTTTAATAACTTATTTCAAAACTTGTGCAGCACAACATGCCTACTGTCCGGCGCAGCTGAACATGGAAAATGAAAGCAAAAAGTCCTCTCTCACGCTTTCACGTCAGCCAAGCGGTGCATTCAGTTACACCGCGCAAAACACATCAGCCACATTAAAACCCAATTCATTACATTATTACAGGTATTATTATTTTATTATTCCAATTTTTATTCATAATTTATTTGGTTTGCTCTGTGTAATTGCTATTTGCAATAGTACCAGCTGTATTTATTAAGGATTTAGTGAAGTACTTCTCAAATAGTGGGGCGCCCCCCCCCCCCCAGGGGGGCGCAGAGCGATGCCAGGGGTGGCGCGTGTGACCTCGGCGAACATGCTTTTTTTTTTCTGCCGTACTAGAATAAAGTGTACTTGCACATCCACTCGGTGGGTGGCAGTGGCGCTCTCATTTTCAAAGTGCGAGCAGTATTTTTGAAGTAAGCAAGAGCACACGGAAGAGACTCATGAAGAGCTGGAGAGCTGTGCGCCGTTTTCGAAAGCCGTTTTCCTGCCGGACTGGACTCATGCAGCGACCCACCGCCCGAGAAGTGCCATTTTCGGCTTGGGATCGTCACGACGACCGCCCTCACCTACGGTTCTCCCTCGGCCGCCGAGAATGCGCTTTTTTCGGGCCGTTTGCCTTTTGGATTTGACATTTAATACGGTATTATTTAATATGGTAGATGAGGAAAGACCACTGTTTACTGTGTCTAAAAATGATTATAGCGGACAGCCGGAAGCCAAATAAATTAAGACGCCACTTAAAGACATTAGACCCCAATCTCATTGATAAGCCGCTTGGTTGTTTTTCAGCGAAAACGTGCCGAATATTGCCAACAATCGTCCCGCTTTTCAGTGTTATATCAGTAAACCATTGATCACTGTTAGCATGCTCAGTGCAAAATAACCCCACACCTTTGCAAACTGAAGGTGATACTGTGAGCAGTGAAAATAAAAACTGTCCTTCTGTCCAAAGACACTTTTTTTTCCTTTCTTCTATTCAGTTGTGTTTTTTCGGTCAAATTTTTGGGCATATTGTCCTCATCAATTTGAATTTGTTATTATTTACTGATTTTATTTTTTCAGTATCAAATGGTAAAAAATGTACCTGGAGTGTATTTTTACAGTTTGGATGGGACTTTTTTTTTTTAATTCAGGCAAACTGATGCGTGTTAAATCTTTTCTGTTACAAACAAAACAATGTTAATAAAGTTATACTTTATAAGTTGATCTCTGTTATTTTCTCTAATAGCAAAAGGATACAATGTGAGGCAGAGGCGTATTTATAATAGTAATACTATTGACAAATGATACTATTTACAGTTGCGGCAGAGTTTGGGGGGCGCGAAACATTTACGTCTTCCTTGGGGGGGCGTAACAGAAAATAATTGAGAAGCACTGATTTAGTGTAAGTTTTCAGGCTGTGGAACGAATTAATGGAATTATAATGTATTCTTATTGGAAAATCCTGCTTGACATACGACCATTTCGACTTACAAACAAAGTCCGGGAACAAATTACTTTATGTATGTAGAGGTACCGCTGTACAACAAAAGAACAATTGGCTAACTTGTATTGCATAAGTCAGCTAGATTAAATGCTATAAAATGCAAACTTTTTTTTTTTTTTTTTTTTTTTTACAACGTTCTTAAATCGTTCAAACACATATTCCCACAAAAAACGGCTAAATATACCTATAAATATTACAAATGCATGAATTTTTTTTTTTATCTCAAACAAAAACTTATCTAACGTTGGTCAAAACAGGGAGCAGCTGGATTCAGCGATGTTAGACAAGTTATGTCGTAGTCATTGTTTCCACTAAAGGACAGTGTTTCCACCCAAATCAATAAAACTAAATGCAAACACTTTCAAAACAAACCATCACAACGCCACTGTCATTAAGTGAATACTCGAAGAAGCAAAATTTGATTCAAAGGTTTTTTCTAAATAAATTACCCAGTTAATCGATTATTTGTTGAAGCACTAATTAAGTCACATCAAAGCAGCAGCAGGCAAAATGCAAAGGAATGAAAACACTGCAAGCAGATGGATGTCATCTCTTATTCTCAGCCATGAAGAGATGAAATGAATATGAATCGCTCTCGTTTTCACACACATGCACACACACACATATTTCGGCTCAGGTGTTTCCTACGGAGTCCCTTGAGAAGCAGCCCTGTTCCTACAGCACATATTAATTAGCCCCGAGAACAGAGTGCATTGTCATGTGTGGAACAGAGTGTTAATGAGGGGTTGCAAAACATGACACCTGTTGTGAGGCTGATTACAATGATGCTTGTTTGCTCTGTTTGTCAAATGTGAGTCTTTGCATGGAAGATATGGATGAATTAACTAGCTGCCTTTTCAGTTTTTGCTTGCTTCTCTAGAAACACCAGTTGTGTCTCAATTCTATGCTTTGTCGGGACATTACCAGAAGCACTAATTTAGGTGGCCTTCAGGACAAAGACATATGAAACCAGGCCCGAAACCAAGGAGAGCCATTAATAATTTGTGTACATGGCTAACTGTGGACATTATGAAACTACCTGACAGAGGAAGGCACGGGTCTAGACATAGTCACTAACATGCTTTTTTAGAAAAATTGAGAAATTTTAAAAAAGTGCACTTATTCCAGTCAGGGCAGATTTTTTTTTTTTTGGATCGAATAATAAGAAAAGGACAAATCGTTTACGTAAAATATATGTGCATCATTTACATTTCCCATTATCATATTGAGACATTGACGGAAAAATATATAATCATGTTTTTTGTAAAATATTTCTGAATGAGTTTCCATTGCAGACTTGTTTTTTTTGTTGTAATATTAAGTGACTTGACATATATTTGAACTTCAACCAAGAATAATTTACAGTTTGGGGCTGAATTTAGAAATTTAGATTTGTGGATATCAAATTTTCCCAACAATATATACGGCGGAAAACACTCAGGTGACTTGAAGTTCCGCTCTGAGACCCCCAATTTTGAAAAGGTCCTATATGCATGTGTGTCATTGTAAAGCTTAAAATCTCACTTTTCGGGGGGAAGAACATTTTTGAACTGAATTTTGAATTTTTGTTTGTTTGTTTGTTTGTTTTAAGTATAACATTTTTAAACAGCAAAACCCTAACTGGAGGTGAAAGGATGAGAGAGCATAATTAAAGACGCCATGACTTTAACAAGATATTATCACGTACTTACCTCTTTTCGATCCAAAAACTCCATGTATCATGTATCACCGAGTTCCAAGACACAGCTGTGAATGGCCACAGCCGGATTTTGGGGGGATTTTATGGGTGAAACATGGTAATATAACAAGGGTCGCGATGCTGAAATCGCAGACATCAAGGGGTGGTCAAGATTTTCTTTTCCAAATATTTACCATTTTAAATTTTTTGTTTTTTTTCTTTTCTTTGTTTGGATCGATTATTTATCATCTAAAAAATTGGAGGAAATACGACATTAACAAAAAAAATACAATTAAGCGATAGTTATGAGGTACATATCTGTGACTTATTTAACTAAATATTAGACATCAATTAGTGATTCTAAGCTAAACATGACAGACATTTTAAATAATACATATATTTACCTTCTTTTTATGGCTGGGTTGAAACATAAGCAGTTGCGCGATGTCTGTAAACCGGGATCTACAGGGTAAAACGGAAAAAATAAAAATGGTTCGTGGGCTTAATGCGCCATGAATCTGCTATGGCAGAAAAACACAACAGTTCTTTTGGCTTAAAATACAGCAGTTTCTTTTAGAGAGGGGTGCAAGAGCAGAAACTGCTTTTTCAGCCTTACCTATGTTTTCCGCCACATATAAAGATTAATGATTGTTAAAAAAAAAAAAAAATAGTAAATCAATAAATTATAATTCAAACAGAGTAATAATTGTCTTTCCGTTTAATACATTTTTTTTACACATTTTTTCGAGTTCAATCTAAAATTTAGTTCTTGGAAGAGTAGTTTAAACGTGACGTGGTGGATTGTCCATGATTCCTTATGTTGATCTACTACTCCCTCTGCTGGGGTAACGAGAAAGTGCGGTCCAAATATAGAGGGTACTTACAGTATCTTGTTTGATTCAACTCAGATTTAGTTTGAAAGAAGAGGCCAAATTCAGGTTATTCTTAATTTTGCCATTGGAATGACACTTAATTGATGATTTTAAATGACAGAACTTTTTTAGGGTGATCTAAAAAAATTTTTTTTTAATTTCAATATAGGAATGGACAAAGTGGAGGATACATTGTTGGTAGCATTTAGATTTAGTTTAATACCGTTCAGAGATTTATCTGTTGAGCATCCTATTAGAGAACAAAAACTCTAGAGAATATGTCAAATTAGGTTTTCCTGTAAGGATTTTTGTGTTTTAGGTTTATCCAGAAACACGAAAGCTGAATTTCTTTAATCTGTTGTAAATTGTAAACATATCAATTTTCCTCTTTGAATTAACTTCTTAAACCGTTGACTTATAATTCCGTTGTGAAATGTTTGCACATCTGTTGTTCTCTTTTTTTGCATAAGTATTTATGTCCTAAATGTACATTTTGTTATGGTTGAGCATTTTACTCTAATATTAGATTGGCTCAAACTAGGCCTGCACAATATATCGTTTGAACATCACCATCGCAATATGCGCATGCGCAATAGTCACATCGCAGGACGTGCAATTGTTTTTTTTTTTTTAACATGTAAACGTTTGCCTTACTACATAACAGTAGAGAGTGTACAAATCCTGGATCACTTTTATACGCAGAAAGCCTGGATTAAACAGCATTATATAAATTAAGGATGTCCATTACCCGATCACATGATCGGAAATCGCACCATTTTTCAGAGGATCGGAATCAGGTGAAAAACATTGGGTTTTTAATGAAAAATATATATTCATGTTTATCAAAGCATGGGTGATTTTAAGTGGACTCTCTTAAATGAATTTTATGAAGTGATAAAGAGTGTGATTAAAAGTAGGGCATTAAATGTGATGCATTGAAAAATGTTGGTGCGCCTACATTTTGCAGGAAAAAGTTGCAAAAATGCAAAAAAGTAAGTGTGGATCCTTGGCAATATACAGTGCCTTGCAAAGGTATTCGGCCCCCTTGAATCTTGCAACCTTTTGCCACATTTCAGGCTTCAAACATAAAGATATGAAATTTAATTTTTTTGTCAAGAATCAACAACAAGTGGGACACAATCGTGAAGTGGAACAACATTTATTGGATAATTTAAACTTTTTTAACAAATAAAAAACTGAAAAGTGGGGCATGCAATATTATTCGGCCCCTTTACTTTCAGTGCAGCAAACTCACTCCAGAAGTTCAGTGAGGATCTCTGAATGATCCAATGTTGTCCTAAATGACCGATGATGATAAATAGAATCCACCGGTGTGTAATCAAGTCTCCGTATAAATGCACCTGCTCTGTGATAGTCTCAGGGTTCTGTTTAAAGTGCAGAGAGCATTATGAAAACCAAGGAACACACCAGGCAGGTCCGAGATACTGTTGTGGAGAAGTTTAAAGCCGGCTTTGGATACAAAAAGATTTCACAAGCTTTAAACATCTCAAGGAGCACTGTGCAAGCCATCATATTGGAATGGAAGGAGCATCAGACCACTGCAAATCTACCAAGACCCGGCCGTCCTTCCAAACTTTCTTCTCAAACAAGGAGAAAACTGATCAGAGATGCAGCCAAGAGGCCCATGATCACTCTGGATGAACTGCAGAGATCTACAGCTGAGGTGGGAGAGTCTGTCCATAGGACAACAATCAGTCGTACACTGCACAAATCTGGCCTTTATGGAAGAGTGGCAAGAAGAAAGCCATTTCTCAAAGATATCCATAAAAAGTCTCATTTAAAGTTTGCCACAAACCACCTGGGAGACACACCAAACATGTGGAAGAAGGTGCTCTGGTCAGATGAAACCAAAATTGAACTTTTTGGCCACAATGCAAAACGATATGTTTGGCGTAAAAGCAACACAGCTCATCACCCTGAACACACCATCCCCACTGTCAAACATGGTGGTGGCAGCATCATGGTTAGGGCCTGCTTTTTTTCAGCAGGGACAGGGAAGATGGTTAAAATTGACGGGAAGATGGATGCAGCCAAATACAGGAACATTCTGGAAGAAAACCTGTTGGTATCTGCACAAGACCTGAGACTGGGACGGAGATTTATCTTCCAACAGGACAATGATCCAAAACATAAAGCCAAATCTACAATGGAATGGTTCAAAAACGTATCCAGGTGTTAGAATGGCCAGGTCAAAGTCCAGACCTGAATCCAATCGAGAATCTGTGGAAAGAGCTGAAGACTGCTGTTCACAAACACTCTCCATCCAACCTCACTGAGCTCGAGCTGTTTTGCAAGGAAGAATGGGCAAGAATGTCAGTCTCTCGATGTGCAAAACTGATAGAAACATACCCCAAGCGACTTGCAGCTGTAATTGGAGCAAAAGGTGGCGCTACAAAGTATTAACGCAAGGGGGCCGAATAATATTGCACGCCCCACTTTTCAGTTTTTTATTTTTTAAAAAAGTTTAAATTATCCAATAAATTTTGTTCCACTTCACGATTGTGTCCCACTTGTTGTTGATTCTTGACAAAAAATTGAAATTTCATATCTTTATGTTTGAAGCCTGAAATGTGGCGAAAGGTTGCAAGGTTCAAGGGGGCCGAATACTTTTGCAAGGCACTGTATATATCGCAATGTTAATTTCTTCTGATATCATTCAGGCTTAGGAGTGGGAACCTCTTGGTACCTCACGATACGATACGATTTACGATACAAAGCTCACGATAACGATGATCTGACGATATGGCGATGCAGTACGATTATCAATACATTGGTACGTTGGTCTAGGATATTCTACAAACAACTAATAAACAGAAAAACAAGTGTCTCTGTGAATTTGAATGAGTTTATCGCTAGTAGACGTCCAATCCATTTGAACTGGGAGGGTGGCAGCGAATGAACATTCGTTCATTCGCTGCCATCCCTCCCACTTCAAACGGATTGAACGTCTATGGCCGTCAATAGCAGCCAATGCGGCAATGAGGTAATTTTGGGCCATTTAAGGTCATTTACCTGTTGATTTTCAGTTACTTCCTGTTGATTTTGGGGTATTTTATGGGTCACTTCCTGCTTATTTTGAGTTACAGAACAGGAAGTGACCTGGGAATTACCCAAATGAATAGGCAGTGACTCAAACTCAACAGGAAATTACCTGTAAATCCCCTAAAATGAACAGCAAGTGACCTATAAATGCCCCGAAAATCGGACTGAATGACTGTGAATGCTCTGGTTTTGAATGAACGAACGTTCTCAGTCTAAATGGATTGGGCGTCGAGCATAGGCGGAGTTTGACTTTTGAGGCAGGGGGGGCAGCAACACGTTGATGACCCCGAAACGCAGTGTCAGCAATAAAATTTACTTACCAGAATATTTATAATCAAAAGTTGACAATGAGCGTTTTTTGTTTCCCATTTCTAGAAGAGAATTCTAAATCAGGCTGCTTAGGCAATACTTTTCGCCAAGATCGTCATCCATTGAATATGGTACGCCCGCCGGTGTCGTGCCAATGTAGTTACCCCAGTCAAAAATTGTATCTCCTGGGCGGAGCCATATGGAGGTAGATTTGTGTCTTTATTATTCAATCAAAAAAAGTTGCTTCAATCAAAATATATTTTTTTAACCCAAAAAAAAAGATGCTGCAATCAAAAAAAAAAAAATGTTTGAATGCAATATTAAATTGGGTTTTTTTTTTTTGGGGACTGAAGTAATGTTGATTTGTGTTTGAGCCATATTTTGGCTAGGACACATTTGTCTTTATTATTCAATCAAAAAATAAGTTGCTTCAAAAAAATATATTTTCAAAAAGAAAAATCACTTCAATCAAAAAAAAAATTCAATCATGGAAAAAGTTTTTGAATGTGAAAAAATAGTTGAGATAGAAAAATTGGCATTTGAACACTTAATTTTTCATTGAAAAAGTTTTCTTTGATTGAAGCAATCCTTTTTGTGTTTGGGCCATATTACTGTATGAGTCGGACATGTGTGTCTAAATCATTTAATCCCCCAAAAAGTGGCTTAAATAAAAAAATATATATTTTTAATCAAAGAAAAAAAATCATTTGAAAAATAAAATTGCCCATCCCTAATTTTGTTTTTGAAAAATATACGCAAAGCAAATTACCGTCTAAGTTGCATGATCAGTTTGAAAAAATAATTTTGACCCATTATGAAAATATATTTTTTTGTTCATTTCATTCATTTTTGTTGCAGTTTCATTGATTTACAAGTTTTATATATATAGGAAAGTCCGCTTATGGCGTCAAGCACCGTCAATGGCAGCCTTAGAGTTAACTGAGACACTATTATAGTGGAAGATTTTGGTAGCAACTTGATGATTCCTTTTATTTATTTTATTTTTTTTAACATTGACACCTTTTTAAAACGATATTTCGATTCTTGACAAGAGCACATCGATAACCTTTTGGGATAGAAAGCATCACGATATATCACCATTTCAATATTTTGTCACACCCTTATATAATCAGGCCTATACCAAACAGCTATTCAGGTTATTGGTTGAAAATTCTTTTAGTTTTAATTAGTGCTGCAGCGATTAATCGATTAACTCAAGTATTCGATTAGAAAAAAAATATTCAAATTAAATTTTGTTGCTTCGAGTATTCGTTTAATTAAAGTGGCGTTGTAATGCTTTATTTTGAAAGTGATGGCATCTACAGTAGTTTTATTGATTAGGGTGGATACAGTGCCCTCTAGTCTGCCTCTTTTCACATGGCTGAATCCAACTGCTCCCTGTTAAGACCAACGTAAACTAAGTTTTTGTTTGAGCTAATGTTTTTTAATGCATTCAGAATTGAGTTTATAGGTATATTTAGCCGGTTTTTTTTTGTGGGAATATGTGTGGCCAAACCATTTGTTAAAAGCATTGTAAAAAAAAAAAAAAAAAAAAAAAAAAAAAAAAAAAAAAAAACTTTTGCATTTTGTAGCATTTAAGCTAGTGGACTTTTTCTATGTAAGTTGGCCAATTGTTCTTTTGTTGTACATAGATCCTCATTTTAAAAAAAAAAATTATACCGTTTGTGGCTCAGCTTAGGTATTTTAATTTTTCATGTACCTTATCCGATTACTCGATTATTCGAACTAACAAGTCCATCGATTAATCGACTACTAAAATATTCGATAGCTGCAGCCCTAGTCTTAATATCGCAATATATCGCAAACCCCCCACAAATCGCAATGATGGTTTTTTCCTATATCGTTCAGGCCTAGCTCAATCTACCACGAAGAAATTTCTTTTGTTTTTAAAGTACAGCACTTAATAAACTGCAACTTCAGAGGCATTTTTTTCCACAATAATTTTGGTCAAATTCTGAATTGGATGACCTCATGGGCGTGTGACCGTGGCGTTTCCCTCTCTTTTTTTCCTTGTAAATAATTGGCTAAAATTCCTTTTTATTTTCTTGACTTCTGTGGTGCGTTTGACTTGTCAAGGGCATAGTTTGCCTTTGGCCCGATGACAGCTGCGTTGGTAGCCGCTCCCTGCGGCCCTCAACAGGATCAGCAGTTCAGAAAATGGATGGATGGACGCTTATTTATGAGGGCAATTAATCATTTCCTTTTTGTTCTTTTTTGTTTGTTAGGTAAATGGCGTGAACATCGAAGGCATGCGGCACTCCGAAGTGGTGGCCTTCATTAAAAAAGGAGGCAATGAGACCTGGCTGCTGGTTGTGGATCCGGATGCTGATGAGTACTTCAAGATGAAAGGCATCATCCCCACCGCTAGACATGTGAAAGGTAAAAGATCGCCTCTTGGCTCAAGGATGCTTAAAAAGTGCCTGTGACACGAAAAAGCATGTTTATTTCATAATACACGCGGTATTTTATACCCCTCAATTATATGGGCCGCTTGGATGTGTGTGGAAGCGATCGCTATTTTTATTTAGCTTTTTGAATCCCGCGCCATGAAAATGAGTGACTTCCGGCTTCGGTCTTGCATTGAGGAGGAGGGCGCTGTGACGTGTACGGTAGAAGACGTCCTCTTCACGCTACAGCGTACTGTTGTGTATGAGGACGAAGGACTCAGCTGATTTTGCTGATTAATACGTTTATTTTTCGCATCACGCCAGCCAAACGGCTGCAGAAAAATCATTCTGTATGAGGGAGAGGCGTATGCGCCTTTTTGGAGTTGCAAAAGGTTCCCATTCACCGTGGATATTTACTGTGGGACCATTGGATTTACGAGGAAGTGAGTAAACATTTTGTTTTGTATTATGTCAAATACGAATACAGCGATTACAAATTAAACACTACAAACTTTCTTTAAATGAAGGACTACTTACGCTTGATCATTGATAGGCATGCAAAAAGCTCTCCTAATGCTCATTAGCAGCAGCACGTTAGCTGCACAACAACTCCAGCCACCCTCCTCCGGGGAACGAACTGTAAATTGCTCTCCGCCGGGCGGTTTGCCGATCCGCGAAGACAATCGACAACCGGGTCGTCATGTCAAATAATCCAGGATAGTTATGTGTGATTTTCCGCTTCGAAGACTTTGAAACATCACTCGGTTCGGGTTAGCATGTCGGCTAGCTGTCACGCCTTCTGGTTTGTTTACATTCTCCGAAGCCGGGGAAGGGAAATGACATATGTCCGATTTAGGTGTCATAAAATATCGTTTGGGAGGTGCGACAGTAAAGGTGAAGTCGACAGTTTTGACCATTATGGAGTAATTTTGCCATGTCGTCCTGAATAAATGCATTTTTATTATTTCATATTCCATTCAGCACAAGACTGTTATTTGTCATGACCATGCCATTTATTTAGCAATTGGGGAAAATACTTGGATAAAAAGAATATCCTGTAAAAATATTGAAGTAAAGAGACAGAAACAATGACATTTTGCCGCTCTCTTCGTCGCGTTTTCCTCGTTGTGAATAGTTCCCCCTCGACGGGCTGACTGGTCCTTCTCAAGCCATTTATATAGCTATTGGGGAAAATACTTGGATAAAAAGAATATCCTGTAAAAATACTGAAGTAAAGAGACAGAAACAAAGACATTTTGCCGCTCTCTTTGTTGCGTTTTCCTCATTGTGAATAGTTCCCCCTCGACGGGCTGACTGGTCCTTCTCAAGCCATTTATATAGCTATTGGGGAAAATACTTGGATAAAAAGCATATCCTGTAAAAATATTGAAGTAAAGAGACAGAAACAATGACATTTTGCCGCTCTCTTCGTCGCGTTTTCCTCGTTGTGAATAGTTCCCCCTCGTCGGGCTGACTGGTCCTTCTCATGCCATTTATATAGCTATTGGGGAAAAATACTTGGATAAAAAGAATATCCTGTAAAAATATTGGAGTAGAGAGACTGAAACAATGACATTTTGCGGCTCTCTTCGTCGCGTTTTCCTCGTTCTGAATAATTCCCCCTCAATGGGCTGAATAGTAAAACCGATGAGCCCAGTCTACCGCTGACGTCATCCACCTGTTAGGGACGCTAAAGCCCTATAAAGGTAGGCGTGGCTAACCGGCAGATTAAAAGACTAATTTCTCATCATCTGTGCTTTACTAAATTGTTGTATATAGTCGAATCGTCTCAAAATATGATTCTAATTCACATAATAATGCCATTTAAGACTTTTTTTCTCGTGTCATATGCTCTTTAAATCGATGACGTTTTAGAGGTCCGCTGATTGTTCTCACAGATTACGACGGTCCCTCCATCTCCAATGGCTCCCACAGTCCTCTGATGAATGGCAGCTCCACCTCACATTCCATCCGGTCAATGACCTCAGACCACAGTAACGGCACACAGGTAGGTGAAGTGATCGGTCGCTTTTCCCTTCTTTAAGCCATGGACTTCACTATCAGTTGACGAGACACGGGGCTCGGGACCGATTCGTAGGAGGCCTATTTTCAAAAACCTAAAACTAAAACATTTTCAAAACCAAAGCCGCTAGCAACCTAAAATCAAAACAGTAACCTTCCTTAGGCATATATGAGTCTCCATGAGCAGCGACATCAAAAAATTCAAAGTCGTTCCCAAATAGACACTGTTGTACCCTCACACTGCAGGACAGCTTGATCTTGTTTGGATGTTAGTCGAGGTTCTTTATCCACCATCCGTACACTCTTTCATTGAAATCTCTTGTCAATTTTTCTTTTCCGTCCACATCTAGGGAAGTTACCCACAGTGCCATGGGTTCCCCCCAATTGATGGCACTGCGCATGGTAGACACAGGAACATTCAGGTCTTTGGAGATGGACTTGTAGCCTTGAGATTGCCCGTGCTTCCTCACAATTTTGCTTCTGTAGTCCTCAGACAGTTCTTTGGTCTTCTTTCTTTTCTCCATGCTCAATGTGGCACACACAAGGACACAGGACAGAGGTTGAGTCAACTTTAATCCATTTTAACTGGCTGCAAATGTGATTTAGTTATTGCCACCACCTCTTATGTGCCACAGGTAAGTAACAGGTGCTGTTAACGCATTTGCTCCCAAAAACGTATGAATATGTTCTATTTGTAATTGCTTCAGTGTCCCAAAAACGTATTTATACGTCTTTTGCGTTTTTTTTTTCACAATGGGCATCTACAGGTTCCCATTTATCTTAGATAGAATGCACAAAGCTCCAAACCCATTTTAAAGCAATAAAACTGGCCACTGGAGGGCAGTAGCGCATTTGGTAAGACCCCCCCAACCCGATTCAACCAGTACAGCGTAGTTGTGACCGTGCTGCTCGCCTAGCAGATCGCCGTTCACCGCACCCTCCAGTGTCCCGCACGGAAACGCGCACGGCCAAACCAGTACCCCCCAGGAACACAAGTTCCCCAGGCGAACGAGGCAGCGGTCACCACAAAAGAAAGACTAAAAAAATCCATCTTTACGAGACAGACGGCAATGAGGGAAAAGTTAAACCCACTGTCGTGGCCACCAAGCGGGTGAATAAATGTGTGAATAAATTGTTACTTTGAATCAAAAACTCTATTTGTCTGGTTGTTGTTGATGTTATTTTGTAAAAGGAAAACATTATTCAGATGTTTGGGATCTAACTAAAGCAAAAAATAGCTGTGTTAAAGTCAAAGTTATGTTTGAAATGTATGCGTTTACAAAAAGCTCATTTTCTCCGTTTTTTCATCAGAAATTGGAAAATTACTCAAACTAAGCTATTTTCAAATGCTGATTTCTAAAGAATGGAAAAAGATATGAACTTACTTTTTTCTGCTGAAAGAAGAGAGTAATATTTCTTTTGGTGGGTTCCATGTTTATATAGCAATAGAACAGAATTTTCTGCAGACCTCGCTAGGCCTGTTGCTATAACAAATTTCAGTGGGCGATAAATTATCTGATAAATTATTGCGATATGCGATATTATTGCGCCCCCCCCCCCCCCTTTTTTTTTTTAACCAAATTTACAAATTTAAAATAACACGGTAAGAATACTAAGTAATATTAAGTACACCCATTTAAACGCAATAAACCTTTACTCTTAAGAAATCACAACTAAAAGCAATAGAACATGCCTCTTTTTAGTAAAAGACAACTATATCAATACCGCACAGTAACACAGAATAAATAACATGTCTTTTTCAAGGAAAGATAAAATTGCACTTCAATAGCTTAAGCATTTAGGCACAGAGGTATAAAGCTGTAGTAACACAAACAATTGTACTTCAACAATAACAGAGAAAAATACATGAATTAAGTAGCAGTAACAAAAATTTGGCTTATTAAGGCTAGGTTCATACTGCATGATTTTTTGTCATGTCTGTTTTTTTGGCGTGCCCGTTCAGACTGCCTTTGTCCATGGAGCCCGTTCAAGTATCACGCATACACATTAGTTGGCAGTCCGAGATGCGCTCGGCAAAGTGACCGCATGCGCAGAAGCATCAAAACAAATTACACGCGCTAGCTGTATGTCATTCCAGGGTAATCATATTTATATTTCCAAAAAGATGAAACAAATAACAGACAATAATAATCCCCGTTTAGTCCTTTAGTCAAAGTTTATATGGACTGATAGAACGCATGCACGCACGCACATAAGCCTTGACTTGTGTGCGTGACATGACGTGGGTGTGTCAATTTGCCCCGTCTCGGCCATGTAAGCAATACTGAAATATTGCTCATTCAGCGCATAGAATTAAAATCGAACATTGTCAGGCTTATCCTTTTCTTCATTTATTTTTTTATGACCGTGTTCAAGCCCGCTTCATGCATAAAAGCAGAATTCAGGCTAGAAGCTAATGCACAGCTACATCGCTCCCGTCCTGCCTGCCGCTTTCGCTTTGCTGATGTCATTGCTGCATGAATTCCGATTCGGGAGACTTGAAAGTTCAGACCGTCAGCCACATTCTGGAAAAATGTGACCCAGATCGGATTTGAAATGGTCCAGTTCTATGGGACTTGTCACGTTCAGACCGTCAAGTTAATGCTTTACTCGAGTCGGAAAAACACGAAAAAATCGGATTCATGCATTAAGACCTGTAGTATGAACATAGCTTTAGGCTAAGTTCAAATGTGTTAAACGAACATACCCAGAAGTCAATAAAACAGAGTGAATTCTCATCACACGGCATATTGCGCTGTTGGTAACGAGGAAGCCGAACTTTTAACAGCACGTCCACCGCACATCTGCTGCACGCACGCACGGACGTGAGGCGATAAATTGCAGCGGGAAAACTGCCTTCATTTTCATTTACCGTGCAATAAATGGAATTATTACATACTGCGACAGGCTTAGGCCTTGCAAAATCAGTCAAAATCAAGTAAAACGGCCGGGAGCGAAGGGCCTTCCTTCGGTGAAAATGGCTGGGAGTGAATGAGTTAATTACACAAATTAGAGAAGCATCACATGATTTTTCCAAAGGGTGCCAATACTTTTGTCCATCCCATTTTTTGCATTTTGTGTAAAAAGATAATGACTTTTTAAAAAATCCATTCTCTTTTGTGTTTTACATTGCAAGCAAAATAAATGAAGCTATTACCACCAAAGCATTTGTAATTGCAATGATTTCCCTAGGAGGAATTGAGCATTATCTGACAGAATTGCAGGGGTGCCAATACTTTTGGCCAGCAGCGTACACGTGCTCATATGATGGGCATCCTGAGATGTTTGAACACCGGCGTTTGAACGCAGCGTGTGTTTGAGTCTATCATAGTGAAAGCCAAATGCTCTGCCTGAGTCGGCCCCCAATGGGAAGGCGTGGCGCAATATTTGTGGGAGCTGTCTTGTCAACTGATGGTGAAGTCTATGTTCAAGCTATCACAACTTTTGTAACGTCCGACCGCCTGTTACATATCTGCTCCAGCCGGCGAGCGACGAGCGAGGTCGATTCTCGGACCCGTTCGCCGAGATAGGTCTGAGTGCCACGGCAGCCGAGGAAAAGCGGAAGCTCCACGCCAAAGAGAAGAGGCGGGCACCGCAGATGGACTGGATGAAAAAATATGAACTATTCAGCAACTTCTGAGGAGACACCTTCAGACTGACAAGAGGATAAATACCATGACAAGACAAAGAAACCTGAGGAATAATTTTAAGGAGCGACAACAAACATTTTAACCTGACTCCTCTATTTTTTTATACATATATATTTAAAGTGGACAATGTGCTAAATAAGCATTGTGGAGGCAGCGTAAGCTCATGATGACGTCAAAGATGAAATGCAGATAATCAATGTGACAGGGTGGACGACCTTCACCTCGAGCGTTGTCATCAATAACTGGTGACTCAGAAGCTGTTCAACAAACTTTTGTTCTGGCCTTAGGTTGTTTTTGTTTTTTTTAATGAATGATGGAAACTAGCCGAATGTGTACAGCAGAGGGCAAACTTGTACCACAAATACATCATGTCCTCTGATGTTAGGGGAGCTTTTGCTCATTCTGAAGAGCTTGCTGAAACAACAAGTGATTATGTTTATGTCAACACTAGTTTGTAAAAACAGATTGACATGGATGTGCAATGGAGAGTGTTTTACTTGGGGGATTTGATAAAAATCTACGGCATGAAATGTTCACCTGCTATTAAGAGACAGTATTACGTTAAAAATATGCCATAAAGTGGGAATATCAATGATACGCAGATAGAAGACCGTACTCCTCACCAGCAAATTAACTCAATAATACCAAAAATCAAACAAGGCTATCACAATCTAGCAATTGCAGGATAGCAAAACACTGTGATAACAATATTGTATGTATCACTATTGTATCATAATACACTGTGATATCAAAATTCAATATTGTTGCCTCGATACTATTCAGTAATAGGCATGTGCCGGTATTTATAACCTTAAAACAAAATATCACGGTTTCACTGTATCACGGTATTGCAATTACAGATCTAAAATGTGTAAATTTGATATATCTGGGTTTTAAAAAGAAAAAAAAAAACATTTTTCCATTGAACACGATTTTTATTTTTAACATTAGCAAAATTGGAACATATGTATAATGTTAAGTTAAAATAAAATTTTAAAAAATCTAAATAATATTAAAATACATGCAGTCCTTTAGGTGAGCCTATACCCACAGCCACAGCTTAACATTATTACCATCAGAACAAAAATAATTGAATTTTCCATAAAAAGCACATCTGTATGACTCGTATCATGTTTACATTATACACGTACTCTCTTTCTCAACACAGACAGTTGCCGGTGAGAAAAAAAAAAACAAGTTTTAACACCGCTAGACACACTAAACACACTGGAGTTAACTCTCGTAGCTTTTGGGAAATGTTCATGACAGTGTTTACTAACCTTTAATTTTGTATAAAAGCGAAATCGTTTCGGAGGTATTGCCTTCTCGGCAGCCACCCTCCGCAAATATGTTTTACATGTCGGTCTGCCCTCCTCTTCTAATCCGTGGCCGTCTGTCACTTTTCTGTAGCCGAAGTATTCCAATACCAGCGATTTCGTTTTCTTCGATGGGGGGAAAATGTTTAGGAGTTTCCCCTCCTCCAGTCATCGTGTAGCACAGCTGAATCACTGACACTGAGCAACAACTGGTGCTGGAGGGTTGAGCCTTGCAACTGCATGTGAGGGATTTCTCCATGTATTTTTGGGACATAAAACATAGCTAATACCTTAGGGACGGTATGACGGAAAATTTTTGCGGTTTTGAAACCTTGACATTTTCATAACACGGTATATCTTGAAACCGGTAATCGGCACATGTCTATTCACTAATGATATATCTCATGCAAATTTATCAATATTGGTAAAAAAAAAAAAAAAATCTTTAAAATTATTTGTCAAACGTCTCATTCACAATGATTTTTAATGTTATTGTTTTATACTAGATTTGGCTAAAGTTAAAAGCCCTTAAGTGTTGGCAATATTTTAAATTGTACCTTATATTTTTATTAATATTTACCATTTTATACTAATACTACTTATATAGCACTAATATTAATGACAAAATAAAATTATACGAAGGACACATCTATGAGGGGCACAATTTTATTGTCGTCTACATTAGGAATGTTTGGCTTGCTAGGGGTCTGCAGCTTCTCTTTGTACACCACAGTAACTTTGTTTCTGTTGTACTGCTAAAATAATAGTTAGATAAATTTAGTAAAATTAAATTCGCAATAGAAAAAGCCGTACACAAAAAAGACAAATGAACAATCCAGTTGTAAAGATTTGGTAAATATTTACTGTATACACTTCATAAATTTAAGAGGCAAAACTATTATAGTTTCCAAGTCTAAATAGAAGTAAATTTTGTGAAACTGAATCTGCCAGTGAAGAGAACAAAGAGGAGCTTGTATATGAATGTCGTCATAAACGCTCCGAGGCATTCTGACTTCAGAGGGTTCAGGCTCGGTGATGCTTTGGATTGGGGGGAAATTTGTGAGGATTTTATGAAGGATTATTCCATGCACATGCAGGAGCAGCTGCCATGCACATGCTGGTGTGTGTCATTTAATGTGTGTATATGACTGTTTCAAATGGATCCGCAGGTTGGAAAACCATCATTCAAGTGGACAATGTACAGGTACTTTTTTTTTCATAATAGCTAGTTTGGTAGGACATAGAATTTTCCTAGCCTAAAAAGCAAGCAAACTGTTACAAAGCTGACACATGCAATTAATGCAGTTGCATTTTCAATAAAGTGTGTAAAAGCATTAGAATTTCTGGACACATTACATTGGCTGAGTTTTTTTTCTCCCACGACTTGAATGTTTTTGTCGTCTGTCCTCGCACTCTTTGTCGCACAGATGAGGATTACACCGGCGTACGGTTTCATCCTGTTCTCAGAATTCTCTACCAGACAGCTGCTCAGGCCACACAAAGGTCAAAGATGTGTGTCAATGGATGTGTACGTCCATTGTCTGCCTTGTACTACACAGTGTGTGTGTAGCTCTATTTTATTGTACGGTCCGATTTGTACTATTATTGGTCTTACAGATTTGTGGAGCAAATTCCAAATACTGTGCACTTAATATCTCAAATGTATTGTAAATACTAGAACTAAAACTACCGTCACCACCTGGGAAATCCATTCGGGGTCTGGATGAAATTGAACCTCATTTTAGTTCTTGTGTTCCGACATAAGCACTACTAATTAAAGTCTGACCTAATGCAATGTGACAGACGTATAAAAATCTCCAAATGTTAAATTGGATTTTCCAGCCAATGCGAAATCTGGGTTTGATCTAGTTGAAACTTGGTATGACTACAAGCCCCCCCCCCCCCCCCCCCCCCCCCCCCAAATGACTAGGATTTCTTTTAGGAATTCATCCACGTGCGGAACATCACCAAATCCAATCAATCATTTGAAGAAACATGAAAATCCACGTTGGCAAAAATTTACTGAATAAGTCACTGGAACCTCATTGTTTTACTAAAATTTGTACATGTAAAGATTTTTAGTTCCAGCAATGCTGCAGTGGGCATGTTTAATTAGTATATTTAGTGTGACCGCACTTTATACATTTTTCCTGTATGGCATGCAGTGAAATATACCTAAGAATATCCACAAAAAAAGGGTCACTAAAAATGTCTTGTCCCCCCACCCCAAAAAAAAAATCTACTACAAAGTATCTGAACCTTTTGGAATTTCTCACATTTCTGCATAAAATCACCATCAAATATGATCTGATCTTTGTGAAAATCACACAGATGAAAAAACTGTCTGCTTTAACTAAAACACCCAAACATTTAGAGGTTTCATATTTTAATGAGGATAGTATGCAAACAATGACAGAAGGGGGAAAAATAAGTAAGAGAACCATCACATTTAATAATTTGTGCCCCCTCCCTTTGGCAGCAATATCTTCAACCATAAGCTTCCTATAGCTGCAGATCAGTCTGGCACATCAACCAGGACTAATTTTGGCACAGTCTTCTCTACAAAACTGTTGTAGTTCAGTCAGATTCCTGGGATGTCTGGCGTGATTCATGGTCTTTAGGTCATGCCACATCATCTCAATGGGGTTCAAGTCTGGAGTATGGCTTGGCACTTCAGAGCGTGTATTTTGTTCTTCTGAAACCATTCTGAAGTTGATTTACTTCTGTGTTTTGGATCATTGTCTTGTTGCGGCATCCATCCTCTTTTTAGCTTCAAGTCTCTGACAGATGGCCTAAGGTTTTCCTGCAAAACATCCTGATAAACTTTTGAATTCATTCTTCCGTTAATGATTGCAAGTTGTCCAGGCCCTGAAGCCACAAACAGTGCCAAATCATGATGCTCCCTCCACCATGCTTCATGGGATGAGGTGTTGATGTTGGTGAGCTGTTCCATTTTTACTCCACACATGACGTTGTGTGTTACTCCTCAACAGTTCAACTTTGGTTTCATCAGTCCACAAAATATTTTGCCAAAACTTCTGTGGAGTGTCCAGGTGCCTTTTTGTGAACATTAAATGAGATACACTGTTTTTTTTTAGACAGCAGTGGCTTCCTTCGTGGAGTCCTCCCATGAAAACCATTGTTGGCCATAGTTTTTCATATTGTTGATGTGTGCACAGAGATATTGGACTGTGCCAGTGATTTCTGTAAATCTTTAGCAGACACTCCAGGATTATTTTTTACCTCACTGAGTATTCTGCACCGAACTCTTGGCGTCATCTTTGATGGACGGCCACTCCTTAGGAGAGAAGCACCAGTGCCAAACTCTCTCCATTTGTAGACAACTTCTCTGACTGTCGATTGATGAACAACTTTCAGAGATGGTTTTGTATCCTTCCCCAGCTTTAAACAAATCAACAATCATTGATCACAGGTCTTCAGACCACCATTTTGACTGAACCATGATGCACATCAGACAATGCTTCTCATCAAGACATTCTTAGCAAGTGTGTGTTTTATAGTGGGCAGGGCAGTTTTAAACAACTCATCAGTGATTGGGCACACACCTGACTTAAATGTTTGGTAAAAATTGGTTTCAATTGCTCTTGAAGTCTCCGTAGGCTGAAGGTTCACTTCCTTATTTTTCCCCTTTCTGTCATTGTTTGCATGCGATCCTTATTAAAATATGAAAACCTATAAATGTTTGTTGGTGGTGTCAGTGAAAGCGGACACTGTTTCTACATCTGTGTGATTTTGACAAAGATCATATCACATTTTATGGTGATTTTATGCAGAAATGCGAGAAATTCCAAAAGGTTCAGATATTTTTTCCATACAACTGTAAATCTGGAGGAGGGGGAAAAAAACTAACTCTTTCAGTGCCTTTGACGATGATAGACATCCAATGAACATTCGTTCATTCGCTGCCAACCGTCAGAGTTCAAATGGATTGGATGTCTTTCGTTATCCATTAGTTAATTTCATTGGTAGTCTGTTTGCTTAGAATATTTACCTCTGTTTGCTTAGAATATTTACCGCAGTATTACTATGCTAAAATCACAATGCAAAAGTAACATTTTGGACATGAATGATGTGAATTTGAGTGTAAATGCACCCAGTCCAAGAGTATACTGGTATGTCGCCTCACATACAAGGGACAGCAGAAAATTGTTACAAAACAAAAATTAATTTATTTAATGCAAATGTATTGTTTAATCTACCCTACCATTCGTGTATTGTCTGGTCCAGTGACGGACAGAACAATTAATCACTCTTCTTCAAGATGTCAGATGTTCAAGGTTTAACCTGTGCCATGACCACCTGTTAGTATTCATACAACAAAATAGCAGCGTTTGCTTGCATCTGAGCAGGCCCAGATTTCACTCTAAGTAAATAAACATATGAATAAATTAAAACCAGGTCATCATTACCTCAGTACCGGCATATTTTTTGGGGTAATATTTTTGTTTATGGTGCTTTGGTTCAATAAGGTTTGTGCAACACTGATTTAAAAATTATTCCAGAGAGTTTAGGGGAGCAAAACACCATCTATTAAACATCTAGTCCACTAGGCAGCACATCATAAGCATTTATCATGCAGGAAGTACGCCTAACCCTTATACTGTGGTGCGAGGCTTCAGCCGGCGCCATTCGTGACCTTTGTCAAACTGTTGTGGCGCACATGAACATGCTCCATGGCAGTGACATCAACATTGAATTGTGACATTTGTAGGACACAGGTCTCCATTTGAAGAAGGCTGCAATTTTCAAGCTCTCAAAAGCGTTGAGACAGAGGGCACAAAAAAGAACCCCAGGTGGTCACGCTGATGTTTAGCCTGGGTCAGCCCAGTCAGACATTTCGACTTGGTGCTGATGAAAAATGATTGTTGTCCTTATGAAACACTCTCTGTGTGTTCTGTAGTTGTTGTTTTTTTGATGCAATCAGAATAGTTGGTAAAAGTACTCAAATTCTGGTAAAAGTACTGACTCACAGACTCCATAATGTAGGCTAAGTACAAACGTAAAACGAAAGTTTGAATGTCACTTATATAAAAGCTAGCGTTGACTCAACGGTTGTGTTATCACAACACTTTGTTGCCATAGCCTTGCTTATGCTGTGAGCAGATGAATACAAAATAATAAAGATGCGGAATTAAAAACTGAAAACAAATACACCAAAAATGTGTGCTTCATTTTTCATTTTAAAAGCTTGTTTTTTATGCTGCCACAAGGCTTCTGAATGAAAGGACATGAATGAAAAATCTCTGGTTCAGGTTCCTCCATGTCACTGCTTTCACCATTTTTACCACATTGTAAGACCTCAACTGTGGTACACTTTACTTCTCTCTAGTTACACCAAGGGTTTAAAAAGAAAAAAAAGTAATAAGCCTATTTTGAGAAAGTATAGCGTACACTACAAGTTTAGGTTAAGACCGTTTAAAACACACACACATACACATACACGCACAAATGAAAAATCGAGGTGTTCTAAAACTTTGGACCACATATGAATTATTTCCAAATGTAGTGAGTAAAACTAAATAGATTTCCAAAAATAAATGCTATAAAATACACACAGCTACAAGGTATTTGTACTACGTTATTTACCCCCACCGCTTCTCTTTAAGCCACAAGGACCCACCCAAACCAGGGGCGCCACCCATTGACTTGTGCCAGGGCTGCCCAGGATGCAGCGGTGCCCGCAAAAAGGAGGCCAACGGCAAGGGGAGGGAAACTGAGAGTGTGTGTCCCCATGGCAACTGTATGTTTTTGTTAGTGCTCGTGAGTCAGACAAGTAGTGAGTCACAGTCAGGAGGAAACACACACACAGTCACATTCATACTCCCACTTAGTCAAAGGGAAGCCAAATAAGGACAGTTACAACAATGTGCACGGAAAGGGCGAACGTGAGGGCAGAACGAACCAGTTGAAGTCATCTGTCGAAAGAAAACACATGAAAGAAATTTGAAGTTCTTATGAATTGATGACTGCTTTTGTGGTAAAAATTACAAAGGTCGAAGACACACGAGTGCCCATTTCACACATGCGCGCACACGCCCATTTGGAACACACCTTGGCTCACAAAAGCAGCCATTTGGTGTGTGACGCCTACGCAGTCTACAAACAACTGGTTTTGCTCAGGAAAGAATGCACCTGTTATTTTTTTTAATGGACCATAGACTTCATAATATATTGACAGGACACGGGGCGCGGGGCCGATTAAGTGGGGGCCTATCTAAGTGGTAACACAGACAAAGAGCTTTTTACGTTGAAAAATCTTGTGAATAAATGCGTAAATCCCTGAATTCTTTCTAAATATGGACATAAAACAGTCTCGAGTCTTAGTTAAAAGCAAAAAAAATAAATAAAAAACGGGCAGTTAGCATTTATTTTACGTAAATATGTCAAATGTGCTGCTAGTCTTTAAGCCACTATGGCCCCGCCTTATCACCACAAAGGGCTTTTTATGTTGAAAATTCTTGTGAAAAATGCTTAAATCCCTGAATTCTTTATAGACATGGATGTAAAAAAAAAGTCTCAATTCTTGGTTAAAAGCAAAAAAAAAAAAAAAAAAAACAGGCAGTTAGCATTTATTTTACGTAAATATGTCGAATGTGCTGCGAGTCGAGTGTCTTTAAGCCACTGTGGTGCCGCTTTATAACCACAAAGAGCTTTTTACGTGTTGAAAATTCTTGTGAATAAATGCTTAAATTCCTGAATTCTATATAGATATGGACGTAAAAAGTCTCGTTTCTTGGTTAAAAGCAAAAAAAAAAAAAAAAAAAACGGGCAGTTAGCATTTATTTTACATAAAGCGGAAAACACTCAGGTGACTTGAAGTTCCGCTTTGAGACCCCCAATTTGGCCAAATTTCAAAATTGTCCGTTATGCAAGTGTGATACATCAATGGAAAGCTTAAAATCTCAATTTTCTGGGGAAAGAAATTTTTTGAACAGGAAGGCACTTAAAAAAAAAAAATTAAACAGTAAACCCTATCTGGAGGTGAGAGGACGCGAGAACAGAATTACAGACGCCATGACTTTAACGAGATATTATCGCGTACTTACTTTGTTTCGATCCAAAAACTCCATGTAGCATGTATTACTGAGTGTCAAGACACAGCTTTGAATGGCCACAGCCGGATTTTGGGGGGATTTTATGGGTGAAACATGGTAATATAACAAGGGTCACGATGCAGAAATCGCAGACATCAAGGAGTGGTCGAGATTTTCTTTTTCATATAATTACCCTTTTAGACGTTTTTTTTTTTCCAACTTTCTTTGTTTGGATCAATTATTTATCATCTAACATATCGGAGAAAATGCGACAGTAACAAAAAAAAAAATACTATTAAGCAACAGTTATGAGGTAGATATCCATGACTTTTTTACAGACACCATTTTTTCATTGTGACATAATTTGTTTAAAAGTTTAAAATATGTGAGTGAATAATTTATTTTATTTTTTTTTTATTTTTTTTTTTTTAATGAAATATGAGACATCAATGAATGATTCTAAGCTAAAAATGACAGACATTTTGAATAATAAATATGATTACCTTCGTTTTATAGCTGGGTTGAAACAAAAGCGGTTGCGCGACGTCTGCAAACGTAAAATAGTTCGGAGGTTTAATGTGCCATGAATCTGCTATGGCAGCATATAGACCCACGTGACGTCACCACTCCGCTCTCCAGACTGGTGCCGCCCACTTGTCCGTCAACACATCGTGTTGACCTGTTACGGCTACGTACATTCCTCCTATTTACGGCGTGTTTTTCTGCTCGTTAACATTAATAATCAAAATGGTGAAGGCGTGTGTGGCGGTCGGTTGCAATAACAGAGAAGAGAGATGGAGAGACTTGAAGTTCTACCGGATTCCGAGAGACACGGAGAGGAGAGAGCGAGATGGGCTGCTGCAATTCGACGAGAAAACTGGGCTCCAAACGATTACTACAGATTATGTAGTAGTCATTTTATATCTGGTAAGATGCATTTAATATATATTTAGAGGGTTTTGGGCTGACAACCACAATTAAGATCATTGCTAGGCTAATCGCCGACAACATACACGTATGTATGTAGTGAGAGTGCTATCGCTAAACCATATAAACATTAAAAGCCCTAGCTCCATTGACAAATGACATGAAATACATTAGACTTGACAGTGGATGTTAGCAAGAACAAAAGATTTTGAATTGAAAATTTCGTAACTCACCTTTCCAAGCACAAGATAGATTCCTGCCGAATTTTCGTGGACGAGTATCTGTTTCACCCAACCAGCAACGAAGTATTTATAAGCGTCTAAGCTCTTGAAGTTTTTCAAATTTTCGTGAGAATAGGCTGATTTTGTGTGGACAAGATAATTGTAAATATCAGCGTAGCAGATGTCAGGCAGACAGGGCGAAGACAGTGGGTCGAAAAACATCGATTTGGGCATCAAATATGGATCTGGCGACTGTATAGAACGAAGCTTTTCCACATAACGCCTTTTATGCAACCCATCCAGTGAGTTTACGGCATCAGAAAGCACCGGGTCTTCCATGAAATGCATTTTAAATTCCTCGATCAATTGAAACCAATGCTAATACAGAGACAAAATGACGGACAAGTGGGCGGAACCATACAGCGAGCACGTGGTTTTGTGACGTCGGTGGGTAGGGTCTATAGACATGTTGTTCTATCAAACACAACAGTTGTTTTAGCTTAAAATACAGCAGTTTCTTTTAAAGAGGAGTGCAAGAGCAGAAACTGCTTTTTCAGTCTTGTCTGTGTTTTCCGCCGTAAATATGTCAAATGTGCTGCTAGTCTTTAAGCCACTGTGGTGTCGGCTTATAACGACAAAGAGCTTTTTACGTTGAAAATCAAATGCTTAAATTCCTGAATTCTATATAGATATGGACGTAAAACAGTCTTGATTCTTGGTTAAAAGCAAAAAAAAAAAAAAAAAGACGGACAGTTAGCATTTATTTTACGTAAATATTGCGAATTATGACTCCAGTGCCATGGCGGTTAATTTCACCCATTGATTGTTTTTCACAAGGTTTCAAAATGCATGCATGATACGAAAAATATAATAATTACCTTGAATCCTCCAACAAATCACTCCTGAGACAATCCTTCCTGTTTGTATGCGGTACAGCTTTCGTACTTTTTCAACCTAAATCCGGCATTGGATCGCTGCATGTGTTTGAGAATAACTGCGACCGACTTCTTGAAGGCGTGGCGCAGTGTCTGGGGAATGTGTCCCGTCAATATCATTATGAAGTCTATGAATGGACATCAGAAAAAGCACTTTTATTGAGAGATGACAAGAGATCAGGTCATGCTTTTACAGTAAAATCGGTGTGTCACAGGGTAATTATTATGATTAGTCATCGTGATACCTGTTGGCTTGTAGGGAACATTTCTGTAGAGCTGAAGGGTCTTATCAATTCTAAAGCGACAAGGTGAGGTCTTGATCAAGCGCTGATTGTACACGACATTAGGTGCACTTGCATTACCTATTAAGTGAAATGTAAGGGCTGCTTTAAAAAATCCTGTGTCTGCGTCCATTCATTTTTATACCACTTGTACTCATAAGGGTCATGGGTGAAAGGGGAACTTTCATGATTTTGAAACGTGGTACCCGCAGACAAGGACGTAGGTTTGGTGTCAACATTGGTAGGGACAATATAAATATAACAGCATAGCCTGCATCAGGGGTCGCGTTAACCGAATATTTTCCGTCGTTGACCGGTTTTTTAAAACGGTGACGGAAAAAACTGAAGTCCATCTGTCATTTTGACAGGTTGCAATTCACACCCCAGACCACAGGGTGGCGAGTGAGCATATTAATTAGCTACTGTCTCTCTTGATGCATGACATCGTTGGCCTTACTTGGAAAAATGTCAAGGCAACTGAGTTTCCGAGGTTTCTTCCAAAAAGTTTCTTCTTAAGACATTTGATTATGCACAAGCGGGCACGCAATTCAAGTCCATG
This sequence comes from Corythoichthys intestinalis, assembly GCF_030265065.1. Classification (NCBI taxonomy): domain Eukaryota; kingdom Metazoa; phylum Chordata; class Actinopteri; order Syngnathiformes; family Syngnathidae; genus Corythoichthys; species Corythoichthys intestinalis. The sequence goes on from NC_080410.1 coordinate 21,605,194, forward strand.
CGCACCAGGAGGAAGGTGTGAGACTGCGTTCAGGCCACAGCAGGTGAACTGTTAATTTCATTGTTCCATATGTAGCCTACCTACTACCCACAGTCAGCTGTTTTTGTCACTGCAGAGAAAAAGTTACATATTCATCTGCTTGATGTATGATGGCACGGTGTGGATTCTCTGTTAAGCTTGTTTGGACAGAATATTAATTAAAAATGAATGAAAACTAAATACTATTGAATATGTCATTATTATCATTTTAAAAAATTAAGTGACGGGTAAAAATAGATTATGACCGGATTTTTATGACCCTGTCAGTCAAAATGACAGACAACGAAAAAGTCTAGCGCAACCTCTGGCCTGCATGTACACTTTTTGCTCGGGATGGGACATTACGAACAGATGGTGAATTAGAGGTGCTCATTACATCGATCACGATCGACCAGTCGATCGCAACGCAAGTGTGGGTAGCTCGTGGCACCCCCACAAATTTTTTTTTTTTTTTTTTTTATGTACATAGTTCATTATGATTATGTTGTGTGTATGTTGTGTTGTGTTGTGTGAGCAACATATGAGGTTATGCAGCACCCCTCTCTCTAAACAGCTTCTTGCTCACGTTATTCTAGTTCTATATTTTCCAGCAGAGTTCACTACATTGCTCAGTTTAATTCATGTTGACAGTAGAAAACACAAACAGTTCTAAGCAGCTTCCTACTCAGGTTTTGCAGGTTAGCAAGTTTACACAGTTTAATGTTATGCTAACTAATGCAGGTCGACCTTTCAGTAGCAAAATTAGTGGTGTTTCTCTCACCTCCACAACATCGGCGTGTTTTTAAATTACTTAACCCTTGAGAGTCGAAGGACGCGCCGGCGCGTCCTCAGCGCACGTCGTCTTTGAAGCACCCTCGCGTTTTAATTACGTCACCCACATGCCGTTGGTTGGTCTCGTTTTAAAGTGCGGAAGTTGCGGTTTACTCTCGTTTTTATTTGAAGTCAATCGACCAACTAAAACGTGAGATATTGTCATTTAAGTTTTATAGTTTTATTGTCCTCTCAAAAAAACATTAAAACGCTGCATGGATCATTTGTTTATGTCTATATTTCCATAATTTCTTGTCCTTTTTCAAAACGGAAGCTCCATGAAAAAAACACAAATCAAACGAACCCTTTCGAAGTCACAGTGGAAGCACAAAATGCGTTTTTTTTTAAATAAATATAACTGCCGTGCGAGGTTCCACCGAACGAGAGGCAGGAGTGTTCTGACGCAGCGACGGGCGAGCGACGGCCGTTTGAATCAAGCAAGCGGGCGAGCGACTTTGTGTGACTTTGAGGATGAACGGAAAACTAAATTTAGCGCAAGCAATTGTGCTTTTTGATCAACTTGAGGAAGAGGGTGGTCCAAATTCGTCATCATCGTCTTCTTCGGAAGAGTCCTCGAGTGAAGATAGTGACGGATTTGAACACGTGGGTGACGCCATCGACGAGCAGAGGTAAGCCAACTCACTTTTTTTTTTTTTTTTTTTTTTAAATGCTGTAAAAGTTTCTTTTGATATTGCAAGACAAAGTTAATTTTGATGCAATATAAGTGCGTGTTTGTGTATGTAATAATAAAATGTGCATATCAGATCAAAGTATAATTTGTGGTCTTCTTTCTATATGAAGATTAGGGATGTAGCACATATTCAGCTACGGTATTCTTTCTATTGTCATACATATAGATTTCCATTATTATTTATTGCTGTATATATTTTTATTTTATACTTTATTATTTTCATAAATACTGACTTTTGTTTCATGTACATTTATAGTGACAATGAAAGTAAAGTGAAATGAAAATGGAAGGGTGGAAAGAGGACCGACACCCCATGGAAGTGTGGACTGTGATGTAGCCCTGTGTCTAATTCCAGGACGAAACTGCTTTTCGGACTGGCATGCCTGAAAAAAATTTAACTTGTTTATTGTAAATATTTTTGAAAATACTTTTTTCCCCAATGTTATATATATATTTTTTTTCCCACAATCAGTCTTCTCAATTTGTGTATATAAATGTGTGTTCAAGAAGTTTGATTGTGTGTACATAGTTTTCATCAGGTGATGGGCCGCAATACCTAAACTCATAAAGAGATGGCCTCTAAACACTTTTTGTGTTAGATGGTATATTTTTTCACTGTTCTTCACTGTTTGGTCTGCTGTATATAACCTGTTTTGACTAGAGCATGTATAAATGCAAAAAAACGCCTATGGCTATACCTGTTGTTTATGTTGAATTGTCAAATAAAAGACTATTTATTCTAAATTTTTTTGGTTGAATGTTCATCCTAACATGTTGAATAAATATTACAAAGTTTCAAAACGGTTCGTTACGCATGTTTGGTTGTCAATTGGACATCAATATTAAAAATTTTGACAAAACGATTTTGGAATTTTTGGTCTTTTTGGGCCCAAAATTATGATTTATAATTGGTCAGTGAAGGAAACAACAGTTTGGACATGAAGTTCAAGGTGTCACAAAAAAAGGGACCAAACCAGGCCATCGTAAACAATTCTGTCTTTGAAATATAAAGGCAACTTCAAAGGCATGCAAAATCAGACAAAATAGGCCCAGACCTTAAAGGGTTAAAGTGGCTGCTGCTGGCCGAAAAAAAACCTTCTAACATCCCTTTCTTCGAAAGGGGTGGGTGCAGCATGTTGTTGACATGTATTTTTGTCGGGACTGTGTGAGTGTGAGCGAGCGTGTCGGGGGTGGGTCAAGTCATCACCCAATCAAATGTGCGTTTGAGGGGGGAGGAATGGACCGGCACATTCAGCAAGTGAAACGAGGTAAATGTAAGTTTGAACATCATGAAAATAATTCACTTATGGTAGGGTCAATTCTATCGTTACAACATATGGGAAGACAATCTTAATGACCTATATAACTAAACCCATTATATAATGCATATAAGGTTGCTTAAAACTTGGTAAGGACAAATTGAGCATCCTGAAAAGTTGGTAGTGTTATGTCCCTACCATCCCTATGCAGACCAACGCCCTTGCCCGCAGAAAAACCTCATAGGGAAACCTCAAAACTGTGTGGCAGTCATATTAAGCATGCAAAATTAGGAAAAATGCAAAATATGACAGACAAATATGAGTTTAAACCTCTGTTATGCAACACATCTCACTGGGGTATCATGCAACAGCTCAATTCAACAATCATCAAAAGAGGAAATGCTGCTCACGTCTTGCTTTTGAGGGGCTTTTTTTCTCCAGTGGATGAATGAATGTGACTGTACATATTGTGGTTTGATGTCAAAGTAGCTTTTTACTTGTTTTACAGTGCTTTATTTCAATAGAATACCTTATAGACAAGTTTCCGAGGTATTTCCGCTTTACTGCTCGCGACTTCCGTTTTCCACGTGCTCTAACCAAAATAACAGTGGAGCTGAAGTGGCACCGCTCATCAAAATCCCTCAAAAAAGACAATTTGGAAATACCGCATCCATCTGCCATCATCACGACATGGCAGGACAACATGTTCATGAAGGCAGATGTGGAACCAAGTCTGTGACACCACAAAGGGGTGTTTATGTAGCCACTATAGACTTCATAATGAATTGACGGGAGTCAGTCTTATTTTCAATGTATAGGACTAAACTTTAAATAGTGAATAAATGTTAAACGGTAATACCAGCCACGCATTTAAAGTTTAATGAACACTGACATTGACATGAGCGTCTATTAGCTTTGTTAGAAGGAAGGAAAACTAAAAATTGGGCTAGAAAATGTGTGTCCTCTGGTAGCATAAGTGATTAGCACAACAGCCAAGCTAATGTACCAATGTGATATGATGGCACTGACTGTGGAGCAAAAGACTGTTATTTGTAATGACCATACAGTTTATATAGCAATCGGGGAAAAACTTAGATAAAAAGAATATCCTGTAAAAATACTGGAGTGGAGATATTAAAACAATGATGACATTTTGTGTTGCCATTGCAGTCTGCTCGTCATCAGCCCCATTTATGTTGTCTCTGTCGCCTTTTTCTCCTTCTGAATCTTCCTCTTTCTCCAAATTCGACAAAAAATATATGGCTGTATGTCACATACTTCCTCTGGATCGACTATATCATTCGAAAAATCCACACCTGAACCAGAATTGCTGAAAAATGCTTCTTCCTCCATTCGGCTAAATGCTAAATCCGCTGAAATCACTTGTTCTGTGATGTCATCACCAAGATGGAGACGTCAGAGCGCTAAAATGACAGGGGGAGCTAAGCTGCAAATTTAAAGACGCATTTCTCGTCATCTGCGCTTTGCCAAATTGTTGTATATAGTTGAATCATCCCAATATATCATTTTTTTTTGTCATATCATATACACTTTAATACGAGCATCTGGCTTGACAACAAATTGAACAAAAAATTTTAAAAATACATAAAAATTGCCCTCGAGAGGAGTTCATTAATTTATGGTCGCCCATACTAGGTAGGCACAACAAAGATTGTCAAGCAAGGTCTGATCAAGCATTGACAGCAATCATTTTATATTAAAATGCATATGTGGTAATTCAGAACTAAAGGAAAAAATATATATTTTTCATACGTTTTCAAAAATCGTATCGATACAGTATCTGCATCGGCTGAAGCGGTATCGGTGTCAAGAGCCAGAAAATTGGCTCGATGCATCACTACACTGTAAAAAAAAAAAAAAATCCCGTAAATTTTACGGAAAAAACATGGCAGCTGTGGTTGAAAAATACAGTTCAACTGTAAATACCATTACAGAAAAATCTGTATATTTTACAGTTGAACTCTGTAAAAAAAAAAAAAATTTTTTTTTTTTAACCAGTAAATCCAACCGCTTTTTGCTGCTGAATCAGCATGAACGTACTGCTTTTAAAACAAAATAGCTCAATAAATTTATATAGATTTTATGTTTATTTCAAAACAAATCTTATTTAATTTCATTGAATAATTGTGATTTACTGTAATCCAGCATTATATAACTAAGAAAAATATAAAAGATTTTTGCTTGGTTTTTCAAAATAACATCTCTTTGCTAAGTTTATGTATCTAGCTATGTGTGGAAGAATATCACACAATTCGCTTTTACTTCATTCATGCTGCTCTGTGCCTTCCACACTGGTCGACCCCCAAGGATCGCCACACTTGAATGAGATGGCACACATCATATAACATGGACAGCCACCACTCACAGTCGTGGTTGCCTCAACTTCCCATCATGCATTTCTGTCATTACCCGATCGTGAAGGGCGTGTCATAACTACGTGAGAGCAAACGAAATCATCTGTAAATTGCAACATATGAATTTATTAAAACTAATCAGGGCTGTCAAACGATTAAAATTTTTAATCGAGTTAATCACAGGTTAAAAATTAATTAATCGTAATTAATCGCAATTCAAACCATCTATAAAATATGCCATATTTTCCTGTAAATTATTGTTGGAAATGAAAGATAAGACACAAGACGGATATATGCATTCAACATACTGTACATAAATACTGTATTTTTTTACTATAACAATAAATAAACAAGATGGCATTAACATTATTATCATTCTGTTAAAGTGATCCATGGATAGAAAGACTTGTAGTTCTTAAAAGATAAATGTTAATACAAGTTATAGAAATGCTATATTAAAACCCCTCTTAATGTTTTCGTTTTAATAAAATTTGTAAAATTTTCAATTAAAAAAAATAAACTAGTAGATCACCATTGTTGATGTCAATAATTACACAATGCTCATGGTGCTGAAACCTATAAAATCAGTCGCACCCAAGCGCCAGCTGAGGGCGACAAAACACCAAAAAACACAAGTAACAAGTGAACATGACACTGTGCTGTCATTTTAATCTGTTTGAGCGGGGCATGTGCGTTAAATGCGTCAAATATTTTAACGTGGTTAATTTAAAAAATTAATTACCGCCCGTTAATGCGATAATTTTGACAGCCCTAAATCTAATACATTGATTTGTTTTATTTTTCTTTTGCAAAGCCTATTGGAAAAATCAACGCCAAAAAAAAACATTTTCAGCACCTTTATATTGTAAATTTTACTGTATTGTATTGCTTATTTTATTGTTTATTTTGCGTTTAATTTACAATACACTGTACATTATAAAATTAGGTATAGTTATTTTTACATATAAATACCCTTCAATTAAAAGTTGTACTTGGTTCTGTATTTTGCAGAATATAACTAAGTTTGACAATGAAAAACATTTTTCCCATTTACGTTGTTTTAAGTCATGAATTCACAGTATTTCCCTGTTACCTCTATGGACATTTTTTACAGTGTAGTTTCAGTGCCATTGATGGCGCTAGACGTCCAATCCAATTTGACTTTGTCAGCCCTCCCAGTCAAAATGTATTGGACGTCTAGCGCTGTCAATGGAAACCATTGATTTCATTTTTAAATGAGTGATTGTTAATTTTGCACTTGTATGACATTAGAAGTGTTACTCAAAAATGTCGAGTTTTTAAATAGTTGATATTTATTCTTTGACTATGTTCACTTATAATCATAATGTGTTCTCAGCATATTTCCAGCTGAGGACCTCTGTTTGAAACAGTTTCCTTTCCAATAAAATGGAAATTTAAATAAGCCAATAGTAGCCCAGTTCTGCTTATCCCTCTTGCATTGTTATCTCAGCATATTTAAAATATCACCTGCCTCTAACGGCTGCCGTTTTTACTATGACTGTTTAGAAGCCACACCTTGTTACAGAACAAACTCTCGCTTTGTCTTCTCTTGTGTAGCAGGTGAAGAGCAGGCAGGGCGGCGGCGGCGGCGGGTGAATTTCACGGCTGTAACTTTAAAAGAGTGCGAATGACCAGGGTCAGGGGTCGCCGTTTAAGAGGACAAGCGGCTGGGAAATGGCGTCGGCGGCTCATGCCGGAGCCAGGAAGCTGACGAGAGGGGACAGAATGTGGTGCAGAGCTGTAAAGTGCGTTGGGATTGGACAGTATGATTAATAGCGTGGAGGAAGTCACTCGGCCGCGTGTCACTCCGGATGATGTCAGCGTCCAGAATGGAGGAACAGAAACACCATGTGGCCGCAGATAGGCTTCCGCTCTCGTTGACCACCAAAAACACACTCAAGAAAGAATCCACATCCAATACAGTGAATAAGCAAATTTCCCGCATACTGACAATCAGGCCTAATTTGAGCCTTTTTTCTTTCCCGTTGTCATGTTTGAGGTCCATAAAATTTTACAACAACTCGGTTAGGTTGTTTAAAGTCAGCGTGTGTGTACCCGGCTTACGCGCTTCCGTCAAAGCATCTATTTTTCATTGTGGCTAATTAATCCTACTTTATTCGTCTTGTAACAACACAGCTGCCAGTAGTTTTCATAATCAATCCCTGCTGCAGCAAGTGTCGGCGCCATCGCCCTTAAAAAGATGTTTTATACTCCCACTGCTAGACCAACGTCTCTGTGAACGTTCTTCTATCTGTTGCTAATCCTTTGCTTATTCTGTTTGATTCATCTCTTGCTCTGACGATGAGCTCACCACAAGTCAATCCACTTGGGTTTCTTCTGGGCTTGTATATCCTGGGAACTCATCTGTTCTCCGTGTTTCAGCACCCGCCAGATCCGCAATAGCTGCAGCCCTCCTGAGTTAGCCAGCTGGCTACCCGGGTGGTCGGGTGATTTGACAAATAGAGAGACAGGCAGACGGGATGTTGGAAGAACGCAAGGGTGGACTTATAGAGGAATGGACTGACCAACCGATGGTAAGTTGTGTGAGCGGATCGCCTCTGCGACCAATGAGGATGTCAATGAAGTGGAAAGAATTGAGAAAATGGGAGCGGAAAATCAAGTCATAAGGGTTCCAAGGGGGTTTCCTGCAATAATATAAAGTAATAACAATGGACCATCAATAACAAAAAAAGTTATGAAGGCCAATAAAAATTCAGAATGTCAGCAACAGTGTTGTTAATCTTACTTTAATAAGTAATTAATTACAGTTACAAATGACTTCTCCCAAAAAGTAGTTGCGTTAGTAACTCAGTTACCTGAATGTGAGAGTAATTAGTTACTTGGCAAAGTAACTGGTGATAATTTTCATGTTTTTTTTTTTCTCAAAAAAAACAAAAAACAAAAAAAAACAGGTCACACAATGTGAAGTTTAAAGGGTTTTTTGGGACAATTGGCCCTAGCCCAATTCTTTACCCTAAACTTAACTAGACACAGGGGCAGTGTTGGGCACGTTACTTTAAAAAAGTAATTAGTTATAGTTACTCACTACTTCTTCCAAAAAGTAACTGAGATAGTAACTGAATTACTCTATAGTAAAAGTAACTAATTACCAGGGAAAGTAACTATTTCCGTTACTTTAAAAACAAGTTGTTGTATGTCAAATAATTTGAAATTTTCTGAGCAGTATTCCAGTCAGTTGAATACAGAAAAACAGACAGGTAGTTGTGTTATAGAACCTTGTAATATTTATTGCACCTCACCAGCAACAGATTTATCCTACACTTGAAGTGCAACAAAAATAAACAGATTTGAATTGCTTACCACAGATGTCGACAAAAGCTTTGCCCCGGGGCATAAATTACACTTTACATGCACGTTCTTTCCTTTAATTTCGACCATCTTGAAATAGTGTTTGTATCTCCACCTGGTAAAGGACAAATTTTCCTCTGAATGCTCTGCCATCATATCCCTCTGCATCTGTTTTGCGTGTGTGTGTGTTTGCTGCACGCACTGTTCCGGTGTGTGTGTGAAAACATCGGCTCTGAAGTTTTTTTTTGTTTTGTTTTTTTGTTGTTTTTTTAAACAAACTGTATTAACATCAAATACACATATACGTGTGCTATTAGGCTCGAGCGTTTACGTCACAGAATGGGGGATCATGTGAGATTTGACAACAACGCAGCCATATTGGAAGCAGGTCTGGCTCGCGGGACATTAAACTTTAACTTGCCAGTTCGATAAAGAGACAAACTCGTTACTAAGGCGAAGAACAGATATGTGATCAAACTTAAGGATGTGAACAATGTTGACCTTTCAAATGGTGTAAAGATGTCGACGTGCTTCCACAATTACGTGAAATGGACATTCTGCTGTATTTATTGTTTGGTGTATGTTACTAAACTCATCAGCGAGTCCGAAATTACAAATCGCTACAAAGCTACGAACAGTTTTGCTGCGGATGGGTGCAGGACCTGCACATTATGAACGTATGAAACGGCAACTCCATCGTTCTTGCAAAGGTAGGCTATGTGTGTTAGTGACGGGATCTGTCGTTCACTTGAGTAAACGAATCCATTCCGGATCGTTCAGTAAAAAGATTCGTTCAAACGAATTGTTCAACGAATCGTTCGCCCCCCTCATCTCCCTCCCCGCCCAAATGAATCGTTCGGTTAGTGAACGGGAAGTGACGTTGCCGAACGAATCACCAAAGACCGCTTCGCAGTATAACTGAACGGGAAGTGACATTGCTTGGTCCCTCCCTCTCTTGCACATTGACCACTCATCGTAGTTTCAGAAATGAGTGACAGGCGATATCATTCTGCTTTTACAGACAGCCTCGTCTCCCCCCCCGCTGCTGCAAAAGCGAGGGAGAACATCCGCGTCGTCTGTCCTAGTTCTATGGGCTCAAAGTCATGGCTCGTGCTTGCATTTCGATTTAGGACACGGTTAAACATTTTCCTTTTGAGGGGGAAGTGGGGGTTTGGGGTCGGGGGCGCACGGACTTTCTTTAGCATGAGCTTGCTCACATATACAATGCTGCTGCTACCAGCCAACGCGGCATGCTTGCTGTCACGAAAATAAAAATAAATCGAAAGTTTAATTTCTAAATATGGAACGACCAACACATCATATTTACCTCTCGCTCTGTTGTATTTTTGTTTTTTATTATTAAGATGATCGTATTGAATTTTTGCACTGGTATTAATAAATAAAATAATCCGGTCAGCTCCCCTGTCGTCCCCGCATCTCAGATCGTCAAATGCTGACGAGAAATAATTGTTTGCTCTTTATGATGTCGCCTTTCTACTCTCATGAGTCTGCTAAGAAAAATGTAGACATATTGCGACATCTCCCGTGTCCGCGCGCTTTGTTTTTGGGCGCTTGAGTAGCACATGATGGACGGATTGACATAATTTGTCAAACCAACCGACACCCTCTGACACGAAAAAAAAATAAAACACTCGGAAAAAATTGACATGTATATACAGTTTCATTGCAAATCAGTATTATGGTGATCATACTAAATATTCTTTTTTTTTCTGTGCACATATGAGGTAAATATTGCTGCCATGAAGCCTCCATATAGTGACAGTTCTCTGCCCGCTTCACTGCCGTCACGCGACCGCAGCTCAGCTTTTGCTTGCCTCGTAGCTACGCATGTTTTAAATTACTGTAAATTTGATAGTATATCGTCATAGGTACAGTCCCGAGTCTGTTGAGAAAAGTAGAACACTAAACCATGCTCGCTAGATTTGCGTGGTGTTTTTGTCAGTTTGAGCAGCATTTGATAGGCTCCACGTTAACAAATATGTGACAAAGTCATTTCCTTTCATTTTATGACTCGTTCACCGCATAGTCATTGCTGGAAAGTCAAGTTAGCAGCAAGCTAGGTCAGGAACCGGAGGACCGAATCACTGAACGGGAAGTGACAAAACTCAGTCTTTCCCCCCTGCCTGCACGCTGGCTGCTTATTAGCCACACGTGGAAATGAGTGACAGACGCCTTGATTCTGTTTCCGCTCCCTCCCCTGCCCGCGATGAGGCTGGCGTCTGATTGGTCGTGTGCGATGTCAGAAGACGCTGCCGCTTGCTTAACGCCCTCCCACGCAGCGAACAAGCGCCACCAACTTCATAGAACGAATCAGTGCAGATGGTGATTAGTTCGGTCTCGTTCACCCAAACAATTCGTTCAAAAAGAACGAATCGTTCGCGACCGATACAACACTAATGTGTGTTTACTACTTTCATTGCCATGAACCTGAACGCACCCCAAGTCTTGGATGACAGATAAACAGAGTAGACTCGCTACGGCTGGTAGTTTCTTCAATGTATTCAAAGTAAGTAACGCACCGCTTTTGACCGTCAGTAACGGTAACGGCATTGTAACAGCGGGGAAAAAATAATTAGTTAGATTACCCCGTTACTGAAAAAATAATTCCGTTATGTAACGGCATTTTTTTTATAACAACATTATTTCCAACACTGCACAGGGGTATTGCGGATATTGCGATAACCAGATAGTAACCTTTGCTATGCGTGAAAGTCATTTCATGTTGTGAATCAACCGTTAAAGTTGTTAAAATTGCTCCCGTTATTGCATTAGTTCCCTTCTGTCTATTTTCGACATGTGTAAGTTTTATAACTGTTTCATCATTTAAAGGAATCCTAGGAAGGTTCTCTACAACACAGCCTCCTGAGAAGTCTACTGCTTTAAGATGGCGGCTGTTTATTAACGCATATACTTCTTTATTATACATGTTGATAATGCCACCGTGACTGTCATTTGCATTTAGTTCTGTTAATTACTTTTAATTAATTACTTTTCTCATCTTGGCAACGCCGTTGCCGTTACTGAGGCGGGAAAGGCGAGCGTTACTATGCGTTACAAAGTTGGTTGAGTAGAAAAAAAGTCTGAGAGAGACGGACTCACAGAGACGAGAGAGCAGAGCAGAGCAAGAGTGGGGAAGACGCCGTTGCAAACGTGATGCTAGGTGGCTCCAATAATACCTGACTGTAGCCATAGCCTACAAACTACGCCCACATGATACGGTAGATATCACATGTTATAAAACTAGATGCAAATGACAGACACGGCTGCATTGTCAACATGTTTTAAGGACTGCATGCGTTAGTAAACAGCCGCCATATTAAAGCAGTAGACCTCTCAGGAAGGCTCTGATGTAGAGATCCTTCCTAGCGAACCTAAGTAACTTTTTTTTTTTTTTTAATCTAAAATGCTCCTAAATAGGCAAAATCTTGACTTAAATCTATCTTTAAATGATGAAAGTTTTAAAACTTACAGATGTTGAAAGTAGACAGAAGGGAACTAATGCAATAACAGGAGCAATTTTAACAACTTTAACAGTTGATTCACAACTTTAAATGACTTCCACACATAGCAAAGGTTACTATCTAGTTATCGCAATACCCTTGTGTCTAGTTATATGGAAGGTAAAGAATTGGGCTGGGGCCAATTGTCCCCAAAACCCTTTAAACTTCACATTGTGTGACCTGTTTTTTTTTTTTTGTTTGTTTTTTGAGGGAAAAAAACCATGTAACCATGAAAATTATCACTAGTTATTTTTCCAAGTAACTAATTACTCTTACATTCAGGTAACTGAGTTACTAAAGCAATTACTCTTTGGGAGAAGTAATTTGTAACTGTAATTAATTACTTTTTAAAGTAGAATTAACAACACTGGTTCTGTATATATGTGATATCTACCGAAGCATCATGTGTGCGTAGTTTGTAGGCTATCGGCTACAGTCAGACATTATTGGAGCCACCTAGCATAATAGCATCGCGTTTGCAATGCCGTCACACTCCTTTGCTTCCTCCCCACTCCTGCTCTGCTCTCTCGTCTCCGTGACTCCATCTTTTTCAGACTTTTTTCACGTCAGTCAACCAACATCGTAACGCATGGTAACGCACGCCTTTCCCGCCTCAGTAATGGTAACAGCGTTGCCAAGATGAGAAAAGTAATTAATTAGATTACTCACTACTGAAGAAACGCCATTATATTCTAATGCCGTTATTAACAAGACTGGTCAGCAAACAAAAGTGTAATAAACAGTTTTATGGGCTAGTAAAAGTAAGGCAAATTATGAGGGCATTTTTCAATCTTGTCACCAGTTTTCAAGAGCATCATTATGTATTCATTGCAAATTTTTACAGGATGCATCAAGTCATTGAACACCTCACTGTGCACGACGCCATTCAGTTGCAATTGTGGAATCACTGCCCAACTACTTCTAGACATTCAGCAAATAATAAAAACTAGTTGCAGAACCGCGCACTCTGCGTGGCGCAACTGAACATTTGAGTTGCGCTCAGAGTGTCAGACTGGCTATAGGAAGCCTTTGTCTGGTGAGTGTCAGTTTACAGGTCGTTGAGTTGAAAACGTCAGAGAAGCTAGGTTTGGGGAGTGGAAGACAACAAAAGGCCAGTGTCGCACAAATCCTGTGGACTCGTGTCGAGCGCCAAGAGTGAACAAGCGAGAAAGGCCCCAGGCGAGCCAACAAGGGAGTAAGAATAGAGTACACAAGTTGGTGGGGTGGGGCTTGCAAAGGTGGTCATACTATTTTTAGCATGTGGAGTGGGAGAGGGCGATATCTATTCGAGGGGTTTTTCCAGGGGAGTATATTTAGAGTTGGGATGTGTACAAAAGACAAGGCAGAACAGGCAGGCGCGGACACTGAACGCTAAAGCCGTTCTGATGTAAGAATCTGCAATCGGATCACACGCGTGCCTTCCCACTGGGTCACCTGTTGACTCCCTTAATGCTAATGTAGCACCAGCAATGCTTCAATATTGAAAAAACAATTTTTTGTTTTTATGTTTGTTTTTATATTTTATGTATGTTTTTATTGATCATACAGGATTGATGAAATCATAAATAAAATGATGCTAAAGTCTTCGGCTTAACGCGTAAAGTTTTTTTTTTTTTTTTTTTTTTTTTTAAATACCTCTAATTTAACCAGATAAGCAAAAAAATTTTTCCAAACGGGTGTTTGCATGTTTATCATTCATTGCTCTTTTTAAATGGTCGTACATTCCAAAAAATACAAATACAACGCATGGATATATGATCAATTAACATAACCACTCACATAAAAGTTGGGTGTGGATTATAATAATTTGATATTCAAACCCCTCTTAAGGTTTTATAAAATTTGAAAAATTTGTAGGTCACCATTGTTGTTGACGACGCAATGCGGTGACGTCACTGGGCAACGCTGCCGTAATTCCAGTGTCATTCGTTAGTGACATAAACATGTCGTCGGTTCTGCGCTTCTGTATTAAACCAGAGCGGAAAAGTGATGAGCAGGACAGCACTGTCGATATGCTGTCAAACGATTAAAATTTTTAATTGAGTTAATCACAGATTAATTGAGTTAATCACAGATTAAAGATTAATTAATCGTAATTAATTGCAATTAAAACCATCTCTAAAATATGCCATATTTTTCTGTAAATTATTGTTGGAATGGAAAGATAAGATACAATATATATATAATAAATGCATATATAATATATACATTCAACATACAGTACATAAGTACTGTATTTGTTTATTATAACAATAAATTCACAAGATGGAATTAACATTATTAACATTCTTTCGGTTAAAGGGATCCACGGATAGAAAGACTTGTGGTTCTTAAAACATAAATGTGAGTACAAGTTATAGTAATGTTATATTAAAACCCCTCTTAATGTTTTTGTTTTAATAAAATTTGTAAAATTTTCAGTCAAAAAATAAACTAATAGCTGGCCATTGTTGACGTCAGCAAGCGGGACATCACATGGGCTCCCTGCCGTTCTTCCACAGTGTCTTTAACTACGTAAGGTGGTGATTGAAATACACCGCAAGGTGTCAATGGCGAGTTTTAAATTAATCAGAGAGCTAGCCATGGCAAAGTCTAAGTAAGTTTTATGTGTATTTTGCATAGCTATTTTGATTGGGAATGCCAGTTCTCGTTGCATTGAGCGCTTTTCTTTTTGTGAACATTATTTTTTTGAGAGATAGGAATATTATTTTTGTTGTGCTTTCACTAAATGCTACTGTAGCGACTTAACTGTTCCGCCCAAATGCATGATGGGAAGTTGGGCAACCATGACTGTCAGTGATGGCTGCAAATGGTATATGTTCTGCGTTGTGTTCATTTAAAGCGTGTTAAGAAAAAGATCATCTCCTGTCATTCGTCCCCACGTCACTCGCCACAATAGTTGTTATTATTGTGAAAGAGTTGCCAAAGCCTATGCCAATGAACGCCCATGTCCACTCGCATTTCTTTGCCTCTCAGCTTTTAATGGGCAAAAACCGCGTCATTGTAATATGTTTGTGGCAATGCATGAGCGGGTCAATCCGCGCATGCGTTAAATGCGTCAGATATTTTAACGTGATTAATTTAAAAAAATAATTACTGCCAGTTAACGTGATAAATTTGACAGCACTAGTATAAATTAATATCGAGTTTTAGAACGGATATAATCTAGTTAAGTACACCAATAAAATTGTTTTCTGTACTATTTTGCAACGTAACTTAATGAACAACAGGTTTCTAGCCAATAATGTGACACAGTTCACTTCACTTACGCTATGCAGCCCATACGTGCCTTGCAGGTTAGCTAGCCAACAACAGTGCAGCTGAGTAGAGATGCAAATGATTATCATGATGAAAGGAACGGGAAGCGATACTACGCTCATCAAGCCAAAGTAAAAAAGGAATGTAGTTCTTTTAAGATGGAATAGCTGTCAGAGTACATTATATGCAAATAGAAGAACAAGCAGTGAAACTGAGTGAGATTTTTTTTTTTTTTTTTAAACCTTTCCTGTAATGCTGCTTAGTTTTAATTTGGGAGATTGATATACTCCCATTGTGGTTGCTCATTATGTTTTATTTATTAACTCACCTATGCCACAATTGGACCTTTTCCAGGCCAAAGCAGGACTCTTCCCGTGGTTATAGCAGGACTCTCACATATAACATACAAACTCAATTATATTAAGAGTAAACTAATGCAAATTGCTACTGTATTTTCATTCTTTTAACAAGCCATGTAACTTGCTATGATCCAAGGTTTTGACCAGGCGTGATACTGGTGTGTGGCCACAGCATACAATTACGATGTTGCTCACAGTGGTCCTCAGTTTGCTCAGGGAACTTGTGTGTCTGACACATGAAAAATTAGAGGGAACATTGCCAACAGCAGAATGTGACAAAATCGTGCCAGTCGTCATACTAGCTTCGCTTGCTTTTCTCCCAGTCCAGACCAACCCGAGTCCATCACCCCGAGCATGCATTGCGCACGTAAATCATGGTGCCCTCCATAGGTCAAAACATGTACTAAATATTATATATTTTTAAATCAATGGCAATAATGCTAGTATATGTCTTTCTAATAACATATTTTAGTAAAAGAGAACAATTGTAGCTTATTAGAGCCTACAAGTCCTTGAGTCCGAGGATCCCTTTAACAACGGCGGAAAGTGCATCATTGAGCTCTCTCATTTCACTCACTCGTGACTTAGATTTTGGCTCTCACTCAAAAAGCAAATGAACTGCAAAAAAGCTCATAACTGAAGAACTTCACAAGTTAGTGCACTTGGAAATAAATGTACCAGTGTCATCTATTGCAAAACTAGGGTTCCAAGATTGAGAATAGCTATGCTACACCGCCTTGTGTCTTTATTGTTATTATGACTAAACACTAAAGAGAGGCACCGCTTTCCGGCAAATCAGTGAAAGAAGCGGGGAGCTTCAGACACCGCAAATCAGACACGAGATTTTTCCAAAACGCGGCAAACATGGCCACCGGGGGGAGGGGTGGAGAGTCTAAAAGGGCCGCAGCTGAAAAAGCAACGGTACGACAGAGCCGTGTGGTCTCCCTAGCTAAGGATAATAGCATGCGTTCTGGCTCAGGCAGACGGGAGAGCGCAAGGCGAGCGAGTGCAGAGCCGCAGTGACGCCATTGTGGTTCCACAGCACTTCCTGTCTACCGCAACAGTGTTTGTGTGTCTTGTCTCCATGGTAACTGCCAACACATAAATACCAGAGAGAGTGAGCGAGAGAGAGAGAGTGGGAAAGAGCAATCAAAGTCAAGTGAATCCAGTCAGAGCCTTGGAGACGGCTGGCGCGGCCTCCGTCCAATGCGTGCAAGATCTTTTCTCTGCACTTTATGACCTGGCGCTCGCTTTGTGCTCCAGCGAGAGCAAGCCATATAAAAACTAGTGAGCTTAAGTGTCCCAGGAGTGAATGGGGATGGTCAGGGTGGAGTGGATGAGGGAGATGAAGGGCTGACAGTTGGAAGAGAGGCCACCTATTATCCGACAGGTTGTTGGCCGGTGTAGACAAACAAAGCTAAAGAGATGCTAACGAGGCATTATGAAACTCACATGGCCGATGTTTGAGCTAATAAGCAAATAAACAGCAAGGAATTTTGATTTACAAGTTTACTTTGTTCAATAAATGACCTCGTCGTTCCATTGACTAGTTTATTAAATTATTATTAAAACAAATTATTAAAAGAATATTCAACAAAAGGAATTAAAATGCAAACATTTGTTCATTTGCCCCTCTCCAGTCAAAATGGATTGGACATCTAGCGCCGTTCATGGCACTGAAATATGAGCATTCAACGCCAGTCCTCCTAGTTTAAATGAATTGGACATCTATCATTGTCAATCGCGGTTAAAATAATCAAAAAATCAAGGAAATACAGATATTGGTTGCATAATGTGTCATTACCGTACATTGGGAGAGGCCAAGAGTCCCATTACTTGTAGTAATGGTATGTTCTTTGGCGGGGTAAAGGGCGCTCACTCAAAATTCAAATTTGTCTTGCAGTTCAAAGCTAGAATAAGTTGACCAAGCAATGGCTTGTAACTTGACTCATAAATTAGGTCCCTTAAAAATTAAGGTAGTTTTACCATTTTAAGTTTAAAATGTGTACTGCCAATGCAAAATTAAAAAAAAAAAAACTGTAGAAGAGATTAGTTATAGTATTTGTGGGTAATTAGGTGAACTTTTAAAAATGGTACCTGATCACCGATCAACATGAGTTTGAATTTAAATGGCTTGTTATAAAAGGGTGTACACACTTGTGCAACTCTTTTTTTCCTTGAGAAATATTGATTTCAATGGTTGCTTCTATGATTATAGGTCATATTTATGAGAGATCTTATTATTACGATTGAGCGTTTGTGTCTCAAAGTCAATAAATACAATGAATTTAGTTGCTATTGCCAATTCTGGGAGATGATTGGACGAAACTGCACCCACTGAAATCCAATCATGAGGTTTTTCACGCCGTTTGCTATTTTTGGCTCTTTGAAAATTGCTGAGACAAAACGCAACTTCAAAAAAGCAAATATAAGTGCTCAATTCTTATTAAAAACAATGTCAAATTAACATTAAAAACAACCCAGAAAAGCACGAAATATCCCCAACCAAAAAATTGCACTTTGGTCTGGTGTTTGAGTGTAGTAAAAATCAGTTAAGATTTTTTGTTTTTGTCCAGCAGAAAAAATGCAGGTCTGAAGGGGTTAAGTAAATGTTTTTACATATATCACCATTAAAAAAAAAAAAAAAAACGTGCTTGAACATGGGTGTGTAGACTTTTTATATCCATTGAACGTTTCATGAAATCTAAGTCTTTGGGGGGGGGTTCTGTAACAAAGAATTTTGTTTAGTTCAAGTAATGCATGTGTCATTTGTTTAACTCCTCAATTTTTAAGCATAAATTGTGCAGTGATCTTTTGAATGCACAGTGTTTCAAACCATTTCATCAGCTTGAAAGAAATGCCAAAATGGCTGTCGTACTGATAGCTGGGAGTGGCGCACACCTCATCAATTCCTACCGTAAACCTCACTTTAGCATCTGCAAAATGACATAGTGCTGATGTAAGGTTGGATTTGCATTGTATGATTCAAGTGACAATTCCGATTTTATTTTGCACTCTCAAGTGGCACAGTCAGGAAATGAGTCATGGGCCAAAGAAGAGGAAACGCGTGGAATCGGATAACTTTAAATCGGAATATAGCCTTCTTAAAATGTTGATTATAAATCAGATATATATATCGGACATCTGTCGGTGCAATTACCAATATATTGGATAACGGAAAAAGTGAGAATGAGAAGACTGACGTAAATTCCAAGTAAATCTGGCAAAAATCAGTCGAGTCCCTACAATATTTTAAGCAAGTCCTGTCCAGTCATTACTCGGATTAGGTAGGTCAAAAATCAAGACACACAATATTCCACACATATGCCTACATATACAGTATTCTGCTTTGCAAAACATTGTCCTTAAATCCATATGGAATAATCTGTGTCCATAGACTTCATAATATATTGATGGGACATGGGGCAGGCGGCCGATAAATAGGGGGCCTGCTTTGTTGGCGAGGCCGTCAAAGCTGACCGAGTCGAATCACAGACAAAGAGCTTTTTTCGTTGAAAATTCTTGTGAATAAATGCCTAAATCCCTGAATTCTTTATAGATATGGACGTAAAACAGTCTCGATTCTTGTTTAAAAGCAAAAAAAAAAAAAAAAAAGTGCAGTTAGCATTTATTTTACGTAAATATGTCAAAGTACAATGCTAGTCTGTTAGTGAATGGAGCTAGCGGTCGCCTGATGTCAACATAGGTTTTCCGGTGAAAATTATTGTGAATAAATGCTTAAATCCCCGAATTCTTTATAGATATGGATGTAAAACAGTCTTGATTCTTGGTTAAAAGCAAAAAATAAAAGTGCTGTTAGCATTTATTTTACGTAAATATGTTGAAGTACAATGCAAGTCTGTTAGTGAATGTAGCTAGCGGCTGCATGATGTAAACTTTGCTTTTCCGGTGAAAATTCTTGTGAATAAATGCTTAAATTCCCCAATTCTTTATAGATGTGGATGTAAAACAGTCTCAATTCTTGGTTTAAAAAAAAAAACAAACAAAAAAACGTGCAGTTGGCTATTATGCCAATGCAGTAGCGGCTAATTTCTCCCATTGATTTTTTTCACGTTTCAAAATGCATGCATGGTACGAAAAATATAATAATTACCTTGAATCCTTGAACAAATCACTCCTGAGACAATCCTTCCTGTTTGTATGCGGTACAGCTTTCGTACTTTTTCAACAGAAATCCGGCGTTAGATCGCTGCGTGCGTGTTTGTGAATAGCTCCTCTTTATGCGGGCAGCCCCCTACTTGAATGCGAGGCGCAGTGCATGACCGATCCGACCCGTCAATACATTATGTCTATGCTCTGTCATAAATATTTTATGATGTGGCAACTGTGTTTCACATCAGCTTTGGTCCTCAAAGTCCCAGCCATATCCTAAAAGTGGCAACGCAAAATGAAGTACTTGTGTGTCGTCTCAATACGCTACATTACACAGCAAAACAGGTAAAACAAAACGTGAATTATGTAGCAGTTGCGATTATTTGTAATCATTTGGGAGGCAAGCCAGGCTAATTAAACATTTAAAAGGGATGGAATGTTCAAAATTCCTATGGTTAATTGGTACGTCTGCACATGTAGGTTGTTTCCGTGTGTTTCGTGAGCCTGTCTGATTGTGTGTCGCTCCGTACACAGAAATAGAATCAAGGCCAATCATAACGCCAGAACCAATAGGTGCACACATACTTTTCATAGTAACGAAAAGTAACAAAAAAACTTCCCCATCCTCAAACTTACTTCATAATGTTTCTTTTTAGCAAAGACACTCAGTCATCAATGTATATTTCTATAATGCAGTGTAGCATTAAAGTAAGAAAAAGGGTTGCCTTCTAGCATCAAGTGCCGAGGAGCTGTGCCACAAATGTGAAGGATTTTTATTCTTTTAATTTTCATCTCTATTCAATCAAGTTCCCATATGAACAAGACAACACAAAAGTGTCGCTATGTTGTCGCACCTGCTGACTAGCAAATATACTTTATCGTGAATTAAAGATGTACAGTGATCCCTTGCTACTTAGCGCTTCAAACTTTGCGCCCTCAGCCCACTGCGAATTCTTTTTTTCCAATTAAAAAAATAAATAGATAAATGCAGTATTTTATAGAGCTGTCCCAATCCGATCACGTAGTCTCTCACTCTTGCTCCGGTCGCTTTTTTCGGTCAGGCAGTGCACTGGAGTTGCTAATTAGAGTTAAGGATGATTGACAGACGTTAAGGATTCATCATGCTCGAGACGCTAGGAAGCCGAAACGTGAAAGCGCCGCTTCCGTCAATCATCGTTCAACTTGTTAAACAGTTGCTGTGGCAACTCATTGTGTGCAAGTGAGCAGCTTGAGAGGATTTGAGTGGACTCACTCAGAGAAGCATTTAATAAGAACAAGTATTGTTATGCTTCATTCTTGTTCAAAAACAATAACATGTTTAAAACTTATCATAATTATTACATTTGAAGTGCTTAAAGACCATGTATTATAATAAATACATATAGCAGAAACACAGAGAAGGCTGAAAAAGCAGTTTCTGCTCTTGCACCCTCTTTAAAATAAACTGCTATATTTTAAGCCAAAAGAACTGTTGTGTTTGATAGAACAATTTGTCTTTATGGTGGTTTCGTGGCGCATTAAGCCCCCGAACTATTTTTAATTTGTCCGTTTTACCCTGGAGACCCCCGTTTACGACATCGCACAACTGCTTTTGTTTCAACCCAGCCATGAAAAGAAGGTAACTATATTTATTATTCAAAATGCCTGTCATTGTTAGCTTAGAATCATTATTTGATGTCTAATATTTAGCTAAAAAAACAAGACTTTAAAAATTTATTCACTCGCATTTTTTAAACTTTTAAACAAATTACGTCACAATGAAAAAATAGTGTCTGTAAATAAGTCACGGATATCTACCTCATACCTAACGCTTATTGTATGTTTTCCTTTTTTTTTGCTACTGTTGCATTTTCCCCGATATTTTAGATGATAATCGATCCAAACAAAGAAAAATTGAAAAAAAAATTTTTAAAAAACTTTAAAAGGGTGAATATATACAAAAGAAAATCTTCACCACTCCTTGATGTCTGCGATTTCTGCATCGCGACCCTTGTTATATTATCATGTTTCACACATAAAATCCCCCTGTGGACATTCACAGCTGTGTCTTTACACTCAGCGATACATTCTACATGGAGTTTTTGGATCGAAAAGAGGTAAGTACGCGATAATATCGCATTAAAATCATGGTGTCTTTAATTATGCTCTCACCTCCAGTTAGGATTTCGCAGTTTAAATTTTTTTTTTTTTAAATGCCCTCCTGTTCAAAATTTTTCTTTCCCCAGAAAATTGAGATTTTAAGCTTTCCAATGATTTACCACACATGCAATTTGGACAATTTTGAAATTTGGCCAAATTGGGGGTCTCAGAGCGGAATTCAAGCCACCCGAGTATTTTCCGCCATATATACATATCTATAGATATCTATACAACCCCTAGCAAAAAGTATGGAATCACCAGTCTCGGACGAGCACAATTTCCATACTTTTTGCTAGGGGTTGTAGATATATATATATATATTACGGCTGTCAAACGATTAAAATTTTTAATCGAGTTAATTACAGTTTAAAATTAATTAATCGCAATTAATCGCAATTAATCGCAATTCAAACCATCTATAAAATATGCCATATTTTTCTGTAAATTACATATCTATTCTGTAAAATAAATTGTTGGAATGGAAAGATAAGACACAAGATGGATATATACATTCAACATACGGTACATAAGGACTGTAGTGGGCATTTCACTCTACTGTCATTTAAATCTGTCTATGCTGTCCTCACTCCGAAGCGTCTACTTTTTCCAAAGCTAGACAGCTAGTGAACGACGCCTTAATAATCAGACTTTTTCCTTTTTCATCTGATTTATTAATAAAATGGCCTCAAACCATTGTCCTCTTTAGACCGTAGTGAAACTACAAAAAAAGTACACAAGCATTGCATTGGCAACAACGTTAGCTTAGCACGCTATACAGGTTCACTAAACATAAACAAAAAGCATCTCATACTAAAAATATAGCATTTCGCTTAATAACATAACATGTACATTCTTTACAACAACCATACTTACGGACAAATCTTGTCCAAGGATGATATAAGCACAACATTACAACGTAGGCGTCAGCCCGAGACGTCGTGCAGCCATATTGAACTGGCAAGAAAAAAATAACCCATGTCGCAAAGCGACCACAAGAGTTCGCTGTTAGACAGCACAAAAAACCTTGCTGTAAAACTTACCAAAAGGCAGAATACTGTCTGAGCGGGACATGTGCGTTAATTGCGTCAAATATTTTAACGCGATTAATTAAAAAAATTAATGACCGCGCGTTAACGCGATAATTTTGACAGCCCTAATATATATATATATATATATATATATATATATATATATTTAATTAGTAGTAGAGCTGGGAATCTTTGGGCACCTAACGATTCGATTACGATTCAGATGGTCCGATTCGATTCTAAAACGATTATTGATGCCCCCCCCCCCCTTTTTTTTTTTTTTTTTTTTTTTTTTAATATTTTGTACATTTGTTCCAAAATTGTTCAAAAATACTCTCAGGCGAAACCAAACTACTATTTCAGTATCAAGTTAACATATAGCAGTAAACAAATATACAAAAATAACAGTAAATAAAAAACTCCAGTCCCCATTCTGTATCAGCAGCTTTAAACTACATTCAATTAATTTAATGTTGTGAATCAACCGTTAAAGTTGTTAAAATTGCTCCCGTTAATCCATAATTTCCATTTTGTCAACTTTCGACATGTGAAAGTTTTAAAACTATTTTAAAGATAGATTCAAGTCAATATTTTACCGATTTAGGAGTATTTTAGATAAAAAGTTAATTAGGTTTGCTTGGAAGGTTCGCTACAACAGCCTTGCAGAGAAGTGTACTGCTTTAAGATGGCGGCCGTTTACTACGTCTGCATCTAGCTTTTTGTAGATGTGCTGCAAACGCTACCGTAGTGCATCTAGTCTTATATAAATGATATCTACTGTAACATTATGTGGATGACGTACTTTTGTAGCAGCTTCAGGTATGTTGTTGTGTTTTTTTATCTCGTGGCATGAGTTGAGCTAGAGCCGTGAGTTGAGCATTGGCATTACCCGAGGGGCCGGGTAATGAGAAGCATGATGTTTAGCTACTCTCGCTCCGTTGCTCATTGACCGCGCGGCGCGCTGAGTGTGTTGTACTTCCGCTTTACTTGGCATATTTCAATAATCGGAATTTGGATGTTTGTGAATCGTTCTTGAATCTTCCACGGCCGAATCGCGAATAATCTAAGAATCGGAAATTTTGCACACCTCTAATTATTAGGGCTGTCAAAATGATTAAAATTTTTCATCGACTTAATTACAGCTTAAAAATGAATTAATCATAATCGCAATTCAAACCATCTATAAAATATGCCATATTTTTCTGTAAATTATTGTTGGAATGAAAAGATAAGACACAAGACGGATATATACATTCAACATACGGTACATAAGTACTGAATTTGTTTATTATAACAATAAATCAACAAGATGGCATTAACATTATTAACATTCTCTTAAAGCGATCCATGGATAGCAAAACTTGTAGTTCTTACAAGATAAATGTTAGTACAAGTTATAGAAATTTTATATTAAAACCCCTCTTAATGTTTTCGTTTTATTAAAATTTGTAAAATTTTCAATCAAAAAATAAACTAGTAGCTCGTCATTGTTGATATCATTACACCATGCTCACTCCCCAAACCCATAAAATCATTTGGACCCCAGCGCCAGCAGAGGGCGCCAAACAACAAAAAACAAGTAACAAGTAACAAGCGGACATTAAACTGCTGTCATTTTAATCTGAGCAGGGCATGTGCGTTAATTGCATCAAATATTTTAACGTGATTAATTTTTAAAAATTAACGCCCGTTAACGCGATAATTTTGACAGCCCTAATATATATATGTATATATGGCGAAAAACACAGACAAGACTGAAAAAGCAGTTTCTGTTCTTGCACTTGTCTTTAAAAGAAACTGCTGTATTTTAAGCCAAAACTACTGTTGTGTTTGATAGAACAATATAAACGGGGGTTTTCAGGGTAAAACGGACAAATTAAAAATAGTTCTGGGGCTTAATGCACCATGAATCTGCTATGGCAGCATATACACATATTGTTCTATCAAACACAAGAGTTCTTTTGGCTTAAAATACAGCAGCTTATTTTAAAGAGCCGTGCATGAGCAGAAACTGCTTTTCAGCCTTGTCTGTGTTTTCCGCCATATATATATATATATATACATGAGTTTTTTTAATAATATACTTCGTGAAAAAAAACGTGAAAAACGTTTCTTATATGTATCTCTTTCCAATGCTAAATCTGAATAAATACATTGAAAACGAAAATACATTGATCACATGATGGGGGGGGACGCTTCTTCACTTATTGCGGCAGGTTCTGGTCCCCATTTACCGTGAAATACGAGGGATCACTGTATTCAAATATTTTGTTTGACCCTTAAATTGAATATTGAAGTTTCCATCAGTTACTCCCGCTTGCAAAACAGTTCAAATGGAATATAGTACTTACCGTTGATAGGCTCATGCTCAAAAGGGGAAGACTTGAGTACCTTGCATTAGGGAGCGGTTGACAGCTTCAATGTCAAACTTATTCTCTTTTATAATTTCTTTGTTGCTATAAAAACGAAAATTTTGGACGACTTGATGCATAATTTGATCTGACAGCACACAACAACTGAGGAAGCGTTATTAAAATATTTTTTTTAATCTCCCAGACATTGCAGCCAAGAATAGTCGCGGAGTGACTCACCCACACACCAAGATGGTCAGCTGGCTCAATATCTCACGTGATTGGCTGACGCCCTTGTATCCAAGCAAACAAACAGTAAATTTAAGGCACTTGAACACGAATTAACTTAATCACATGTCCTGAAAATAAGAAGGACATGCATCAGGCATCCTGTTCTTTAAGGCAGATTGATGACAAATGAATTTTATATTTAATTAGCAATATAAATTAAATTATGAAGATATACAGTGGAGCCCAGTTATTAGAGGTACGGATGGTCTAACCACAAATTGTAAAAATTTCGAATAATTGAATCAAAGAAATTGAACCCGATATATTTTTTTTTTAAAAGCATGAATGAAAATCCAACCATGTGCGCAGATCTGCTCCCTTAAACCATAAATTAACAGAGAATATACACAGTCGAGATATTTTTAATGGAAATTTGAAAAAAAAAAAAAAAAAAGAAAAATTCTTGCATAAGTGAATCCGCAGATCTGAAGGGAACCACGGACAGAAAGACTTGTAGTCCTTAAAAGATTAATGTTAGTATGAGTTATAATAATTTGATGTACAAACCCTTATTAAAGTATTCATTTTTATAAAATTTTAAAAATGAGTTTAACTAGTAGGTCGCCATTGTTTTTGACGACGCAATGCGATGACATCACTGGGCAGCGCAGTCGTTTTTCCACAGTGTCCCACACTCGTTATTTACAAAACAATTTGTTGGTTCTGCCCTTCCAATTTGAACCCAAGGGGAAAAGTGACGAGCAGGAGAGTGCTGTCGATTAGGAGTACAACGGTTTGCGGTTCAAAGCCGAACCGTACGGTTCGCCCTGTATGGTTCAATACGCCTTTATGAACCGCGCCTTTTCTGTTTTGCAATTAATTTATTCCGAACGCTTGTGGAAATAATTGGTCGAGCTCTGTATGCGACGTGAAGCACAGCTGTGGAGAAATTCCCGCCCCGCCGCAAGTAAATGTGCGATCGCTGTCAAGCACCTGTGTAATAGAAGCCGAGTAACGCCCTCTCTCTCTTACGAGCGAAGTGAAAGTGAAACAAGAAAGAAAACAAGAAGCTATGAGGAGCGGTGGAGTGGAGAGACCGAATTCATAGGAAGCACTGGCTTCTTTCAAATCTGCATTGTGGCAACATTTCGGTTTCCCCGTGGACTACAATGCGTTGGTAGAGAAAACAGGAGGGAGAGAAAATATTGGAAAAAAAAAAAAAAACAATTTGCAAGCATTGCTCAGCGCTTGTTCCCTATGCTAATGGCAACACTTATAACATGACTCCGGCACCTCAGCCGGCATCACTCACAGATATCACTTTCTCAGAGCAGGACAACCCCGGAGATGACACAAGTGAAAACACACGGCGGGCCTTGTTAATTTATTTGCAACGCTTGACCAGCGTTACATTGTTCCCTCGCGGACATATTTCTCCAACAACGTATTCCCCGACATTTACGAAATGGCACGCAAAGCCATCGAAGATGACTTCGCTAAAGCACAGTTTCGCCGTGACCACGGATAGTTAGACGTCCCGTGCTACAGAGTGCTACTACCTCACTGTGACGGTCCACTATAATTCATACCTGTCAAGTTGTACGGTCTCGGCGTAATTTGTACAAGTGAGCACTGATTTTTAAATGTGTACGCCGTACGTTACGTTCAAATTCTGTACGTTTTTCGTGCATTATGTTTTTTTTCCCTCCGTTCGTTAATACGTTGGTTGAATGACGCAAGAAAAGTCAGAGGCACGGAGAAGGAAGAGTGTTTCTTGTGACGCTGTAGCAAACGCGATGTTAGGCTAGGTGGCGCCAATATTTCCTGACTGTAGCCGACAGCCTACAACCTACGCCTAGGTATCTCATGCATATAGAACTACAAGCAAAATGACAGACTCGGTAGCGTTAGTAAACAGCCGCCATTTTAGAGCAGTAAACTTCTCAGAAAGGCTCTGTTGTAGTGAACCTTCCTAGTGAACCTAAGTAAGTTTTTATGTAAAATACTCCTAAATCGGCAAAATCTTGACTTGAGTCTATCGTTAAATGATGAAACAGTTTTAAAATTTTCACTTGTCAAAAGTAGACAGAAGGGAACTAATGCAAAAACGGGAGCAATTTTATCAACTTTATCAGTTGATTCAGAACATTACATGACCTCCAAACATAGCAAAGGTTACGTTTTTTTTTGTCCGTTTTTTTTTTTTTTTTTTTAAATGAAAAAAAAAAAACATGAATGGTAACACCAGTTACTTTGCCAAGTAACTTTTTTACTACTGTGTGTGTATTTCAGTAGTCAGTCACTAAACTAGCCCAAGAGCTAAGAGGCATTTTGCAGTCGGAAATTTTAAGATTTTAAGTGTTTATTTCATTTTCTTAAAAGCAAAATGAAGGCAGTTTAAAAAAAAATGCAAAAAGCAAACCGAACCGAAACAGTGATCCCAAAACCGAGGTTCAAACCGAAGCGTGGGTTAACTGAAACGTTGCAGCCCTAGTGTCGATACTTCACAAAACGAGCAGCAAAACCAATTAAATGAAAGTCTCCAGCAGGGATTCGAACCCACGTCTCCCATGCGACAAAGGAGCATATAGACCACAGGACTATATTCCGCGTGACTTGAGTATCATGATTTTCATAATAAAGCAATCGCAACTCACATGCGCTGTGTCTGTTGCGGTAAAACCTGAAAGGAAAACGCAACTGAAAAAGTTTGCTGGCTCGACCACGGAATTAAAAAACGCAGCTCACTTCAGACAGCAAGCAAACAACAAGAACATAGGAATTGTGTAAAAGGGTTTATTGAACACACAAAAAAACATGAGATCACGAAAAAGGTCAGGGACAGTAGGTCCCGATCAATTTAAAAAAATTAAAAAAAACAAACCAAAACAAACCCGGTGAGAGGCAGACAAACGAATAAAACAAGGCAATGATGCCACTAACAAAAAAAGGGGATATACAAACTGTCAAATGGCAACAAGTCAATACAATCCACCCAGGATCAGTTTAAAGACACTGCTGATGAGCTGGGATTGAATCAAGGGTGTAGGTTTGGTCTCAAAATTGGAAGGGACGCTATAGCAGCATAACCTGCATGTACACTTTTTGCTGGGGACGGTACATTAATGAGACCAAACAGATTGGGTACATTTCTCAAAAATGGCTGGTTCATACATAAAAATGAAAAAAGTTAAAATTATTTTCATAGGGAGAAGGTAATTTTTTAAAATGCTTGCTTCATATAAAGGAAGTTTAGAGTGGTTGGGCTTTTGAAGTTTTTTGTTTGAGGCGGGGTTAAAATGTGCATAGGCTGCAATTAATTTTTTTTTTTCTTTAAATGATGTGGAAAATAAATACATTTTAATTAATGAATAAATACACAAAATGCACAGTTGAATTAAAGTTGACAGTAGAAAACACAGGAAGACACCTCTAAGCAGCTTTCTACTCGAGTTTTACAGGTTAGCAAATTCACACAGTTTAATGTTATGCTAACTCTGATACAGGTTGGACTTTCAGTAGCAAAATTAGTGGTGTGGTTCCCACCTCCACAACATTGACATCTTTTTACATTACTTACAGTGGTGGCTGCTGCTGGCCAAAAAAAAAAAAAAACCTCTTAATATCCCCCCCCCCTCTTCAAAGGGGGCGGAGGAGGCGGCATATTGACATGTATTTCTGTCGGGATTGTGTGAATGTGGGGGTTGTAGTCATCAGCCAATCAAACGTGCATTTGAGGGGGGGGGAGGGGGGGGGGAATGGACCGGCACTACAAAATAGCAAGTGAAAAGTGGTAAATGTAAGTCTGATCATAATGAAATTAATTCACTTAATAATGGTAGGATCAATTCTATCCTAACAACACATTGGAAGGCAATCTAAATTACCTTTATAGCTGAACTCATTGTATAATGCAAATAAGGTTGATTAAAAGTTGGCGGGGACAATTTGAGCATGCTGAAAAGTTGGTAGTGTTATGTCCCTACCGTCCCTATGCAAACCTACGCCCTTGGATTGAATGCAGGTACGACATTGAGAACTCAACCCACATCTGTAACAAAACAATCTGATCAGCAGCAGAATGTGACAAAATCATGCAAGTTGTCATAGAAGCTAAAGGGGGGATTATTTTTTTTGTTTGAGGCGGGGTTAAAATGTGCATAGGCTGCAAATAATTTTTAATAAGTTTAATAAGTTTTTATACTTGACCCAGTTAGCTGATTGTCACGATTTGTTTCTACATGCACTTAATATTATCGAACTGCTGAAAGCGTGCAAAAACAATGGACAATCTAGTGCTGCGTTATCGCACCAAACGCTTTTTCAACTCCTAAGACAGACATACTAAAAGTGGGCGAGGCGACGTCACCAAATGCCTGACATTATTAGGCCCTGCTACCACGATACAATAACTACCGTATTTTTCGGACTACAAGTCGCACCTGAGTATAAGTCGCACCAGCCATAAAATGCCCAACGAAGAGAAAAAAAAAACATATATATGTCGCACCGGAGTATAAGTCGCATTTTTGGGGGAAATTTACTTGATAAAATCTAACACATAGAACAGACATGTCATCTTGAAAGGCAATTTAATATAAAAACACAATAGAGAACAACATGCTGAATAAGTGTACAGTGCATGAACAACGAAATGTGAATATACTGTCCTCACCAGGACGCTACGGCTCGGTCCTGGCTATACAGCGAGCTAAACTCCCAAATGACGATGCTGGACGTCCATATAATTTGCTGAATCAATTTTGTCCTCGACACCAAACAGGTTCGCATCAACGTAAATAAATGATAATTAGGTGCTATTACAGCAATGACACAAACGGTCAGCATGCGTTCGCTAGCATTAGCACATCGTTCAAACAACCACACAACTGGCTCTAAGTGTCCGATCGCCGGTGGAAAACACACAACAACAACAGGAAAGATGATACACACAGGCGTTGCCTCTGTAGAGATATTTTACAAGCATAAAAAATGAACGTAGGTTCGCAGCCGTTTCTCTCTCTCGCCCACTTGCTCAGAGACGCTGTGTACAGGGCTGCGTAGCTGTCAGTCTTCTTCTGGCGTGTGAGCGCTCTTCTTCGCGTAAACAAGTGCGAGTGCGTCCCCACGTGGGCGTGAAAGCGCCACAAATTAGAAGCATGCATTTCAATATAAAAAAAGTCAAAAATACAATTGAACACACGTTGTCAAAGGCAGAACGCGAACATGGCCATAGCTATTAAGAGTTATTCAGATAACTATAGCATAAAAAACATGCTAACAAGTTTACCAAACCATTAGTGTCACTCCAAAACACCAAAATAACATGTAAAATGATATCATAATGTGTTAATAATTTCACATATAAGTCGCTTCTGAGTATAAGTCGCACCCCCAGCCAAAATATGAAAAAAAAACTGCGACTTATAGTCCGAAAAATATGGTAAGTGCAATTGCAACTTGCTCATTCATAATAACATGGCTCATTGCTACCACTAAAGTTGGCCATGAAATTTGCTTACGCCGACAGAGTCCATCGAAATGGCAGCCTTCCACCCTATGTACAGTACCAGTCCTTCTAAAAAAATTAGCATATTGTGATAAAGTTCATTATTTTCTTTAATGTACTGATAAACATAGGACTTTTGTATATTTTAGATTCATTGCACACAACTGAAGTAGTTCAGGCTTTTTATTGTTTTAATATTGATGATTTTGGCAAAAAAAAAAAAAAAAAATCCCTATCTCAAAAAATTAGCATATCATGAAAAGGTACTCTAAAGAAGCTACTAACTTAATCATCTGAATCAACGAATCAACTCAAAACACGTGCGAAAGATCCCCGAGGCTTTTAAAAACTCCCAGCCTGGTTCATTACTCAAAACCGCAATCATGGGCAAGATGCCGACCTGACTGCTGTCCAGAAGGTCATCACTGACACCCTCAAGCAAGAGGCTAAGACACAGAAAGAAATTTCTGAGCGAATAGGCTGTTCCTAGAGTGCCGTCTCAAGGCACCTCAGGTGGAAGTCTGTGGGAAGGAAAAAGTGTGGCAGGAAACGCTGCACAACCAGAAGAGGTGACCATACCCTGAGAAAGATTGTGGATAAGGGTCTTGGGGGGCCTTGGGGGACCTGCAGAAACCTGGAAATGGGCTACAGGTGCCGCATTCCCCAGGTCTAGCCACTTTTGAACCTGAAACAACGGCAGAAACGTCTGACCTGGTCTACAGAGAAGCGGCACTGGACTGTTGCTCAGTGGCCCCAACTACTTTTTTCAGATGAAAGCCAATTTTGCATGTCATTTGGAAATCAAGGTGCCAGAATTTGGAGGAAGACTGGGGAGAAGGAAATGCCAAATGGCCTGAAGTCCAGTGTCAAGTACCCACAGTCAGTGATGGTCTGGGGTGCCATGTCAGCTGATGGTGTTGGTCGACTGTGTTTTATCAAAGGCAGGGTCAATGCAGCTAGCTATCAGGAGATTTTGGAGCACTTCATGCTTCCATCTGCTGAAAAGCTTTATGGAGATGAAGATTTATTTTTCAGCACGACCTGACACCTGCTCACTGTGCTAAAACCACTAGTAAATGGTTTACTGACCATGGCATTACTGTGCTCAATTGGCCTGCCAACTCTCCTGACCTGAACCCCATAGAGAATCTGTGGGATATTGTGAAGAGAAAGTTGAGAGACACCAGACCCAACACTTTGGATGAGCTTAAGGCCGCTATCGAAGCATCCTGGGCCACCATAACACCTCAGCAGTGCCACAGGCTGATTGCCTCCATGCCATGCTGCATTGAGGCAGTAATTTCTGCAAAATGATTCCCGACCAAGTATTGAGTGCATAGCTGGTATAATTAATTGAAGGTTGACTTTTTTTGTATTGTAAAACTGTTTTTTGTATTGGTCAGATGAAATATGCAAATTTTTGAAATAGGGATTTTTTGTTTTTCTTGACTTTTTTGGCAACATCATCAATATTAAAACAATAAAAGGCTTGAACTACTCTAGTTGTGTGTAATGAATCTAAAATATATGAAAGTCTAATGTATATCAGTACACTACAGAAAATAATGATTTTTTGAGAAGGACTAGTATTGAAAGTAGCTCGAGGACAATAATTTAAATTTAAAAATAATAATAATCTCCAGTGGTTGAATGGCTAATGCTTATGACAATGGCCGACCTTAACGCAAGCTTCACATGAACAATTTCATGGAAAATACATGGAATATGCTGCCTTTATTAAAAAGCACTTCTGTTTAAAAATATATCTTCTTGCATATTTACATCCAAAGTCATTTTAAATCGTTACAGTTAATTGGGAGTGGCCTCACATGTTTCTGTAAAGTCTATGTTTGGAGGGCATTGTTCAGTCTAATCTGTCTGACTAATTACAGTACTGACTCTGTTAAGTGTCAAGTCTGAGAGGCTAAATTAGAAGGGAGAGTGCACAGCGTGCACCTGAGTTTTGACCACAAAAAAGAAATGGAAACTTTTCTTCAACTCAAATATGCTTACTGCATATCGACTCAGTAGTGCTCATTACAGTACATACAATAACGCAATCAATTCAAACTGTAAATGATGTTACTTTCAAAAAACATAATCTCTTATTACACCAAAGGTGTTCGCGGTCATGCGTGTTACTGACAGTCATTTCACTTGGCCTCAATGCATGTGTTGCTAAGAGACAAGCTTGTGTGTGTGCGTGCGTGTGTAAGTGGAATGCGTGACGTCTACAGGG
Organism: Corythoichthys intestinalis; assembly: GCF_030265065.1. Lineage (NCBI taxonomy): Eukaryota > Metazoa > Chordata > Actinopteri > Syngnathiformes > Syngnathidae > Corythoichthys > Corythoichthys intestinalis. The sequence goes on from NC_080410.1 coordinate 21,638,446, forward strand.
GCGTAGTTGTCTGTGTAGGTCTTTGTTGTTCTCACACACACATATGCGCACAAAGGGCTTGAGGGGAAGTTGTAAAGCTTCTAATCGCACCCCTCAGAAAATTGTGACGCTGGCCCTCGGTGTGTGTAGGTGTGTGTGCATGTGTTTGATGCAGAGGTCCCAATCATAACAGGTGTAGATCAGCAAATAAGTCACAAAAAGAAACTTAACACAAAGTTAATCCCAATATTATGTACACCGTGAAATGGTAGTCTCAAACTACTTACAGAGTACCACATAATACTTGCAGCTATGGTATAATCTTAAAATACTAATGTGTAGTAGGCCAAATTGTTTAGAAAAAATAAGGCAGATGTTATATTTGATATTACTATGAGTGGCACAGTAACACTACACTTAGAAATAAGATAACAACCTACCTCTACTTAAATAAGGATTTCAAAGTCAATTGAAGATTATACCTTAATGTTCGAAAAGAAACTGTTGGAAAAGTTTAAATGTCAATACAACAGAAAGGTACTTAATAAAATGTAATTTCATGGATTAAAAAAAAAAAAAAAAGTTTAAGGGCAGTTTGAACATTTAATTCACTGAATCTTTCAGAAAACACTATGGGGAGTCCGCGTACCACTTTGAGAACCACTTTCCCGAAATCAAAATATTTTTTATTGACTCATTCAATGCCAGCGATTTTCAAAAAAGACAACCCTAGAGAGCAAGTTTTTGTTAATGGATTTTGACTGTAAAGGTCCACAGCATATTGTGTTCTATGATTATAAATATGTACACAAAATCTACCATCAAAGTTTAGCTTATCTTATCTACTTTGCCGCCTTTATGTTTCCTTACCTGATAAAAGATTGTACAGTAATTCATCCATCCACGGTCTATAACACTTGTTCTAACTTGGGTCATGGGAAAGCTGTAGCCAATCCTATCTGACTTTGTGCAACAGGCCAGGTACACCCTGGACAAACAATAATCATGCCCGCCTACTATTTAGTTTCTTCAATGAACCTAAAGTGATTGAAAAGCCACGCAAACATGAGCACATCTAAACAGATTCAAATCCCAAACCTTAGAACTGTGAGGCATCCATTCCAACCACAAGGTCATTATGTTCCACGATACCAAATCAGATTCTTAAATTTAGGAATAATTTTGGATAATATGCAGGGTTTATTTTTTAAAAATGACGTATTACATAGTTGCCGTGTGTTTTGTAATTGGTATTCATTGGTGAAACACCAAACAAATGGTTGAGAAAAAGTTGCACAAAAATCTGAAAATGACACTGATAGTTAACAATTAAGGTTCAAAGTTTTGCATACTTAAAGGCTGCTCCAATTGAAAGTTTCTGAGCATGTTTGTCTGTTGAACTTCTGCACATTTCCTGCTTGCTATTGACTCCGACTGCCTTTGCTCATTTATTAGCGGCTGTGTGGCCAATTAGCTCCCTGCCCCCTTTCCTGTGGGGGAGGAGAGCGGGTGCACTGCTTGGGAGTGAGACAGAGGAGCGACACTGAAGAGGAGGACTCTTCTCCTCTGACATCGTCATAAAGGAATCCCCTGGACTGGGCTCAGACCCGCCCACCCGCTTACTCTCACCCCGTCTGGCTCCCAGACACACTTGCGTTCACACACACTTGTGTCTGCACTGCTCGAGAAGAGAGACAGACTACACGGGAAGGAGAGGGAGGGAGAGGGAAAGAGAGAGAGAGAGAAAGAGAGGCTAACATCTGTGTAGTTGAGCCACACCACTGGAGAGCATGGTTAGGAGTCAACGGGAGACGAAAGAAAGGAGTAACAATGTTCTCTCAGGTAGGTGCACCATTGCCCCGAGGACACCACTGTTGATGTTTTACTATTTTCTGTACACTTTACTTCCTGTTATGTGGTGAATTGTGCGCCCTCTTCAACGAGGCTCACATTTTGCAAAAGCTGCAACCTGTTGATAGGGGACTTGAATGCTCATTCTTATATTGTCCGAATGGAAGCGTCTCCATTACAAAGGTCGGACATAAATAGTTTCTTTGAATGGGATGTCTGCCAGTTTAAACTCCACCCTCGTGAATGACATAATTAGCTCTCCTCAACCTGTTTGTCTGCCTTCCAACGCAACTGTCGGTGAGCTCCCATGTGGATGCGTGTCATCATCCTGTCCACTCGTCCATCATATTTTTCTACCCTTGGTTGTTATTGGAGTCTGTAAAAGTTGCAGAAACGCAGCGACGGGATTGTTAGGGCGGCAATGAAATAAGCTAGATTCAGTCAGCATTCTTATTGTTCCAAGGCCTTGTAAGTCCATATGATCCCAGAAGTCCATGAAAGGAAGTATGTTCTCTTTCAGAAAGAACTGGTCGACACCATAGTGCAGAGTAATAGAGCAACAATGGGGCAGGTATCCCATTTGGGAATCATTAGTTAAGGTACAATCGGCTGAGGGAATGTCATAATGGGAGCAGGCTTAGGAAAAGGATGGCGTAGTGGAATAAAAGTGTGTGCATGTTTCTTCCTCCATTTGTACATGTGTGGTTCATGGCAGCAGGGCGGCTGAGGACTAAGTAGAGGCCTGGTGGCGGTAAGGGTGTATTGGCATAGGACCAGGCCGGGGATAAAGTTACACACAGAGCAGAACCACGAGCTTGGGGATGGGCTCGTGGTCCCGGGAGACTTTCTCTTCTTTGCAAAATCTTCATCTGGAATTCCCACAGATGAATGTCACCCAAGTGGCCCGTCCCACTGATTCCCAGCCAACTACAGTATGGAACGGAGCGAAAGGCACCCAGCGCTGAGCGCCAGAAAGTCAGTGTTTGAATGTCGTTGAATGTCACGGTCTCAGTAATAATTACACCCTCGCACGCAACATGAAATGAATACGCTGACATGCGCACATACCCAGACACACACTGTCTGCTAGCTAGCCAGCTTCAGGGTGTGGTAAAGCACCAAGGTGTGTGGCCTCAAACATCTAGATGGGGATGTGCTAGATTTTCACATAATTCGATCACACATCCATTTAACTTTGTTGGTGACGAAACATTGTTGTTGAATGTCCCCACAATTCCACAGTAGCATACTGTAAATGTTTTTAAAGGGTGCGGGAGACATTAGTAATTTTGAAATCAGTGCAAATACTCAGTGTAAATCTCTTGAGATGCGATGGAAAGCTGTATCACGGCCTATAGGAGTGGGAACCTCTTGGTACCTCACGATAGGATACGATTTGGGATACAAAGCTCACGATAACGATGATCTGACGATATGGCGATTAGTGCTGCAACAATTAATCGATTAACTCGAGTATTCGATTACAAAAAAATATTCAAATTAAATTTTGTTGCTTCGAGTATTCGTTTAATTATAATGGCGTTGTTACGGTTTATTTTGAATGTGTTCGCATTTCGTTTCATTGATTACGGTGGATACACTACACTCTAGTCTGCCTCATTTCACATGGCTCAATCCAACTGCTCCCTGTTCAGACCAACGTAAGCTAAGTTTTTGTTTGAGCTCTTGTTTTCTAATGCATTCGTAATTTTGTTTATCGGTATATTAGCCGTTTTTTATGGGAATATGTGTCTGAACCATTTTTTAGGAGCATTGTAAAAAAAAAAAAAAAAACGTTAGCATTTTATAGCATTTAAGTTAGCGGAATTTTGCTATGTAAATTAGCCAATTTTTCTTTTGTTGTACATAGATCCTTATTTTATTTTTTAATACCGTTTGTGGCTCAGCTCAGGTATTTTAATTTTTCATGTTCCTTATCCGATTACTCGATTATTCGAACTAACTAGTTCATCGATTAATCGACTACTAAAATAATCGACAGCTGCAGCCCTAATGGCGATAAACGATTATCGATACATTGCTCAGGAAATCATTCTTGGATATTCTACAAACAACTAATAAACAGAAAAAGAAGCTTCTGCTCTGAATTGGAATGACTATCACTAGTAGACGTCCAATCCATTTGAACTGGGAGATTCGTTCATTCCCTGCCATCCCTCCCACTTCAAACGGATTGAACGTCTCAGCCAACGCAAGGCGATGAGGTAATTTTGGGCCGTTTAAGGTCATTTACCTGTTGATTTTCAGTTACTTCCTGTTGATTTTGGCGTATTTTATGGGTCACTTCCTGTTTATTTTGCGTTACAGAACAGGAAGTGACCTTGGAATCACCCAAATGAATAGACAGTGACTCAAACTCAACAGGAAATGACCCGTAAATGTTCCCAATCAAAATGGATAGGGCGTCGAGCACCGTCAATGCAGCCTAAGAGTTAACTGAGACACTATTATGGTGGAAGATTTTGGTAGCAACTTGTTGAATCCTTTTTAATTTTTTTTTTTTTTTTTTAGACATTGACACCTTTTTAAAACGATATCTCAATTCTTGGCAGGAGCATATCGATAACCTTTTGGGATACAAAGTATCACGATATATCACCATTTCGATATTTTGTCACACCTCTAATGGCCTACAAGGTGTGTCCAACTCTGAGTGGCCATCAGTCATTTAAAGCAGAGGTTCAGAATTTTTTACATGAGGCTTAATCTTCAAGTTAGCGGGGGTTAAATTAGTGGGTGGGTTTGGTTTCCACAAGTTCCGTACAGTTTGCTAGTTATTTATTAATTTAAGGGCTCAGGAGTAGCTAAGGTAGCGTGAGTCAATTGTCCCTTCCTAGCATGCCAATACAAAAATGATATTAACAGATCTAAATAGACAAATAAATTCAAAATGTTGATCGTTGTTTAAAATACCAATGTGGCCAAAACAATGTCACATCAAACTGCCGTAATTCATTTATTTCAGCTGGACTATTTTTTTAGATGCATAATACCACCACAATAGAGAGATGTGTTTGGGCCACTTGTGCTCATGCTGCATTCGATGAAGGTGGGAAGTCGGACTTATCCCACTCGGATTGTACCAGCTGCAACCTCAAAACGCTCCAAGTGTTTTTTATTTTGTCCATCAAAAGACATGTTGACCTGCAGCAAAGACGGCTTCTTGTAAGCGATCAAATAGTGGAGGAAAAACAACAGCTAAGGTATATAGACCACACTTTAAACTGCCTTCTTTAGTTTTACAATTGATGGTTTTACAGAATTTGTTTAAATTTTATTTAATTTTTCGGATTATCAGTCGCAGTTTTTTTTCATAGTTTGGCTTGGGGTGCGACTTATACTCTAGAGCGACTTATGTGTGAAATTATTAACACATTATTATATCATTTCACATGTTATTTTGGTGTTTTGGAGTGACACTGATGGTTTGGTAAACTTGTTAGCATGTTCCTTATGCTATAGTTATCTGAAAAACTCTTAATAGCTATGTTACGTTAACATACCGGCCACGTTCGCATTTCGTTGTTCATGCATCATGTAACATTATCATACTGTATTACATACTTATTCAGCATGTTGTTCTCTATTGTATTTTTATTTTAAATTGCCTTTCAAGTTCTATGTGTTGGATTTTATCAAGTAAATTTCCCCCAAAAATGCGACTTATACTCCGGTGCGACTGATACATGTTTTTTTTCGTCTTCGTTGAGCATTTTATCGCTGGTGCGACTTATATTCAGGTGCTACTTATAGTCCGAAAAATACGGTAATTAAAACTCCGCCATCTCGAAGATTAAGCCTAAAGTCAAAAATTCTGAACGGCCCCTTTAATATGGAATTAGCTGTTAGTGACATACAAGAAATACATGTCTAATGAGTTATGTAAAAAAAAAAAAAACAATAAAACTCTTTCCTAATTCAGTACTCATTCCTGAGTGTTCGCAAACTTGTTTACATTTTCCAAACAAAGCCAATGATTCGGACCATCGGATTGAAAAGACAGTTGGACATTTCATCAAGAATTGTCAGATTGTTGTTGTCTTCAAACTTTTTCATTTAACACATCAACTAAAGCTAGTTTTGTGTTGAGATATTTATATTTTTTAAAAAACGTTTTGCGTTTTATGACACGTTTCTCATCTTCAAATGTTATCTTAGTTTACCAAAAACTAAAAATAAATGTGTAATAAGCAATCAACAAGTGAGTATATATTCAGGACGCCCATTCTGCACTTCGTTAAACTGTATCAATATTAGTATGTCACATTATTAAATCGCACAACTGCACTGTTTGCTCTGTGAAGCTCTTGCCAGCCTAGAGGTGTGAATGATGTCACATCAGCACGTATTGGTGCTATTCTGAGCTTTATGAGACCAAGTGAGGAGCCAGCTAACGCACATGCCTTGTTTGCCCGGCAGCGTCGCTGACATAACCATGTTTGTTTATCGATAGTATTGTGTGCGGGCTCACTGCCTGTGTGCATCTCTTAATGCACATGCACGTATTTGTGCAAGGGCACTGGGAAAAGATATGTGTTGAAACAACAAGGGCTTGAGACCCAGCTGTCTCAACAGAGGCTTTTCCACTTAACCGTGTGCCCTTGTGTAAACGGCAAAGTCAACCCCGAAGAGGAGAGACAGTCCGAGAAAACCGCCAGCAGCCACGTCAACAATCTACTGTGCATCGTGTGCACCAATATCAGCAATGTCGAAAACACCAAGTGTCATCTGTCATTAAGACTGGCATTTGTATCAAAAGGTTGGAACTATAAAATACTTTTTAGTAGTATGTATGTTTTCCTAAGCCAGCTCTCAGGCGCAGAATCAACATGATTTTTCAGATTGAGTGATATCATTTTGTCTCCAAAGACACAGAATGGGGCGTACATGCTACTTCATTAATATCACAAATGTAAGTGAGCCTGGACAACTTTCGTGTATATAGCAAATGGCAGTAAAGCAGTGTAAATTTCACTTCTAAAGCCCACTTGTGCCAAAAGCAATGTTGCAGTCGCATCACAACAAACACAGGCGTCGATATAGTCACGCTTAACAGGGAGCAGTTTCTAAATATTCAGAAAACAGCAATTTATATTTTTTGTTTTTCCAATAGAATCTACAAAATTGTAGGGGGGAAAATGTTTCCTTTTTTTCCCACTGGCCTCATTACCCTTTATGCAAACGCTCCACTAGGGTACATTTCCTGGCCATCATCCCTCAGTGAGACTCTTTTTCCCTCTTCTACGCCTCAGGATGCACAACACTGGCACAAAGACGAGCCGCAGCCGGCTCCACAGAAGCTTATGATTACATCTAACCATAATAAACGTCCCAGTAGAGAGGAGCGATACATGTCACGTTGACACACACAAAATAAACAAGACGAGCCAAACGCAAAAGTGAGACATCACACAGTGAGCAGTTGAGGTGAGGTGTTGGACAGTGTGCGTCATCACACAGGAAGGGAAGGGAAAGGAAAGGGAAGGCATGAGCCCATAGGCAGGAACAGCTGCGGGTTCGAAGCTCCAAAAAGCGATGGAAAAGATGAAAAGGCAAAGAAAATAGAACAAGATGAGAGGACCACGGGATGGAGCGTTAGGGAGGAGTTTGCAGTGATGGCTTTGATGGGTGTTGGGACCTCAAATGACCCTCTTTTTTTTTTTTTTTTTTTTTTTTTTTTTTAAAAGGGCCTGATTTGGCCTATAAAAGGAGGGACGCTTTACGTAACAGGATACATTTAAAGATCCCCACTGCAAATACATTTTCCATGAAGTTCAGCATACTGAAATATGAGTAACCGTGCAACTGTGGATAGAACAGTTTGTTACTTGACATTTTATAAACTTATGTAATGTATCATTAATGGGTGTTCCTTCTAAAAGGACTTGCACAATTTAATATTTTTTCCAAGTGTTGACACTCATGCTGCTGATAAATTTGTGGATGTTATTTCCGCACAGTACTATAATTACTCCCTCAAAAATACATCACAGGAGGCTTTGCAATAATCAATACTCACAAGCAATTTACATCTTATACACCAGTTTTATGCAGCTAAATTAAAACCCACAAACATCACCATTGTTGGTGTGATAACTAACCTTTTGTTACACAACTCTATTTCCAGCCAGAGGGGGGAAAAAAAAATCTTTTCGCTTGGTGTGTTTACCACTGGGACCGCTAGGTAACATTTGCACAAATTGGCCAAAGGGGGAAATCTTTCCTTGTCTTTTGCCCACCCGAGGAGCCATTGTTGCATGGTGAGAAATTGCAGCGTTTAAAAATATTCATGGACCTCTTCTTGTGTGGTGGAATAATTACCCGCTCTCCTTCCAATTTGAAATCCGGCTGAAAATTTGTTTAAAATCCTGCTTAACCTCTCGCGAACATTACTTGTTCTTAGCTCTCAAACCAAAACTGTGCACTCTTTCGCTGCCATTGATGATAATAGACGTCTAAACACGTGGCTCTTTTAATCCTTCTGCTGTGAATTCGTTCATTCGCTGTCATCCCTCCCACTTCAACTGGATTGGACGTCTATTGCTGTCGATTGCAGCCCATGACTTAATAGATTAGAATAACTGCATTCACTAGGTGCAGCAAATGGCTCTGTAGTATATTTGCAAATTTCCAAATCTGAACAATAAACAAAATTGAGAAATTTCATTATTGGCGCTTTAGAAAAATTTTACTTTTATATTTAATTAGACGAAAAATATTTCTCTTTTGAAATGTATTCACCTTTTGGCCCGTTTACTGTATAAGCTTGTATCAAGAACCATTACAGTAAGCCCTAGAGCAAAACTGACTAACTTTGGCTTGGCATCAAATAAAACAGTAGGTAGCGATTATACTATTTTGGGACTTGTGTTTCCAGACTGTTCGTTCTACAGTTTCTGCAGCAGATTGGTGATAAGCGCCCACTGTGTCCAGAGTGCTGTGCTCCACATCCCCATAGACAGGCTTTAACTTATTTAGAGTCCGGAGTTTCCCAAAAGAGGCCTGCTGACTCATGCGTTGTACATGCTGCTTCAAAAAGCAGCTTTTATTTAACACTAAGCAGCAGAATGTGGATGTAAACATTTGGACTAATCTTGCCTTTTTGATTATCGTAACAGAAATCAAAACCATGAAATGACCGCATTCCTGACTATTTCTTAATGAGCAAGCTAAGCTGTTTCACTCATTCGTGAGGCAAAGATCAGACCAACTGGTGCGCACATCCATTAGAGGGTGTGCCACTTGACTAGCCACTTCCTTCTAACCAAATTCTCCATTCTGTCATTGAAAAGCTATTTTTATATGAGAGGCCACGGGAAGTCTGGGAGTTGACGACAAACACACACACAAGGACAGAGGGCCGGGAAAAGGGCAGTCCCGATAAAAGGTAATGGTGACTATTATGGTGTGTTGTAGATGAGGCGACGACAGCAGTTCTCGTCGCAAGTCGGCTCTGTTGACCAGGGGAATTCCTGGCAGAGTGATTTTGAAGACTAAAGACTGAATCACATTGCCAGGGATTTCCAATGGCTGGCATGAGGAAAACACATACACAGTGCCAGATCCTCCGCTGCTCCCTACACCTGGCTGTGCAGTGACAGGACTTAGCTCACATGTGAACACAGTCTGCCATGTTCACAGTGGTTAAGTTCTGTCGCCACAAGGCTGCAAACTGTCGGGGGCTGAAGGAAAGATCAAGGTCACGGGTTGCCGTCAATTTACATCAGCAGAGGGCCGTTGAAGAATTACCGCTGAAATTGAGGATTTCATATCAAAGCTACAAATTGTATTTTAATGACATGCATAATTGTGGTTATTTGAAGTTAATGTTTTGAAAAATAATGTGTTTCATGCTGCAGGAAGAGAGTGATGTGTGGTTTCCAACACAACAAACAGCCTGAAAAAGTCACAAAGCAGTCTGTTCTCATGAAAATTTAGTTTCTACTTCAGTTTCGGGATTGGATTTTCTTCAGAAAGTCACAAATTTACAGACAAATATGACTCCCATCACTACAATGAATGTGTTTTTGGAGAAATAAAGGCCGCCCCTAATACGGCTTTGCTCACATCTGCAGTAAAATAATTACCCTATCATATGCCACCCAACCACCCACCGCCTTTTAAAAGCACATATTCTAATACAGATACTATTGAAATTATGTATGTGTAATTCTACATTAAAAAAAAATTTAATGTGTCAGAATAATTTTCAATTGTGGTAAAATAAAAATGGATATTTCACCATTTATCTTTTCAGTGGTTTATTATGTGAGGTTTTAATTGTTTTTGAATCATTCTTAGCTCTATATGTTGCTGTAAAATTGTCCATGTATATAGAGTATTTAAGTATCGAAAAAGGAATAGCCTATTCATTATTCTTGTGTTGTGTGTGCATGATAAATGACTCACCACTGTGTTTTGACAATGTGAAGATTTGTGCTGCACCCATCTCATGGGAGCAGGTATAACGGCATCTGCTAATAATTGCTAATCTGTTGAAAAAGCCAAATGTCATCTGCTCCCTCATCGCTGTCAAAAGGACTCGTGTGGAACTTTGGGATTGCAGGGTTTTGTTTATGGCTCTGATTTTGCATCACCTGTGGATTTTAGCATAAATATACAGAGTAAATTAATTTGGAAATCTATGAAATTATATGTAGGTTTTTTTGTGCCAGTATAGACCCCCTTCTGGGCTGGTCTCCTGTGCCTGCTGTGCTGATAATCAGTGTGTTACGTCAACTGGCTCAGTTCAGCAGGAACAGGGGCCCGGAGCCTCGTTTACGCTCACTTCCTTATGGCTGCATACCGGAAATATTTGCAAATATGTGATTGAAGTGGCTGATATTTTGACATATTCAAGCAATGCAAAAATATGGTAAACAGTGTTTTTTTTTAATTGTTTATCTACAGCATGACTCTTGTTAATTCATGTTTGCCTGATTAACAGCACATAATTTGATTTGTGACAATGAAATAAATCAATTTAGTGACGTTTGTGTGTCCATTTGTGGTCTGTAATCACCATGTAGGTACACACAAAGTCAAGGCACTAGACCACTGGCTCTTAACTGGGGTTCGATTGAACCCCAGGGGTTCGGTGAGTACAACTCAGGGGTTCAGTGAAGGTTAAGAAACGCAGAGCCCTATTTTGTACACTAAATAAAAAAGGCAAAGTGACGTTTTAGACCAGGTTTTGGACTGGTTTTCAGGCTTTATTCCATTTCTTTCAACTGCTATCCCTCTATCTAATGGGAGGAGAGATCGGTTTGCTCAGTGGAAGGTTGACTGGCACTTGGTATGATGAAGTATAACAGACCTAAAGACAGTGTGAACTGTGTAGATAATTAAAATATATATATATTTTTTTTTTTTAACTAATTTTACACCATGAAAATAGTATGTAAGCAAGGATGCAATAATAAGGTCAATGTAAAGATGAAAACAAAAAAAGGAACAGTGTGAAATTAGATGAGTTTCGTTTCATTTTCCAACATGAAAATCAAGAGCAAAAGGCAAAATTATTTGTAGTAAATTTGAAATCTGAAGAGGTGCTCACTTAGATGTTAACTTTCTAGCTTTTGAATTCGTAAAATAATGGCTTTATTATTATATTTCTAAGGGTTCAGTGAATGCGTGAAACTCGTGGGGTTCGGTACCTTTAGCAAGGTTAAGAACCACTGCACTAGACTATATATTCCTGCTTGAAAATCAGGTTTTAAAAACAGGTATACCTTTTTAACTTTTTACAACATTACCACGCCTAACCCTAACCCAATAGGCATTACAAGTGAATATAGTTACGTCCACAAGTATGCTTGGGAGATAATGTTTAATGATGGAGGTGATTCACATTTCAGGGCATAGTTAAAGACTATTAATCGTGAATTCTCTTCAAAAATGATGTAAACGGCAATGCCTGTAGCCAGGAGTCCCCAACCCCATCTTTTTACTTTGGTAAGTGTAATATATTCCCACAAATATGGTGACCAGCTGTCAAGTGACAAAGAATAACCCAAGTTGAGATCCAAGGTACGCCATGACAACCACAAGACAAAGCTCTACGATTATGAGGCTGTCTCTAACTGTCTAAAATGTCTCATGTAATAATAAACCATATGATACAACACAGTGCATAAAAAATAATGACATAAAAAATTAAGGCAGATCAAGAAAGTCTACCATAAGCTTCTATCTACTGCGAATATCACAAAATGTTTTTTTTCCCAACCTTCTGTTGGGAATTTAAAACAGTTTGTCACTAGTAGACATCCAATTCATTTGAACTGAGAGTGCTGGTGGCAAATGAACGTTCATTACCGTAATTCACTGCCAGTACCCCCAGTTCAAAGGATTTGAACGTCTATCACCATCAATGGCAGCCAATGAGTTAAATGATTGGCTAAATTATATAATATACTGTATATATTTAAAATTTGGTTTAAATGTAAAAAAATTAAAATAAATCAAAATCACAAAATAAAGTATTATTACATGTTTTACATGTATTATTGACTTATGCGTCACAGATTCAAATTATTATTTGGAATTAATCAGTCAACCACAGTTTTACCAAAATAAATAACAATTGTAGGTGTTTATTTATTTGTTTATTTTTCCCTTCAGGCATGACAAATCCAAACAAACATACAGCATTTATAGGTGTTTGATTAACTGATTAAATACAATACAATATTCAAACACAGCACTAAAAGTGACAGAAATTAATTAGTGGACTACTTTAACCATGTTGTCATTCAACAAATCGGTGTCAAAACAATCAGTTGGGTGTTTGTCCTTGCTGCTTTATGTTACTATGGCAACAGTGTCACGCGGTCGAGCGTTAGAGTAAAAAAAACTCGGCTGCGTCAGAGTACTTCCTGATTCTCAGTATGAGGTAGACATGTTTTTTCCCCCCCTATTTTCAAAAGTTTACCTTTGTGTCAAGCTGTCAGCCCTTCCCTTGATACACCCACAGACTCACCTGCCTCTTCATGTTGGCCGATGGGTTTAGCAAGATGCCCATCGCCACAGTAACAACAGGTAAACAGAAGAGATAAAAAGTCAGGACAGATTGGTTTCAGCCCCAGACAGACACAATTAATCCGAATGTGTAACTGACAGAGACACGCACACTTCATTGTCTTCCTACTCCTTCTCCCTTCTTGTCTAGCCCTTAGCTGCTCACCGCCACTTTGGACAGGAACAGGCATAATTACCATTATGACTGCAGCATTCGTGCACATCACACAGGGCACTGATTGTTCCACCGTGGGGGGAGGAAGTGGGTGCAAACACTGTCTGCTCTGTGTAGACGCCACACAACATTATCATAGCGTGACAACGGCTCAGCACTGAAATACAGTCTTTGCGTTGCTGGACCTTCGTGGGCTAACCTGAACCAAATCCAGTTCCAACCTCAATTTTAAAACCACTATATTGTACTGAAGGGGAAAATGTCCTCACTAAGTGTAACAACAACCTAACATGCACCCATTCTCCTGTAGTTGACTTCTCAACCTTCTTTGTAGTCCCTCCATTACACATTAAAGTGGAACTGAAGTCAGTCAAAACAGTCTTTTCTGTCACGCTGCTTGACTTCCAATTTAAAATCCCATTCCCCCATAGCAAATGTACTGTAAAGTGAATTCATCTGTTCCAAGTACAAACTGTTTCCATCATAAAACCTTTATTAATGGTACAGGATTTGTTTGAAGTTACTTTCTAAAATTGTGAACTTTCAAAAATCAAACTTGCACAAAAAAAATAAGGTAAAACTATAAACCCTTTTCAAAGATGCCTGATAGGCAAATGCACTGTCGTCTCTTGCTGTATTGTGGCTTTTTGAGTGTTCACAATATCACTGATTTTAAATTGTACACATCCAATATTCTACTGCAGACTTTTCCACATGGACCATTTCAGCAGACTCATGTACAGCAGAGCGGAAATGAGGAATGGGCGCATGTAAGACAATGTGTTTAAGATCAATACACACAGGCACTCAACTATTGTAGATGTTTTACAACATGGGTGCTAACATTTTTTTGCTCCAAGATCTACATTTCAAGGATACAACCTCCCACAATCTACCTTTTTTTTTGAGTGAGGGGCTAGAAAGCTCAGCAGTAATGTAGGTTGAGAGCTACTAATGAAATGACCAAGTCAAAAAATCTACCCATATATTTTTTGAGAAATACATATATATATAGATAGATAGATATAGATAGATAGATAGATAGATAGATAGATAGATAGATAGATAGATAGATAGATAGATAGATAGATAGATAGATAGATAGATAGATAGATAGATAGATAGATAGATAGATAGATAGATAGATAGATAGATAGATATGTACTAGTGCTGCAACGATTAATCGATTAATTCGAGTGTTTGATAAGAAAAAAATATTCGAATTAAATTTTGTTGCTTCGAGTACTCGTTTAATTAAAGTGGTGTTGTAATGGTTTATTTTGAAAGTGTTTACATTTAGTTTTAATGATTAGGGTGGATACACTGCCCTCTGGTCTGCCTCATTTCACATGGCTGAATCCAACTGCTCCCTGATAAAACCAACGTAAGCCACGTTTTTGTTTGGACTAATTTTTTTTAATGCATTCGTAATTTAATTTATTGGTATATTTAGCCATTTTTGTGAGTTAAGAGCTGTGTATAAATTTTTTTTTTTTTTTTTAATTAGCATTTTATAGCATTTAAGCTAGCTGACGTTTGCTATGTAAGTTAGCCAATTGTTCTTTTGTTGTACATAGATCCTCTTTTTTTATACCGTTTGAGGCTCATCCCAGGTATTTAAATTTTTCATGTTCCTTATCCGATTACTCGATTATTCAAACTAGTTCATCGATTAATCGACTACTAAAATAATCGATAGCTGCAGCCCTAATATATACACACACTCACGCACCCCGACATATGTATATGTTCTGAGTCGTGTGGTTTTCGTCAACATTGACATTAACAAAAATATTTCGCAAACGAATACTTGTTAGCTTCCCTAACATGTTCACAAAGTGGGACATTTATGCATAGTTCGCCTTCATTTTAGCAGTTTCTGGTCGTGTCTCCTGTGACGTGCTGCGCCTGCCCCTTCACGACTAACCAGTGTGTTGTCCCCATGCGGTTTGCACACATGGTAAGATTTGTTTTCTTGGCCAGAGAGAATATGCAATGTTGATTTAACCTTTAAAGGTCTATACTGAGTTATCATCACACACTAAATGTAACACGTAGTGTTAGCATTGTGTTAGCATTAGGCTAATGCTAACTTTTTTTTTTACTTACAGATCATGGTGTCCAGGTAGGTATAATTCATTGAAAATAATGTACTGTTTTCCAGATGAGTGTGTATTATCATTAAGTTGGCTTTGCCGTTGTAAACAGACACTACAATATGTGCTCGTCTGTCAATGTTCATTCGAAATAGTTGGAAACCTTTATTCATTTTTTGAGAACTTTTTTTATTTTACAGACGAAAACATTTTAAGTATATGTTAACTAAAACTAGACGGAATTGGACTTGAGTTTTCGTCAACATAAACTAAACGAAGACAAATTTTGAGATGAGTAAAATATGACTAAGACTAATAAGTATTGTCATCCGAAAGGGCTGCCAAAAATAACACTGGCTCTGTGCATTGAGTAAGTGATGTGATGGATTATAGATGTATATCTATTTCATTCTATTCGATACAATTAGGGTTTTAATTGTATATTTTATCAATTTATTTGTATAGCGTCGTATGGTGGCTACAAAGGTCAGCAGCAATATTGCACAGCAAAACATGATTAATCCCTTACCCCAATTTTACACCAAGTGCATCTGCGGCGAGTCGGCAACACACCGCTGACGCTCACCCCCATTTCAACACGATGTGTTTTACAAGCAGAGCGTCTGTGGAGCGGCTGGATCGATTCACGCAAGGATTGCAAGATCGCGCAAGAGTCTGAGAGTAGCGGGTATTTAAAGATAACAACCATTTGCCTTTCAGAACCTGCGTGTTGGTCAGCTTTCTCTCTGAAAGAAGAACTCACAAAACAATAGCAATGATAAAGATTTTAACTTGTATTTTACAAATCAAATGCCTCACTTTACCATTTTTTTTTTCTCATGAAAGCTATTAAAAAGCTTTATTGATGAATTTTCTGAAGTTAAAGCGGTACGCAGAAATGAACTGCATATTATTTTGAAAATTGACTGGATCCACCGTATTTTTACACGAGTGACTACCGGTCTGCTCGATACTACCTTGTTTTGATTGACTCATAATAAAGTCCATTTGTTTCGGATGCGACGCGTTTAAGCGCTTCTGGGAAGCGTCTGAAATGCAGCCAGTCCGCAACCTGTGTGCACTTGTCACTTGACCTTATTGGCTGCGTTTCACTGCGTTGACGCGTCGGCGCAGCCTGGTGTAAAACCGGGGTTGACTGTTTGGGACCTTTGGGGGGGGGGGGGGGGGGGGGGGCACACCTACAAAGCTCAGCAGCAATATTGCACAACAAAACATAACTAAGCCTTTTTTTTTTTTTAATACCGCTATCTACCCACACTAGCATTGCTATCGACTGGTAGATCGTGATTGACGTAATAAGCACCCATGTTCTAAATAATCCATTTACAGTTACATTTGATTCATTGCAATAAACACCATAAACTAATTTAACATAACTGAACCTGCAACTGCCAATTGGAATTAATTTTAATTAGGGCTGCAGCTATCGATTATTTTAGCAGTCGATTAATCAATGAACCATTTAGTTCAAATAATCGAGTAATCGGATAAAGAACATAAAAAATTAAAATACCTGAGCTGAGCCTCAAAAGGCTCACTTACATAGCAAAATCCGCTAGCTTAAATGCTATGAAATGCCAATGTTTTTTACAATGCTCTTAGCAAATGGTTCAGACACATATTCCCACAAAAAATGGCTAAATATACCTATAAACTAAATTACGAATGCAACAAAAAAAACATTAGCTCAAACAAAAACCTAGTTTATGTTGGTCTTAACAGGGAGCAGATGGATTCAGCCATGTGAAATGAGGTACAATAGAGGGCCGTTTATCCACCCGAATTAAGAAAACTAAATGCAAACACTTTCAAAACAAACCATTACAACGCCACTTTAATTAAACGAATACTCAAAGCAAAAAAATGTAATTTACATCTTTTTTTCTAATCGAATACTCGGGTTAATCGATTGATCGTTGCAGCACTAATTTTAATCACTTCCCAGGTATCCAAGGACTGACACAGCCACCGGTGCACTTTCATTTTATTGTAAATTGTAAGAGTACAAATATAAACACGTAATAAGGTCAGTCATTCACGAGTTGCCAGTGGTCACAACTTTATGTCGAGTTACTCAACACGCAGTGTAAACTGAGGTTGGCATATTTAAATTATCCGACGTTTTGATGGTATTTTATGGAATCTTGGGTGTTACAGAAGAACACTAAAAATATACTCGCACTTAATTAGTGAGTTTTCAGCAAATAAAATTGACCATGTGTCACACAGGAAAAACATGAACTGGTCAATACGTTAATGGTGAACTACAAATAGCCATGGGTTTGGTGTGTTGGTGAAATTCTACTTCAAAGCCACATATTTTCCTACAGACTAGTAGCTTCTCCCATTCCCAGTTAGCAGCACTTTTTTACAGAAGAGGATTAGGGCCATTTAGGAAGAAAAACAAAGGTGGGAATTAATCTTGCCCACTTTTTTTCTTTTCCATACTTTTCATATTAAGGCATTGCAAAAAAACTGAAATGAATTGAAGTTTTGTCTGACTTCTGAGGCTTTAATTATTACATAATACAATACCGCACTGCTGCATTGGAAAGAAGATCACTTGATCTACAAATGACTTGAACGGAAAAAATATTGTATTGAGAAAGAGAACACCGAATTTATTGTGCATGTATCACACTTTGGGCTCAGGTTTTTAGGAAAGTTCCAATATCATTTTTCATTTTGAAAAGCAAAAGAAGGCCAATATATTCCAGAGTACAGACACTTTGAACCGCTGTGTGTATAGTTTTTATTAAAAATTTTAAAGAAGGAATGCACAAGCCCCCCTCAACCCCCCCCCCCTTTTTTTTTTTTTTTAAGTACAACATATAGTGAGTAAGTGGGTTAAAAAAACAACTTGAGGATATAGGAAGCATGATTGGCACAGGAAATATTATTGCCACATCAGACTGATTTATCACATTGGGAAATGACTTGACTTGATTATGTGTTTTTTTCAGCTGAGAGCAGAGAGGAAAAGGACTTTACGAGGATGTATTGTGTCTGGGCAAGTATAAATTGTAACTTCAAGTGAACGGAGGTAACAGTGTGCCATTTCTAACAGTTGTTGATTCTCGCCAGACAATCTAAAAGACCATGTTTACTTCATTTTGTTTATTCATAAGTGAATTTCTCAAAAATGTAAAATGCACTCAAATACTAAAAAAATAAAACAAATAAATACAAGTCTAAAGTTTAGGGAGATTTCAAATTTCTATGAGGTACTGTATTTTAAGAGATCGGGCGATCACATTTAATCCAATTCTCTTTGCCTGGATTTACATCACATGTGCAGGATCTTTATTAAGATTAAATGTCTATATGAATCTAGTATATGCACATTTAACATGGTTGTGTTCTTACTCAATAGTCAATTCTTAGGCTTATTTAATAACAAAGTGCCTCTTATATACCATATTTACATCCTAATTATCGGCCTATATGCATTTTTTGTGGTTGTGATTAACAGCATCACCACTGAGTGTATTCCAATGACGAGTAGCTAGCATTGA
This sequence comes from Corythoichthys intestinalis, assembly GCF_030265065.1. NCBI lineage: Eukaryota > Metazoa > Chordata > Actinopteri > Syngnathiformes > Syngnathidae > Corythoichthys > Corythoichthys intestinalis. Next base: position 21,657,123 of record NC_080410.1, read on the forward strand.
AGGATTGTTTACATCGCACTCAAACTGGCAGATATTCACACATATCATTTTTTTAACTACAATTAAAAGAGGCTTGAAGATATCCAATTTCATGCCAGGTTTTTTGTATTCATGCTGCGGCGACACAAACGTGAACTAAGTCGCTTAAGAACAAAAAAATCTGAATTGTGACTTGAACCATGCTGTGTAAATCCAGCCAAGGAAACTCTGAATAGCAAAGAATTCCAACAAGGCTGAGCAAAACTTAACATGCTCGGAGATAAATATTTACATAGTGGAAATAAGACAGGTGAACTGCTATTCAAAGAGTTTCAGACAAAGATTTTAACATGACAAAGCATTACAAGCACTCTTCTTTCATTCATAAATGAAAACAGACCCTTAATTGTTTGTGTACTTTAACAATCTTGCACCGTGATATGATGCTTTACATAATGTGGACAATCATCCGCGCAGTTCATTGTTAAATCAAATAAAATTCAAAAGCGAAATAAATGCAGTTTTGGCTTCATGGCCGCATATTCACTGACTCAGTCACTGGCGCCTGTTAACGGACAACTGACGGTTTCTTTGGTGCATGTTGTGGCACGCAACTGTGTTATTTCAGCCATCCAAATAAGAATAATACAACTTGTCTTAACAAGTCAATATTGGAAGTGAAAGCTAAGAGAGACCGAGCGGTCTCATTTTACCACGGCAGCACTGATTGGACAGAAATGCTGCGGTATTTTAAAAAGTTAACCGGTCTGAAGGGCTTCTTTTACCCCGAAAAAAAAGTGTCTTACTTTAATGAGACAAAGCCCTTCACAGCATTCATTCGGTTTTCTTGCCAGCAGTCAGTTTGTCGGCATGGCGAGCAAAGGTCTCAGCCACAATAAGAGGAAATACTAAAGACGCATCGGCATATACCTGGAAAAAGAAGAAAAGCGGATTTTATTTAAAACATTCATTCGAGTAAACCTAAGTTTGGCAGCTAACCAGCCCAGGTTGCACACTATATTTTACCTAAAATCGACTGGAATAACCTCTGCAGCATTAGACATTATTACAGATGCTGCAATAATATAAGACAGTATATTGTGCATCTTTAAACCAGAGTAGTGACCATAAACTCAACACGTTTGGTGCTGTCAATAAGAAGATACTGCCACCTTGAGGCAAAATTGTTACCCATCTGACAATTGCAAGATTTGCAGTTATCAACAATCAGGAAATCAACTTGGTAACTATCCACCATTACCAGTTTGAGTATTTCAATTAAACATAAACTTTGAACATGATACAATAGTAGATCATCTGTAGTACCACTTATCATTGTCAGCAACAGATGAATGATACAGTGATCCCTCATTTTTCCACAGTTAATGGGGACCAGAACCCACTGCAATAGATGAAAAACCGTGAGGGTTTTTTTTTTTTATTTGTTTGTTTGTTTTCAATGTATTGATTCAGATTTAGCACTGGAAAGAGATACAGTGTGACAAATAAGTATTTAGTCAACCACCAATTGTGCAAGTTCTCCTACTTGAAAATATTAGAGAGGCCTGTAATTGTCAACATGGGTAAACCTCAACCATGAGAGACAATGTGGAGAAAAAAAAAGAAAATCACATTGTTTGATTTTTAAAGAATTTATTTGCAAATCAAAGTGGAAAATAAGTATTTGGTCAGTACCAAAAGTTTATCTCAATACTTTGTTATGTACCCTTTGTTGGCAATAACGGAGGCCAAACGTTTTCTGTAACTCTTCGCTTTGTGTAAAGAAATCAACTGTGGGAGCAATTATCAGAAAATGGAAGACATACAAGACCACTGATAACCTTCCTCGATCTAGGGCTCCATGCAAGATCTCTCCCCGTGGCATCAAAATGATAAGAACGGTGAGCAAAAATCACAGAACCACACAGGGGAGACCTTGTGAATGACCTACAGAGAGCTGGGACCACAGTAACACAATGCGCCGCCAGGGACTCAAATCCTGCACTGCCAGACGTGTCCCCCAGCTGAAGCCAGTACACATCCAGGCCCGTCCGCTGTTTGCTAGAGAACATTTGGATGATCCAGAAGAGGACTGGGAGAATGTTATGGTCAGATGAAACCAAAATAGAACTTTTTGGTAGAAACACAGGTTCTCGTGTTTGGAGGAGAAAGAATACTGAATTGCATCCGAAGAACATCATACACACTGTGAAGCATGGGGGTGGAAACATCATGCTTTGAGGCTGTTTTTTCTGCAAAGGGACCAGGACGACTGATCTGTGTAAAGGAAAGAATGAATGGGGCCATGTATCAAGAGATTTTGAGTGAAAATCTCCTTCCATCAGCAAGGGCATTGAAGATGAGACGTGGCTTGGTCTTTCAGCGTGACAATGATCCCAAACACAAAGAAATAAATTCTTTAAAAATCAAACAATGTGATTTTCTGTTTTTTTCCCCCACATTCTTTCATGGTTGAGGTTTACCCATGTTGACAATTACAGGCCTCTCTAATATTTTAAAATCGGAGAGCTTGCACAATTAGTGGTTGACTAAATACTTATGTGCCCCACTGTACATATAACAAATGTTTTTTCACCCCCCCCCCCCCCGCCCAAGTATAATTTTTTACAAAAAAATATGTTTATGGCGGAAAACACAGACAGGGCTGAAAAATCAGTTTCTGCTCTTGTACCCCTCTTTAAAATAAACTGCTGTATTTTCGGCCAAAAGAATTTATGTGTTTGATAGAATAATATGTCTATATGCTGCCATAGCAGTTTCATGGTGCATTAAGCCCCCGACTTATCTTTAATTTGTCCGTTTGACCCTGATGACCCCCGTTTACAGATGCTACACCACTGCTCTTGTTTCAACCCAGCCATAAAAAGAAGCTAAGTAATTATATTTATTATTTGAAATGTGTCATTTTTAGCTTAGAATCATTAATTGATGTCCAAGTTAAAAAAAAAAAAAAAAAAAAAACGACTTTACAAAAATATTCACCTGCATATTTTAAACTTTTAAACAAATTACGTCACTATGAAAAAAATAGTGTCTGTAAATAAGTAACGGATACCTACCTCATAACTATCGCTTATTCTGCAATATGTCTATTTTAATTGATGGTTTTCAAGCACCTCACCTCAAATGTAATAATTATGGTAAGTATTAAACATGCTCCTGTCCCATCGAATTATTTTAAACAAGAATAAAGTAGTAGAAAAATGCTTGGCTTTATTAAATGCTTCATTGAGTGAGTCCACTCAAATACTCTCAAGCTGCTCAATTACACACAATGAGTTGCAACAGCAACTGTTTAACAAGTTAAATGATGATTGACGCATACGGCGCTTTGAAGTTTGTGTCTCTGGCAACATCAAACCCAAACATCTGTCAATCATCATTAACTTTAAAAAGCAACTGCCTGACAAAAAAAGAACAGGGAGGGAGGGAGGGAGGGAGAGCCTACGTAATCGGCTCGGGACTAGCTCATCTGAATTTTTTTTTTGCCTAACTTTTTAAAAAATCCGCGATGGACTGAGGGCGCAAAGTTTGAAGCGCAAAGTAGCAAGGGATCACTGCACTACATTTTAGAGATTCAAATGTGTTGACAACACACTACGTTGGAATTCCAAAACAGTCAAAATAGAATGCCAATATTTGCTGGAGTGGCATCATCAGTCTTCTTACGTAAAGAAAATTGTAAGCATAAACAGCGGTAAGATACCTTGACAGGTTTGGCATCAGTTCTGATCTTGCCCCAAGACACAGCCTCGTCAGGTCTGGCACCAGAATCCGAACCGTCAAACTCCTGGCCCGTGTTCACATACACACAGTAATCTGCACCATTTCTCTGTAGAAAATATGTCAAAACAAGTTTGCTCATCAACTCATCAACCTTAATAATTCAACCCTAATAATCTTCCTCCAGATAATTCCAAAGAGGATGATGCATTAAATATCAAAAACATGTAGGAGAAAAAGTGACTACTATAATATTCATGGAACATGAGAGCCAATCACAAACCAACAGTTTACTCCCACCATTTGTTGCAAAGACACAGAAATGTACAATCAAGAACTGCGTCAATCCATTAAAAGGCACTTTGGGTGAGGGCGAAAGAAGTGATGAGTTACCATGAGATTGGCATTGGCAATGTGATGTTTTACAAGACCGCCTCCAAGGATGATCATTCCTGTTTTTTTGGCATGTACCGCCTGGCTGTTTAACCTGCGTATATCTACAAAGAACATATTTACATTTAGGAGATGATTAAGTATAACATCTTAAATGAGTTAATTTTTCTGCTTTACCTTCCACAATATCCAGAATAAGACCAGGGTTCTTATAGGAATGGAAGTAAAGCATGTCACCAAGCGAGCCATCTGTCAATGCAGGACTGAATACCGGAATGTTATTCTAATGAATTAAAATGAAACACAAATCATTATTTATTCTGTTTAAAGAACATGTATTTCTTAAGGTCATGCTCAACTGGAATGAGTCAAAGGCATACATTTAGCAACATATCTATCCTTCTTGTAGCTGTAGAATGCACTGCAACGCACAGCGATGTTCCTAATACTATACAGAATGTCTACTTTTCAAAGCTTAATAAAGGGTCAAATTTGACCAAACTTCTTTCATTAATTCAATGGACTTCACCATCATAGAAAAATACAATCACACTAATTAGCACATTGTTAAATTCTCATTGTCAAATGCAATTGAGCCGAGCGTTAGTTTAGGATCATTTTTAAAGGACCTTTTCATAACATGCAAAGGTCCAACTTGTCACGTATTAGATGGATCCATGGTTATTCTATTTCTCATGAAGCTTAGTGATTCCCAACCAATGTGTTGCAGCACATCAGTGTGGCGTGAGAGATCATCAGGTGTGCAACGGGAAATCATGCAAATTCACTTAATCGGCCCAAAAATTATGATTTAATATAAATAATGTATTTTTGTAACCTTTTTCTCCCAGAGAGTGCAAGACTTTTGAAAAAGTAACCATTATTATTTAATATAAATAATGTATTTTTGTAACCTTTTTCTCCCAGAGAGATCAAGACTTTTGAAAAAGTAACCATTCTTCCACTAGATGGCAGAAGCCACAATCAATGTGTATTTATGTCATCATTCCCACAAAACAATAGGTACTTGGGGTTCAACCAAATCAGGATTTCCCACCAGCTAAATACGTGTGAGTAAATTGATCTTATCATTATTTTATTATGTAGTAAAACATTTGTGTTATGTTTTTGTTTAGCGGTGTGCCGTAAGATTGTTCTAATGTGAAATATGTGCCTCGGTTCAGTAAAACGAGAGAGTGGGTAACATTAGTCAATGTACTTTATGAATAATACAACCTCAGACTAACCTTGTATGCCCAATAGTAGACGGAGTCAGTATTATTGATCTCTTTGCCAAGTCGATGGATCATTTTCGAAGGTGTCCAGTTGATACCCTAAGAGTTAAATGAATTTCTAGCCATCAACAAAAACAGTTTGTAAACAGTAAATTACAAGTAAGAGACTCACCTCTGTGTTTTGCTCCAGCAGCATCTGATCCAAGATGGGTATGAGCCAGTCTTCAAACTTACAGTAGTTATCATTTGGAACAAGTAGGTTCCCAATTCTTGAATCAGAAAAAAATAACGGAGGTGGGGGAAAGGGAGATGCTTAGATACTACAGAGAAAGATTAAAGAGAGACTTGGATAACTTACATTAAGGCAGCATCTTGGAAAATTTGCAGCCAGTATCCCGAACTAAAGTTAAATATACTGAAGTCTACCACTTAATGTTTGCAGTTTAGACATTACGTTATTTGCATGCTATAAGTGTAGTATGACATTTTGCCACAACACTGTGCCAAGAAACAATAAAGTCTTGCGGGCCAAATCCACAGCAGGAGTTTGTTCACTTGCTCAGCACCCCCGACCTACTTTATTTCATGACAGGACCTGTGTCACAACATTACACAACAATATTTTAACTGCCGTTAAAAAACTACCGTAATTTTTGGACTATAAGGCGCACCTGACTGGATAATAATAATAATAATTTGACACGAAAACATCATTTGTTCATAGATAAGCCGCAGCTGTCCTTAATGTATTATCAGATGTCCTCACTGTATTATGACATAATTACACTGAATAATAATAACCGGTAATACTTTATTTGACAGCGGTGTCATTAGACTGTCACATGACACTGTCATAAGCATTAATGAATGCTTACGACAGATGTCATTAAGTGTCATCCGGCAAATGATCTCACTTTTGAATGGATGTAAAACATCCCGAATGTACATAAATGGCATTAGTGACAAAAGTTTCTGGATGATACTTCTACTAACTACTATCTGTCATAAGCATTCATTAATGCCCATCACAGTGTGCTGTCATAATTATGACGCCAATCAAATAAAGTGTTCCCTATTAATTCAAATAAATCAAGAAATAAACCGCACTGGACTATAAACTGCAGGATACAAAATGAGTGGAAAAAGTAGTGGCTTATAGTCCGAAAATTACGGTTCTTCTTGAAAATACTTCTTGTCATAGCGCTGAATCTGATTCTTGTAATTAGTGGGAATTTGATGCTTATTCCTCTTCACCAAACTAGTCCCATCTTATAACTGGAGCCATACCTAAATTTTTTTTACTTATATCAACTCTGTAATGTTGTGGTTGCCATCATCACAGAAAAAACCCTTCACAAAACAGTAGTTTACTGCCTCATTGCAACCTATTGCACAGAGTGCGGTCACCTGTACTATGAACCCATAACTTAAAGAGGACTACTAATATTTACCTCAAATGCAGCCTTGCAAAAATGTGTAACAAGACAGTAACTGATTCGCCCCCTCAAAAAATGTATATGAAAAATAAAACATTTTTTGTCCAGTCTCTGTGCAGTTTGTACATGTCAGACAGCTCCTCAAAACCAACCTGTTAATTCCTCTTAATCGAAGCTCCTTGCCAGGTAGACTGAAGTCCCCAAGGTAGGTGTTAGCCAGGCACTTGATAAAGTCCTCCTCTATGCCACCTGCTGTGGTTACAACCACATCCACCTTTAAAAAGTCAACAAAACATTTTTTACATAAAAAGGCAAGTTAAAAAAAGAAATATGGCAGAAAACACTAAGGTGAGTTGAAGTTCCCCTCTGAGACCCCCAATTTGGCCAACTTTCAAAATTGACCGATATTCATGTGTGGTACATCATTAGAAAGCTTAAAATCTCAATTTTCTGGGGGAAGAAAAATTTTGAACAGGAGGGCATCTAAGTTTTTTTTTTAACAGCAAAACCCTATCTGGAGGTGAGATGAGATATTATCGCATATTTACCTTGTTTCGATCCAAAAACTCCATGTAGCATGTATCACTGAGTGTCAAGACACAGCTGTGAATGGCCAGAGCTGGATTTTTGGGGGATTTTATGGGTGAAACACGGTACTATAACAAGGGAATGCAGAAATCGCAGACATCAAGGAGCGGTCGAGATTTTCTTTTTCATATATTTACGCTTTTAAACTTTTTTTTTCAATTTTTCTTTGTTGAGATCGATTGTCATCTAACATATCAAAGAAAATGCGACAGTAACAAAAAAAATACAATTAAGCGATAGTTATGAGGCAGATATCCGTGACTTTTTACGGACACCGTTTTTTTCATTGTGACATAATTTGTTTAAAAGTTTAAAATATACGAGTGAATAATTTTTTTTAAGTCGTTTTCTTTTTTTAAATTAAATATTAGACATCAATTAATGATTTTAAGCTAAAAATGACAGACATTTTGAATAATAAATATAAATAATTACCTTCGTTTTATGGCAGGGTTGAAACAAAAGCGGTTGCGCAACGTCTGTAAACGGGGGTCATCAGGGTCAAACGGACAAATTAAAGATAAGTCGGGGGCTTAATGCACCATGAAACTGCTATGGCAGCATATAGACATATTATTCTATCAAACACAACAATTCTTTTGGCTTAAAATACAGCAGCTTCTTTTAAAGAGGAGTGCAAGAGCAGAAACTGCTTTTTCAGTCTTGTCTGTGTTTTACGCCATATCTCTTTAATAATACTGTAAGACATTACCAGTTCCATATGTCACTAAGAGTGGACGTACCATTTTGTGTTCTACCAGATATCGGATGCTCTCCCTGACTCCAGAGCTGATGAGGTTTGAAGTATATCCTAGGAAGATGGTGCAACCTGGGCGGGATGGCATGTCACCAGAGTCGTTTTCCGCTTCAACTGTTTCAAGACGTTTTTCGATCTAGAGACGAATACATAGCAGTCTAGCAGAAAAAAATCATCTAAAAACTACCAAAGGTGTATGAGTATGCATACAGTATATATTGTAAACCTCTCACCATGTGGTTGACTTCCTGTATGGCCAATGCTAGGCTACTGGCTTGGAAGCCTGTGGTTAGGTAGGACTTGAGCAATTCCTGGAGATCCACGCCCTGGTTAAAGTCGTAGCCTCTGATCTTTGGTAAGTCCTCGGGTAGGTCGCTACTGGTTTTAAGTACAGCCTCAAGGGCAATAGAAGGGATCTTTTCTGCCATGTCTTTGACTACACCTGAAAGACGGAAGAGGCAGTCCAATGCAATAGGTGAGTATTCTTTACTCATTGACAGCCACTAACGGTGATATAGGTCCAATCATATAGCTCTTTTCTTCCTTCTGCTGTGAATTTACATTAGTTTATCACTTGTAGCCTTCTATCCATTTGAACCGGGATGGCTGCCAACCCTCCCAGATCAACTGGATTGGATGTCTATCGCCTTCAATGGTAACCAATGAGTATCTGTACTTCTAAGGCAGCGTCTTGGAAATTTTGGTGCGAACCGCCTCATCTAGTATTACATTACCATTAATTTCTTATTTTGTTTGCCTCGTGTAGCGGCAAAACATTACCATACTTCAACATGTGGTTTAGTTTAGCAAACACAAGCTAAAACACGCTATGTCCAATCGATGGCAAAAAAGAGACAACAAGGGATACACATTTCACACACCTTAAAAAGACGCTGGGGAACGCGGTGCCTGGAGTGTAAGCCTCTCACAATTTTATGTGTGGTTTCCACTTTTTGTGTTTTTAGATATACGGCACCACTCAAACGTGATCGACAGAAATCTGTGACAGCACGACGGAAACTGGAACAGGACAAACTTGATACAGCTTCTTCTTCGTTGCTTTCTGGTAAACTTGTCCAACAAGCCATGAACTCACTAGTGCTTGATACTTAAAGTTGGACTACTCTGAAGTCCTTAAAGGTGTTTTAGATGGTAGCTTAGCATGTAATGCAAAAGCTACCATCTATAAAAGTCCTTTCTGTATTTGTTTTGTTATACAAGTCTTAGCACACAGAATGAGATAGGTGTCCAATTCGTTTTAAAAGGAGGATCTGGGACAGCACCTTGTAGTTAGCAATAAACATTTAATCCATTGCAACACAGATGGAGGGAATAATTGAGAATCTTTCAGTGTCATTGACTGCACTACACGTCCAGCTAATTTTGACTTGGTGGGCTGGCAGGGATTATTCAGCCCTCCCCAATGAGTTAAACCAGGAGTGTCCAAACTTTTTGCAAAGGGGGCCAGATTTGGTGTTGTAAAAATGTGGGGGGCCGACCTTAGCTGACATCCTTTATGTAGAACAATATATTTAATCAAATTTTAGCAAGCCATTCTGTGTGTCACATTTGCTTTATTTTTATTTTTTAAATTAATTTCAACAATCTCGCAACTAGCCTTTGTGGCATTCCCTTTCGACTCTCGGGCTCTTGTGAAATGCTGCAGCTGTAAAATTAAACTAGTTTCAAGTTGCTTGAATTTCTCGCTACGTATCTTCTCTGTAATCTTGTCGTACAGGTCAGCGTGTCTTGTTTGGTAATATCGCCTCAGATTGAACTCTTTAAAAACAGCGAGTCTCTTTGCGAATGAGGCAGACAGTTGATGCGTATTTTAGTGAAGAAATATTCCAATTTCCACCTATCCTTGAAACGTTGGCCATCGCAGTCAACTTTTTTTTTTTTTGATTGTCGTTATTTTAGAAAATTGGGAATAAAGGGTCACCCGGGATAATGTTGTTTAGAGTGCTGCTGCCTTTTAGTGGGTAAATGAGGAGCAGCATTTAGTGTGTAAGCTACTTCATATGCTGGTAGCAGTACTGCTGACCAATTTATTAAGCCTGTGTGCGGGCCAGACGTTATTGATTTTATGACAGAAGCTGGGGGCCGGATGAAATTTGACAAAGGGCCGCATTTGGCCCCCGGGCCGGACTTTGGACATGTCCGAGTTAAACGGATCAGACTGTTGTCGTCAATGGCACTGAAGCATGATCAGCCCTCCCTCTCAACCGCCCCAAAGTCAAAATAGATTGGGTGGTGCCCCCTGGTGTCATGCCTTTGCTCAGGCAAAAATGCAGGCGGGCTGAACGTCAATGGAAAAAGGACAAACTCCATGTTTCTTTGGAATTGCTGAGGGACACCTTGGCTGCCTATCAGGAGGCCCTAAAACAGGCCAAGTCGAATTATTTATCTTCTATTATAAATAACAGCTCCAGCCATCCAAGACTGCTTTTTAACACAATTGACTCTGTTTTAAACCCGCACCCCACTGTCTTAACTGATGTGTCAGGTGCCACTTGTGAGGAGTTTCTCGCTTTCTTTCAAAACAAAGTCTCTTCGGTTAGGCAAAATGTCTGCAATTCGGGTATCTCATCAGATAATGTACATCCTCCAGAACTGCTCACTGTTTTTGAACAATTTGATCTCCTTTCATTGTCATCTCTATCTGAAATAGTTAGTGGCATGAAACCCACTAACTGTCCGTTAGATATAATTCCATCTGGGCTTCTAAAGGAAGTCTTTAGTTGCCTCGGACCAAGTCTGCTGGCTCTTATAAATAACTCTCTCAGTACCGGTTCTGTCCCAGCTGCCTTCAAACAGGCTGTAGTCAGACCCCTTCTTAAAAAACCCCATCTCGACTCCTCCGTGCTGTCCAATTTTAGACCCGTCTCCCACTTGTCTTTCCTTTCTAAAGTTTTAGAAAAAGTTGTTTTTATTCAATTGCAAACATTTCTAGAGACAAACTCCACCCTCGACAAGTTTCAATCAGGCTTCAGGTCCAGATATAGCACTGAGTCAGCACTGTTAAAAGTGCACAACGACATTGCCCTTTCTGTAGATAATGGAAACCCAGCAATCCTTGTTTTACTAGATCTCACAGCAGCATTTGATACAGTCGACCACACAGTCCTTGTATCTCGTTTAGAACACTTTATAGGTATCCGTGGTAAAGCTCTACAGTGGTTTAAATCATACCTGGAACATAGGACCTTCTCAGTAATGATTGGGGACTTTTCCTCCTCACAAACCTCTCTGTCTTGTGGGGTGCCACAAGGCTCCATTTTAGGGCCTGTTCTCTTTGCACTCTATCTCCTACCTTTAGGATCAGTTATAAAAAAACATAATATCTCTTTTCATTTTTATGCTGATGACCTGCAGCTGTATCTCCCCCTGAGACCCAACGAACAAACTGCTCTCACTAAATTAATGGAGTGCATATCTGATGTGAAGCAGTGGCTAGCGCAAAACTTTTTACATCTTAACGAGAGCAAAACTGAATATATTACTTTTGGCACACCTTCTATGTTAAATGCCCTTGAGCCCAACCCTGGCACTCTGGCTCCCTTTTTTAAAACACATGTTAAAAATCTCGGAGTGATATTCGATTGCAGGCTCAACTTTGAAAAACAGATTAGTTCTGTTGTAAGAGCAAGTTTTTTCCAGCTCCGTCTCTTGGCCAAAGTGAAGCCTTTTCTTACTCGCCACGACCTGGAAAAAGCAATTCACGCTTTTATAAGCTCAAGGCTGGATTACTGCAACGCACTTTATGTTGGTCTTCCCAAATCCTCGGTTTCTCGTCTCCAACTTGTTCAAAATGCTGCTGCTCGATTTTTAACAGATACACCTAGACGTGAACATATTACCCCCGTGCTATCATCGCTCCACTGGCTTCCAGTCCATTTTAGAATTGATTTTAAACTTTTACTGTTTGTTTTTAATTCTATCAATGGCCAGGCTCCTTCTTACTTATCAGAAATTTTAACCATCCGTAACTCTGGCAGGAGTCTTCGCTCTACCGGCCAACTTCATTTGCAAGTCCCAAGGTCCAAACTCAAACAGTGGGGAGACCGATCTTTTGCGGTTGCTGCACCCAGGTTATGGAATAGTCTTCCCCCTGAAATCCGCACCACTACAAATTTGGGCCTTTTTAAATCTCGTTTAAAGACACACCTTTTTAGACTCGCCTTTCCCCAAGATTAGTTTAGCCTGGTTTTATTTCTTTAGGGTTTTTAATGTTTTCGGATTTTATCTGTTTTATTGTTTTGTTTGCTGTCTGACTAATCGTGATGCGTTGTTTCGTTTCTTTTTTCTTTTCTTTTCTTCCTAATGTCATTGTATAATACTTTCCTGCCTTTTATTTACTATGTGCCATGTTTGTCTTTGTTGTAAAGCACTTTGGGGACCTTTCGGGTTTTGTAAAGGGCTATATAAATAAATTTGATTGATTGATTGATTGATGCCGCGCACCCCTCCTGGCCCGGGGATGGGTTGGGTGGGTTGCGCCTCCATCCCCTTGGTCTGTCTCTGGCCCTGTCCGCCTCTCTGGACCGCGGCGGCTGCCGCTGCCCTCCTGCCGGCGGGGGTCGTCAGCAGGGCCTCTTGGGGCCCACAGGGCCCTGGGCGGGGCTTGCTGTCCCTTGCCAGTGGGGTGGACATCCCCTGATCTCCGGCACTTGGCGTAGCACCAGCTCGGGGTGCGGGGTGGGCGGTTGCGCCGTGGGTGGTCTGGGGCGGGGGTTGATCGGGGCCCTGGTGCTTCTCCTGCCCAGCGGCCGGTGGTTCTGGTGGACGGGGCTACTCCCGCGGGACCCTGCCTCTTAACTCACGCGCTCCTCACTTCGGCACTGTAAATATCTTTCACCCTGGCACATACTCATTCATTTCTCCGGGGAGAGTTGGGACGGGGCCATACAGTCCCGGCCCGGCTCCCCCGTTTTTAATGCATCACACACCAAGGTTGTGGGGATGGTTGGGACCTGTTGGAGGGGTGGGGTGCCTCACGGTTACCTCCTCACGGCAGGCCTGGCCATTCCTGCACCTTTTTTAATGCACCACACACATCATACGCCACAGGAGGGTTGGTGGTGCGTCCCCTCTTGCCATCCCTGAAGGCCAGTTGATGGGTGCGCGAGTGGCCCAGGGGACCACCCTGGATTTTTTCTGTGTGAAATCATGGTTTACGTTAGTAGAACACAAAGCTATTCTTTTTAATAAATAGCAACTGTTGGATACTCAGGTTAATTGTATCTTCTGCTGTCCATTAATTGTTCTGCCTGCACCAAGGCCTATATATTCCTCTCGAGCATATAGGAGAATCAAGTTATAGTTTTCTTTTCTTTTTAAATACACTATTTATAGTGTTAACCATTGTGCTAAGAAATTGATTTCATTTTTTTAAATTCACAAACAGGCAAAAACACTGCTAACCTGTTAATTGACAACAAGTTTACATTTTTCAGCCTATTCTATGAAACTTTTTTATAAAGGTAGATCTATTTTATCCAGCCATCCTTTTGAAGGGTTGTGATCAATGTGACCTTTCTACATTGCCCTTTAATGTTCAAAGAGCCTTTCCACTCCCGCCCAACATATAAATACAAATGCAGTGCAGGTCGAGAAGGTATACGCTGAAAGCTTTTCAGGCTACATCCAACCAGAACCGAATACTGTGGTCAGCTCCTGCTGAAAATGAGTTGCAGCAACAGTCTCGCCCAGGTGCAAAAGGTGGTGGAACAGCTTCGGATAGAGGCAAGCATGGAGAGGACAAAGGTATGTGCTCTTGTTTTTAGAAGACTCCATCATCTTTGATGATTTGCAGTTTGAACCGCTGCTGATTGACATATACCGTCCTTGTGTAAATGTCTGTCCACCTCTGTCCTAGATTTCTTTCACTGCAATAGACTTGGTCCAATACTGCCTGGACCACAGGCGCAGTGACCCTTTAATAACTGGCATCGCCGCCTCTTCCAACCCATTCAAAGATAAGAAGTCCTGCGTGCTGCTATGAGATGGCAAACTTTGACATCAGTTCATCAAATTAAGCTGTCATTTTATGTTAACTCCTTGTACCCATGGAAAATTTGAAACTGTGAATTAAATTGAATGCTCTGTGAGTGAAACACATCTTTCATTTGCATTGTTTTAGTTTGATAACCTTGAAAACCAGCTTGACTTGCCATGTACAAGATAAATGGTGAAAGTCCGACTGGCTTGCCAGGCTATTATTTTGAATCAAACAATGGGATTTACTGTACATCTAAAGCAAATTTGCATTTTGTTGCCAGAGTTCATCAAACCAGCTTTAATATCAGAGACAACCCAACGAAATATAAATGTATCTAAATTATATTTACCAAGAAGGAAAAAAATACAAAGTCAAAAAAATAGTAATTGCCACCTTCTTTAATCACAAAGCAATCGTTAATCCTCCTTGCTGCGTGACTTTACAGCCACAAAATGATGACCAAAGGTGGTGTTGATTGACAGCGCATTTTGCAGTCAACATGAAAGCCTAGGTCTGTCCTGGTCAAGACTTAGAGATTTACTAAACAACATGAAGCATTTCATCACTTTATTTTTCACTTTTGTAATAAATTAGTCATAAGAAACCCAAATCTTACCAACTCAAGAAATTAGAATGTTACATGAGAAAATCGATTTTTCATTGCAATTAGGTGGCTAATGAAGCTGTGTAAAAAAAATTAAGTTTCACTTATTGAAACAAATATAAACTTTCAACAACATTCTGAATTTATTAAATGAAATTGTATATAGTGTATTATATAGACAAACACATACATTCAAATATACACCATATGGTATACATAGTATACTGTAAACTCAATTACAGACTGACCTTATATGAAGATAATTTAAAATGTGCCTTTCTATACAAATAAGAGATCTATTTTTAAATGTCACCTTATTTTCTCAACTTAAAGATCCTGCATAGCCATTTTCAAGACTTGTATCTAAAGAGTACATCAAGTATATTTAAAGAGAAGTGCTGAAAACATTCATCACTTTACAGGTTGGAACAGTATTGTGAAGGACACTAAGGTGTGTCCAACTCGAATTTCAAGTCTCACTCTTTGTGGGTCTCCAGATTTCTACACACATATTCCCCAAGGCAACAGCAAGGACTCCAGCCTCCACACTCAGCTGAAAGAAAAGACGACAAGGAAAATATCTTTATACATCCACACATATGAAATGCAATTTCATCATTGTTATGAATTACTGTGGGAGAGCCAAAGTCAAGTCCAAAAGGTGGTCTATTACTTAACCTAAAACCAAAAAAATACAGCTCAGAAAAAAATGGAGGAATTTCCCCAGCATTTTTGTGTTTCTTTACAAAACGTTTAAAAAGGATACTAATAACGGCAAGGTGGAGAACATGACCAAGACCAACAGATAATGGAAGTTATTGAGTCATGAGAAAAGGTGTTACTCTTCACTACAAAATCTATGAGACAACATTCAAGCATGATTAATGCAAACTACTTGTTAGGTTTGACTATAACTGCACCCACTCACCATTTACGCGATAGATGTCCATTCCAAATGAACAAAATGAATTGGACGTCTATTATTGACAAACCAAGAACCACATTATTGGACATCTATTATCGTCAATGGTACTGAAAAAGTTATGTAGGAATATTTGAAGCATAGTAATAATACAGTGTAATGTATTTTACTTTTATGATACAAGGCGATTCAAAATGAATGTGCCAGAATCATAACACAACATGTCCAAAATGAAAAACATTACAAACCTCTAGCTTGGACACATATGTTGAACACCATTTCAAGTTTTATTTCATGTTTTATAAGTGCTCAGACTCCCAGCAAATATCGATGACATGAAAGATCATACAACAGCTGCAATCAACACATACCGCGACACGCTAAGGCGCGTAAGGGAGGAATTCTCCCATCAGCTTGATGTTGTCTTTACCGCACTGGCCACTTGTAAGTAGTAGTAGAGGTTTGAGCACTTATAAAACATGAAATAAAGTAAAGACAACACATGTGTCCAAGCTAGATGTTTTTGCTGTATGTTTTTCATTTTTGACATTTTGTGTTATGATGTTGGCACATTCATTTGGAATCACCCAGTATTTTTGTTAACTATACACTTGTATTTCAGGTAAAAATGTTCAAATATTAAAACATCTGTCAAGCTAATATATTTTGTTAAGGCTGTGACAATTTTGCTTTGAGTAGTTTTCACTGTGCATTACTTTCGATGAGAAAACAAATTTGAAATTAGAATGATTTTTTTTTACATTGGATGTTCCATTTTTACACTCAAAAGTATGAATGAAAATTCTTTAATTACCAACTATTTTCTCTCTTGAGTCCAATTGCCTCCAACCACCTTTTCAGTCCCTCTTCCTCTGATTATAACTTTTGGATGTGGCACAATAAGGGTATCAAATCCTTTGCCGACATGTTTGAAGATGGACATTTTGTTTCATTTACTCAACCGAGAAATATAATCTGCCCAAAACTCACTTTTTTCGTTATTTGCAAGTCAGGCATTATGTGCGCTCGAATGTGCCCAATTTCCCCTCAGTACCCA
Organism: Corythoichthys intestinalis; assembly: GCF_030265065.1. Classification (NCBI taxonomy): domain Eukaryota; kingdom Metazoa; phylum Chordata; class Actinopteri; order Syngnathiformes; family Syngnathidae; genus Corythoichthys; species Corythoichthys intestinalis. Next base: position 21,673,839 of record NC_080410.1, read on the forward strand.
GTACGAATCTAATCGACCGCTTTCTTTGCTTCGATCCAATCCCTAAAGGTGCACTGTCGAAACTGCACAGTTACATTTTATTGTCATTGGGCTCGGCGACTGATAAAAGTGAGGGCAGCCTGGGAATAGGATTTGGGGCACCTCCCTGATAATCTGTGGGATTCTATATTATCTTCAATACATAAATCATCAATCTGTGCTAGGCACTGCCTCCTTCAGCTCAAGGTGGTGTACAGAGCTCATATGTCAAAAGCCAAGCTGTCCAGTTTTTACCCTAACATAACTTCCACCTGTGATAAATGCAAATCAGGGGATGCTACACTGATACACATGTATTGGCTCTGCCCCAAATTGCAAAAATTTTGGCACAATGTTTTTCAAACTCTGTCCGCAGTTCTAAATAAGAATATTAGCATCAATCCACTCTAGCTCTGTTTGGTATTTTTGGTGAAAACTGGTCATTTGTCATCTACAGAACACCGTATGATCACTTTTGCACTGCTCTTGGCTAGACGCCCAATTTTGCCAAGATGGAAAGGTGCTACTCTGCCCACGCTTGACCAGTGGCTTCGCGACCTAATGTCTTGTCTCAAGTTAGAAATGCTGCGCTTTTCTATGACCAGGTCAAGGAGAAAGTTTCATTTGACATGGGATCCTTTTTTGACCTATTTTCACAATATTCTAACAAAGCCATGAGTTATGCTTAGATGTGGGGAAACGGCTCTTGAGACATACAGTGGCCTCTATAATTATTGGCACCCCTGAAAAAGATGTGTTTTTTAGCTTCTAATATATATTTTTTGTATTCAAATAATATGGGACCTTAATGGAAAAAAAGAGAAAAATCCAATCTTTAATACAAGTGCATTCATTCAGTGGGGAAAAATCCCACATAAAGAAAAAATTATTTGACATCAAATAATGTGTGTCACAATTATTAGCACCCCTGGTGTTAATACTTTGTACAACCCATTTTTGCCAACAAAACAAGGTCTGGGGACTGAGATGGCCATGGGAGGAGCTTGATTTTGTGTCTGGTGAATCATTTCTGTGTAGATTTGGCCATATGTTTAGGGTCATTATCTTGCTGAAAGACCCAGTGACGACGACCTATCTTCAGATTTCGGGCAGAAGGCAACAGATTTTGATTTAAAATGTCCTGGTATTTCAAAGCATTCATGATTCCATGCACCCTAACAAGGTTCCCAGGGCCTGGAAGCGAAACAGCTCCACATAATCACTGACTCACCCCCATACTTCACAGTGGGTATGAGGTGCTTTTCAGCATGCGCATCTTTCGTGGCACGCCAGACCCACTTAGAGTGTTTGTTGCCATAAAGCTCAATCTTGGTCTCATCTGACCAAAGCACACAGTCCCAGGTGAAGCCTGCGACCGTGTGTATTTTTGTGCACTGTGTGTATATTTATTACTATTATTATGTTTAATTTTCCCTCTCTAGAGGTTATCGAATATATATATGTATATGGACATAAATACAACAGCTTGATTGTGATGCACTGCTAATAACCTATCATTGGTATGCATGGTGTGCCTGAATTATATAGCTAGTCAGGACAGTTGGGGTTGTGGGTTGGTGGGAGGGGCTGTTTTGATTTCCTATGCGCTTCTGGTTTTAATTTGCAAAAATATTTTGTTAGTAATTTTGTTATTTATTGCTGTTCTATGTACATTAAAAAATGAATAAAAATATTTGAAAGAAAAAAAAAGTATGAATGAAAGTAATTTGACCAACTTTACATAAATAGTAAAAACATCTTTTTCAGAGCAGTAAGGCAATTAACTCACCCCTAAGACTCCTTCTTGGTGTCGCATCGTGCATAATGTCTTTGGAGGCCCACAAGGGATGTGCACCTGAAGATGGGGAAAAACTGAATTATTGAAAAAAAAAAAAAAAAACATATCGATACCAGATTTTTTTAAATAGTCCTCAGGTTTCAAGTTAAAAGCTGACAACGTGCAAAGACTGACAAATACTATGTAGAACTTGTTTTTATGACAATTCTGTTTCAGATTACCGGTAAACTTTTTCACCACATCATTTATCCTGATACTTGGCAATTATCCTGTGATGCAAGGGCGCCTTGTTATTGGCCATGAGTGCTTGCACATCACACAGAGAAAAACAGAAAACTGATTTGACAGTCACCGTGTTGACTTTTCATTGGCATGGTGACATCAGAGTGCATTGTTGTGAAAAAAATGGTAGGTCATACGTATTCCATAGACTGGAGCCTGTAAACGGCTATTATTTTGCAGTTGTAATTGTAGTTATTGCAGCCACAAGAAAGACAATAAATGAAGTGACATCCAACAGGGCGATTTTATGAATCAAGTACCTTTTTTTCTTCACATTACTGGCACTTTCTTACCTTGACAGTAAAATCAGAGGAACACGTATAGAGGCTTCCAGGTGACTTGTTAATGCCTGTGATCATAGCTGTGTGCCCCACATCGAACCATGACAGGCGTTTTATGATCCCTTGCTTTATGGAAAAACAACGGAGTTTGCCCTTTAAGTCACCTCCCCAAATCTCGCTGCCACTATAGCTCATGGAACGCAGGTAAGAGCGCAGCTGAAATATAGGAAGCTGTTTAAATTTGTCTGTCATAGGATTATAATTTCTTCAATGTGTTGTTACACTTACCCGAACTTTAATCAATCTCTTGTCTGCCCTGCGATCATGGACGACCACAGTGTTGTCTCTACTCGCAGATATTACGTACTTATCGTCTGCTGCCAGGCACAGGACAGAATTGCTATGGTGTTTAAGGGTTTTCACCAATGGAACAGCAGCTATGAGTAAAATAAAAAGAATGTTTTTAATATCAGAGAGAAGGACAATATACACTGAGGAACAACAGAACAATTGAATGAGATTCAGTACAAGAGCTGTTTAAAACATTCTCAATTGCACTTCGTATAAACGCCAATCATTCGGCTTTAGGGTGAAATTTCAAGATAAATCTAAATTATATTAAAAAATTTTTTTTTTAAACTGACAGGTCACATCTTATCTAAAGTTCTAAATTCCACATCACATTCAGTTTTTTAAATGTATCTAAGCATTCTGCATACATGAAGACTTACTAAAAGGCAAACATTACACTTCAGCTTGTACTGGTTTTCATTAAATTGTGCTGGTGTGCCTAATGAGGTTCAGTAAAAGCATATCACCTCTAGGGTCATACATTTGGATCTTCTTATTAAAAGTACCAGCCAGCAATACATCTGGCAGATAAGACATGCAGATGACGACAGCTTCAGTCTTGATCACGCCCCTCTCTGCCCCACAAGCTTGGAGGTCCCACAACCTCACAGTTTCGTCAGAGCCCCCCGAAGCCAGAAGGGGTCCCTGAGATGCCAAACACCACACCCAGCCCTGATGAGTGTTGAAGTGGCCCTGGCCTGTCAAGGTATGCATAAGCATGTTGCCAGAGTCTGCCTGTAAATTCCAAAGTTTAACATCCCAATCTCTGGAGCCCGTGGCACAAACAGCCCCATCACCCCCCAATAAGAGGATGGAGTTGATCGCCCCAATATGTCCTGAAAGTACAGTGATGCACTCAAGTTCTGGGGGTGGACTCGGACCTCTGGAGGGTTGATGCTCTACTTCTACATGTCCTCCATTACCCTGAAACTCAAGATCCCCCTGCTGATGATCAGGAGCGTCATTTTGGCCTTCAAATAAAATTGGGTGATCCTCAACTTCCTCGATCACTGGTTCTTGATGATCTTCTAATCTTTCATCCAGTACTTCCCTCAACTGGACCAGATGCTCCTCGCCGAATACCACTCCTTCCTCACCATTATATGCTTCCTCAAGCACTCCAACTCTCTCCGGTTCTAGAACATCCGCTCCATCATCTTCTTGTCCCTCGGCCGCTGGTAACCCATCTTGCAAGGCCCTTACTTGGTCCGCCGCAGAATCTTGAGGCTCCCTTGTCACAACCTGTGCGACGCTGGACCAGCATGAAATCAGTTTCTCCATCTCCAAGCAAGCAATGGGCCAGTCGAAGTCTTCCCTTGGCCCAACTGGAAAGCTAACGTTAGACCCGATGAGTCTGCGCGCCCGCAGCTGCCAGGCTGTGCTATCCTTCCCGACATTGCGCAAAGCACAACAAACCTGTAATGAGAAAACAGACAAGGACCATGCCAACGTTTTTTCTGTAACACACCATAAGCGTTTTAACAACCGGACCATAGTACCATACCTTGACTAAATTCATTTTAACTCAAACAAGCAGAAATCAAATCGTAGACCAATTGTAAGGCTATGAGAAGTTAAGAGAATTATAGATATCATAGCTACAGTGGTATGAAAAAGTATCTGAATCTTTTGGAATTTCTCACATTTTTGCGTAAAATCACCATCAAATGTGATCGGATCGTTGTCAAAAATCACACAAATGTAAAAACAGTGTCTGCTTTAACTAAAACCACCCAAGCATTTATAGGTTTTCATATTTTAATGAGGATAGCATGCAAACAATGACAGAAGGGGGAAAAATAAGTAAGTGAACCCTCTGCTTAAGGAGACTTAAAGAGCAATTGAAACCAATTTTTACCAAACAATTTAAGTCAGGTGTGTGCCCAAACACTGATGAGGGGTTTAAAGCTGCCCTGCCTACACAGGATGGATGCTGCAACAAGACAATGATCCAAAACACACAAGTACGGTAAATCAACTTCAAAATACAAGTTCTGGAGTGGCCAAGTCAAAGTCCAGACTTGAACCCAATTGAGATGCTGTGGCATGACCTAAAGACAGCGATTCATGCCAGACAAGCAGACATCCCAGGAATCTGACTGAACTACAGCAGTTTTGTCAAGAAGAACGGGCCAAAATTAGTCCTGATCAATGTGCCAGACTGATCTGTAGCTGAAGGAAGCATCTGGTTGAAGTTGTTGCTGCCAAAGTGGGGCCCACAAAATATTAAATGTGATGGTTCACTTAGTTATGCCCCCCCCCCTTCTGTCATTGTTTGCATACTATCCTCATTAAAATATGAAAAACCACCCAACCATTTATAGGTTTAGTTAAAACACTTTTTTTATCTGTGTGATTTTGACAAAGATCAGCTCACATCTGATGGTGATTTTATGCAGAAATGTGAGAAATTCCAAACGGTTCAGATACTTTTTCATACCACTGTATATTTATAATAAACTCTTTGTGAAATGAAGAAATGGGTAAGGCAAAAGTCTTTACAACTCACCTTTGGTAGCACAGAAATGACACAATGAGCCGGAAGGTGTGACACAATTTGGGATACCATCTCCCATGGCAATGACAACAATCCACTGGCCTCGGGAGATGCAGATGGGGAAATATCAGCAGGACTGTAACACACTCCGGTTGTTATTTATTGTATGGAACAAACACGTTGCAGAGGATTGTTTATGTGTAGTAATACAATTCGATAATTTTAAAAATTGTTCTCCAAAATAAACGTATTTATACATTAGCCCAAAAAAAAAAAAAAAAAAAAAATCTTTAATACAGTTGTAAAGTGTTTTGACTAAAACTGGTTGGGGAATAAAATCGGCGGTTGCACTCTTGCCTTTGTTGCTTTGGACTTGAGGCTTCGCTTTTCACAAACTCGTGAGATGGCCCACTTTGTTCCCCATCTTTACCCGCTGCAGCCTCTTTGTTAATCCTTGCGTCATCCATATCCGAAGCAGCGTTACTATAATGCATGCAGGCAACACCCCTCCTTTGGTAATTGCATATTTATTTACCGGACAGTACTCTTTACACAGATCAACAAATCGTGTGGCAAAGACATGAAATTAAAAAGTAATTTCGTTATTTCGCTAAAACAACAAAAAAGACGTCAGAGTCCGATAAGCAACATCTGACAAGTTCAGGCACTAACGTAAACGTCTGTCGGATACTGCCCCAATGTTATCGTTTGACAAGAATTAACAGCGATGTCGCCACGATAGGATAAACCACTCAATTAATCTGAGATGACTTCTAACAAGATATTAAAAGAAAAATCCCCAAATGGCTTAAACCATACGATTTTGATGTAGAAATGCTGTACTGTACCAACTGGTTTCTGCTGATATGCGGACGTAGTGGCGAACTACAATTTCAAACGACCACTTCCGGCGGCAGCCAATAACGTCATCAACGTCTAGTGTGAGACAAACCTGTAACATTGGAAATCAACGGTTTTATAAACGTCAAAGATGCAGTAATATAAAGTACATACATACTATATGTGCTGCACCATTTTTGGCTACTCCCGATACCAATTCCAACACGCGGCACTGCGTGGCCGATGCTGATAAGTGTACCAGTATGATAAAAAAGTGGTATCACCAAAATTTTTTTTATATCATCTTTTATTTAGGTATCAGGCATCCCAATGTCTTTTCACCACCCATTAGTGATAATCTTTTAAATTCACAGCAGAAGGATAATTGGACGTCTATAATCTTTGGAGGGGTAAAAAAATAAAAAAAAGTGTTCCATTTTTTATGGCAAAGTGCGTAGCTGGCGGCCATCCTGGGTAGGGCACCAGCAGTTGTTAGTCCTCAACAAGCACATACTGCACAGCATCTGCAAGTTATTTCTTAGAACAGTATTCCCAAATACCAATGACGTCAATTTAGTGCCGTATCGGTGCAACATCCAAGTTAAAAGTTTTCATGAAACACTTTGTAAATCTAAAGAGTTTTAAGTTTTGGGGGAATAAAATCACTTTACATTCAGGGCTGTTTCTATCCTTGTGGGGGCCTTACGATTTTGTTCAAGGGCCCCTTTTAAGACAGCATACAATGAAAGAATACAACACTATCAATCTGCTGGGTATCTAGGTTAAGCAGCAAAATCAGGTTCAGTTCAGATAATCCATTATTAATTCAGGCTAGATTTATGCAAACTAATAACAAACTTTTTTCCAATAAATTATATCCAAGGTGTAAAAGCTGCTATCCTGCTACTACTATATTCAAATCAATGTTTCGGCTGTCTGAATTGGCCAGTTAGCAGTAGTTATCTTGAGGCAAAGGCAAATGTTGAATTTAAAATGTTGTGCACAATAATTTGAACCACACTGTAATAGAAAACTTTTATTTTCCCCTTTTGACAAAATTAAAAAGGAGTACATCAACAAACATCCCACCTGCACCACAGCTAAAAGGGAGGTGAAACTCACCAGCCTTGATATCAGATTTAAACAAAGTTATGAATCAGCTGTCCTCCCTAAGGTATGCGCCAAGCCTACTCCTTCAGTCAACCACAACATCAAATTTGATGTAAATAAATGGTCCACTATAAAATAAATATTTCTTTAAATGAAAAGAATAAAAAGAAAAAAACTTTTAAAGTCCAAAAAAAAAATTTGTGCACGGCTGGCACAAAAACATAAAAAATTAAAATATAACTAGTATAAAAATAAGAAAAAAAAAACTTCATGTATCACAATATGCAACACCACCTCCTGCCTCAATTATTGCCAACCAAATACATGAGTGATGTCATTATTAATCACCTTGAGTGTTTTCGCTGCTTTAAAAGAGCCAATGCAATTGTGTTACATAAATTCATACCAAAAATGTTTAATAAACAAAATTTATAAAGCTAGCTAATATTCTGGGACAAGAAGTAATGGAGTTGAAGTTTCCTTTACCGTACAGTCATTAAATCAGATGCTTAATCTGATGTTAACTGGCCAGCAAACGTTGATATTCGCAGTGGTCACTCAAACTCTTCCCTCCCCGACCAATGCCCGGCACATTACCTTAGGGTAGGGCTGGTGCAAAACAACATGTAAGCAGTACTGGCGTACAAACACCTTTATAGCAACACACCCATAAGGCTAACAGCCATACACACTTCCAATACAATCGTCCACTATGGACAATGGCTAGAAGACAAAGCTGGATTCAAAAAAAAAAAAAAAAAAAAAATGCTTTCTCCAGCTATCCAGTGTCATGTAGAACTATTGGGATCAGTGTATTTCTAGGCATAACGCACACAGTGTCTACAGATGGAATAACATGTCAGCTGGCGATAATTACTAGTTGGGTCATATGCTGGAACAGTCTTCCATTAGTCCAGCACAAAATTTATATTGCCATCAACAAAGCTTAAGCGCAACTCCCTCAAAAGAGGGGCCCAATGTAAAATGTCTTTATATATATAAAAAAAAAAAAAGTAACACTTCATGGAAAGCATGCAAGGTTCATGATGGTTGTAATGTCTATCATTTGCCCCCGGAAATAAAAACAAATTTGAGGGGTAAAAACTTATCGCATAGATACAGGCTACAGCGCCGCGCCGCACTGCAACATGCAAAATACTGAAATAATCACCCTTTATTCTTGGGACAAGCTAAATCATTACTGTTTAGAGGCCCCACGTCTTAGCTATCATTTTATCATTGCTTAATATTACTTTAACAAGTCAGACAGTTCGAGAATCCCTTCAAAATAACCCCGCAAGATCAGTATATTCTTGTAAATACTACTATCCTTACAACAGAAAAAAAGTGCATTTATATCAGTAAGAACAGAGTTATTTTTGACTCATCTCTCTGATGTCCATTTTAAAAGTCATTAAAGAAATTAAGCAGCAAAAGAATTCTTAGCCTGCCTACAGTATGTTAGCTCACCTTTAAGTGTGAATCTACATATAGTTGGTATTTACGCAGCCTCCATTGAACAATAGGGACGCCAACTGCTATACGGGTGTGAGGTGGGATAGGGGAAAAAAGCAGCCTGATTGCTACATGTTTTGACAGCCTCCCTGTTATGACTATAAATCAAGAAATTCATTTAACATGCATCAATAAAGAGGAGATCAGATAACTCAGCATAAACGTACAAATGACTAGAGGCAAAGACCCAAGTATATGCACCCCCAACGGAATATGCATTTGTTACCTGTAAAAAGGTGCAAATATTTATGCACATTTCCTGCATTATTACATAGTAAAAGCAACTTTTGTTTAGCCTCTGGCAAAGCCGAGAGCTGACTTGCAATCATATAGTCACACAAGCCCGTTTTAACACACTGATGTTTGCGCGTCAATGACAGTGTGAATTGGGAGATTTGGGACTTTGGCACCCTATGCTGGTTCAGACATTTCACTATAATGTACCTTTCTGACATCCCCCTCCCCATGAAACTATTGGGGGGGGGGGGGGGGGGGGGGGGGACTAATTTGAGGAGGGGGAGGTCAAGGCAACCCGCTTGAGACACCAATGAACTTTAATCCCTGTGGTGCTATTGGTGAAGTCACTTTTGAGCATGTTGGATTTTGTGAGGCTTGAAATCCAAGAGGTATACGTATATCCCTAAGTTTACCCTCCCTCACCCACCACCCTTCAACCACCCTCCCTCCCTCCCTCCCTCACAGAGACACAGGGAACAAGGAAAGGGGGGGAAGAGGATCCTCTGCCAAGTGGAGGCCCGTCACGTCCCTCCAGATCATTTTCCCTGCTACGCTGGGCAATGCAATGAGTCCCCCGGTAACCCTTCCCTGTTGTTAACCAGAAGACAGACAGAAGAAAAAGAGCGCATTAGAATTTGAAACGGTGCTGAAATGGCAATTGTAGAAAAAACATCATACAACCATAACACTCTTAGATCAGGTACTAAGGAACAAAACGTTTCATTGCTTTGTCAATGAGCTGGGTTTGTCATCATCTCCAGAGAGGCAAGGACTTGATACTTGTGAGCCAAAGAAAGACACTGGCAACGTACCGATCAAGTCAGCATCCAGAGTGGACTTGTTAGACGCCGTAGCATGCTGACAGGCGCTCCTTCAACAAATGAGGGAACTGTTCTGAAAATTGCTGCCAGTTCTCTTGACCGACCTGGTCCTTAAAGCCATGCAAGATCTAGGATGAAGGGGAGAGAATAGGGTTGGTTTAATTTCAATTCAGTTTTTACCCAGTGTATGACTAGTTTAAGGCTCAGATTTGTTTGAAAAACTTCTGTCCAGCTCGACTACACTTCTCAGATTAAAGTCATCCGCAGAGATTGTCAGATTTCGAATGTCTTAGAAGTGATCATCATAGTGTGAAGAGCCAGCGCAAAGCATTTCATTTGTTTCACCCACCTTATAAAACATGTCTCTCAGATCATCCTTGGGGTTGACCCAGGATGCCACAGCATCACAGAAGAAAATGAAGTCCTGAACAGAAAGACAGTGGTTAATCTATCAAGGACAATATCATATGTCCACATGCACTTGGGTTTTTAAGAGTACAATGCAAGTTTTAACTATTAACGTTATATAGGGCAAGTGACTAGTAAATTTTTATTTTTTTTTCAATTACTTAACCACATAAAGTCCTGGCGTCCCCTTATATAGATATCAAATTTTATGTCATGTAAATATTGTGGCCTTGTCCAAATACAGGGGTTGGACAAAATAATGGAAACACCTAATATTTTGGCATCATAATTATTGAATATAATTGTTAAAGAATGGCTCAAGGAATATTCTAATGAAGTTGAGCATCTCGTATGGCCGGCACAATCCCCAGACCTCAACATTAATGAGCATTTATGGTCAGTTTTAGAGATTCAATTAAGAGTCGATGACCACTTCCATCGTCTCTAAAAGAGAGGGTATTCTAACTGAAGAATGGCTTAAAATTCCTTTGGAAACAATTCCCCTGTATCTGCACGCTAGGATTATTTTAATCATTAAATGTTAAAATTAGCATAAAAACAGAAATACACTCTCGTTATGGACCACAATTCCATGTTTAAATCCCCCCCTCCACGTAGTATTCAAAGAAATGCTCAATAAAGATTAGGATATCTAACCAGCTCACCTGCACAACACCAGCTGGATTGACACCGATCATCACGCAGATTCCGCGGAAGGCTGAATCCTTTTCTTCATTATCCCTGATATTCCTCAGCGATGTGCACCTGGCAATACAAACATGAAATTCACATTCTTTCAAAGAAACACTTTACAGTTCATCTCCCAATAAATTATGGCCATGTTTTGATTTTAACGAACCTTAAAAATTGACTAATACTATACATCAAATAATATCATCTGACAAAGACATGATTGAAAGCAACTCACCATGGCCTGATGAAATTCTGAAGCTGTGGCGCCACTTCCTGAGGGCAGACATAACCCAGTCTACCTATTGTTATGGCTGTATGTGATGGAAAACCATATTTTATATCTTAATATTAAATTAATTTAATTACATATTTACATACACATATGTATGCATGTAGTGCTAAAACCTGTTTGAGCGCACCTGTATTTTCCAGGAGGGTCTTTGGTGTATTAGGTCTATTGATGATCTCCACCAAATGTGGCAAAACCACTCCAATATAAAGCTGCATCTCTGCACCTGCAGAAACAAGTGCTTTAACAACCTATGTAAAGACTATAAACAAGGGAACAGTAACTAAAGTCTCATGACCATTCCAGAAACATAGAAGTTCCAGTGTATAGACAGATAAGAGTCCAAAAATGACAATAAATAAAGAGGTGGCAAACAGAGTTGGGTGTCTCAACAACTCACTCCTTATCTACTTACCCATTTGCATGGCAATTTCCCCAATGGCCCATGTAGCGTTGTTGCACACTGAAATAAACTCTGGGTTCAGATTAAGGCCAAGGATGGGCATAAACTCAGCTGGAGATGACACAGAAATCAAATTGGTTACAATCACATACATATATATAGTGCCATGGGAGATGCTTTTATTCGGTGACCACGCTACCCCTAAACATGTCTAGCCTCACTAGTTAGTCAACATTTGACTTGACTTGGATTTGCCTCAATTATAGTAGACTAGCAGTATAGCCCGGCGTTGCTCGGGTGAAAAAGTGAAAATTGGCATATTTTATGCTAATTTTTTAGTTTTCCTCAATAAATGGAGGCATACAGAGATCAAACCCATCTAAGAACACGCCCAGACACGTAAAGTGCACGTGTGTAAGATTGTCAAAATCTGCCCAGCTGTTTCGGCGTCCATAAAACACAAAGACAGCCACGCAGACATACCCGCCTTTATAGAGATAAGACATCCAGCCAAAATGAATCCCCTTGTAATATTCCAGAAAATTGTACATTTTTGGAAATCCAGCGTCTTGTTGTGGAATACTCAAAGCCACAACGTATTATCACAGCACGTTTAAATTTTGTACATGAACCCATAGAGCAGGGGTGCTTATTGTTTATTGTGCCAAGATCTTTCAAGGACACAACCTCCCACGATCTACCTTAACAGCAGGGGCGCAACATATGACGTTATGTTGCTCATATATACATTCAAAAATAAAACTGTGATCAACAAAATGAGCACCCCACCATTAAAGTTAGAAAGCCAACTGCAACATAGCAATTGCAGGAGATGCGTCTTTTGTCCAAAAGACGGAGCTGTTGCCTCCCCAATCAGGGATTTTCTATGCTAAATCTCGTCGTTTCGAATGAATTTTCCGCACTAAATGGAAGCCTACATGGATCAAACCCATCCAAGAACACTCCCAGAAAAAAGTAAAACTGTAAAATTTCGTCAATCCGCCCAGTCGTTTCAGAGTCCATAGGGACACACACACAAAATTCCATTTATACAAGTATAGATACATTAGTTCTGCTAGATGCGTGGAAAAAACACTCACCAATGCAAGGCTTAACATGCATGAAGCAGACCTTCGTTAAATCTCCCAACAGAGCAAAAGAGCTTTGCCTCACTTCAGGCATCGTATCCTGCATTACAAACATACAAAGTTAGAGCTAGTCCAAAAAGCGGCATCAGTATTAATCCAATATGACAGACTACCCACGAAGTATTAACACTCAAGATGGGGGGGGGGGGGGGGGGGGGGGGGGATTTGGGGGTCGCTCCTACCTGCATGCACTGGAAAAGCAGTGTCATGATATTAGACCGTGCCACAAGCTGCTCCACGTGACTTCCCAAACCCTCTGCCAAACCACTGAGCAAATCCAGGGCCACTATCATGAAGTCCTTGTCAGGAGCCTCATATTGATCTGGATGCTGGTTGTACATCTGCAAAGGCCACATTTCATTATGCTAGTAAAAATGGAACAAGTACTAAAAAGAATTAGCACATTTATTCTCTCACCATAGCCTGAGCTAAAGTCTTTTGGACTAGTGTGACACAGCGCTGGTAGACAGGCTCACAGTAAGGCAGGAACCCACTCTGCAGTGCAGTGGCAACCGAAGACAGGCACTAAGGGGGTGGACGGGTCAAAATGTGCAGGTTAAAATCTTTTAGAGCTTTACTGTTATGTGCAAATCAAAAGAGATACTTCCATGGAAATGCCCAACATTAGATTGACTATATTTCTGATTACCTCCAAAAGAGGAAATAGGTCCTTGTCCTCATCTTTGAGCTCATTCCACTTTGCAATAAGAGGGGGCATCAGCTTTTGGATATACTCCTGAGAATGTAAAGAGTCAAAAATAATGTTGAAAGCTGTTTTACACAACGGTGCAATTTAATACAGTGGACAAAAAAAGACTGGTAACAGTAAGTACGTACTGGCTGATTAAGGTGGTGTCCCACCGAATCTGCCAGCGTTCCAATGGCATCATAGAGGATGAGTAGATTCTTGTGCTGGTACTTTCCAAAAGCAAAGACCAGCGTGTCCAAAATGAAGCTCAAATATGGTACAAGCTCTGTGCATGCCTCCTCTTCTAAGGTGGCAAACGCGCTATGGTGAAAACAAAGATGGAGGACAATAACAACATGACTAAATCTAGTCTATGGCACATATATGACTACCAGTCAACAAATGATTTGATAAAAATGATGTGGATCAGAACAAAATATGGGAACAACATGTATCACTGTTATTCAATGAGCTGGGTGTGTCATCATTTCCACATAAGGAAGCGAAAGTATAGGTGCTCACCTGCAGGCAGCTTCTTGAACCCTCTTGTTTGTGTCGAGGATGCACTTAAGAAGCTCTGTCATGAGGGGCTTGAGATAAGAGTCTGGGGGCTGGGAGACTACCCAATGTGCATAACGACTAAGGGTCCAGCAGGCGATGGAGCGTACAAGAGCCTTCTTGTCACTGAGACACTGGATGAGGTGAGGGATGAGCTCAGGCAGGTAGGGAACCATGCCCTGCATGCAGCCTGTAAAATAAGGACAATAATTACATATAGAATCTGATTTGCTTTTGTTATAATTGGCAAAAATAATCAGTTCTTACCCTCAGCAATTGCACCCAATACAAGGATGCCAGACTCTTTTATGACCCAGTCAGGATTGAAGAGAAGTTCTTTCAAGAGTGGAAGCAGGTGGGGTAGCAGTTCATCTCGAAACACATTGGCAAGCAGGTCCAATGCTGCTGCTGAACACTTCCCTGTGTATTGTAATCAAATCCTCAAATGTAATCCTTCTTCTCAGCCAATTGGAATAAGCATTAAAAGAACAAAAGGTTCCCAGGTAGCTAAATTATCAATTCATAAATTTAAGCTAAATCTTTGATATGCAATTTATAAATGCTGCTTTGCAGCAAGTGAGCACAGTACGTATCAATCAATCAACGAGGACAACTGGCTAAAAGAGTACAAGATGTGCAGATACACAAATCTTCTGCTATAGCACGACTGTTTATAATTCACAAGATATGAGACTTCAGAGCGAATTGACTTCATAAAGGGGGCAAATGTAGAATATTTTGATTAGAAAAATAAACCATGTGTCTGTATGCCAAAACCATCAATCATTAAAGTCTCAAGAAACTTAATTCAGACCTGATAGAATCTTCTGAAAAAGCACAAATGTGATGAAGGTTCAAAATATCTGGATCAGAAAATATAGGAACAAACTGTATCATAATTGTGTCAATGAGCTGGGATTTTCATCATGTCCAGATATAGACACCTTATTTTCACCAAAAACGTTTTAAATGTACAGAAACACATACATACCGTATACACTAAAGGAGTTATCTTGACACCTGCTCTCACGCAAATAATGACAGAATGCATAACTATTGTTCACACCTGTCAACCAGAGGCCGTTGGCAATCTTACAAGTAGTGATGTATGCCCTTACAAATTGGTGACCAATCTTACGTTTTATATATTGTAATATGAAACAAAAATAAAACTCAAATTTTAAAATAAAAATAAATTTATTGGTAATATTGTCACATATAACCTGGTGCAATCAAAGAAAAATCAATATCTTAAGCTACATCGTGATTAAAATTTTACAGTGACTTGTTATAATTGTATGGAGCACTTTTGGCAGTTTCTGTCATGTCTTTTGATGGCTGCACTTCAGCTCGCAATTCAGTTTGATTTGAAGGTAGTTCGTTGGTGTGTCCAATTATAAATTAAAAAGGTCAATGGACAAAATTAACTTACCGATGCAATCTTTGAGTCAGGGAACATTTCTTTTGCTAATTCTAAGAAGTGATCAGCAATTAGGGGTGTAACGGTACATAAAAATCTCGGTTCGGTACATACCTCGGTTTTGAGGTCACGGTTCGGTTCATTTTCGGTACAGTAAGAAAACAAAATGCAAAATACAAATGTGCTAGTTGTTTATTACACACTTTTGTGCTTTAAACAATAGGAACATTAGCCTAAACAAAGCTAGAATTCTGCTCAAAAAATAGTGGGTATTTAAAGATAATAAATACTGGTGCACGACAATTATTGGTCCGATAATAGGAATTATGACGTCATCCCAATAAATCCAATAACATGATTAATAGGATCGATAATACAGTATGAACTGTGCTCGCAGGCTGGGAAATCAGTTGACCATTTGCGGGGCATTGTTGCCACCTGCCGGTCAGAATAATTCGCTGCATCTATAATTTGGCCCACAAGCTCATTCACTTCACATAGTGCTGTGTCTAGCAGTAGCATTGACAATTGTGAATGCTTTCTGTTACTTATGTTTCCGCCTCAGAAATATATGTCTGTAAGTATTTATGTTTACTATAACATATGGATGCGCCATATATGTTTACTTCGGTGGTGAAGGGTCATATGTACAGAACTTCTTAAGTTGTTGCGTTATAGAAGCCAGCCAATGCTTAAGGCTAGTAGCTCAAGCTAGTGTGCTATGCTATACATACATATAATCAGGGGTGCACATATTTTTTTTGCCCAGGTTCTCAGAGGAGGACCTGGAGAAGTGACTTGGTCCTCATTGAGCTTTAGAGCCGACCCGCCTGATGCGATAAAATTATGACAAGCTTTACTTAGAGCAAATTACCTTTAATTAATTATATTAACAATTAATGCTTGATTAACATCAACTGGCACAACAAAATTGCCCTTACTTTGAAGTGAAATGTAAGGAAATAAACATAAAAGCACTAATTCAAAATAAAGGGCATTATGCGGCTCCCACATTAACTCCAAGCCTTTGTAAAAGTGGGATGTCCTCCTCACAAGAGCTCATTGAACGTGCATGTTGGGCTTCGTGAAATGTGAGCAAAAACACGTTTGTCAGTGTATGGCGCTGTTCTTCATTAAGTTTATTCAGCCACTTGTCCATAGGGCGAGTGGGGTCCTGTCTGACATCGATAGTTTGCTTAATTGCCACATGCTCTCTGTTTATTTCGTGCTTTTCAAAGTTTGGATGGCTGAAATTCTTTGACCCTACATAAAATGCGCTGCTCTTATCAGCGACATTGGGATTCTCGCGGCAAATTTTGTACCACATTTCCGTGCGAGCATCATTTGCTTCTAGCCATGGTACTCCTGCAGCCACTTTTCAGCAAAAGTCCTTTTTTTCGGTAGCTCCGGTGACGTCTGTCGTCTGTCTGTCTTTTTACTGGGGTGGGGGAACACGGAAATAATTACTCAGTGGGGCCTGCCTCTTTGACATTTTGAGAAGTGGTTTTCTCGTGTCCGCCGTAAATACAGTGGTCAGCCATCGGTACGCAAAAGCGTATGGAAGCCGTTGAGGGCCAGCGCGTTGTCTACGTCCAGTACGCATGCGCGCATGCGGACCACTTATGTGCACCCCTGCATATAATAGGTGTCGTGTAATGTTAGTCCTGTCAGCATGCTTGGTAGGATTTTATACTATGCAGAGACGAAACCTCATACTTTATTGAATATGGGTTCACTCACTGCCGTTTATATTGATTATTATAAGGCAAGCTATTCGATTCTCTTTGTTCTACAATAAACCTTACTATATAATGTTTGCCTTTTGCAGCGTTAGTTATAAGTTAGTAAGTTATTGAGAGACCTTTTGGTTATTGATAGGCTTGCTGTCATAACCTGTCTCCCAGGTTAAGAAAGCTGTTTAATGCACCAAGTCCACAACAGTCTCCTGTAGCACCAATTATTTTTATCTGATGACAAAGCACAATACCTGTTGGATTTATGTTTTAGTTCAATGTCATTGTTCAGGAAACACATCTTCAATTATATTTACTAACTGATTGTGATTGACTCAAATTATATTTATTTGAAAAAATAAATATTGGCACTTTATTTGAAGTCAAGACTGTTCTTGTCTTTGTTTTGTTCATTATAATAATGTTCATGTCATAATGAAAATTCCGGTGAGGTCAAAGGCAAATCTATGTTGAATGTACCGTTAGTATTTTTTTAAACCTCCAAGTGTTCAAAAACTCGGGTGAATATACATTTTAAAAATTATATATTTATTATCGGTTATAGATATCGGTATCGGCTGTTAGGAGCAGGAAGTTATCGATATCCGTTTCAAAAAATAGATATCGTGCACCCCTAATAATAATCTAACAACAATTTGCCTTTCAGACCTCGCGTATTGGTCAGCTTTCTTTCTGAAAGAAAAAAGTCCTGTACTAAAGAGAAAATCCCAATGACAAAGATTTTAACATGTATTTTACAAATGAAATGCCTCAGTGAACCTTTTTTCTTGTAATGAACGGTTTTCAAAAGCTTTATTGGTGGATTTTCTCAAGTTAAAGCGCCACACAGAAATTAATAAATTTAATTGTCTAAGCAGGATCTGTGTATTATTCTTATCATTTAATTACGGGTGTTTTAGCTCATTTCAATTTATTTAAATGGGCTATTATTTATTTTATTGTGTGTTTATATTTTACAAATGTGATGTAGTATTCATTTATATTATATATTTTGTGTTGTATAACTTTAGTTCCTATGTGAATATTAGTTCCTACTTGTTTCGTGGTAGGAGGGTTTTGTATTGAACACGGAGCCGTGTTGGTTATTATTAGAGCTGGGAATCTTTGGGCACCTAACGATTCGATTACGATTACGACTCAGAGGCTCCGATTCGATTCTAAAACGATTATTGATGCACCCCCCTCCCTTTTTTTTTTTTTTTTTTTTAATGTTTTGTACATTAGTTCCAAAATTGTTCAAAAATCCTCTCAGGCTAAACCAAACTACTATTTCAGTATCAAGTTAACATATAGCAGTAAACAAATATACAAAAATAACAGTAAATAAAAAACTCCAGTCCCCATTCTGTATCAGCAGCTTTAAACTACATTCAATTAATTTAATGTTGTGAATCAACCGTTAAAGTTGATAAAATTGCTCCCGTTTATCCATAATTTCCCTTTTGTCTACTTTCGACATGTGAAAGTTTTAAAACTATTTTAAAGATAGATTCAAGACAATATTTTACCGATTTAGGAGTATTTTAGATAAAAAGTTAATTAGGTTCGCTTGGAAGGTTCGCTACTACAGCCTTGCAGGGAAGTGTACTGCTTTAAGATGGCGGCCGTTTACTACGTCCGCATCTAGCTTTTTGTAGATGTGCTGCTAACTCTACCGCTACCGTAGCGCATCTAGTCCTATATAAATGATATCTACCGTAACATTATGTGGATGACGTACTTTTCAGCGCAGCTTTTCAGCAGCAGTCAGGTATGTTGTTGTGTTTTTTTATCTCGTGGCATGAGTTGAGCTAGAGCCGTGAGTTGAGCATTGGCATTACCCGAGGGGCCGGGTAATAAGAAGCATGATGTTTAGCTACTCTCGCTCCGTTGCTCATTGACCACGCGGCGCGCTGAGTGTGTTGTACTTCCGCTTTACTTGGCATACTTCAATAATCGGAATTTGGATGTTTGTGAATCGTTCTCGAATCTTCCACGGCCGAATCGCGAATAATCTAAGAATCGGAAATTTTGCACACCTCTAGTTATTATTATAGCAGAGAAGACAGCAGTAAATCAATAAAGACAAGTCAACTGCGCCCCCATCTACCACTCAAGAGATCTTGACTCAAAAAGTGGGTTACGATTGCATATTAGTTTGAAAATCGACTGGATCCACTGTATTTTTACACGAGTGACTTCCGGTCTGCCCGATCCTAGCCAGTAGTACAACGCAGGAGGGCCGCGTCTTGCGTCAAATAATCAACTCTGCCGTTCTTTTCGCGTGCGTTGCGTTGAGTCACTTCTGGGACGCGTCTAACACGCGGCCGCACTGCGACTGGTGTGCACTGGCTGATTGACTTTAACGCCCACGTTTCACTGCGTTCTCGCAGCAGCCACGTTGTCGCGCCCTTGACGTTTCTGGGTTATATACTGTCCGTGTTGGTCCTCATTATAGTAGAGAAGACGGAGTAAATATAATCTACACAAAGAAACTGTAACCTGATCGACTCACAGCCTCGAAAAGTAAGGGTTACATTACGTCAGAAACTCGTTCAATACGCCTCCGTTCCGAACCGAACACTCGTACCGAAACTGTTCAATACAAATACATGTACCGTTACACCCTTATTAGCAATAGCTGCAGGCAAATTGTGTTCAGCAACAAATTGGCAGAATAAAATCTCCGCTATTGTCACAGTTTAGTTTTTCATTCTGCAGAATGCATCTTTATGACCAGTGTTGGTAATCTAACTTTAAAAAAGTGATTACAGTTACAAATGACTTCCCCCAAAAAGTAATTGAGTTAGTAACTCATTTACCTGAATGTAAGGTAATTAGTTACTTGGCAAAGTAACTGGTGTTATCTTTCATGGTTTTTTCTTTCACTCAAAGAAAAAAAAAATCCAAGTAACCTTTGCTATGTTTGGAAGTTATTTAAAGTGATCCTCTAGTTTTAAGACAAGTAATTCTTAAAAGATACATCTTAGTATGAGTTATAATAATTTGACATTAAATCCCTCTTAATATTTTCGTTTTAATAAAATTTGTAAAATTATTTTAACTGATTGTTCGCCATGGTTGTTGACGTCGCAGTGCTGTGACGTCACAAATCCCGCTGCCGGACTTCTCTCGACTTCAGCGTGTCATTCATTAGCAACATCTCGTCAGTTCGTCCCTTCCAATTTGAACCAGAGCGGAAAAGTGAAGAGCAGGACAGCACTGTCGGTAGGCCTGTCGCGATAACAAATTTTAGTGTGCGATAATTATTCTCATAAATTATTGCGATATGCGATATTATTGCGCCCCCCCCCCCAATTTTTTAAACCAATTTACAATAACACAGTGCGAATACAGTATATATTAATAGATGAAGTACACCCATTTAAACGCGATATTTACTCTTAAATTCAAATCTACTTTTTAAGAAATCACAACTAAAAACAATAGACCATACCTCTTAAGTAAAAAACAACAATATTTATACCGCACAGAAACACAGAATAAATAAAATGTGTTTAAAAAAAAAAAAAAAATGCACTTAACAACTTCAGCATTTAGAAAAATTTTTCCCGTCATAGCTTCTGCAATGGTGTTCCATAGGGATGCAATGATACAGTTAAGTCATGGTTCGGTACGAATTTTGATACGAGGGACATGATTTTCGATCCGATTCAATACATTTAATGCTCTGTAAAAAAACAAAAAACAATTGTATTTTTTGTTTTTTGTTTTTTTGCTAACGAGCAAAAATTAAATTGCCATCATATAAACATGCATTTTAGTGCATAATATTTATGTGCTTACTTCTTACTGATATGAAAAAAAATTGCATAAAAGTGCTGAGAACAATCTTTACTGTTTGTAAAGTGAGGCAGGGCACACCGTTGATTGCTACAGCTCTCTTAGTAGCTAGGTTTACTACATGAGCAAGACATCCTATTTATGGTCCGAATCCATTTGTGTCACGTACTGAATTAACAATACTTGCAACATTATCTATAGGCACTGGTATGGATTGATTTGGCCTTCTTAATCTCATGTGACAAATGACAGTTTAGAATTCATCGATGTAGTATATGGACTACATGTCCCATAATCACTCTGGGCTCACGTAGCCAATGGCATGGGAAGTAGCACATCTAGTTTGCCATTTCATGATATCTAGTGTGTGCGCGCATTAAAAAAGTTAGCGAGCGCCGCTGAAGTCACGTCTGCTCATTACTACACAACACCAGCATATGAGGGCTTTCATATACTGGACGAGTTTGAAGCACAGCGCTCTTACCGGTAATTTCATTCAGCTGTTCTTTGTCAAAGTGAGGTTATTCGTAGCAGCCAAGTCGGTAACAATGTTTTGGCGGACTTAATTGTAAATATCCAGCGTTGTGGCGAAAAATAGCCGCCCCGCGTGAAATGTCACTCCTGACGGGAGCGCCCGCACGTCAACAACACCGGTGTTCTGCCAAAATATCCTACATCGGCGAAACGTCCTACATTAGTCGAATTTGAGACCTAAAGTACTGCCGTGCGCTCTAAACTTGTTTTGTTTAGATGCATACGGGAATAAGGTACTAAAAAAATGCCTGCAGAAAATACTTAAATGTAGTTATATCAAATAAGGACGGTTTAAACACGCTACGTGACTAATGTGGTCAACTGCTTCAAAGCTAACACAAAAAAACACAATGGTTAAAAGTATGAGAGGGTAATACATGCAAAAAGTATCTTTGAGGCTGTGAAAAGGTTCTAAATAACTAAATAAAAACAAAAATAGTGAGTAATCGCCGCCTCTAACAGATGTGCGCATGCGTGTGAATGCATGCGCAAGCGCCCTGAGCATTGTGTAGGACGTTTCGCCGCGTAGTAAGGAATGGCCGAACACCGGCGCGCCATAGATGGTCCACAGTCACTCCGGAGCACTGACGCGGCCGGTATACGTTGAACAATAGGATATAATGGGAACAATTGGCTCTGGCGCTAGTTTTTGGCGGACCTGGAACGAAGATGCATTTTGCGCAGTTGGTAACGAACTTTTAACAGCACGTCTGCCGCACGCGCACACACACGTGCACGCGAGGCGATAAATCGCAGCGGAAAAGTTATCGCCTCCATTTTTATATATCGCGCGATAAATGGAATTATTGCATATTGCGACAGGCTTAACTGTCGGTCGTTCACAAGACGAGCAGCAAAGGCGAAATGCAGAGCAAGAAATACCTGATGAGGCAAGAGTTGGGCTAAACTTCTGGTGTACTTGCGGCAAGTGCATCTCGATGACAACGGAGCGAGAGAGCGTATCTTGTCGAGAACTCAGGTTTTTGTCAGCAGATCTTCAAGGTGAGTTATTGCGTCATCAAACTCATTCCAATATAATTGTGTAGATTGTTAGCATCCAGAGCTGTCGTATGCTTTACATACAGTACAGGCCAAAACACATTGGCATTCGTGCCTTTTTATTTTCTTGACCATTGACATTATAAACTCTCACTGAAGGCAATAAAACTATGAATGTGTGGCGAGCTAGGGAAGGATGCGGCGTATCAAACCACGGAGCTAATCCGCGTTGTTTTATTGACATTTAGGCTGCAAGAAATAGCAATGTCTGTCTGGCATGCGACCCGCGGAAGGTAACAGTTATTTCCAGCTGTTCCCTTCACAAAGTACCCCCCCCAACCACACAACGTGCCAACATAATTTCCGCCGGTGAATTCTGTTATAACTTGCTACAAATGCACACGTGTGTATTGTGTACTTAGAAAAAAGGTGAAATAACTAAAAACGTGTGATATTCTAGTATCTTCAAAGTAGCCACCCTTTTCTCTGATTACTGTTTGGCACTCTTGCCATTCTCGCGATGAGCTTTCAGAGGGAGTCCCCTAAAATGGATTTTGACTTCACATGTATGCCATTCCGGCGATGAGAATTTATTGCTTTATCAATGGGGTTGGGACATTTGTGTTGCATTGAATGAATTGCATTGGACGTGCTTTGATCAGTTTGAGTGGCAGCATCACTCATATTAGCTGAATACTGAACACACACTGCCTGATGAACTGACAGTAGAGGTGAATTATTAGCTTCCTCTGTGACTAGCGGTACGCCCGAAGGTTCGCCTCCCGCTGTAGCGACAGGAGCGGCTTGGGTGCTTAAGAGGGCGGCCAGAGTGTCTCGTCCGTCTCGCTTCATTGCGCGCATTTCACTCGATATCAGAGCAGGCTGAGGCTTCTTGTGCGGGAAAATAGTTGCAACAGCATTTGGTTTTAGTCTGCGCTTATATCTAGCCGCTCCGATGAGATCTTTCATTAGTTGTCATCTACTAAAATCCTCAAACGCGGTAGGAGAAAAATGGCGACAACAAAGCCTTGGTTGTTTGGGAAGATTTGCTTGTCTACAGGCATTTTCCCAAACCTTTCTCCTCTTCTTGTCAACAGGAAATTTGTGGAGACTCGCATCACTCTCCTTGTTTCCATTTGACTCGAAATTGCATCCATAAGCAGCACATCGTGGCATTTTACTTCGCGAGTTAAGCCAGTAATACAGTTGTTGTACACACGCTACACGATTGGAAAAATATAATCTACATCATCACTCCGCGCCCGCAGAACATGGCGCCAACTATCGGTCAAAATATGCACTAAATATTATAAAATATTTCCATTGATTTAACATTTTATGTGTTTCTAACGACATATTTTAATACAAGAGAACAATTGTGATTTATTAGAGCCTACATGTCTTTAAAATCGAGGATCACTTTAATGTTGTGAATCAACTGTTAAAGTTGTTAAAATTGCTTCCGTTATAGCATTAGTTCCCTTCTATCCACTTTCGACATGTGAACGTTTTAAAACTGTTACCTCATTTACAAATTAAGTCAAGATTTTTCCGATTTAGGAGTATTTTAGATAAAAAGTTACTTGGGTTCGCTAGGAAGGTTCACTACAATAGTGCTTTTCTGAGAAGTCTACTGCTTTAAGATGGCGACTGCTTACTAATGCCGCCGAGTGTCATTTTGCATCTAGTTCTATATGCATGTTATATCTAGCGTAGCATCAAGTGGGCATAGATTGTAGGCTGTCGGCTATAGTCAGAAATATTGGAGCCGCCTAGCATCGTGTTTGCAACAACGTCACAACAGTCTTCCCTCCTTCCCACTCAGTGTCTGACTTTTCTCGCGTCATTCAACTAACGTGGTATCGCATTGTAACGCCCAACTTTTCGGTGCATTGTCTCGTTGCCGAAACGTTGACAAAATCTGAACGGAGGGAAAAAAAAAAAAACGTAATGCATGAAAAACGTACAGATTTTTAACGTACATTTAAAAATCAGTGCTCGCTTGTACATACTACGCCAAAACCGTACAACTTGACAGGTATGATCGTTACACTTTCCACCATTCTAAGGAATAATGACTAGAAACGTTTTGTTTCTGATGGCCCGACAGACTGGGACCAAAAGCTCTTGGCTGTTTTAGTTTAATGTCTATCTTAAGTAATTAACAAGTGTGAATTCCAAAATCCATTTTACCCCGGATGCTTCGCATCTGAAAAGGCACAACTTCACTGATTTGTATGTTAATGCAATATGTATCCAAGTAATTGACAACAGATTGTCATTGGTTAAACGACGGCTCCAATTCCGAAACTCAAAACTATCATAGTGACTAATGCTAGATAGCTTCGATTTATGCTTACATGTAAAGTAAAAGATTAAGAATAGTATTTCTACTCACGGAGGTTCCAGTCAGACAGTGTGTCGTCGTCATCGTCGTCATCATCTTCAATGTCCTCACTGTCGCCACGTTCTAAACCTTCATGCTGCAAAGTCACAGTGCGAGACTTGTGGAAACGCGGCTTGATGTCCTGATCGCTGTCTGGTACGGCCTCATCTTCCTCCACATCTCCCTGTTCAAAACATAAACCGTTGTGACAACCCCTCAGTCAGCACCCACCTAAAATGATACTAGCTGCATAAAAGATGTATCTTTAAATCAAAACAACTTACCTTCAACAGTATGATGTCTATCTCTGAATATTTCATTCCATTTACCAAGATAGGCGTCAGTCTATATTAGGATGAGTGGAAGGGACAAAAAAATTGTCAATAAGACTAGTGATTTATGTTGTCAATTCATAATCAGAGTGGCTACTCACTGCGCCAGGTGTCCTGACAGCATCTCTTTGCAGATTGGCTGCTCTGCTAGAGTCAACCAAAACTCACAGGCTTCCAGAGCTACGTTTTCATCCGGGTCCTGTGTGCGCTGGAGCATATACTGCAGACAGAAAGATGAAACATGTAGGTGACAAATGTAGCACAGATGAAACAAGGTTCCGGCCCAGAGCTGCAGAAAATCTGGATCAGAAGTTTAGGAACTTTAGGTATCACTGGAAATCAACGAGCTGGGAGTGTCATCACATCCAGGGGAAAAACAAGCAGGCTTTGCAGTTCACTCCCTACCTGTATAATGCTGTGCATGTGAGGGATGAGACGATCGATACGGACCTCCAGAAGCATGACCAAAGCCCGGCAAACATTCTTTCTGACTTCAGAGTCCTCATCTGCTGCCAGCGCAAAGAGGCTCTAGAGGAGTAGAATACAACTTTTATTAAAAGAGTGCAGAAAACCAGGCTACAACATAGAGAAGGTGGGAAAGAGGGGTTGTCAGATAGCACAATTTTAATGCAATATCCAAACACCAACCTCTATGAAGGTGTCAATGTTGTTCATTAGGGCCTGTGCTCTGCCAATGATGAACTGGTTTACACAGGCTATCGCATGGGACCTGCAAAGATGAAAACTTAAATCAAAATAAAGTGTGTACATGTCAAACCCTGCGTTTTTCACGAACACAACAAAGGACGTAAAAGAGAACTACACTACTAGAGAGGAAGGCAGTGAAGAAAAAAAAAAAAAAAAAAAAAAAAAACTTTAAAAACAGCAACATTGTGTTTAATCTCACAAACGCTGAAATATTTGAGCCTGCAAAAATAAAACTGACAGTACAGAAAAATGACCGAATCCTTCCATGCACTAGTCAAAATTCTTCTTGATCTGTACCTAATTTTTGGGTTGCAGTGCTTGAAGAATTGAAGGAATTTCGGTATCATGATATTGAGCGGTCTGTTCAAAGCGTCACTGTCCAGCAGCTCAGACGAGTCCTCACAGATCTTCTGCAGCGCTCCAAACGAGCCCTGAGACACGGACACACACAGAGAGACTGTCAAATCAAACGCAAACATACAGGGACAAAGGGGAGAGAAAGAAGCTGCGTGAGATGGTGACAATGTATAGTTACAAAAGTGTTGAATGTGCAAACATGAAGAAATTATTCTACATAGAGTTCCAAACATGTATAGAACCACCTCATAAGTATTAAATGAGTGGGGAGAAATTGTGTAAGTTACTGCTATTCAACAGTTATAAAATACAGTGGTTATGTTATTTTCTCCATTTTTATGAGTTTGGCTGCATGGTGTGTACTAAATTTGAGTAGCTATGCACGAACCAAAAGGGGCTTAAATTGGTATTCAATGGGTGTGGAAAAACGAACAGTAAATCCAAATTATTGGACTTGAATCAGAACAATATGATAAATGCGCGCATGAAGGAGTGCAAAATTCCCCATAAGAATATGCCGGACTCATCGGCAGAAGCTGATGACGAACACGGCTGGGTTAAAAATATAGTTTTCACGTAAGTGAACTTGAGGCCTAATTAATCTATAGATGTGCACTAAATTTATTATTCACCATTTTGTTAAAACTCGATTTTGTATTTGACGCACCCCCCCCCCCAAAAAGGCATTCAAATGTCATTTGCTACTGTCAATACAAAGAGTGAATTGGGACTTTGAGTGCGAGCCCAAGCAGCTACATACTTAATTTCAATGTTCAGCTTCATTTTACACTTGTATGCTAGATATTAGAGGTGTGCAAAATTTCCGATTCTTAGATCATTCGCGATTCGGCCGTGGAAGATTCGAGAACGATTCACAAACATCCAAATTCCGATTATTGAAATATGCCAAGTAAAGCGGAAGTACAAAACACTCAGCGCGCCGCGCGGTCTTGGGGACAATGAGGAAATGAGCGAGAGTAGCTAAACATCATGCTTCTCATTACCCGGCCCCTCGGATAATGCCAATGCTCAACTCACGGCTCTAGCTCAACTCATGCTACGAGATAAAAAAACACAACAACATACCTGACTGCTGCCGAAAAGCTGCTACAAAGTACATCCACATAATGTTACGGTAGATATCATTTTTATATAACTAGATGCTATATAGATTCGGTAGCGTTAGCAGCACATAAACAAAAAGCTAGATGCGGCCGTAGTGAACGGCCGCCATCTTAAAGCAGTACACTTCCCTGCAAGGCTGTAGCGAACCTTCCAAGCAAACCTAATTAACTTTTTATCTAAAATACTCCTAAATCGGTAAAATACTGACCTGAATCTATCTTTAAAATAGTTTTAAAACTTTCACATGTCGAAAGTAGACAAAAGGGAAATTAAGGAATAATGGCAGCAATTTTAACAACTTTAACGGTTGATTCACAACATTAAATTAATTCAATGAAGTTTAAAGCTGCTGATATAGAATAGTTTTTTTTATTTACTGTTATTTTTGTATATTTTTTTACTGCTATATGTTAACTTGATACTGAAATAGTAGTTTGGTTTAGCCTGAGTATTTTTGAACAATTTTGGAAATAATGTACAAAACATTTTTTAAAAAAAGAAGAAAAAAAAAGAGGGGGGTGCATCAATAATAGTTTTATCATCGAATCGGAGCCTCTGAATCGTCATTGTAATCGAATCATTAGGTGCCCAAAGATTCCCAGCTCTACTAGATATGAATGTAAAAAAAGGCCCCTAAAATTTAGTCCATACATTTTTAAAACATTGGTAACAAGTTTGTTAAGGGAGATAATTCAATGTCCAGAATTTCCTATTTTCGAGACAAACTAAACTGTTGGTTTAATTCCAATATTAGTTTTTTTTTTAATTTATCTTTACATTACATTTTCCGTGGAGATGTTTTGTAAGAATGTATTGTACCTCGCATGTGTTATAGTCCTCAGAGTTTAGCAGGTTGCAGAGCTGAGGAAGGAGCTCAGGCCATGATTGCAGTTCCCCCTTGGAGGAAATTGTTGTGATCAGGATACCTGGAAGATGGCAAAACAACTTTGGTCAAAAGTGCAAGGATAATAAGTGCATTTTTGATGGGCTGGCTGCAGCTCTGGATCAGACAGTATGAATACAAAAACCTTCACAGGCATTCAGAGGATAATATGCATCACCTCCAAAGTTACAAGGCGCAAAACACTAATTACTTCAGGATAGCCACTCACCAATGGTGGCACGGATGAGCGGAGAGGGGTCACCAATGTTGTTGACACATTCCTGCTTGATGAAGTCGGCAACAGTTGGCGGGAAGTTCTGGTAATGGGCCTTAACATTGTTCTTCAATATCAGACCGCTGAGCGAGCGAGTAGGCTCGTCTGGAGCGCAGAGAGAAAGAAAAGATTTATCATTTTGGGACCAGATCGCCCAACTCTAATGTGAAGGTATAACACTAGTTGATAATGGATTTATAGTCTGCTGTAACATGTGATTTTGAATGAAACATTTTTTTCAAGGGGATGACAAGTCTACTACATCTTTGTTGTCTAGCTTCCTGAATGGAATAGGTAGGATTTAATTGTCCACGTCAAAATAGTGTAACGAGGAAACAACTAAAACCACACTGCAACAAGAAAAGTAAGTCAGAACTGGTCACGACAACAATACGGCTATTTCCAAGCATAGGTTGATAAAAACTATTTGTAAGACTAATCGACCAATAAGTGAGGATCAGTGGTTTACGCCTCCCATATTGTATCAGCTTGCCACCCTGACTGACCAGAAACAGTATCTTTTGTTTTGCCAATAGAACAGTTCGAATAGCAAACACAGCCATGTCGAGCCACGTCAGTGCTTTTAGTGGAAACTGCTAACATCAAGTATACTTTCCAGGTTAAATAGTAATCAAGGCGCCTCAATACGCTATCTCACAGTAGTGAGACAAATGTGGGAAACATTCACTAATTACTTACCTTCTGTTTTAAGTCTTGTGAGGACAAATATGAGATAGTTGTTGAAGTCAGGGAACTGGTTTAGTTGTTCAAGTTTCTAAAATAGTGGTTAAGAATAAATTCATCTAAAGCAACATCACACAAACATTCATTACCAATTTTCCATCATTTTACGCCAACAACTCTCCTGTAACAGAATTATTTAAACCTCCAAAGAAAGCACGATTAGTAGTTAGGATACTTGTTGGACGGCTCTCTGTGTAGTTGTGTCGGGCGACTGCGAGTCCTTAAGCAGTTGGAGGACCTGCTGGAGCCCTTGCTCATCTGGCTGCCACTCCATCCTGTAGACATGCATTCATTTTGTGTCATATAGGACTGGTAATAATACATGGTGGAGGGGGCAGTAAACAAGTGCTCTTGGGATCAGACAGTATGAATACAAAGACCATCAAGTATGAGTCAGTTAATTTAATGCATCATCTCCCACATTAAAAGAAACACTAAACTAGTTAGAAACTGGTGAGATATAAGAACAAATACTTTACTCTGGACTTAAGTAGTTATTTTTGCTCACATATTACTTTTACTCCCATTCTTCAATTTTCCATACAGTGGATAGCTGTACTTTCCACTTCTTAATTACGTAGATATTACGTTAACCTCAAGAACAGTAACGTGATACTAAACGCATCATAACGACAACAACAGATTCACAGAAGTAAGATATTGACATACAGTGATACCTCAGCTCACGAACGCTTAAGCTCACGAACATTTCGCCTCAAGAACATTAAATTCGCGAGCATATAGTCTCTGCTGACGAACTAGTTTTCGGCGGACGAACCAAACCACGCAGTCAAACAGCGCCACGAGAAGCTGACGCACGCTCACGGCGTCCCAGTTCGTCCCCTCCCTTTCATTGAGTGCGGACGTGGTTTGTGTTTGATAGACATTTTGGACCATATTGAGTGTACTTTTGCTATTATGGGACCGAAAAAGACCCCACCACAGGCTAGTGTTAAGCCTAAGAAGACATTAAAGAAAATAAGGTATATTTTTGTGTATTTTTAAGGCTTATTTAGTAGAAAATTATTGTTTTATGGGGACCTGGGAACGGATTATTCTCATTTTAATGGTTTCTTATGGGAAATAAATGTTCGGAAGACGAACTTTTCGCCTTACACACACTTTCTGGGAACCAATTATGTTCGTGAGCTGAGGTATCACTGTATTTAAGAAAACTGCCATTGTCAACTATGTGAATGTATATTTTCCATGAACCAATCTTGTGTCAAGCGTGACCCACCAGTTTGTAATATTCATCAAGTCTCGTAAACAAACAGTAGGGCTGCAAAAAACTATCACTAATCAACAATGATTTTTACAAAATGTTGACGAATGGGTTCATATAAAAATCACATTATTTGCTGTCAAATGGCTTAACATTTCAGCTATCCTGGAACCCAAAATTAAGTGTGCCAAGTACAGAGAAGGTACTACATAGCGAAGAGGAAAATGATTATCCTTCAATTAGTTTAGGGTATGTATTTTACTTTTGCCAGTTCTAGTTAAAAAAAACAAAAACATTTGCTGCGGTAATGTACAGTAACTTTCTTGGTTGCCTATCTAGTGTAGGTAGCTTCTGGCACCTCTACAAATCTCATTAGGGGAACATGCT
Source organism: Corythoichthys intestinalis (assembly GCF_030265065.1). Taxonomy (NCBI): domain Eukaryota; kingdom Metazoa; phylum Chordata; class Actinopteri; order Syngnathiformes; family Syngnathidae; genus Corythoichthys; species Corythoichthys intestinalis. The sequence continues at coordinate 21,704,687 of NC_080410.1, forward strand.
AGCTAGACGCCCGAAACGAGCACATTAAACACTAGCAGTTAAAATCTATGACCCGGCTTAATCCTTCCAAGGTAATCCTGCCCCAACCCCCACGCCACCTTCCTGATAATAGAAACGCATTTAAAGACAACATTGTATGAAAAAAACAAGATAAAACGACCGTGAACAATATATGGATGTGGATCTGAACTGTATTGCCGGGGGTCCCGCGTCCTCATGATTTAACTGAGAAACGGTGAGGCTAAAAGTCAGCTAACTTTAGCAACTTAGCAGGAGCACTGTGTCCAATTCTGTCAGTAAAATAGGTATTTTCGCTAGAATGGGACGACACGAAAAAATACACACACACGATAGCATCGATTGTATAAAATGATATTGCTTGGGGTCGAGCAAACAGTGTGGATGATGTTAACGAAATCGCCCTTCTATTTCGGGCCTGGTCAAAAGGAAAGTTTCAATGCATCGTGTTCACGTTAGACGGGCAATAAAGGACAAGTACAACACTAACCTGAAGACGGAAAGCCGAACCTCTAATTGCTAGTCGGTCATATATTCAAACTGGGTTACCATTCGTAGATGAAGTGGTGATGTTCACTAAATATAGCTGCAAACTTGTTGAACACGTTGCGCAAGGTGGTGCTAATGCTAAGACTAGTACACGAGCCTGTGCCGAAAAACGAAAACTTCACACAAAATTAATGACCACCGTAAACAACGACATAACATGGTTATCGTGACATTTTGAAATGTAGAAAGTACAAACCGTACGCTAAAAATACATACAATGTTGACTTTTAGTTGGAATATTAATGCTGGGCCGCTCTTCCACCGTCCCTCGTTGCTGTTGTTCTTGTTCAAATGGGCATTCGGCACGCTGACTGAGACTCACTCCTGGCGGCTTCCGTTCTACGCATTTTGGTCGTCTCGCGAGATTACCTAGGTGCAATACATAAATGTACTGTACTATGGAACGTTCTTAGTCGAGACTGATTGAATGAGTGGTTTGCTTTTGACACCGAGTACCTCGTTGAAAACGCTTTGATCTACGAGTTCCAACGTAATGACCAATACGTACCTAGGAACAGTGACAACCTTTATGTTTTCATCAAAACGAGGACGATGTTTCGTTCTTCTTCATTCTGTACACCGTTTGAATATTAAAATGAGGGCCAGTCATTGAATTAAAAAAATCATTAAAGTTAAATAACACTTTCATTGGCTTATTTAAAAAAAACAAATATTTTATTCATTTATTATGTTTTTATTTATTCTTTATTTTATTTAATATTTATTTTATCAGGCAGTCTCATTGTGATTAATATCTGTTTTACAAGAGAGGCCTGAGCACAAAGAAACATTCACAAATGTCAGACAACACAAAATACACTAACGGAAACAGTCACAATAATCAGTAAAAACATCAGACAAAAGATTTGAAATCACCGAGATGAATGACTGACTGTAGTTTAAGAGTAGAATGCAATTCGTTCCACCTAAGAGGAGCATAATAGCTAAAGCCAATTCCGCCAACATTAGTGCGTGTGAGTGGAATGTTTAGGGTTAAGTAGTTAGTTTTTCGTGTTTTGTAGTTACTGGATTTGAATGACAGGAGAGATGTGAGGTAGTTAGGAAGTTTGCACAGTAAAGCCTTATTGATTAATAACATGAGGTGTATATTTCTTCTTGACTGTAGTGAAGACCATCCAACATTTTGATAAAGGGTGCAATGACGGGTGCAGAAATTGTCATTGTTGATGAAACGTAGTGCACTGAGATAGACAGGGTTTAACTGCTGAAGAGTTGATGGAGCTGCATGACAATACATGATGTCCCCATAATCAAGAACAGAAACAAAAAATAACACAATGGTTTTCCGGTTAGAAGTTGACAGCCTTTGATTCTATGCAGGAAGCTAAGTTTGAATTTAAGTTTACGGATTAGATGATGAATATGGGTTTTGAATGATAAATTACTGTCAATCCAAATTCCTAAGTATTTGTATGAGTCAGTGAGAGTAATTTGGGTACCATTTAGGGATTTGATTACAGGTAAGTCATTGTCAGTAATGGTGGAAGTGGAGAAAACCATGTATTTAGTTTTTTTCAGCATTTAAAACTAATCTGTGATTATGAAGAGATATATGTAAAGAATCAAAAGCAGTCTGTAAACGACTCAGAGCTAGAGCTGCGGAAGAACCGGGAGCATATAGAATGCAATCATCAGAAAAAAAGTGGACATTACAAAATTGATTAGGAAGAATAATATTAATGTATAACGTAAAAAGGAGTGGTCCAAGGACTGACCCCTGCGGCACCCCATTTGTAATAGTAAGTGGGCTTGATTGAACACCGTCAGCAGCAACGGTCAGAACCAGTTGAGAGCATTGGCCTGCAGTTTATGAAGAAGAATTTTATGATCAACGGTATCAAATGCTTTTGAAAGATCAATGAAAAGAGCAGCACAGAACTGACACAGAAAGGAGACAATATTATTTAACACAAAAACTATAGCTGTAATTGTACTGAGACCTGGGCAAAAACCAGACTGTTGCGGCTGAAGTATATTAGATGAGTCAATAAAAGAACGTAGTTGAGAATTGATCAAAGATTCAAGAATTTTGGATAAAAACGGAAGCTTGGATATTGGACAGTAATTATTGAGGTCAGAGATGTCACCATTTTTATGTAGCGGGATTACAGTAGCAGTTTTCAAAGAGGTTGGAATGATTCCAGATAGAAGGGTTTGGTTAAAAATATGAGCTAAATATGGACTGATAAATGGAGCACTTAATTGAAGAAGATATGGATCTAGATGGTCTGCACCAGCATTTTTGGAAGCCTTCCCTTTACTCAAAATTTTAAAAACATCAGAACTTTGAATATGTATATATTGTGTGTTGTTTTTGTGTCTTGTGTGCAAAGTATCTTCGGTTTAATGTTCAAGATCATCAAAATAAATGAGACAAAGATAACACGAGCACACGCATCACTGCACTTATAAAATTCATTTTTTTAATTACGAAAAATAAAAACTTTTAAAAGTGACCTGTTTTTTTTTTTTTGAGTATAAAAAGACGCATTTGTCTAAAATACCAGTGGGTTGAATAGAACAGGGGTTTTCAACCCAGTCCTCAAGGCACACTGTGGGTCCTGGTTTTTGTTCCAGCCGATCCAGCAGAGACAGTTGAACCAATGAGGCTTCTGCTAAAACAAGCCACACCTGACTGCAATCAACTGATTGCACTTGTAAAACACCAGATTGGGGAAAAAGTGTTGTCATCTTGTTTGGTAAGAATGAAATCCTGCACCCACAGTGTGCCTTAGTGGAATAGGTTGGGAACCCCTGGAATAGAAAACAGTGAACACTGAATCCGATGATAGTAATGGTGAAATATTGGAACACTTCCGGTCATTAAAATACAATAGTGTATTTGAAATGTTCTGAATAATAAATAATTCTTTACTCAGTATAGTTATTGCTACTACAATGTCGATGAGCATAGAATGTTAATGTAATTCAGAAATGACTGTATGATACAGTATATTGTTTTGTAATTACACTGTATCAAGCATTCAGTATGTCCACAGCAGTTGGCATAAAATGCTGTTCGTATCCTGACATGTCTTGTTCTTCTTCTGATGAACTCCAACAATCATCCCTGCCCGCACCACCACCCGCACTCTTTTCCTCCTCAGAGTCAACCATTTCTCTGTATTCGTCTCCACTATATCTATTTGTCCTACAAGTGCATCTCTTTGAGGGCGCTGCTGGTCTTGTTTGGTCTTCAGAGAGACAGTCCTGTTCACATACAGGGCATTGTATTTCCACTACTTCTAAAATGGACATGGTGGGAGGTGGTTCATTGATTGGGATCCAGATCCAAGGTATGGTATCATTCATCTGCAATGATATAACACAGAATGAAAACATTCTCTTTCAAAATGTTGACTATCTTACATAGCATTTACCTGAAAAAAATTAAACTCACCCGATACTTAGTCATTTTGAAGATGGTGCTATTGTAAGGATCTGGAACCTTCTCATTTATACACAGACATGCCTTGTCTGCTCCTTTATGAAAACTGCCAAACAAGCATGTTGTGTTAGTGACGTTGAAACAGGCAAAACCATTTTAATGCAAGTCTATATTGAGACAAAATTTAGCATCTCACCTGAATAAAATCAAAAGACAGCATATTATAGCAGGTAGGAGCAGGAACGCTAGTAAATGTGCTGACAAACAGAGATGGAGAAGTGTATGGCATAAGAAAACAGATTTGTCTTATTTGATACATTTTTATGAAAAGAGTAATCATGAAAAAAAAAGTTACATTTTGATTTGAGCTCAAGGTGCTCTGGTTGCGTTGTGATGAAACTGGTGGTGACATTGGCTCCTGGTCCAGCTGCAGTCACAGCCTGGATCCAAACTTCGTACTCCTGATTTGCACTGAGGTTTAGCAGCTCAAGTGTTTTATTTCCATCCTGAGGGGAAGCGCTCACATTGTACACTGCTGTAGGGGTGAAATAGTGTTGGGTTGAAGTCTCATAATTAAAGTATAGCAAACACACAGAGATTTTAAAATAATTCTGTGATTCAAATTGTATATATATTACAAGGGGCAAAAACGCCCTTTAGCCCTGATCCATTACAGAGAGAATAAGTAAAAAATAACCTGAAATGTGAAAATTACTCATAGTATGTAATAATACATTTGGGGTATAGGCAAGTTAACATGCTTGAAATTTCTTAAACAGACAGTTACCAACAATTTTGTGCATGAGTAGCTGACTGTTGCTACGTTTTTGTGTGGCAAACTTTGGCTTTAAGGAGTTTTTGTAATTTACTTTTTCCATGAGTCTTTCCATGTATTCCTATTTTGTAGTAGAGGATCAGCCCGTTCTGCATGTCCAGCGGTACAGGCTCCCATAGTAGGGTTGCATGTGTTGCAGCAATAGAATTTACTTTAAATAATGGCACTTTGGCTGGAACTGCAAAGTAAAGAAACAAAAACAAATTGACAAAATCAATCAAAAAAGTTATGTTTGTTAGAGTAGTTATTATATGTATGAATACCTACTTCCGTGACTAGAATATCCAATAACAGATGAAATATGATGGCTTTGTTGATTGGCTCTTACAGTAAATAGAGACACTTGGTAGGGCCTGTACTTTTCAAACTGACCTGTAAGGAGAAAGAACCAAAGTGGAACGGTTTAGTTTAATTTTTCCCCCCGCTCTTTAATATTTGCCAATTGCCAATATATATACTGTAGAATAACAAATAAAGCAGACCTGTAAATGTAACTGAAGTACAGCTTTTATTCACTCTGATCCAGTCAAATCCTTTCCCCAAATGACACCCTGCTTGTTTGTATTGGACCACATATTCGTCGATTGATTTGGCGTCAGGGAGCCAAAAGGAAGGATCCCAAGAGATTGTGAGGTTCTCTGTATTCATCGTGACATTAATAAAGTCCTCACCTCTAGCTTTACCTATAAACATCAGAGCAACATGTTGGCTACAATAATTTGAGTGGACTATGGAGTAAAAGTATAAAAAAAACAAAAAGCAATAGGCTATGTGATGTGATCAGGAATATGAAATAAAAATATATATTTCTGGGTTTCTGTTTCCTTGGTATCCTATAATGTCCTGTATTTAATTTGTAAAGCAGTAAAAATCAATAACACAAAATAACAAAGCCATTTATTACGGTGTTTGATTGCTTTTGGAAGAAAACATAATAATCATTACATGGTTGAAAATAGTGTTGTTTTTGTCAACGATAATGAAAATATTTCAGCGACATCAATTTTTTGTGACGATGACGAGCTAAAAATGTGTCTTGGAAGACTAAAACATCATAAACCGAATGCCAGTTTTTGTTTGACGAGATGAGATAAAATTGGCCGTCGTTTCCGTCATAAGTTCACAATGTGTGACATTTTCTTATCGTATGTGTGGTTTAGTTAGCACAGCACATTGTAGCAGTGTTTGGTCATATCACTCATGTGTCGTGCTGCATGCCCCCCCACCAAATACACACACATGTTTACGCACAACATAATCTCAAGGTTCAAAACTTGCTTTTTTTGAAACATGTCATGTCTTATGTTGGCTAGATACGCCATGTTGCTTTAGCCTTTAAAGGTCCGTGCTGATTGATCATCACGCCCTAAATGTAACTTGTAGCGTTAGCATTGCCTTCGCGTGAGCCTCGGCATTCAGCATGGTGAGTGTCCAGGTGAGTTTAATTAATTGAAAATAATGTACTGTTTTCCTGTTGGGTGTGTATTATCATCACAAAGATAGTGATGTCCTTGCAGACTCTACTATTACAGTATGTGCTATTCTCTCAGTGTCCATTTAAAATTATTGGAAACCTTTTATTTGTGTATCTATTTATTCATGGTATAAAACTTTTTAAGTTTACAGACGAAAACATTTTCAGTAATTGTGGACTAAAACTAGGTAAAATTTGTCAGTCTTCCTTGACTAAAACTAGACGATAACAAATCAGTATTTGCGTCCAAAAGACTAAGACGAAAATCAAAAGGGCTGGCAAAACAACACTGGTTGAAAGAGTACTTCAAATATTCATTCCAACTTAACATACCTAAGCTAAAATCAATCAAATCACAGAATGGATACCTGGCTCTGGAATTGCAAGGTAGGAGTGCATTGTAGCCCCATGGGCATTGTAGGCTAACACACTTGCTGATGACACACTCTTTAAAGAAGAGTTGAGGTAGCATTGGTGCTCATCACAGACCAACAAGCCCCTTGGCTCAGCGATGGAAATATTCACTAATTCCGTCATGTTGTGGTTGGAGGACAGCTTAACTTCATATCCCAAAATTTGGCCGTGAGCTTGAGAAATTGGAATCTTCTGGAGGGGAACAGGGTGGGGGGCAAAGAGCAAAGTTTAATATGACTCATGAGAGTTGGATTTGAGAGGTAATGCGCATAAAATGGATATAATTTCTTGATGGTAGTGTTATCTTTTTTGTGAAACATCTAACATTAAAACTGCAATATTACAAATCAACAATTACATCTTGTTTTTTGTTTCTCATATTTATTGTGGTGGTGACTACAAATTAATACTGTCAATGTCCCAGTACTACGGGATCAATTGTATTTTTTGTGCTGTGATGAAAACTTGTGTGAAAATTTGTGTGGTCAAACTTCTGTTATTCCGAGATTCCCAGGCCAAGAAACTAATCATACAGTTTGCTTACTATTATAATCAGTAAATTAAGTTGTGTGTTGTGTACCTTCCATGTCATAACACAATCATTATTAGTGGCAGACACACCACAATCCTTCCATACATCTATCTGTCCAGTAGGAGCTGACAAAAAAAATGTGCGGCAAAAATTAGTATAGTAGTATTTTTAATGCACGTCAATTCTAAATAATGAACATAATTCTCAACCGCTTCTTCGGAGAAGGTTTACCTGTCTCAAAACTCATTATTTTGTGGGTTGCGCTCCAGTTACTTTTCAAGCCTGTTGCACAGGAACAGCGGACTTGAAATTCATAGACTAAACCAGGCCGGACAGGACCACTGAATTCATAGTTGACTTGTCCTCCAATTTCCTCCTAAACCAAATGTAAAACATTGTGGTAGTGGTACAGTTGCTTTCACATCATCAACTGTGATGTGGAAAGAACTAAAAGAAACAGGCTTTTTTAATACCTCACGCCAGAATTGTTCTACTTCATTCCGAAATCTCACGTCACAAGAACCCAAAGAAAGATGCGATTGAAGATTACAGATAGACTTCCAGGATATTTCCAAAGGATCTTGTTGGCTTCGTGTAAATATAGGAGGAGATGGTTTCACTAAAAGCAGAGGAGAAAGAAGTCGCTCATGTTAAAAAAGATTCTGTAGATGTAAATTTGAGCAAAATTTCCATTACTCACCAAGGTTGCCTGTGTTGAAGACAACTACTTGGGATTTGGCAGAACCATATTTGCTCTCAGCCTGGACCCAAACAGGAAGTTCACTATACATGGAAAAGTGTTCACGGCCGATTAGCCCACTTAAACTGGTCCCTGTATTCACATGGTCCACTCTGAAGAGGAAGTGGGAGGCGACCTGGTAAGTCCACTTGATAATGCTCATTTAGCAGAGGTGGATAGTAAAACTAGATTGGCTTTGTGACTTCTTGGAAGAATTGTATTTGTTCAAGTAGTTTTAGTGCATCACGAGTTTTACTTGAGTATGTTTGGTAAGAAGAAACTCGGTTTTTACTCCATAACTTGAGCTACTTTTGTATTTTATCTAGAGGTGTTTATAATTGCCTTGACAATATATTTGATTCTTCAATGAGGTTTGTGTCACATTACCCAATCCAACATAAGGTAGCCTCAGAACTAGTGATATTTGACTGAAAAACAGTTATCTTCCGCGCTACTGCGTTACACAAACATATTTGTATGGAAAAATAAGCGTATAGATCAGGGTTCACTAAATCCAGACCTCAATGCCACTTTTCCTGTCGTGTTTTCCACATCTCTCTCCCCTAACACACCTGAATCAAATGACTGTGATCAGCAACCTCTCCAGAAGCCTGATAATGATCCTCATTATTTTGATTCAGGTGTGTTGGAGGAGGGAGACCTGGAAAACACGACAGGAAAAGTGGCACCGAAGTCCGGATTTAGTGAACCCTGGTACAGTACATTAGATCTACAGCTCATTGGAGTGAAGGCAAATTTTGTAGTAAATGGATGGCTTGACTACAAAAAAGGGATGATGATGATGATGATGCCTATTGTTGTTGTTCCATAAGTGTAAACTAATAAAGGTAATGTAAGACAATTTCATGCTGATAAATCTGCCTGACTTGACGTTACAGTATTTTAAAAAATATTGAATTTACTTTTCTTTTAGTTAGTGATACTGTTCGGCAATATCTGAAGTTGCACAATCCAATTTTGTACTTATGTTTATTTAACATTCATGCCCCAATTAAAAAGTAAAAATTAAGTCCCATACTTTTACTCTTACATTTGTGGCCTCTCTTCCCATTTCTGTTATTTACTGAAGAGTATCATGATGCTCTTACACATTGTGTGCTGTTTCCCAGTGTAGACTGTAGTTTGTGGAGACCCGGGGATCAAATCTGTGATTCCAATTACAGTGAATATCAACCCCGCAGATTTCATCACATGGAATGTGACACTCAGGTTTGGAAGGGGGATATGGAGGACCTAGCAAACCTAAAAGAGAATTTTAAAAATATGCAATTTCAAAATGTGTGGTGTTCTCTTGGGAAAAGAAACATATTAGACCCCAAAAACTTCACAATTTAACAGTACAATATGATTTCACCTGAGGAATAAGGAATGACAGGTAATGATAACAAAACTCATAAAAACTTAAATCAAATTGGATGATTTTAAAGTTTTACTTTCAGAATATTACAAGCAATATGATCATGTTTGAACAAATATTTTGTTAAATATTTTTTTCAACTTAAAATGATATTACTTTAAAACATTAATGTTCTATTTTGTGGAGGAGGGTGAATTTTATGTACAGTACTTAGTACAGTAAAGTATATGCTTATATGAAGACAATTTCGTTGATCATGGGAATTTAGTCAACTTCCCAAAAATTGCAGCTTTGAGGTTTCCTAGTTTAATCGTACTTATTAGGAATATTACCACATACATCAAACATGCGAGAATATTATGGTCGTGACGTCTCAGTTCAACACATAATAGGGCTCAGCAGACTGCTAACAGGAAGTAAGGCGACAGCACATGTGCTTCAAAGCATGCTTGTGACTATATGAGCTGCAATGAAAAAAACAGAACCGTATCACGGCTCTGTGTGCAAATTATGAACTTTTAGTCATGTGTAATGTGCAATTAAGTGGGCTATCAACTCTTAGTAGCATAATATAGTGTGGTAAATGATAAACAGTTATACGCATGAAGCCCTTTCTTCTTTTCATGACACGACAGTAACACTTTATTTTTCATTTTAACACTCCAAATTTAGATGAGAAAAATTGATGTGATTTAATATGAGTGGTATACCCGGAGAAAAATATCTTTATTATAGCAACAACCTAAAAGGCATCACATATTGATAAGTTACTGAAAAGCATACCTTCAAGTGCAAAAGAAATTGACATGTTGCCTATTAGGATCAAGAGAAGCCATTCTGGATCCATTGCATTCGGACCCAGCACTCTTGTACCTGTAATATGAATGCACGGATATTGTGTTGTAAAACAATCAACAGTGTATTTAATACTTGTGAAAAGAAACACTGATCTTACTTACTGAGATTGTGTCAAAATGGTGTATTATGTTAACTAGATATCCAGAAGTTTCGCTGACTTGTCTAGGCTGACACAGGTCTGGCATGAGTTGTTACCCCTTGAAAATGTGCATTGATGTAGAGCATATTAGTAGTCTTCCTGTGAGCAATTCATCGTTACACATCGAGATGGCATGACGAATTCCGCGAGTAAAACCCAGAAAATGTTTGCAATATATGGCGATGATAGCGTGGTGCTATATTTCCGTGTTCAGAGTGGTGGCGAGGCTTCCTGGAAGTTACGTCATGAGGTAGCAGTCGGCAGGACGGCGCATCCCTCGTTGCTATGGTGTTGCTATGGCCATAACTCAAAAACTACGCGGTCAATTATTTATTTATTTTTTAATGTGACTATTTGAGACAGAGAATGATGCATTTAATACAATTCAACTGAGTAAAACACTCAAGAGCGAAATCCGAAAAGCTTTTCAGTTGCCCTTTCAGACAATGTACTTATATGCATGCAGATACATACAAGACAAGAATTGGTCTACTTTGTGTGTTGGACGGGCCTGCCTTTAGTTTAGTTCATAATACAGGCAGTCCAGTCTCTTTACAATTTAACTGAATTATTATAAAGGAAAAGGAAGAGACAATATATGGAATTTACTACAAAATAAGTGATTGGTAATGACTGTATTCATTTAAATTTGCGTACTAAGTTAAATGCACAGAATAAATCTGTTGACAATACTGTCACTTAAACATAAATGTTTAATTGTAGAGAGCCTTATAGGAACCCTAAATATAGAAATTACTTTATTACAATGTCGTATACCGTAGCTCAGGGCTTATTTTGTAGAGTGTGACGAGCTACGTGCTGACCGTACTACTTCAATAGTCAAAAAATAACCTACAGAATGCACACAAAGGAAAATGTAGCCTAAAAACACAGGCAACCACTTTTGCGACTAAAAGAAAGCTAATGAGTACGTTATCTTCACGAAACGACTACGTCTCGCTGACTTGCTTAAAGATTACATCATATTTGATGAGTTATACAGCACACGCGTCGTAAAAATGACATTTTAAATGGGCCATCCCGAAATTAAATCGCTTTACATATTACTCATCATTACCGTAAAACTCAAATCCCGGGTTAAAACGTCTTGTGACTGTCTGGATCCGTGACAACATTATTGATAAGGAAGCTTCAGTAAAGCAACAACATACACGTTACGTATCTATTTTAAATATAAGAAATAGTTCGTTACCTCATTTTCACTGTAAAACTGTGTTTAAGTCAGGTTCCATGCGACGTTGTGACCATTTTAACGGGAAACTTTCAGCAGTGCCCTTTACTCACGCCCATTGATCACGTGGATAGAGACGTAGCGGAAGTGAAACTGTACATTACAGAAGGGAAAAAAACATCAAGTCGCCATTTGGGGTTAATAGACGCTAAAAAATAATCTATTATTTTTCATGCCGCATGTTATTCGGATCACTGATATTTGTGTTTGATGCTATGGCAATCAAGACTGGTAAAGGCGTAATTATTGCAAGCCAACGGTTCTCTGAAAAGTTGTGTACCTGATTGTATTACTGTATAGTTTTTATTATCAATGCATTGGCATTGGAAAGACTAGATACAGTATTTTTTATTTTTTTTTTAAATTGAAGTAACAGTTTTAGCTAGCTATTTTAGATCAACTGTCGTAATGTTGACTAGGATTTAAATCAAGGGCGTAGGTTTGCATAGGGACGGTAGGGACATAATACTACCAACTTCTCAGTGTCCCCACCAAAGTTAAAGCAACCTTATATACACTGTATAATGAGTTTAGTTATACATGTGATTTAAATTGTCTTCCCATTTGTTTTAAGTAAAGAATTGACCAAACCATAATCAGGTGAATTGTTTTCATTATGTCCAAACTTACATTTACCACTTTTCACTTGCTGAATGCGCCGGTTCTATCCCCATCCCCCCTCAAACACACGTTTGATTGGCTGATGACTTGACCCACCCCCGACACACACACGCATGGTCACACTCACACAGCCCCGATAGGAATACATGTTGACAACATGCCGCCTCCTCCACCCGCTTCGAAGACGAGGTATATTAGAAAGTTGTTGTTTTTTTTTTGGCCAGCAGCAGCCACTGTAAGTAATTTAAAAAGATGCCAGCGTTGTGGAGGTTTGAAACACACCCATAATTTTGCTACTGCAAGTTCGACCTGCATCAGAGTTAGCATAACATTAAACTGTGAACTTGCTAACATGCAAAACTTGAGTGGGAAGCTGCTTAGAGAGAAGTGTCCTTCTGTTTGTGTTTTCTACTGTTAACGTTAATTAAATTGTGTGAAATGTGGTGAACTCTGCTGGGAAGTATAGAACCAGAAAAACGTGAGCAAGAAGCTGCTTAGAGAGAAATGGGTGCTGCATTACCTCAAATGTTGTTCATACAACACAACATACGGTAATCATAATTAACTATGTACATAAAAAGAAAAAAAACTTTTTTTTTTTTTTTTTGAGGATGCCGTGAGCTACCCACACTAGCATTGCGATCGACGTAATGAGCACCCCTGATTTAGCATATCAATTAAGTTCATATCCGTGAGAAATGCAGCCCTGACCCCCGTTCAGCTAATTTGTTTGGTCTTATTAATGACCCATTCCGAGCAAAAAGTGTACATGCAAGTTATGCTGTTGTATCGTCCCTACCAATGTTGAGACCAAACCTACACCCTTGATTTAAATTTGACAGCTTTGGGATATGCAAAGTTTTATATAGATTTAGCTACAAGCACAGCTTGCACCAGCAAGTGACAAAAAAGCATTTATTGAGTGTTTTGGAATATTGAATAAAATACTAATAAAACAGTGAATGCTATATCACAACACATAATATGACATAATTCTGACACAATTCATCCATCCTCCCGACAAATGATGAAACATTTTTTACTCTAAGGACACCTAGGGTTCATGAGAGAAAAAAATGAATGTACAGTATATACAGTATTCGTGTGTTTAATAGTGATCATCTTACAATAAAAGCTTTATTGTTGACCCTCTCAAGGCAGGCGTTGCAGATTTACAACAACTTAATGTTAATCACCTAATTGATCCACGTTCATATTTTATGAACCTTTTTTTTTTTTTTATTCAGAGGTTCCCTATTTATTTCTATCACTGAAATGTATTTTTAGCCTCAGATGATCAATCAATGGTTGTTTGGTTCTCAGCAAAGAGAACTAATCTCACTCTTGCTGCAGCCCCACTTGCAGCATGCATTGGAAAGACCCAAAACCACGTCCCGACCCTTACGATCTGCTTTTCGCAGGGCTTCAAGAATCTCTTCAGTGATGAAAGAACGAGTTGGCCGACTGAAGATTCTGTCTTGGTTTTCACTTGATATGAAATCCAGATCTCTATTTCTGTGGAGTATACTCTCCATCACAGGATTGTGATTCAATTCCTCTGAAGACTCTTGATGGGAGTTGAATGGGTCTTCTGCTGCAGAATTGTGAGCAAAAGTTGCGTTGAGTCAAAGGAATTCAAAGTGGCAAATCACAATATCTGGAAACAAAAATTGTGTACATACAGTACATATGCATTTGTGTTTGTAAATTGTTGTGTGGGTGTGTATATTTTTCTATTTTAATGGATTATTTAGTGGTGTGCATTAGAGAAGAAATTTATATTTCTTTATGTAAGAGACAAGGCCAATGTCTCACCTGAAGTCCGAAGCGATCGTCTCCATCTTGAGCCACCACAAGTGAAGATGACTGCTCGGATGAATTCCCGACCACAAAGCTTGACACCATACACTGGGCTGTCCATGGTATGAACTTCGTTCGCCAGCAAACACACTGCCAAAAGCAGAACTTTCCACATAGCACCCCAAGGAAATAATTGAAGAGCTACAAAGGCGAACTTAATGTTGCGCAGCAATTAGGTTTCCGTATCCCTGTCTGCAACAGCTATGACTCTGTGGGTGACCCAACCAGGGTTTATAAAGCAAACTGAAGCCATCTACGGGAGGTATGAGTATTGTGCATGCATTATTCTCTGAGACAATAAATATGAGAGATACCATCCGAGACCTTTATGAAGAATAAAAACCAGACCAAAGGTCAGAAGCACGTCAAGTGGTTTAATTACCTTTTGATAATTTCAGTTGCATATGTAAAACATTTCATAATCTTGATTTATGAGTACTGTATATTGTACAGATAATGAGACTAAATGTGAAACAATGAGATTGTTTTTGCTCTATAATAAACATGTTTTGCAAGAATAAATTTTTGTCATCCTTTATGACAAATTCCTCATTCATAAACTCAGCTGCTGCTCTTGGGTAAAATCATCTTTATTCATCTATGAAGTTTGACATTAGATGAGACGCTAAACATAATTAAAAAAAAAAAAAATTAGTAGAAAGTAAAGTACACGAAATAGTGAAAACAATATATATAAAATCATTCACTGTTAATTAGATTTTTTTCATAAATACGTTAACAAACACAACTTTAACAATATATTAAAACACAATCCCAATTGCCTATGTATTGTGTGGTTGTGCCATTTAAAAACCACAAATTAAAATGTGTATGATTTCCACATTGCCACCTCATGTTCTTGGTAATGACTTTGTCCTATTATTTTTTTAAACAAAAAGGTGAGCAGAGAGAACAGAGCCATCACTGGTGACATTTTCAAAGTCTGATAACAGAACTGTAGTTAGTTATGAGTTGCTCTACAATCAAACACCTTTTATCTGTGGAACCACCAGTCAAAGGGCATTCATTTAGAATATTACAATAGCATGATGAATTTGCCATTAATATGACAATGGCAAGGAAACTAAATGGCATTCTAAATGTGAAATTAATTTGGGGGGGGAGAGTCAAAAGTTTATAACTGAGTCAATTAATTCATTTATATTGCTGTTGCTCCAAGGTTACTGTTGGCAATACACTAGACGTCATGGTTCGAAATCATGCATGGCACGGAAGGTTCCCCTGCTTAAGCCAGCACGTCAAGGCCCGTTTTAAGTTTGCCTATGACCATTTGGATGATGCAGAGGAGTCATGGGAGCAGGTTTTGTGGTCAGATTAGAGTAAAATAGAACTTTTTGGTCATAATTCCACTAATCGTGTTTGGGAGAAAAAGAATGATGAGTACTATCTCAAGAACACCATCCCTACTGTGAAGCATGGGGGGTGGTAGCATGCTTCGGGGGTGTTTTTCTGCGCATGGGACAGGACGAGTGCACTGTATTAAAGAGAGGATGACTGGGGCCTTGTATTGTGAGATTTTGTGGAACAACCTCCTTCCTTCAGTCAGAGCATTGAAGATGGGTCGTGCCTGGGTCTTCCAACATGACAATGACCCGAAGCACACAGCCAGGAAAACCAAGGAGTAGCTCCATAGGAAGCATAACAAGGTTCTAACATGGCCTAGCCAGTCTCCAGACCTAAACCCAATAGAAAACCTTTGGAGTGAGCTCAAACTCCATGTTTCTCAGTGACAGCCCAGAAACCTGACAGATGGGTGGGCCAAGATCCCTCCTGCTGTGTGTGCAAATCTGGTGAAAAACTACAGGAAACGTTTGACTTCTGTAATTGCAAACAAAGGCTACTCTACCAAGTATTAGCATTTTCGCAGGTGTTTAAATACTTATTTGCAGCTGTATCACACAAGTAAATTGCTAAAAAAAAATTATGCATTATGATTTCTGGATTTTCCTTTTTAGATTATCTCTCTCACAGTGGACATGCATCTACGATGAAAATTTAAGACACCTCCATCATTTCAAAGTGAGAGAACTTGCAAAATAGCAGGGTGCTCAAGTACTTATTTTCTTCACTGTATATTAAGCACACAACAATTAAACAAATGCTGAATGTATAATCTTTATTAATTTGATTTTGTGGGGTATGATCTCCGATGGACTCCATGCATACCCAAGATGACGCTGAACATTGTGGCACATTGCAGTGATGTCTGAAGGAGCGACTTCATCTTTGGAAGGTAAAAATTTTCATCGCCATTTCTACCACAAAGTACTGGCACCTAATTTTTAATATGCAGTGTATCACAAAAGTGAGTACACCCCACGCATTTCTGCAGATATTTAAGTATATCTTTTCATGGGACAACAATGACAAAATGAAACTTTGACACAATAAAAAGAAGTCTGTGTGCAGCTTATATAATACAGTGTATTTATTTTCCCCTCAAAATAACTCAAAATATAGCCATTAATATCTAAACCCCTGGCAACAAAAGTGAGTACACCCCTATGAAAAAATGCACATCCCTAAATGTCCAAATTGAGTACTGCTTGTCATTTTCCCTCCAAAATGTCATGTGACTCGTGACAGGAGTGCTGTCAGCATTGCTGCAAATAATTGAAGAGGTGGGGGGTCAGCCTGTTAGTGCTCAGACCGTACGCCGTACTCTACATCAAATTTGTGTGCATGACTGTCATCTGAAGACGGTACACAAGAAAGCCTGCAAACAGTTTGCGAAGACATGTCAACAAAGCACATGGATTGCTGGAACCATGTCCTATGGTCTGATGAGACGGGCGGGCTTTCTTATGTACTGTCTGACCAAGGCGGAAGTGCTCGCCGAAACATGTCACGTAAATAAAACCACCTACTACTGCCTGGGATAAAAGAAAAGGTTTGACGAATTTCTTGTGTACTGTATTCAGAAGAGGCGTCCCGCTGGGGGGAAAGCCATGCACACCAATTTGATGTAGAGTACGGCGTATGGTCTTTGAACTAACAGGCTGAGCCCCACCTTTTTAATCTCTGCAGCAATACCCACAGCACTCCTGTAATGAGTCACATGACATTTTGGAGGGAAAATGACAAGTAGTACTCAATTTGGACATTTAGGGATGTGCGTTTTTTCATAGGAGTGTAGTCACTTTTGTTGCCTGGGGCTTAGATAATAATGGCTATATTTTGAGGTATTTTGACGGGAAAATAAATTAACTCTATTAAATAAGCTGCACACAGACTACTTTTCATTTTGTCATAGTTTCATTTTGTCAGTGTTGTCCCATGAAAAGATATATATCTGCAGAATCCGAGGGGTGTACTCACTTTTGCGATACACTGTATCTATAAAACAGCACCAGGTTATCACATTTTTAATGAAAACGGTTATTTTTTCAGTTATCTGGCATCCTAATAGACTGTAACATATTGAAAGAGGAACAGAGCTATTTGACCTTCCCAGCAAAAGGTCAATTGCACGATCTCTCCAATTTATGCCAATTTAGAAGAGATGGCCAGCATTCCAGAGGATAAAGGGGGAACACAATTGCCAACACAATTTCAGTAGGCTATTATTTTAGAAAACTGATAATAATGTTAAAAGCATTTAAATCACTGGAATCCCCCCTCTAATGTGGGTTCTGAATTTGTGTTTACACTGTTTGACCTTTTTTTTTTTTTTTTGAAGGGGGGGGGGGTATAATTAACCACTAGATGGCAGCTCACTACTTTGTTTGACAGAAAATCTGACTAAGAAAGAAGATGAAAATTGGAAGTATTGCAGCTCATTTTACTTTTTGCTTAAGTTTACTGGACGTCACAATCCTCTTCAATCCAACCCCTACACCTTCAGAAAGCAAATGCAGCATTTGTTTAAATACCTGAGGAAAAATAAGTGCCATGATTACGATAAAACATATCGAGGGTCGGTATTGAACTCTAACTCGCGATGGAGGGGGGATTACTTGCATTGTGCTGCATCTGCTTGGATACCGTCAGAAAAATGGGCGTGTAGGGCTTTGTCGTAAAAATGTGCTAGTACTATCACTTTAAGAGAATTCGATCGTAGCCAGCCAATCAGGCTCACGCAGGGGGAGAAAAGGGAGAGGGGTGGGTAGCAACAGTTGCCCTGGTGAGGACGAAGCGCCATAGCCACGGTAGCCCTGGCGACAAGAACCCGGCAACGAGAATCAACAACAACAAGGACTGAATCGGCCATAAATTTAAAAGAAGAGCTTTTAACGCCGGGAAATACACACGTGGAATCACAGGTGAAGCCCGTGGCGCCCACGGAATATTTTACGCCCAATACTGGATGAAACGAGGGGGCTTTTTAACCCTTATTTCTATCAGGCAGCTGGATTAAAACATTACTCTGCAAACTAGCTGTAGTGCCGATAATGTTACTTGTGGTTGTCCGGAATGTGGCCATTTGCACCCACTCGTGTCTGGGTTGTCAGTCTGCCTGCCGTGACGACGCAGCCAGGATGCTGCGGGCCGTTGTTATGGCGATGTCAAAAGCGAAAGGTAACAGTTACAAAATGGCGGTTGTTGGAGCGCTCGGGAGCACTGTTTGGAGATACTTGGCGACACTGGAGTCACGCCACACCTGGCTCGTGTTGTTTTATACATCACAGAATTAGTTAGAGTTCCTAGTTGGCCGTGCTGTGCCTCGCTCTTTTATTCGTCCTTTAGTCGTAACGCGGATTCAACAGCGTCTTCTAACAAAAGTCCATCGGCACGTATCGTTCCATAGAATCCATACACAAAGAGATGTCAATTTACCACAGCCAATATTCGAAAAACGTGTTAACAATAATTGCGATAGTGTTTAAATAAGGACACGATCGTGTTACCTTCCGTATAAATACTGTAATTGTCAAGAGAGACAGCCAGCGAGGGCATGTGGCGGACATTGACGACTCAAGAGGCGTGGCAAAAGAAAGCGACTGCGTGGGAGTCATGTATTTTGAAGCATATACAGCAGGGACGTGTGGTGAGGTTCATGGTTGGTGAGGCACTGACTCCTTTAGTGTCAGATTTCCAAATATATAAACCCAAAAGGGTAGCTTATTCAATTGGCTACTGGTTATTTCATATCTCATCAGCATTCTTCACAAAACACGCACACACGGTACATATTATCGATACGTAAAAGTAAGAAAATAACATGCATTTGCTCTACACCCTCAATGTGTTGGTCGTCGCAATTCTATAATTCATGCAAAATAAATGAGAGTAAAGAATGGTGTACAAAACCACAGAATTCAATTCTGACCTTTAGTGAAATATTCAGTTGTTTTTAAAACTTTTAATTCTGATACTTTAATCAATTTATTACAGATTGCTAAACAAAAAGTGTGAAAAGAAAAACAAAGAATATTTTATTTAAGGCCAAAATTTAGTTTTTAAATATTCTATTGTATTTTTCTTGGTCTAAGCTCTTTTTTTTTTTCTTTTTTAATAAGATTGAAATGAAAACTTTGTGCTCTTGCGCCTGTCCTTCACCACAAAAACCGGCGTTACTTTGGAAGGGCATAGGTTTGGTATCAACATTCGTAGGGACAATATAACAGCATAACCTGCATGTAGGTACACTTTTTGCTGGGGACGGGACATTAATTAGACCAAACAGATTGGATGAAGGGGGCAAAGGGCCACATTTCTCATGTATATGAACCTAATTAATTAATAGGCAAAATGATCAATGCAAAATAAATCCTTATCTTCTGATAATAACTTTTACATGCATTGGTTCAGATGATACACTGTTCGATTCAAACATTTGTTTTCAAAAAATACTAAAGAAACATTTTGAAAACTTCCTCAATAAATGTCTGGTTTTTATTAGCAAACATAAACATAATGAAAATAATTCACTTAATAATGGTAGGGTCAATTCTATCCTTACAACATATGGAACTATTGAAAGATCTAAATTCTCTATATAACTGAACATTATATCATGCAAAAAAGGTAAGGTTGCTTAAAAGTTGGTGGGGACAATTTTAGCATCCTGAAAACTTGGTAGTGTTATGTCCCTACCGTCCCTATGCAAACCTACGCCCTTTTTGTAAAAGTCCTCCTTATTTTCCTTTACTTTAAAAAAAATCTCTCCGCCTCAATGGAGAGGATTGCTTCAATTAGATCGTTCTGTGTTCTATTTGACAAGCCAGAAAACACAGTGGATGTGTCCAAAAGTCTAGCTAACCTTTCATCTTTCTCAGCAAAACCATGTAATCGTTCTACATATATGCCACGTTTAGAAGAGCTTACACGCTCATCGTTACCACAAAATGTTAACTCCTGTTTAGCTAGGATGCAGGTTGCATTAATGAGGTATTTCAAACTCTTTACCTTAGCATTCTGGATGCTACCGTTGAGATTCCGCTGTTCGTCAAAGCCAAATCGATCCTTGAGCTTCCAAAAGTTTTAAAAGCAATCAGGCTTTGAATGTGAGTGGTCGAGCTCTCGTGTTTGCTGAGGCTTCGTGGTAGTTTTTTAATGTCACAATATCTCGTGTTAGTCCAGACATTGGCACAAGTTGAGAAAAAAAGGCAGGGAAAGCAGCAAAGCCGATTTTTTCGAAGGACAGCCACATAGCCAGTCTTTTTTTCGGGTGTACCAGTCCGTTTGAAAAGCGCGAGTTATCTTCTGTCCCGTAGTTTGAAGCAAACCTTTTAGCTCCGGTGTTGTGTTAACCGCGTCCACATTTAACGGAAAGTCCAGTTTCACGTACGCCCCCTTGCAGTGCGGCAGAGTACTATCTGCCGCAATCTGTGCCTTTTCACTGCGGTTTTATTTCCCATCAGCAAAACTAAATATGTCGCTAACAAACATTAAACTTTAAGGGATAAAGACATTAGCCAGACTGTGGAAAATCAGGTCAAATAAACGTATCTGGAAACATTATAATGGCGACATGCAGATGTACGGCAACCAGCACGCTCCAATTCCATGTATCAACCCAGTTTGTAATGGATTGCGCAATCAGAGGTGAGGCTGTACTCGTTGCTGCCGCACCTCTCGTTTCATTTCTTTATTTGAACAGGAAATAGGCAAATTCAGCGATTTTGACTATAAAAAATGTTTGAAATGAGTCATACATAAAGAGCAATGGACAAATATTCATATAAATTTGATGCTATAATTATTTTTTTGTCATGATGACAGGTGAGGCTCTGCCTCACCTGCCTCCCCTGACCGCACGTCACTGATATACAGTAATAAGAGAGATGACCACAAGATACGATTTTTCTGTAAAAACCTTACACGGAAAAGGCTATTCTATTTTGTGTCTAATTGTTGTGGTTTTCTTTTCAAGTCATTCAATTAAAGGTGGCCTGTTTTGAAGTTCCAAATCCACTTTTGGGCCCAATCACCCAATAGCTCTGCTTCTCCGTCGTTATCTTACATTTTGGAAAAAAAAATCTCACACCACCAAACAAAAATGTCACAAACATTTAAATTGATACAATATTGACCCCAATTTACTCCCATATTTACTTAGTCTGTGGAATCTGGTCCATTTTAGCAGATGAAGAGAAGACTACCCTGACTGTATAAGTGGCAAAATCAAGGGCGTAGGTTTAATCTCAACATTGGTAGGGACGATATAACAGAATAACCTTCATGTACACTTTTTGCCAGTGATGGGACATTAATAAGAACAAACAGATTATTGAACGGGGGTTAGGACAACATTTCTCACGAATATGAACCTAATTAATTGATAAGCTAAATGATCAATGCAAAAAAAAAATTTGTATTGACTTATACTAACGTTCTTGTATATGGTTTCAGGCAATACAACGTTCGATTGTGTCCCCCTTAAGTGGACCCATTCTTGGATAACTCCCCGTTTTTTTTTCTGTTTTTGTTTTTTAAAATAAAGGGACATGCACTCTGAAGCCACCGCGTTGCATTTCCGTAATGCTCGAATTGCAAACAATAATCCAAATGAGGGATTGCTAGCTTTGTTGTTGATCGTGGAGGCTGGCCTGACCGCAGTATTTTTGCAGCTTAGCAAGTTCACACAGTTTAATGTTATGCTAACTCTGATGCAGGTCTGACTTTCAGTGTCAAAATTAGTGGTGTTTCCCCCACCTCCACAACATTGATGTCTTTTTACATTACTTACAGTGACTGCTGCTGGCTAAAAAAAAAACTTCTAATATCCTTTCTCTTCGAAGGGGGCGGAGGAGGCTGCATGTTGTTGACATGAATCTGTCGGGGCTGTGTGAGTGTACGTTTGTGGCGGTGGAAGGGGGGGCTCAAGTCATCAGCCAATCAAATGTGCGTTTGAGGAGGTTAAAAAATGGACCGGCACATTCAGCAAGTGAAAAGGGGATAAATGTAAGTCTGAATATAATGAAAATGATGCACTTAATGATTATATATTATATTAATACTATTATTATATAACTGAACCCATTATATAATGCAAAAAAGGTTTCTTAAAAGTTGGTGTGGACAATTTCAGCATCCTGGAAAGGCTGGTAGTGTTATGTCCCTACCGTCCCTATGCAAACCTTCGCCCTTGGGCAAAAGGTTAATTGGACCTTCTGCCGTCTTGCATTTTATTGTTCTGATTGTCTCTCTACTCTATGTGCTTACATAGCTGATGAAAAATACTTAATTGTGATAAATAATTTTCTCACAGTGGTGTAACCAAAAATTGTATTCAAAAGGACTGTTACTTTAAAATAATGACTCAAGTCAAAGTAAAAAGTGCTACTCCAGATAAATGCAAGAGCAAGTATTCAGTGAAAAAAAATACAACTCAAGTACTGAGTAATTAGTGATTCACCTTGTAAATTTGATTAAATAGCACATGTCAGTTTATTAGGTATAAGTACAAAATAGGAATTCACAAGCTTGTATTTCACTTTACCACAATTATCACTTGCTTTGATTGTATGCAGGAAACAACAAAATAGAATCAACAAAGATGCTTAAACATCTAGTTAGCTAGACTGTAATTTGATTGTGTTTAATTTTAACAGGTGGATTCACACACATTTATTAGTAGTGCTGACATCTCTTTCACTGTTCAAAAACAATATGAATTCTTTATCTTCAGTTTTGTGCGTACAAATGCAGATAGATTTTCTTCCTACTCCTATTGAGTGCACACCGCCGCTTGGACTGCGAGGAACAGAGGACTCCAACAGTCTGATTTAGTTGAACAAACTTAAATTTGCATTTACGTGCTTTGGTTGATATGCAGGTTTTATTCCACAGAGCATTCATACATTTCGCAAACAGACTGCGACAGCCTGAGACAGTGTATGTTTTTTTTAAGTTCAAAGGGGAGTTCTTATGGACTGTAACTCTGATAATTTAGGCAGGCACAGATGGTAGTGCATGATATATCGCCTTTGTTTTTCCATTTTCTCTGTACTCCTCATCCTCACTTTATGTAGGTGTATACAGATTTCTGCCATGTTTCATGAAAATGAGTAATTTTTAAAACAATGCTTCTGTATTATGCCCTGGAGGCTGTCTGCTGTCATGTGAACACCTGACTGAGTTAATATGAGAAATGAAATCAAACGTCAATAGTTGTTTTGTCGAATTGGTAAAACTGTCATCTGACACAAGTCTTTTGAGACAAAAAAGGGTGGAATGAAGATCAATGTTTCTGGGTAAAATTAACAATTCCTCTTTACAAAAATACTCAAGTAAAAAAAAGTTTGCTGTATTAAAACTTATCAGACAAATACCATGAATCCCAAAATTTACTTCATTAAATTTAGCGGAGTAAATATAGATGGTTACAACCCACTTCTAGTTTTCAGATTGAAATTGGATAATTTTCTGCAGCACACCTGATTAATCTCTCTCAGAACAGAGGTTTAAAAGACATCACACAACTTTGGGGCCTCAGCATTAGGCACACCATAAAAACTGATGACCCAGTGTAAGACATTTAGATGTTATTTCATCTATACTAACATATTAATCAATGTAAAACTAACACCTGATAGTGTAATTCAAAAGTCAACTTTGTTTGGTCCTCCATAGATTGTTGAGAAGATTTTTTTCCCTACAGTGTAGTATTCTATGCTCCAACTTACAATGCATCCTATTCCTTTGCTACCTTGTACCGCAGTTAAGAGGCAGTGTGATCACATTACAGGTAATAAGACACTGATGCCCCACCTCGCTGGTGGCTTCCACATTAGCTCTATCATTAACTGGCAAGCAGTATTTCAGAACGATAATTGCATCGAGGGAACAAATGGGAAGAGTACTGCAACAGCCTCCTATACTTTTGTTTTGAATGCCTTATTTCAAGAGGGTTGATGTGGAAAGGTAAACACATGCCATCATTAAAACTTGTGATTGCCTATGTGTTTTCTGTTGTTATTTGAAAAACTGCGCTCTAAATTACCAAATTGTTAATTGTTATATGATACTAAAATGAAAAGAGTCTTGCCATTGTATGTGTTCAGCATTCATACTGTTCTGCTTAGAATTTAACTCATAGCTTACAATATTTAACCATAAAATAATTATATATTCTTGTTTATTGCTTTCAGAGGGGTTGCCCAGCCAGTGTCATGGCCACCTCAGGCTATGTTGGCGAGATCCAGCCAGCAGCCCCATCTCAAGGAACTGTTGTCACATCTGGACAGCCTGATGCCAGCTCCACTCCTGCAACTGCATCTCAGTTCCTGTCTGAAATTCAAACCGCTGTGGTCACCCCTACTGTTGTCACTCCAACAGCTCAAACTGCACCCACTGAACAGGCCACTTCAATCAGTACCCAAAAGCCCAGTGCTGGCAGTCAAACCCAATCAACAGCTCAGACTCAGCCCGCACAGACACATTATGTGACAGCAGAAATACAAGGCTCCCCCACACAGTCTGGAAATGGCCAAACTGCTCCACAGTATATAGTTGTTACAGTTACAGGTAATGCATCACACCTTTTTAGCACTGGACTTCGAAAAGCTGCTTTAGCACTAGGTGGTTCAATGACAGTTACAATTGCATGTGCACCTTTTCTTGTAGCCAACTTTTATGAGTTGTTTGTCTAGCAGAGGGTTCCCTTCACTCAAGCGACAGTGTCTCAGACTCCAGTTCCCCTCCAGCTGTTGTCCCGACAGGTGTACCCACGCAGGTTGTTCAACAGGTTCAAACAGCCCAACAGGTAAACAGCCCATCATTGTGTGTTGTACTTTGCACCCTAAACTCCTCTTGTCTTTGTTTGTTTAGAGGTCTGTGGTCCAGGCCACCTCTCAAATAGCCAAGACTGAGCCTGGCTCACAGCTCAGTGTTGCCGGTCTACAGCCAGTTCATATAACCCCAGAGGTAAGGTCATCAATTTGGAAATACCTGTGTATACAATTCAGTTGTGACCATGGGTGGCTAGATTTTATTGCCACTTTGCAATACATCATCAGTGTGGTGGGATTTAGCTCTTTTTTTTTGGCAGTCGAGTGACAGAATTAGTCAGGACAGAATCTAAGGAAGAAAGACATCATGCAGTCTAGGACACCATCTAGATCCCTTTCGACATTATTCACTATAAGCAGTCGCTCTACTGGTTATCTATGCATGTGGAGAAAGACTCGCCAGCTGCCGACTGCTACCAGCTACAAGTAGGTCAGGGACACAAGTAAGATAGCATCTATGGAGTTAACTGGTATTCATAATGAAGTGGGTATAATGGTGCCTTGAGGTCAGGAAAAAAAAGCACTTTACAATATTATACCTTATGAAAATAAAGTAATAAAATAATTACAGTAGCTAGAATGTAAGCAGTTCGAATGATTTAATGCTGCAATTCACTTAGTCGTGCTACCTCCTCTGGTGTGTCCATTTTGACCACCAGGAGGGGCAGTATAATAGACTCATGCAGAGCGACCAAAAATAGTAATTCTGTTAATACTACTACAGTAAGTGATTCTGTATCTCATTTTTTATGGAGGATAAAGAATACCTGCCTGTTATTATTGTTCATCAATCTACACTTGTTGCTCCACTGTTTGTGTCCAAATATCCTTTCCTTACACTGTCAATGCTAACAATTAGCATGGGCGTGTTTTTTTTTTTGTGTGTGTATTATTTCCTATCATTAAGCTATTTAAACTTTCCTGCAGCAAAGCTGTGTAGTTATTTTAAATGGCAATTCAGTTTGTTTTGTTGTCTTTAGTCTGATATTAAAACATCTGTGAGTGTCATTAAACAGAAGCCTACTTGTTGTTTATTGCCACTGTGTATTGTTAAGTTTTGTATAATTGTGTTCTCGGCCATCATAAAGCGCTCATATCTCAGGTTTGTGCTCTCAAGTTGAAGCAAAAAAAAAAAAAAAAAAAAATCTGCCAAATTGACGATGAATATATCGAAAAAGTCAAGGCATCAAATGTATCTAACACCTCTTGAACTGTCATGTATGTTTATTTGTTTTCATAGCAACAACAGCTCACACCAGTCCAGGTTCAACATGTGTACACCAATCAAGTGCAGTATGTGGAAGGAGGAGATACCAACTACACCACCAGCACTATGTTAGTCATTTCTTATCTGACATTGGCAAACAAACTCTTGACTTTTACAGCTTCAGTTTTCAGGGTTCTAACATTTATTTTAATCTCCCATCCAGTCGTTCCGGCACTTTCCCTTATAGTGACACAGCCCTGTACACTCAGTCCACTGCTGGCCAGTACTATGAAGGTCAGCCAACCTCAGGCACGCAGGCCTCCACCCCTGGCACACCTCTAACTGTCTCTGTGACCACTGGCACAACAGGCGCCGTGTCCATGTTTGTGGCTCAGCCTAGCAGTGCAACAGGGGGAGGGGCCACAGTGGTATCCACAGGTGGTACCACAAATGGGTCAGGGGATGGGGCAGGAACTAATGGTGGTGGCGCAGGAAGTTATGTGATCCAGGGGGGTTACATGTTGGGCAGCAGCAGCAGCAGCAGTAGCAGCGGCGGGTCAGCTGGCAACAGTCAGAGCTACTCCCACACAGCCCGCGCCTCCCCAGCCACTGTGAGTATAACAGAGGGCGAGGAGAGTAGCGTGCCGTCGGCAGACAAGAAGGTATGCAGAGGCTCCAAGCGAAGGAATTTCTTTTCATTCTGTTTTCATTTGCACAACCCTTTGGTGCCACACACTAATGTCGTCATGTGGAAAGCACAATTAAAAATGGCGAGATTATCACCACAGGAGAATTTTAATACAAACAATGCAATCCTGTATTATTGAACCCATTTGTAGCTCTTGAAGCATACTATATTTTTAACTGTGTTTTCCAGCTAAAGGAAAACCAAACCATGATCTCATTGCTTTCATACCATTGCAGTGCATGTACAGGGGTGGCTTTGAATTGCTTGAAATGCCCCAAAAGCATCATGTAGAATTCCATATGATAATGGGTACCAACTTCTCTTTGGCAGACATTCCATCAGTATTTCAGGTCATTAATTCATTGCATACCAATGTTGTATGCCACGGCACGCACACAAAGGTATTTGTGTTCTCATTTCAAATGGTCTGCAAACTATTTGTTGTTGATATTGAATAGAAAATACATGTGCATGTAGTGTGTAATCGAAGAGCCAACATATCTATGCAACTCACAAAAGTTAGGGATATTGGGCTTTCTGGTAGAATTTTAGGATTAACTCAAAATGAACAATAAACTCTGAATGTTTCCTTAATTGGACCTTTTCTAATCTTTTCAATGCATATGGCGAAATGTCCGATATGTCAGTATTTTTTATAAAAACATGCTGCTCCCTAACAAGCAGTTAAATGTCAAAATGTACAACTTTTGTTTGACCCATCAACATTTCCAAAAAGTCTGTTACTCCCCTCTCACTCTTGAGTCTTGACCCAAGAAATGTATCGGTTGAGTCATAAATAATTTTAAAAAATGAAAATTTTGTTATTTCCCCCGTAACAAAAATTCAGCAAAAACTGCTGAAACATTGGACAATTAGATTGGCTAGATTATATCCTAAAACCAAAAAGACCAATGCAACCTTTTGTGAGCAGTTTTTGTTGTGTTTTGATATGTCTTATCTTTGCTAATTGCACCAGTCTCCTACTTTTCCCTTGCCTGCCGGTCAGGTACAGTGGTTGCTGGACAACTATGAGACTGCTGAGGGAGTCAGTCTGCCACGCTCAACCCTGTACTGCCATTACCTGCTGCATTGCCAAGAGCAGAAGCTGGAGCCTGTTAATGCTGCCTCTTTCGGGAAACTCATTCGATCTGTTTTCATGGGATTGCGTACACGACGCCTTGGTACACGGTAAGAAGGATCATTAGGCACATTTGGAAGTACATACTATTATCTTTTTGTAATCAACTTGTAGCATGCTAGCTGAAGTCAATATGATGTTCTAGTTTTGCATTTGTTGATTTTCCCAACATTTTATGAACAAATATATCTATGACAATGACGCTCTTTTGATAGCGTTGGCGGGCATCATTTAAGAGCTGTGTCACAAACTCTTCATCACTCTGGACAACTTTTTTTGCATTGAACTTATATGTAGATACAGTGGGACAAATAAGTATTTAGTCAACCACCAATTGTGCAAGTTCTCCAACTTGAAAAGATTAGAGAGGCCTACAATTGTCAACATGGGTAAACCTCAACCATGAGTGACAGAATGTGGAAAAAAAAAAAGAAAATCACATTGTTTGATTTTTAAAGAATTTATTTCCAAATTAGAGTGGAAAATAAGTATTTGGTCACCTACAAACAAGCAAGATTTGTGGCTGTCAAAGAGGTCTAGCTTCTTCTAACGAGGTCTAACGAGGCTTCACTTGTTACCTGTATTAATGGAACGGTTTTAACTGATTATCGGTATAAAAGACACCTGTCCACAATCTTGGACTGTCAAACTCCAAACTCCACTATGGCCAAGACCAAAGAGCTGTTGAAGGACACCAGTGACAAAATTGTAGACCTGCACCAGGCTGGGAAGACTGAATCTGTAATAGGTAAAACGCTTGGTGTAAAGAAATCAACCGTGGGAGCAATTATTAGAAAATGGAAGACATACAAGACCACTGATAATCTCCCTCGATCTGGGGCTCCATGCAAGATCTCACCCCGAGGCGTCAAAATGATAACAAGAACGGTGAGCAAAAATCCCAGAACCACACGGGGGGACCTAGTGAATGACCGACAGAGAGCTGGGACCACAGTAACAAAGGCTACTATCAGTAACACAATGCACCGCCAGGGACTCAAATCCTGCACTGCCAGACGTGTCCCCCTGCTGAAGCCAGTATACGTCCAGGCTCATCTGCGGTTCGCTAGAGAGCATTTGGGTGATCCAGAAGAGGACTGCGAGAATGTGTTATGGTCAGATGAAAACAAAATAGAACTTTTTGGTAGAAACACAGGTTCTCGTGTTTGGAGGATAAAGAATACTGAATTGCATCCGTAGAACACCATGCTTTGGGGATGTTTTTCTGCAAAGGGACCAGGACAACTGATCTGTGTAAAGGAAAGAATGAATGGGGCTATGTATCGAGAGATTTTGAGTGAAACTCTCCTTCCATCAGCAAGGGCATTGAAGATGAGACGTGGCTGGGTCTTTCAGCATGACAATGATCCCAAACACACAGCCAGGGCAACAAAGGAGTGGCTTCGTAAGAAGCATTTCAAGGTCCTGGAGTGGCCTAGCCAGTCTCCAGATCTCAACCCCATAGAAAATCTGTGGAAGGAGATGAACGTTTGTGTTGCCCAACGACAGCCCCAAAACATCACTGCTCTAGAGGAGATCTGCATGGAGGAATAGGCCAAAATACCAGCAACAGTGTGAGTGTGTGAAAAGCTTGTGAAGAGTTACAGAAAACGTTTGGCCTGTTATTGCCAACAAAGGGTACATAACAAAGTATTCAGATGAACTTTTGGTATTGACCAAATACTTATTTTCCACCATGATCTGTAAATAAATTCTTTAAAAATCAAACAATGTGATTTTCTGTTTTTTTCCCACATTCTGTCTCTCGTGGTTGAGGTTTACCCATGTTGTCAATTACAAGCCTCTCTAATATTTTCAAGTGGGAGAACTTGCACAATTAGTGGTTGACTAAATACTTATTTGCCCCACTGTACATTTCAAGTAGTACCTAAATTGTTGGTTACTGCAATGTGACATTTAGCTGAACGTGATAAATTATGCGCAATATCTTATAGCTTTGGAAAATGTTCTTAGTGTGGGAGGAAACGTGGGCTGTGATGTAAACACAGCTTGTCCTTGGATTTGTAAGTTTGACATCAGAGGAGAAACCGTGAAAGTTAGTTTATTCAGTTAGTTTGAAATTAAATAATCATTTTCCGTGTAATCATTTGACCTTTTTGACAGTTTATATACATTACTGAAAATATGTCAATTTTCCATTATATATTCATGAAATTAAAACATTTCGTTATCTGACAGGGGCAATTCTAAATACCACTATTATGGCCTGAGAATCAAGGCAGGTTCTTCTCTTCTCCGCCTAATGGAAGATCAGCAACATTTGGCTATGAGGCAACAGCCCTTTTCTCAAAAACAGAGGTACATGCATCACATCACTGTAGACCTTTTGATGAAAACAATTCCACTCTGTCTGTATGGATTGTTTTGGTTCAGTCATCAAAATGATCCTTTTTATTGTCTCATTGACTTTGTCCTCATCCAATCAGGTTGAAGCCTGTGCATAAAGTGGAGGGAATGACCAATGGGACAGCTTCAGGAGCAGGACAGCAGCAACTTCAACAGCAGGGTTCTGGACAGGTGGACATCAGCACCCAGGTTCAGCAGTACCAGCAGTTCCTTGGTTAGTTATTTTCTATTGCGTGGAGGTTAACTGAAGCCACCTTACCACATAATTAATATAGGAAATCACCCTCCCTTTCTTTAATGACTTTTCTAATTGAGTTTTCGTGTCATGTGTCCTTTGGCCAGATGCAACTAGAACACTGCCAGAGTTTCCAGATATTGACCTCCAAGGGAAGCCGCTACCCGAGGGTATTGAACTGGATCACATAAAGAGTTTTCAACTACTCTACAGAGAACACTGTGAGGTAATGAAGTGGAAGGATTTTTAAAAATCTATGTGTAGAAAAGAAATATATTGTACAGTATTTGTTATGGCTCACAGATTCCTTTTTTTCTCTGTCAGGCCATACTAGACGTGATGGTCAATCTTCAATTTACCTTAGTCGAGACCTTGTGGAAAAGCTTCTGGAGGTTCAGTCAGAGTCAGGCTGGAGATGCCACATTGGCTGTGTGAGTGTTTCAGATTCCTCACATACATATACGGGTGTGAGGTTAGGAGTTTTCTTAGCCCGACAAAAAAAAACTTGTTGCCTGCCTCAACGTCAATTGGCAAGCCTTGGGCAAGGCAAGCTTTGCGTACTAAATTGCTAAGTCTAAACGGTCAAATGTTTATACCTGCATGTGTGTCTGGATGAAATTTGAATTGGAATGCAAAAAATGATGTTTATAGTTACTTTTAGGGCACGCGCCATCGCTGAGTCAAAAAAAATCCAACACATTCAAAGAGATTTTTAAGTGGAATCATTTGAAATATTAATGAAAGCTTTTTATGTTACTAGTCATGACGAATCTGAAAAGCGTCTCCCAAAGTCCTGCCTGGTGCTGCTGTGCAAGTATGACCCAGTGCTGCGCTGGAGCCGTGACTGTGACAACAGCTTATATCAGGGCCTGGTGGAAATCCTTATCCCTGATGTTCTCAGGCCAATCCCCAGTAAGGCATCTAAAAAGCATTATTCTGTAGTTTGTAAAATCTGTCAATATAAGATGTCAAAATTGAAGTATACGTCCTTACTTTTGTCCCTCCATTCATCAGACATTGAAATATAAAAAAACACTTTTTTTTCTTTCTTTTTTTTTTAGCACCTTTTTTTTTTTTTTTTAACTCGACATCTTTTTTTATTCTTCAATGAAACAGTCAACTGAACTGATTTCTTTATGATCATTACATGATTGCAATATCCATCCCTCTGTCCTCAGGTGCCTTAACTCAAGCAATTCGGAACTTTGCCAAAAGCCTGGAGAGCTGGTTGACCAACGCAATGATGAATATCCCTGAGGAAATGGTTCGCGTCAAGGTATGAGAGCTTTTTTTGTGCTAAGAATGAGCTGAAATAGAGAATGATTCTTTTCTTATCAATACAGCTCCAATTATTTCTCTGGATATTGCTTGTTCTTCTCAGGTGACATCAGCCAGTGCATTTGCCCAGACACTGCGGCGCTACACCAGTCTCAACCATCTGGCCCAGGCGGCTCGTGCAGTCCTCCAGAACACTGCCCAGATCAACCAAATGCTCTCTGACCTCAACCGTGTTGACTTTGCTAATGTTCAGGTTAATGTAATGTTATGCTGTTGTAAACACTGAGAACATGAGACTGTTATATAATACTTATAGATTGCCCTGATCCTATTCACCCTATGCAGGAGCAGGCCTCATGGGTATGTCGCTGTGAAGACCGCGTTGTCCAAAGACTAGAGCAGGACTTTAAGCTGACCCTCCAGCAACAGAACTCATTGGAGCAATGGGCTGCTTGGCTGGATGGTGTGGTTTCTCAGGTGTTAAAACCCCACCAACACAGCCCTACCTTTCCTAAGGCTGCCAAGCTGTTCCTGCTCAAGTGGTCCTTTTACAGGTGTGGAACAGTCAAAGCAATGTGTGATCATATTTAATTCCACATTGATAAACAAGAGTAAAACAACTTAGTGACTCCATTCCTCACATTTATTCTCCAGCTCCATGGTGATTCGGGATCTAACTCTGCGCAGTGCTGCCAGTTTTGGCTCCTTTCACTTGATCCGCCTTCTGTATGACGAGTACATGTACTACCTGATAGAGCATAGAGTAGCCCAGGCTAAAGGAGAGACCCCCATTGCCGTGATGGGAGAGGTAACAACACTTGCAGGCTTGCCTAAACTCAAGATATGATTGCCAGCATACAGTCATAATCACGTATCCCCAATCTTGTGATTAGTTTGCCAGTTTAGGACGAGGACTAAACATACTGGATGGTGACAAAGGTAACAGTGCTCAAACATTATGTCACTCCAGCTACGTCTCATGCATATCCTAAAAATGTTTTTTCATTTTTGGTCCAGAAGAAGAAGAGGAGGAAGAGGAGGAAAGTGATGAGGAAGGTCAGGAGCTGTCCCTGCCGTCAGACGCTGTAGTGTTAGGAGACGAGTCCCTGGAGCCTCCTGCCAAGCTGGCCAGAACAGACCAGAGGGTCCTCTTCACTACAGGGCCAGCTGACCACTAACAAGTATTAGACCACTAGAAGGAGGAACTGATCATTACAAAAAGAAGACACCTGTATATTTAGCAGCTATTGTAAATGTGCAAAGTTTTGCTGCTGTCTATTATGCTTACTGTGTGTCTCTCTCGCTGGTTATTGCACATACAACACTTGTTTGATCAATTAAATCAACACATAGGTGGATTGAAGGTACCAGCTTCCCCAATACAAGAAGATGCAATGTGCATTTTCACCCTCACCTGTGTAGACCTGTAAGAAGGAATTTTGCCCAGTCACTGCATTAGCACTTAGAGCCTGGCTGTTTCCTGTCTGTGAAAGTAGTGACTCAATTTTCTCTCTAAATGTCACTGCTTGATTGAAAAATCATTGAACCCACTGTGCTGTGTGTGTCTGGAAAGTTAACGTGATAAAGAAAACCAGCAATGTGTATAACTGGACCTTGAGCTATCAATGTTTGCCATTGTTTTTGTTTTTTAACAAGAAAGTCAAATTTGGGGGGGATTGTTAGTGTGTTTTATGCATGTGTGTGTGTCTGCTGTGTATTCTCTAGTGTGTTTGAAAATGGAGCTGTGTAGGTCTGATTGTGTGCTTGAAGGTCATTCTGAGGACATTTCATTTTAACGTGGGAGACATGTTCAATTTTGCTGCCTGTAAAGAGACATTTGGGGTGTTTTCTAGGAGTGCCTGTCACAGCTGCTACACACCTGTGCAGATAAAACCACAGCTGTGGACTAAGGACTCCCATGTGATGCTGCAAAAATATTCAGTGTGTCACATATTTATGTTTCAAGTGCTTCATCCCTATATTAATTTTACAAATTATTGTTCATGTTCACTCATTTTCCTTTGAAAAATAATTTTGACCACCTATTTCAAGATAGTTCTCTTTGTGCCAAGCCTGGTTTGTTTTATTCTTGTCTAAAGTTATGTGTCTGTGCCTGAGAAAGTACAGGTAATACATGCCACTGTTGAATTTTCCATTACTTTTGAGTTTTGCTGTCACAAAGTGAACCTATTGTGCAGTGTGTGGTGCTGTGAAGTCACACATTTTAGACAAACCTTGTAGGAATTATGGATTTTTTTTTGTGTGATTATATGTTCTGTTATCGATCCTCGTGTTATGTCTGAAGAGTTATCGACACACAGGCTAAGATCTAGCGTCTTTGCACATACTGTCTCACACCTTACATTAAGTCTGACACAATTCTCTTGAAATCATTTTCATCTTTGAAGTATTGTGTGTTAAATTGTGAGTTGCAGGTGTCACATTTCAAATTAACGTCACATCCCTGCAGTTTTGATGTGTGTGGTGATGATTAATCCACTCTGTCCTCCACTATATCAATGCATTCCTGCTAATGGCTTTGTTTTGCTTCATAAACTAAATTTTGTAAACACTGTCACGGTTGGTTGATACACATATTCTTGTGTCGGAATTTACTTTTTACTCACCATAATGTAGGCCTTCTTGTTTCTATCACTTTTATTATTTCTAGGGAGTCCAAATCTAAACCACAACTAATTACATATCATAACAGTCTTCAGCTGATACAAAATACAGTATTTCATTGTTAGTATAATGTTTAGTCTTTTTTTAAAGTGCATTGTTTCTTATAAACAATATAAAGTGAGTAAACTAAACATGTTCAGTGGCAGTGTTTAATGGATTTGGTCTACTGTAAGTATGACTGTGCCTTTGGAGGTGGTAGAATGCAATTCAGATGTTTAATTTTAAATATATAAATTAAAGACTTTTTAAAATTTCATTTCTTCATTCATTTGACCTAAAGTCCACTTTCTGAATTTGCCTAGAATTTGCTAATCTAGCAGACGACCTTACCGGATTCATCGTGCAATACAGACTTGTGAAATATTCCTGTGGTGGATATATTGAAGTCTGTCTGGCGTGCCAGGTTAGTAAATTCAATACCAATTCTTCAGTACTACTCAATATTCTCAGAAATGTGTCAGATTTGCAGGGGCAACTTCCTGTGTTACTTCATTCTGCAGCAATGACACCGATACAATGCAACAAACCACAAATTGGAAATATACGCGCTTATATAAAGCACCAACCCAACAGTAAAAGTTGATGCAATTGTCTTTGGGGAAATTACAAATGATGTGTTAAAGAAAAGGCTAAACGCACAGAAAAGTTGACTATGACTGAAAAGTACCATTTGGTTCAATGTATTTCTATCGTGATCAATAAAGACCATAATACCAGACCGTAATTACATTAAAAACCAAATTTACTATTAAAAAAAAAAACTATAAATGCAAATAAAAAGCTAATAAACTAACCCTGCAAGCAGGACTGAACGGGTTTGGTGCAACTCGGATGTCACGCAAAGTCGGACGGCATGCAGGTCGGGGTGGTGGCAGGTCCTCCCCCTCTAATCATCTAATGAGAACCTAACTTGCATGAAACTGGGCTCAATCCAAAATAACTGATTTCCTGTTGGGTTTGGAATATGGGTGCATGAGACTTTTTGGAGCAGTTTTGTATAAGGTACCGACTCCCGAATTTCATGGCTCTACGTTGAAAAAACTTAATAGGAGAGACTTTTATATTTCAATGATGCCGTATTCAAGCTGGGATACCTCACATGCATGCCAGATATGAAAAACATTGTACCTTGTATCATGAATGTATTAGTCATTTACTGAATTGGCGTGTTGCCAAAAAAACGCCCAAATTTGGTACCCTGCCCAGGTCAGGCCCGTGAATGAAAACTCACCATTTTGATAACGTAACATCTCATATGTCTCATGAACAGTCTCAGCAATTTGAGGATGTTCCAACTAGAGATGATGCCGATCGATCGGGTCCGATCACGTTATTTTCAAAGTATCGGAATCGGCAAAAAAATATCGGCCATGCCTTTTTTTAATATATATATATATATATATATATATATATATATATATGTATATATATATTGTTTTTTTTAAATTAAATCGTTTTCTAATTGTATTTAACGTTACAGAAATAATATGTTACACTCACCCAGAGTCTTTAGTTTAGACTTAAGGTAGGGTTATCAAATTTATCCCAATAACGGGAGTAATTAATTTTTTAAAAAATGTATCACGTTAAAATTAGGGCTGTCAAACGATTAAAATTTTTAATCGAGTTAATTACAGCTTAAAAATTAATTAATCGTAATTAATCACAATTCAAACCATCTATAAAATATGACATATTTTTCTGTAAATGATATATATATTCTGTAAAATACATTTTTGGAATGGAAAGATAAGACACAAGATGGATATATACATTCAACATACGGTACATAAGGACTGTAGTGGGCATTTCACTCTACTGTCATTTAAATCTGTCTATGCTGTCCTCACTCCGAAGCGTCTACTTTTTCCAAAGCTAGACAGCTAGTGAACGACGCCTTAATAATCAGACTTCTTCCTTTTTCATTTGATTTATTAATAAAATGGCCTCAAACCATTGTCCTCTTTAGACCGTCGTAAAACTACAAAAAAAAGTACACAAGCATTGCATTAGCAACAACGTTAGCTTAGCACGCTATACAGGTTCACTAAACATAAACAAAAAGCGTCTCATAACAAAAAATATAGCATTTCGCTTACTAACATAATATGTACATTCTTTACAACAACCATACTTACGGACAAATCTTGTCCAAGGATCATATAAGCACAACATTACAACGTAGGCGTCAACCCGAGACGTCGTGCAGCCATATTGAACTGGCAAGAAAACAATAAACCATGTCGCAAAGCGACCACAAGAGTTCGCTGTTAGACAGCACAAAAAGCCTTGCTGTAAAACTTACCAAAAGGCAGAATACTGTCTGAGCGGGACATGTGCGTTAATTGTGTCAAATATTTTAACGTGATTAATTACAAAAATTAATTACCGCCTGTTAACGCGATAATTTTGACAGCCCTAGTTAAAATATTTAACGGAATTAATGCATGCGCTGCACGACCCACTCACACATTGTCGTGCTCAATCTGTAATGGTGCCGTTTTACCTATATAGAGAAGTAAAAGGTAGCGTAAAATTAGTAGAGTGAATATGGCAGCCTTTGGAGCCTGTTTTTAATTGGCTAAAATCTTATAATCCCTCTCCCTACCATAAGAAATATCATGGGAGGCAATGTAGGGAAGCAAGGTAGCACTTGATCTTTTTCTTATCACCTTGTGTTATTTGCCAACACAGAGAAGATATATAAATTGGTAGCACTACGCACAGTCATGGTTCAACTTCCCATCATGCATTTGGCCATGGCCACAGTATCATTTACTGAAAGCTCAACAAATACACTAGATGGCAATATTTAGTCACAATATACAAAGTCACAAGTCTTTCTATCCGTGGATCCCTCTCACAGAAAGAATGTTAATAATGTAAATGCCATCTTGAGGATTTATTGTCATAATAAACAAATACAGTACTTATGTACTGTATGTTGAATGTATATATTCGTCCGAGTTTTATTCATTTTTTTCTTAATGCATTGCCAAAATGTATATGATCGGGAAAAATTATCGGGAATGATTGGAATTGAATCGGGAAATATTGGGATCGGCAGATACTCAAACTAAAACGATCGGGATCGGATCGGGAGCAAAAAAACATGATCGGAACTACCCTAGTTCCAACTAGCATGTTTAGGCCTTCAAATTGGCCATTTTGAGACAAAATGCCAAGGGTCTTTTCACTTTCCTGTTTGGACACTGCTGTTTCAACGAAAAATTAATATTTTTCATCAGATACCTGAACACATGTCTTAAGGCTCCCCTGATGCAGGTTTGGGGTCAATTGATTACTTTGCCGAGGAGGAGGAGCCTTTCTCGCAAAAAAGAACCTTTCCTGTTCCCAGCAGGGGGGCGGCAGGCCTAATGGGTAATATTTCAGTGCAGTTGTGTTCAGGCTCGGATATCTCACATGCATGCCAGATCTGAAAAAGATTGCACCTTGTATCAGGAAGTTATTAGTCATTTACTGAATTTGGCGCGTTGCCAAAAAAACGCCCGACTGTGGTACCGCACCAAGGTCAGGCCCGTGAATGAAAACTCACCATTTTGATAACTTAACATCTCATATGTCTCATTAACACTCTCAGCAATTTTGAAGGAAATCTAACTAACTGCCTAGGCACAATGGCCTGAAACACACACGTTGTTTATCGACAAAAATGGCATGTTTTTTAACATTCAATCCAAAATACCTGATTTCCTGTTGGGTTTGGAATATGGGTGCAAGAGACTTTTCGAAGCAGTTTAGCAGCAACGTATCGACTCCCCAAATTTCATCCCCCTACGTTGAGAAACATTAAAGGAGAGGCCTTTTTAAAAATTCAAGAGGGCGCCACTGAGCCATTTTATTACATTTTTCCGCAACGTTGCTAAATTATCAAAATTTCCGCGAGTATGTGCAAATTTTGGTGAGTTTTCGAGCATGTTCAGGCCTCCAAATTGGCCATTTTCATTTGCCCTGGAAAAAAAAAAAAAAATCCTTTGCATTACAATAGGGCCTTCGCAAGGCCTAGTGCTCGGGCCCTAATAATTTCCAGTACAGTACAGTACAATACACAGAATAGTACAGTGATCTCCCTATGTGACCTTTGTACAGCTGTGTCTTCACTGCCAGTAAGTGTCGCTGTTATTTTAGCAATGTACTAAAAGCCGACCGCCATTTTTAGTTTGGTCAAGCGACAGTTAACAATGACGGAATTGTGCTCTCTCTGCTGATTGGAGGATATCGTCGACGCAAAGGGTCACGTATATTTGGCGCTCTACTACTCTGGCGCGTTTTTTGGAACACTGGTCAGGGAATGATGTGTTTTTGACTTAAAAGCTTTGTCTTTTTAGAAAAGACAAATTTAGCACTTACACTTCGCCATCCTACTTCCGAGATCAAAACAAGCAGGATGTGCTGACATGTTTAAGAAAATTATGAGCGGCAAAGTTGGAGGTATTTGAATCCAGCGTTGCTAGCTGGCTGTTTACCAGCGTACATTGGAGTTAATGTAAGCAACAAACAAATGTCGGTCTCTGGTTGTGGACGTCGAGACAGGACTGTAAACTGGAAACGAGGTCGGAATAAATTCTGAAGCAATAGCGTTTTCGGTAAGTACTATGCCGATAATATTTTAGTACTTTAGCTTGGACAAGCACCTCAAGTGTTAACCTGCAAAGTTATATGTTTGAAACGATGTTCTTTCTTCTGTTCTGTGTATAGTTGTCTTCCAGCTGCCTCTCATTTGTCAATAATTACGTTAAATAATTTATTATTTTACTTTTACTATTAATATTCAACCCCCCCCCCCCGTTCAAATTACTGCTGTTGTGGGCAGTCTCCCTTGTATGACAGTGTCCTCTGTCACTGAAGGTTGACACTGAATAGCTATATACTTGCTTAAAAATGTCATTTGTGTCAAACTGTCTGAAAGTGGAAGGAATTTTGTTGTTGTCTTATTATAATTTTTACCTTTTCCCTCAGGTCCCTATAAAATATGGCTGGTGTTGTGGCAATGGCATCTACTATAGAAGACTTTGACACACAGGTATTTTCACATTCAAGCAACATATTGAATGTAAAACTATTACTGGTATACTGTCACATATATGAATAACCTTTTCACTCTTTTTGTTTACAGCCTTGCAAGAAATCTAGCAAAGATGGTGGCAGTCCTGTTGTCAAGACAATCACCAGCTACTTCTCTCCTATAGCAAAAGCTGTGGAGAAACCGTTCTCCCCTCCTCGCTCCAGTAACATCATGGACTATTTTAACCGGGGTCCTTTGAACTCCAAAGTGAAGACCAGCCCATTAGAACACCCTAAAGAGACTGGTCAGAGCTCTGCAGAAAGAGACATTAACCCTGACGTAGCAGTGAAGCAACCAACTCTCAAACGGAGGAGAACAGCACCTAAATCTTCTAAGAAACGTCTGGATCTTAACATTGACGTCTCGGGTGACAAGGATAGCGGCCTTGTTGTCGAAGGAGCATATGGAAATACAAAGTTGGCGACAGGTTCCCAAAATATTAGTGCTGTTTTTGGCAGTGATTCCGCTGCTTTGCTAGCCCAGATTAGTGCAGATCCTTTTATCTCTAATCAATTAATAGAGCGTAGCAATATTCAGCCTGTTGAACAAACTCAAAAAGATGAACCTTGCAAAGGTGGTTCTAAATGTGGGAACGATACCTCATCTGAACTAGATTTATCAACAAGTAGTTTCTCATCTCCAGTTACACCTGTAAAGGACAAAGTGAAAGCAGTCAAGAAAAAAGTTGCACGCAATTCACGGGTGAATAAACAAAAGGAGGAAAACAATCCTGAATCTGAGCAGAAATGTGTGGAAAATATCAGAAGAGAAGCCAATGTGAATGAAGGCTCTGAATTGAAGAGCAACACGGTCAGGATTTCCTTT
The DNA here is from genome assembly GCF_030265065.1 of Corythoichthys intestinalis. Lineage (NCBI taxonomy): Eukaryota > Metazoa > Chordata > Actinopteri > Syngnathiformes > Syngnathidae > Corythoichthys > Corythoichthys intestinalis. The sequence continues at coordinate 21,745,469 of NC_080410.1, forward strand.
GAGGATTTTTTGCGCAGTCAGAGTAAGGAAGAAAAGAGTATTGTGCAGTGTGACGGCACCAAGATTGCTCAAGACACTAACAAAATGGACACTCACCAATTTGACACTTCGACATCTAATGGAAATGTTGCATCAACAGAGCTCGCGGTCCAAATCTCCCCTCGAACCATCACCATTCAGGCTCAAATGCACACTATCTCACCAAACCAGGAAGCAAAAAAACCTGAGGGAAGGAGAGCTTTACTAAACAACAGGAGAAAAGGTGCAAGAAGCGCAGCAAAAAAAGTGCCGTATTCACACACAGAGCCTGTAACGACCAAGTGGAAATCCAATGTGGTTCTTGAAGAGGAAGAACTTGACCTGGCTGTGCTTGAGAGTGAATCCACACCCAAGTGTCCTGACATAGAGAGGAGACAGTTCATGGCGGCCTTCAAACAACCTGGCCTGGATGGATCTAAGGCAAAGATGGGCAAAAATCAGGCCAAACGTAAGCAATCTGTAGAGATTGATGTAGAAGAAAATGACCTGCAGGAAAATAAAATTGTAACAAAAGCAAAATCACAGAGAAAATGCAGAAAGGCAGCAAATACAGTCACCGCCTCATCTAAGTCACCGGTTGTAGCCTCGCCTGTTCATTCTGATGACATCCGAGAGCAGCCGAACGCTTCCTTAAATCCCTCCAACACAGCTTTGAGAAGGTCCAGAAGAGAGGCTGTCTTTAGACAAACCCCCAAAGTTTCTGAAACATCACCTGTCAGGAACAGACGGAATCTGGATTGCAATAATGATTCTGCAAAAACCTCTGTTAAGTTATCACACCGTAAAATACGCAAGTCAAAATATGGAGTGTACAAAGCAAAGATAGTCTGTCCACCTGATGAGAAAGAGAGTCCCATCAGGTAATGCATAGATAGTGTTAAGAGTTAGTATTGATGAAGCTGTTCAATGAATTCGCCATTGTGTTCCATCAGGATAAAATTGAGAAGAGTTCATCAAAATGTATCTGAAGGGGGCAAAAATTCTTCTTTGGCTTCTAATGTAAGTAAGGTCATATACGGTAGTCGTGTAATTATTCATCTACACTGCTCAAAAAAATAAAGGGAACACTAATGTAACACATTGTAGATATAAATGAATGAAATATTTTTATTAAATAATTTGTTTTTTCCATAGTTGAATGTGCTGACAACAAAATCACACAAGAATTATCAATGAAAATCAAACGTATTCACCCATGGAGGTCTAGATTGTGAGTTATACTCAAAATGAAAGTGGAAAAAAACACTACAGGATTATTCAACTTTCATGTAAACAAGTCAAAATGAGGCACAGTAGTGTGTGTGGCCTCCAAGTGCCTGAATGACCTCCCTACAACACCTGGGCAGGTTGCTAATGAGACGACAGAGGGTGTCCTAGGGAATGTCCTCCTATATCTGGACCAGGGCATTACTGAGCTCCTGGACAGTCTGAGGAGCAACCTGGCTCTGACAGATGTACCTAAACACAATGTCCCAGAGGTGTTCTATTGGATTTAGGTCAGGCGAACGTGGTGTCCAGTCAATGTTATGAATTCTGTTGCATACTACAGCCACATGAAGTCGGGCATTGTCGTACACCAGAAGGAACCCAGGTCCCACTGCACAAGGGTAACTTATGACAATGAGTCCAAGGATTTCATCCCGATACCTAATAGCAGTCAGGGTGCCATCATCTAACCTGTAGAGGTCTGTGTGTGTCCTTCCAGGGATATGCCTTCCCTGACCATCACCGACCCACAACCACACCAGTCATGCTGAATGATGTTGCAGGCAGCATACGTTCTCCATGAAATCTCCGGACCCTTTCGCATCTGTTGCATGTGCTCAGGTTGAACCTGCTTTCATTGGTGAAGCGGACAGAGCCATTGGCATAGTTGCAAATTCTGTTGGTCTGTGGCAAATGCCTCTTAAGCTCTACGGTGATTGGCAGTGAGCTCAGGGCTCTCTACAGGATGTCAGGCCCTCAGACCATCCTCATGGAGCCCATTTCTGATTGTTTGGTCAGAAGCATTCACACCAGTGGCCTGCTGGAGGTCATTTTGTAGGGCTCTGGCAGTGTTCACCCTATTCCTCCTTGAGCAAAGGCGAGGATACCGATCCTGCTGAGGGTTTAAGGATCTTCCTGTCCTGTCCAGCTCTCCTACAATATGACAAGTTGATGCTCAGACTGTCCAGGAACTCTATGATGTGCTGGTCCAGATCTGGGTGGAAATCGCTCAGGAGAACATCCGCCACCTCATCAGGAGCATGCCCAGGCGTTGTAGGGAGGTCATACAAGCATGTAGAGGCCAAACACACTACTAAGCTTCATTTTCACTTGTTTAAAGGACATTACATAAAAGTTGGTTCGGCCTGTAGTGTGTTTTTCCACTTTCATTCTGAGTATAAATCTAAATCTGGACCTCCATGGGTTTCATTTCATGGATAATTTTTGTCTGTCTTTGTTGTCGGCACGTTCAACTATGAAAAGAACAAAGTATTTAATAAAAATATTTCTTTTATTCAGATCTACAACGTGTTATGTTAGTTTTCCCTTTATTTTTTTGAGCAGTATATTTTGTTTACATCAAATGGTGTTGAATTTTTTTTTTCTTCATTCTTTTGTTTGTTTCAAGGCATCAGATAATGCTAAAAAACAAAATAAGGCAAAAAAGCTGGTGGAGAAAGCTAAAGCTGTTCAACAAATTAAGAGAGATGCCATTGAGAACAAAAGAACATTGAGGCGTTCATCAAGGACCGAGGCTTCCATCTCAAAGAGTTATTGTGAAGATGAGGTACGATTTATCATACAAGTGGTAAAAAACACACATAACTATATCATTTTGTAGTTTTAAAGGTTTACGAAAGCCAAAATACTTGTTCAGTGTATTAAGGCAAGCAACAAGGCGAAGTCATGAAACTACTGATATTGAATCTTGATTTCAGAACTCTGTTTTCTGCCTGGACGACGACCTGACTGTTTCTCCTCAGAAGGTACCGCAAAAAAGTAAGACTAAGAAGTCTCTCCGCAATCTAAATGATGTGCTGGGGAAAGTCACCAAAGCTCCTCCAGGTAGCATTTCCCACTTTTATTAGCTTTGAATGCCCATCAGCTTGATATAAACTTTTGAGTTTCTGAATTGTTTTTCTGAAAGACTCCAAGTGTATCCAGGAGAAGAATGCTCGCAAGGCATCTGCTGTCATTTCTATCTTTGATGAGAGCAGCCAGCAGAGCTCTGAGAACTCCCAAGATGATGAGCAGTTCAGGGCTCGCAGAGAGTTTCTAAAGAGTGGCCTACCGGAGTCATTCAAGAAACAAATAGCCAAGGCTGCTGCCACCAAGGAGACATACACCCTTTCCTGTTCCTCTTTCCAACCAGTTATACACACGATGCAAATTCCAAATGGTACTACTCTCGAGTCTCCACTTTTGTCAATGTTTTCGACTAATTGTGCTGTGCTGACTACATTGACAGGTTGTGCTCTATGGAGTCTACCCTGGCCCCAGTCTCCTCAACTGTGCTCTCTCAAAGAGCTTCGCATTCCAGTGCCTGATATCCCACTACATCTTAAAGGTCCCCTATGCTTAAAGACAAAACCTGAACGTGGAGTGTTTTGTGAGCGTGTAAGTTAAACATTAAAAACGTGTAGTTTCCCATTTATATTTGTAAAGACTGCTGCTCACTTGCTGTCAGATCTAAATTCTAACCATTTGTAGAACTCTGCCTGTTGTTGCTATTCAACTACTTTTGTTGTAAATTGCGCTTTTCCAGAGTTCTGGTTGGAGGCTTGAGATGTCTGAAAAAGTGCGTCAGCTTCTGGTGGAGGAGGTCTGCACTTCAAACCCTCTCTTCCTCGGTGAGACGTTTATGTCTCGCTTGATGGCCAGACGTGCTGATAATGAGCAACAACACTCAGGTGAGTCTGACAAGCACACGTTTTACACAAATGACACCGAAACAGTAATAGAGTAGAAGTTCACCAAAAATGTCAAATTAACTCTGAATTAATTTCTAATTAACCCTCATTGCCACTCATTGAACTCATTGGTTGCCACTGACATCGCTGGCAGCCTTTCCTATAAAAACGGATTGGATGTCTAGTGTCGTCAATGGCATCAAACATGAGCATTCACAGACACTCCTCCCAGTTTAATTTAATTGGACGTCTTTTCTTATCAATGGCAGGCAATGACTTATATACTATGGAGGAAAAAAAGAGTCAACTTTAGAATGTAATTAGGGGCTATAACCAGAGCATTTCTGCTTGTTTTTAATCATTTTGATTAGATAAATTTTGGTTTCAATCAACATTTTATTTATAATTTGTTCATAAAAAATATATTAAGAGATACAAAAATACAATAATAATTAATGTTAAAAAATATTGTACTTATAATTGAGACCTGGTGTCCACATTTGTGGACTTCACATTTTGAGTCATGTATGCTACACTTGTATAACAAATGTTGATATTGTGGCCTACCTGACTCAAAATGTGCTGTCCAAATAAGTGGACACAAGGTCCTTCTGGGGTTAAGTTATTTTTAAAATGACCAAAAATCGGCACTTAGCCTAAATCTAAACCTACTATTCTCCTTACAATAACTAATGATACCAATTACTAACCCCGCTATTACAGAGCCTGTAAGGAAGCTGTTGTCTCCTGAGCCAGTAGGAGGAAAGAGGAAGAGAATGGATGATAAAGTGGCAAAGATGGCTAAGAAACAGCGTGCCGCCCATCACGAAGGAAACATTTTCAACCTCGAGCCAGAGGCCTCAAGCAGGACACGCCGCAAAAGACAAACCCAGAGATCCAGACTGGATAAGGCTAAGGACAAGTCTTTACATGGAACAGATGATGATGTTGTTGTACTTGACGACTTGTGTGAGGACACCGAGAAGAAAGGTGATGGAGTTTTTCTTAAAAAGTATATATACAACAGCTAAATAATACAAAACCTTCGCATTATCCACAGTTGAGGCAAATGAGGATGTGTTGTGGACGGAAAAATATCAGCCTCAGCACTCCAGTGACATCATTGGCAACACAACATCAGTGCGGCAGCTGCATAGGTTTGCATCAAAATGTTTTATTTTTAATGCTGAAATAACCACTCATTTTTCTTCATCTTATACTCGTTCTCCGCCTTTTTGTGTAGTTGGCTTAAGGAATGGAAGCTCCGTGCAGACAGGGAGGAGAGAAGTAAGCAGAGAGTTAAGGAACAAGAAGGCAGCAACGGTATGTCCTTGAAAAGCTGTTTTTGACTTTTTTTTTTAAATTACCTCTACTTACAGTATTTTAACTGAATGTCTTAATATTTTTAATTGTTCCAGACTCTGATTGGGACTGTGGAGATGAGGACTGTCTGTCTACGGAGGATTTGCTGTGCAATACAGTCCTGATTACAGGACCAACGGGAATAGGAAAGACTGCCACAGTCTATGCTTGTGCTCAAGAGTTGGGCTTTAAGGTAAAGAAAGAGCATTATTACTATTATTACTCAGTACAGTAGGTGCCCGTGGACATTAAGTTACATGTTTGTCTGTGTTCTTCATGGTTTTCCAAGGTGTTTGAGGTGAACGCTTCATCCCAACGGAGTGGCCGTCTAATTTTGTCCCAGCTGAAGGAGGCCACTCAGTCACACCAAGTGGACAACAAAGGAGTCAATGCCAACAAGCCGATATACTTTAACAGCCACGGTACAAATACCTGCACTGTCAAGCCAGAATCATCTCCAAGTATGTAAAACATGGCTTTAACGATGCCTTGCAGATACTGTTACAAGTAAATGAACACAACTCATTTCATTTCTTTATCGTTCAGGGAAGCTGAATTCTCCTCGCAAGGTTGTCTCATCTCCGAGGAAACCTCCCAACTCCCCAAGAGGTGCTAAACGAGTAGGCTTGGCTCCAACATCTCTAGCCAACTTTTTCAAAATAGGCCGACCTAGCAATAAGGAACCGCTGAGCACTAAGCAGGATGACCAAAAGGGTAAATAAACTCCAAATGTATTCCATTAAAAATAAATATGTATACGTATAAAAAATATATTCATCAGTATTATCAAATTTTCACCTGAATAGCTTCTAAGAAATCAAAAGCACAGGAGGACACTAGGAAAGAAAAAGCCACAGTCAACTCACCCAAGCCCTCTGCACCAAAGGAGAGGGACGAGCAGAGTAAGAAGACTGCTACCTCGCTCATTTTATTTGAAGAAGTAGATGTCATTTTTGAAGAAGATTCTGGCTTTCTTGCTGCCATCAAGACATTCATGAGTACGACAAAAAGACCAGTCATCCTCACCACCAGTGGTTAGTAGAAACGGGGAGGAACTTTTTTTCTTGTATTCAATCTCAAATTATTATTTTTTTCCTGTGTACTTTTGTTGTGTTTTATTCATGTTTAATATACAGTATCATGTTTTGCAGATCCTACATTCAGCACTGTGTTTGATGGCAACTTTGAAGAGATATATTTCAAAAAACCCTCTTTGGTGAGTGAGGGCTCTATTTAGGGTGCATTCACCGCTTATACATTGTGCCTAACAATCTCTCTATCTCAGTTGGACGTGAGTAGCTACCTGCGCCTGTTGTGTCTGGCTGAGGACACCAGGACAGATCAGCGTGATGTTAGCACACTGCTCGAACTTAATGACTGTGACATCAGGCAGAGCTTGTTGCAGCTGCAATTTTGGACTCGTAGTGCAGGGGGGCGCCACGTAACATTACCCTCTGGGGACATAAACCCAAATGGTAAGTACAATAGTGTAAAGTCAAATAAAGTTCCAGTCGAATATTTCTGACTTAATGGGGGAATTGAACTTGGTGTGTTTTGAAATTAGGAAATGAAGTGAAGCCAGAGACTATTGGGGAAGCATCAGGCACGAGTTCACCGACTGTAACATCACCTTGGCCTCCATGTGAAAGCGGCTGTACTGAAAGTCTGCTCGGTCTTCTGAATATTGAACCTGCGAGAGACGTTTGGGAGCTGCTTCGGGTAAATGTTAAATACTCTACAAAATCAAAGCATGGTTTGATAGTACATTTTATATTTGTTATAGCCAAACTGCTGTCATTGCTAACGTTATTAATATATTTGGCAAATATTAACAGTTGCCGGTTGGAAAAGAAAAAACGCATGTGTAGAGTATATGACAGAATATACCTGCTTTGAGTCCATTTTGCATTAACAGAGTCAGACACATGAGATGGCTTGCTGGGAGTTGCTGATGGACAGCACTCGACGAGGAGTTAACTTACTCTATTCCAACATGGAGACCCTCTTACCATTACCACGAAGACAGTTATTCCCAACTTACAAATTGGAGCCCCCCTCTGTGAGCTCTCCTACTTGCCTGCAGTTGGACCCACTGCCTTCCCATTCAAGACAGCTGCACTCATCTGAGTCAGTAGAGTGCTCAGATGATGGGAGTCCTGTTAAGGTATCCCACAGGATGAAGAAGAAAAAGAAAAGACACTGGCTATCTAACCAAGATGGGCAGCAGTCGGACTCTGACTCGGAGGAGCATTTCCTCTCTCTCAGCAAGCAGCAGGAGCCACCTCAAGCCAAAGAAGAATCCACTGAAATGTTAGTTCCACAAATGGAAAAAAGGAAACCGCCGACTCCTTCTGATCGTCTAAAGAGTATCCCTGTTTCTAAGTGTCTAGAATCAATAAGTGACTTTTTTGACACTATGTCTGACATAGACTCCTTACTTGTTCATCACGGTAGTGATGCTCAGAGAGGTCACCTGCAAGATTCAGTCAGTGCAACACCAAAGGACGGTATGACTGATGAGTCCAAAGTTGAGTCGAACACGTTAAGCTGTGTGATGGGCCAGCGTGTGTTGGAGATCCAAAGCGTGGTAGAGGCGCTAAGCTTCCACAAGTGTCGGCTCACTGTAACAGAGGCCTTGGCCCGAGCTCAACAGCTTGAGAGGAAGCTGGCGGATAATGCTGTGGAAGAACTCACCCTCCCTGTGGCCTCCCATTGTGAAAGTTACAGCTTCACTCAGAGCAGCCTCTGTCGACCCCAGTGAGTTCATCATATATCTACCAAACATAACCATTATTTATTCCAAATGTTATCCAATGCAAAATATGAGGGCATCATTTATTCCAGGATGGTGCAACAGAGGAGAGACCTTATGGAGAGTGTGGTGTGCAGAGGACCATTTAGCACTCTTTGCAACAGATCTGCGGCTGCTGTGGACTACTTGCCAGTTCTGCGAACCATCTGCAGGTCAGAGCAAATTAAAGAACAAGGCAAAGTGAAACGAAGGTGAGCAGGCAGTGCCAGGATTCAGTGAAGCACTTGGTTCTTCATATAGAACAATGAATAAAAGTGTGAAACTGTTTAGTGCATGCAGTAAGGTCTCTTTTTCTTCCTTCAGGTTTTTGCACTACCTAGACTCCATCCATCTGGGTCTTCACAAGAATACTCTCCAACACCTTTCCGCAGACTTTCCATAATCCTAAAGGATTTTCTTTTCACAATTAAGGGTTCTAGGCGAACAAAGTAAAATTAGGCAACTATTTTGCAGAATGTGTTGTTTGTTGGGGTCAAAGCTAATTACATTTATTAGTCTACCTGGTGACACAAGGTGACGAATCACTTTTTGTATTAGGTAACTCACTTAACGTAATTGTGTTTAGTAAACTCCCTAACATGTGCTTCCTCAGATGGAAATGAGTGACTCACTGCCCACAAGTTTTCCTGGCATTACCTGTTTCACATGTAAAGTTGCACTCAACACATTTTCAAGTGACATTGACTGTGTTTTCTTTTGTACATATATGTATTTTATACTCTGCATTAATAATACAGCATATTCTTTGCATTTAATTTTTTTCTAGTTATAGCAATTGTTTTTTGGCAAGTATGGCTCTGAAAACAATTGCATGAGTTTCAATGTGAAAAATAGAACTCTGTAAACGCTTTGTAAAAATTGCAACTAGCCACTTAATGTGTTAAATGTCTTAATTTTATGCTAGTTTTAAATTTCACATAATCAGTTTTTCAAAGATTATTTTCCTCTGCCTTAAATTTATACACTTACACTTTAATATTTGTAGTGGGCAAATAAAGTTTTGGCAAAATTTTACAATCTATGAAATGGGGCGAGTCTTTGTTTAAGAAAAGTTCTTCCATGCTGTACAAATTCGATGAAGAGGAAGGACCGCCTTGTGTTGTGACATTAGCCATCGCTTGCAAGTTCCACTTTTTAATTTTAGAGCTTTTGTTTACTGCATTCACTGTTGTGTAACCATGTAGGCACCATGGTTCTTTTTAAAAGTGCCATGTGTAAGACGACTTTTAAAGCAGCATGGCAAACTGGGAGCGAAACAAAAGGATCTTATTGGAGCTGGTTAAGCTGCCAGAGAACAGTTTTTGTGCGGACTGTGGATCCCCTGGTGAGGACAGTGTCAGATTTTTTTGTTTGCGATTGTTTTGGTAAGCTCATCAACTAACCTAATCATCTTGTTCCAATTAGATCCAGACTGGGCATCTTCCAAACTAGGCTTATTTGTGTGTCTGAATTGTTCTGGTATCCACCGTAACCTGTCCAGCCGAGTAAAGTCTATAAAGCTTGACAACTGGGAAGATGACCTTGTAGAAGTATGGTCGCTCACACGCATACAGTACATATACAATATATATTCAGTATACAGTATAATTATTTTTAACAATGCTTTAGAAAAAATGCCAATTGAAAGAATTAACATTTATGTTTAATATTTCTGGGGGAAGTTGATGAAATCCAGTGGCAATGCCAGAGCCAAAGCCTTGTATGAAAAAGCACTTCCTCCTTACTACTACCGACCACAGCAAACTGACTGTGTGTAAGTATTTTTTATTTTCAGGAAATCTGTATTTTGAGGCCACATCTAATAGGTTTTAAAAAATATATACGTGACTGGATTGCAGAAAGAATTCCGATTATAATATTTCGATCTAACTATGCACAATATCTATTTTTCCTGAAATAAAAATCAAAGTAAAGGCTATAATTACCCTTCAAAAGTCTGACAATTGCGGTGTTGTAGCACAGTTAGAGTTATAACACACTAAATCTACATTACAAATAAGGTAAAATTCTGCTACAAGCAAGCTTCACTCAATCTGTCAATTTTATGCACTGCTTATCCCAACTATGGTCGTGGGTTTGCTGGGGCCTATCCCAGCTGACTTTTGGTGAGCACAGTGTGAATATTGAATTGAAATATATTGCATTGTCACTTCAATGTGTGTACCTCCAGAGTCTTAAGAGAGCAGTGGATTCGAGCCAAATATGAAAGGTTGGAATTCACAGGGGAGACCAAGTATCCACCTCCGTCTTATACCACAGGTGATTTCTCGTCCTCTCACTTTTGCTGCAATTAGTTATGCACAATAGGAGAAGTCTCAGTTTTCATTGTATTCCAGGCTTCTTTGAAGGAATGCTTTGGAAGAAAGGAAAGGAAAATACTCAGTTTCTGCAGAGAAAATTTGTTCTCTCTGAGCGAGAATTCACACTGGCTTACTACAACAAAGAAAATGTGAGGCACCTACTAGTATTGAGGTGAAGTCTGTAAACCAAAAATGATTTGGATATATATTTCTTTTATTTAGGAGTCCAAAGGTCCAAAGGCCCTCATCTCCATCAAGCACTTGAATGTAACTTTTCAGCCAGAAAAGATTGGTCATCCCCATGGGATGCAGATTACTTACCTTAACAATGACCACACCAGGAGTCTGTATGTGTATCATGATAGTCCTGAGGTACGACTGCTAAATTATCCAAATAAGTGACTTTTGCATGTTGTCGTTTAATTTACTTTAAAGCAGATTGGTTTCTTTTGCGTTGTAGGAAATAGTCACATGGTACAATGCCCTTCGTGCGGCTCGCTATGCTTACCTAAAGACAGCATATCCAACTGGAACAGAAACTGATGTAAGTACCTCAAGCATACGTTTCTTAATGGTTGTGATTCATGTGAACCTTTGTCTCATTGTCAGCTGATATCGAATATAACACCAGCCTACCTTAAAGAGGGATACATGGAAAAGACGGGGCCATCGGTAAGTACTTAAAATCGAATGACTTAACCAATTTGCATATTGCCATGTGTCTGCTTTCGTTATAATTTTGCATAATATGGTCACTCACATTCATACAATGAATTGGCTATATGAATTCATGCCAATATCATACCAGTATTCATACTAAAAGTCACTTTGTCACAAGCTAATTCTCCTTCAGAGGAAAATTATCCTTTTTTTTTTTTTTTTTTTTTTAAATTTTACCTTAAAATTAAAAAAGTCCAAATGTGGTTTTCATTTAATTAAAATAATAGATCATTTCAGAAGGAATTGGCTATGATGCTACACTAGTTGCTAGACTAAGAAGTGATAGCAAATTTCTTGGGCAACCCTTTCATTTTTCTTATTTTTTCCCTCATTCATTTTCAAATTTTTTAGTGCAATTGATCATATATAAGTTAAAAATATGAAAAGAAAATGTTAAGTGTGCTATGTTTTAGTTTACATTGTGTATTATTATGCTTTTAGTATATGTGTATTTCTTATGTATATGATTTTATGATTACCAGCAGAAGGAACCATTCAAAAAGAGATGGTTCATTTTAGACTCTCAAAATAGGAAGTTGCTGTACTTCAAGGGCTGTTTGGTAAGAACAAATCCTTGTACAGTATTAGTTTACTGTCAAGTACCTTGCTGTTCTCAAGTGTCTGTGTGTCTAAAAGTGCATTTCTCACTAATAATGTAGGATGCTGAAGAGCAGGGGGTCATCTTCCTTGGCACAGAAAGTAACAATTACTCTGTTAGAGACTATGTCCCAAAACGAACTCGTGGAAACAAGTGGAAGTTTGGCCTCATGGTGCAGACACCCGAGCGGCAATTTGTCTTTATGTGCCAGCACGAGTGTGAGCAAAGAGAGTGGCTGAATTCCCTCAGACAGGTCATGTCCAGGCCTATGACACCACAGGATTATACCAGTAAGTGTGGGAATAAAAGCTTGGGATTTTTGTGTGTAAAATATGTCAACATACATTTTTGTTTGTCTTTGTAGCAGAGGCCAACATCAGGAATAAGCGATGAAAACTGGAAAGTGTGACAGCAGGATTTAATTTTTACAGCAACAACATCTGAATGGAAACCTGTGGGGTACACCATGTCAACTGTGTTTGCATCATGCATAATTGAATCATTTGGCACTGTCAAGAAATTAAAATGTAATATTATTCTTCATAAGAATCTGTGTTGAATTTATGACATGCTTTAGTTCTGACACCCATTCCCCCCATTAAACTGCAATTAATAAGATTTTCAATGTATGGTTTTATGTTTATTTTGTTTTGGCAGAATACACTATGTTGGAAACTCATTTAAAAAAAAAAGACTGTATAGGTATTCCACATTGTCTCCCTGCAACCCTGAACAGGATAAGCAGGATAGAAAATAGATGAGTTATCATAGAAAATAAGAATAAAAATATGTACAGTTTATTTACAACTAAATTAACTAAATATTAAATTTCATATATATGTAAAATTACTATAACTTGTGCTAACATTTATCTTTTAAGAACTACAAGTCTTTCTATCCGTGGTACTAACATTTATGTTTTAAGAACTACTAGTCTTTCTATCCACGGATCCCTTTAACAGAAAGAATGTTAATAATGTTAATACCATCTTGTGGATTTATTGTTATAATAAACAAATACAGTACTTATGTACAGTATGTTGAATGTATACAGTATATCCGTCTTGTCTTATCTTCCCATTACAGCAATAATTTATAGAAAAATATGGCATATTTTAGAGAGTTTGAATTGCAATTAATTACGATTAATTAATTTTTAAGGTGTGATTAACTAGATTAAAAATTTTAATCGTTTGACAGCTATAATATATATATATATATATATTAGGGCTGTCAAAATTATCGCGTTAACGGGCAGTAATTAATTTTTTAAATTAATCACATTAAAATATTTGACGCAATTAACGCACATGCCCCGCTCAAACAGATTAAAATGACAGTATAGTGTAATGCCCGCTTGTTACTTGTTTTTTTGGTGTTTGGTGCCCTCTGCTGGCGCTTGGGTCCAACTGATTTTATGGGTTAGTACCATGAGTGAGCATGGTGTAATTATTGACATCAAAAATGGCGAGCTACTAGTTTGTTTTTTGATTGAAAATATTACAAATTTTAATAAAACGAAAACATTAAGAGGGGTTTTAATATAAATTTCTTTAACATGTACTAACATTTATCTTTTAAGAACTACAAGTCTTTCTATCCATGGATCACTGTAAGAAAATGTTAATAATGTTAATGCCATCTTGTTGATTTATTGTTATAATAAACAAATACAGTACTTATGTACCGTATGTTGAATGTATATATCTGTCTTGTGTCTTATCTTTCCATTCCAACAATAATTTACAGAAAAATATGGTGTATTTTATAGATGGTTTGAATTGCGATTAATTACGATTAATTAATTTTTAAGCTGTAATTAACTCGATTAAAAATTTTAATCGTTTGACAACATATATATATATTATATTTTTTTTTTAAAAGAAATGGGCATATTACATCAGAAAGGGTATTCGGTGTAAAACAGGCGCCAAACAAATGTAAGTGACTCCCTATGTTATCAAGTCGAAAAATTACTTGTCATTTTCATTCAGCTTATTTTATGCCCATATATAACTCGCCTATCACGGTCAAAGGCATGAAACATGAAACAGTCCTCCCAGTTTGAAGGAATATGACATTTATCATTGTCAGTAACAGGCAATGAATTGAATTAGTTTTGTTTCAATTAAGTAATCTATTCAAATTGTTCTGTATGTACTATGTACTGTACTGTAATATGTACTGCATTGAAGAATTGTAAAATAACTGCAGTTCCCCTCTCTGACACCCGAGGGCAGCATTAAACGTTTTATAACTCATGAAGTTTGTCCTCTGAGGTGTCGCCGTACTTGCCGGGTAGTGGAGGTCAGGCGTGCTCATGAAACAACTGCGAAATGCTATGGAACCGCCACGGACGTGAATTCCATCCAAAAACCGTGGCGCAGAGCTGTCGGCTATTTTTAAAATGCGATGCCACTGAGCTAAGAAAGTGCTCGCTGTGACGAAAGGCGCGAAGAACGCTGAGAGCGACACGGAAAAACGACCGTCCGTTTTGTCCTACAAGGCGCCTAGTTTGACAGGAGCTGGGCCTGACAGGAGACAAACTGCAGAAGAAGTGACATTCAAAGTGGGACTTCATGAAGCAGTAGACTGGCGTTAAGTCTGGAGAAAAGTCCATTTAAACATGAGAAAGGACGTGAGGATACTTCTTGTTGGGGAACGTAAGTAGCGAGTGTCTGCAATGTGGCTCGGCTGCAAAGCGCTTTATCCGCTTAACGTGTGTGGATGCTAGGAGGCTAATGGCTAGCACTTGAGTACTCCAGTGTGTAGCAGCTCTAAAAGGAAAATCTTAAAAATATATCGCCACATCATGCCATTATTACACTGGAGGAGTTCAATGTTACTACAGCAACGCGTAGACTTCGCTCTCACAAATTGAGACAACTCATAAATCCAAACTAATCGACTCAGACTTGTGAAGTTCTGTTCTAGTACCTTTAAATACTTTCTTCAAAACTGGCACTGTTTTTTTTTAACATAGTATGTTTAGATATGTGATTTCCTGTATTGGTGTCGTTACACTGGCATTTACTAAACATCTGACTGTTTTTTTTTTCCTCATAGAGACAATAGGAAACTTAGAAACTATGTTACTAAATTAAATAAAAAGAAAAAGAAGGTGTACTATAACAATTTGATTATAAATGGAAAACATGACAACAAAAAATTATGGAGCATTCTGAATAGTATGCTGGGAAGGAACGTTAAATCCACTCCATCATTTATGGAATTAGGGGGTCAGTTTATCACAAAGCCAATGGTTATAGCCAATCACTTAAACAATTATTTTTGTAATAAAATTGGTAGGTTAAGAGAGGACATGGGAGAAACTAATAACTCAAAAGCAGAGCTTCTCATAAGGAATTGTATTATGGAAGGGAAAACTTGCAACTTTGAATTTGTTAATGTTACTATTAGCCAGGTAGAAAAATTATTATTGGAATGTAAAGAAAAGCCATCAGGTGTAGATAATATTGATCCAAAATTGTTGAAACTTGCTGCAAGCCTCATTGCAGTTCCCATTACTCACATTCTAAACCTGACTTTTAATAAGCGAGTTTATCCAAATGCTTGGAAAACAGCTAAAATTGTGCCATTACAAAAAAGTGCAGCCTTACCTTTCTGTGGTCCTAATAGTAGACCGGTCAGTCTGTTGCCTGCTCTGAGTAAAATTATGGAAAGGATTGTCTTTGACCAAATTCAAGAATATTTCTCAGATAATAATCTAAATACAGATTTCCAACATGCGTACAGAGCAGGGCATTCAACCGCTACAGCGTTGGCACAGATGACAAATGATTGGCTAACGGCATTAGATAACAGAAGGCTGGCAGGAGCGGTACTGCTGGATTTTAGCTCAGCTTTTGATCTTATTGATCACAACCTCCTGTTAAAAAAAATGCAATGTTATGGCTTTGGTCAAGCAGCACTACTCTGGCTTAAGAGTTATCTTGAAAACAGGAGGCAAGCTGTCTTTTTTAATGGGAGCTTATCGGACTGGAAAAATGTTCACTGTGGTATACCACAGGGAAGCTGCCTGGGACCACTCCTGTTCTCTATATATACTAATGACCTGCCATTGGTGTTAAAAAAAGCAAAAATAGCCATGTACGCAGATGACTCAACAATTTATTCATCACAAACTACAGTCGAAGAAATTCAAAATGTTTTGATGGAAGAGTTAAAATATGTTTCTGATTGGGTTATGACTAACAAACTAGTACTAAATGTGGACAAGACAAAAAGTATTGTCTTTGGAACCAAACCTAGTCTTTTAACTGAACCCAAACTACATCTAGTTGTCAAAAACACTAGTGTTGAGCAGGTACAGGTGACTAAACTTCTTGGTGTGGAGATTGACAATAAACTATCTTGGTCAGAACATATTCGTAAAGTACTTCGCAGAATGGGTCAAAGTCTTTCAATGGTAAGAAGATGTTCCCAGATGCTGCCTCTTAATATGAGAGCAGATGTGACAAAGACACTTGTGTTGTCACACTTAGATTACTGCTCTGATATTTGGTCATGTGCCGCTATAACTCATATAACAACTTTACAAACTGTCCAAAATAGAGCAGCTCGGTGTGTGCTTCGTTGTTCACTCAGAACTAACGTAAACTGGATGCACAACACATTGTCCTGGTTAAAAGTTAAAGACAGATTTACGGCTTCATTGCTTACTTTTACGAGAAATATAGTTACGACTAAAATTCCAAAGGTACTTTTCCAAAAATTATATCGAAGTTCTGATGAACATCAACATGAGACCCGTCATGCCATGGGGGGTAGATTCATTTTGCCTCATGTCAAAACAAACCATGGAAAAAGTTCAGTCATGTATAGAGCGATGTTGGGCTGGAACACTGTGCCAATTGAAATTATTTCTGCAGACAGTAAAAATCAGTTTAAGTTCCTTCTGAAGAGACATTTAATTAGTAATGAATTCTGAAACGAAATAACTAACCGCCATGAGCCAGATAACGTCAATGAACGTCAGGAAAACAAAGACTGGGTCTTTTCTGTACATGTACATGCATGTAGTATATAGATAGGTATAGAGATATATGTAATGTGTATGTCTGTACTATATGTGCATTTATATGTAGGGGTGTGTGTGTGAGTGTATGGATAGGGAGGGAGGGGAGGGGGTGGGTGTGGGATTTTTTATTGTTATTTTTTCCGTATGCATTTTGGTTGGTGAGGCAAGCACTGGTGTAAATGTTTGAACGGAGCAGGCTGAATTGACTCCAGGAAGAGTAGATGTACCTGTTACAACTAATGGAGATCAAAATAAATACAAATACAAATACAAATACAAAATAGAGATGCTTTATTTGTTATAGATGTGTGATGTATTAATCTTGGTCAATGTTTTTATTCTGTACCTGCAGCCAAGGTGGGCAAGACATCATTGATCATGTCTCTCGTCAGTGAGGAGTTTCCTGATGAGGTGATGTTCATAGAACATGCAAATCCAGGTTCAGTTAAATTAATTGAGTTGGGGAATGTTTTGCTTATAATGAGGTTCTATGCATCAGGTTCCTCTGCGAGCTGAGGAGATCACCATCCCTGCCGATGTCACCCCAGAGAGGGTGCCGACACATATTGTGGATTATTCAGGTACTCTATATTGTTAATGACTGTACAGAGAGCGCATAGGTAGCACATCCGGGTTTTGAATGTTGGCACGGGCCCTTTCCGTGTAGAGTTTGCATATTTTCTCTTGCCACCCCTGGTTTATAATATGCAGTCAATATAGTCATAATACTGTATTACAACTATTGACATTTAAAACATTTTATTTATTTTATATTTTGCAGAGGCTGAGCAGTCAGATGAGCAACTATATCAAGAAATCTCTAAAGTTGGTTCAGTTTTTATTATCCTATTTTTGTTTAATAGTTGCAGTGTTTTTTTCTTTCCTTTTTAAATGAGAAGCTAATTTGGACTATTTCCCATTGCAGGCAAATGTTATCTGCATAGTGTACTCTGTCAACAACAAGAAGTCAATTGAAAAGGTGATCAAGTTTACGCCCTAGGCTATTGTTGATTTAGCTTGGGTGTTTCTCTGTCAATGGAATTGCATGATAAGTGATATATTTACAAAGAGACAAAATACAAGAGCATTTATTCATGAAATTTTTCATCTTTAATTTGGCGTTAAATATTTGAATGCTGATTTTTTTTCGGGATGCATGTGATTGTGTATCTAAACTACAACGTTACCCTTGAGTGTAGTATGATTTGACTTGAGTATTGTGAATGTTGTGCTCATCTCTCCCAGGTGACAAGTCATTGGATTCCTCTAATCAATGACAGGATAGACAAAGACAGCAGGTGTGCTTGTTGTATTTTTGTATTTACCTTGTTTGAAAACGTGTGCAAAATCGTTTTATCTAATACCAAATCATTTGTGGTCACTTGTGGCATTTTGATGCTTATGATTTTTTTTTCTTTATAGGGTGCCATTGATACTAGTGGGCAACAAGTCTGACCTGGTGGAGCACAGTAGCATGGAGACTATACTGCCTATCATGAATCAATACCAGGACATTGAGACGTGCGTGGAGGTAAGGTAACATTAATAGACTGGCGTATTCAAGTCTGGTGACATGCTAGACCAGGGGTCCCCAACGACCGGGCCGCAAACCGGTACCGGTCCGTGGCGCATTTGGTACCGGGCCGCGCAGAAATAATAAATAATTTATTAACAACTGCATTCTGGCCAATTGACTTTGGCCTGTGCCGCTTAACACCAATATCCCTGTCTACTCTAGATATACAACTACAGGATAGGAGGTCGTCATAGAAATGCATTGATTGGGCTGTTAGCACTAAATCTCGTTTTGTATATCTATGCGCGCTTGGACTCGATAATAACGTATGACGTAGGTTGTTGCCAATCACATTTCTTCCCGGAAATAATTAGCCCCCACACTAGAATGACTGAATAACAGACGTCTTTCGACAGACATTTTACGGGGAAAAGGGAACCTGACGAGCCAGAAGATGTGTCTACAACCTCAAAGAAAACAAAATTTATGCTACTTCCCAATCACTAAAGACCCACGAACTGCGAAGGAGTGAATTTGTGACCCGTATGTGAATAAACCGAGACATTTGAGCATGTCTGTGCAACAGGAATATCAGCTTGTAGAGATCGCAAATCACGGCGACCTTAAACGTACATTTGAGACAACAACTCTACCGAAGTTCTGGATTAAAGTAATTTCGGAATATCCTGACATCGCTAGGCGCGCGCTGAAAACTGTGCTACAATTTCCAACATCGTGTATTTGTTATGCTAGCCTCTCTCACTCTCCCATCTCGGGACCATCTCGTCTCAACGAAACAAGGGTTGGCATGCGCGTAACGTTAAAAAGCACCACGAATGCAGCGATTCCAAAGTACACACTACAAACTTTCTTTAAAGAAAGAAATATTAATTTACGTTTGCCATGTTAGGTGCACACAACAACTGCACGTAGCCGTATCACTTAACGACTTCGCCGTGTCGTTAAGCATTAATTTACGCCATTTCCGTTTTGCACATGTATGTTTATGATGTAAATAGTTTTTTAGCACCATTGGATAACATTGACAGTCCAATTGAATATAAAAGAGGGCTTTTTTCACCGCCACAAAAGCTTTGGGAGCAAAATTTTATAAGGGTGCAAAATTTGACAGGACACTGGTCCGTGAAAAAACAGACCCAAATCACACCGGTCCGTGGTGCAAAAAAGGTTGGCGACCCCTGTGCTAGACAACCCTCACACTTAACTCTTAAGTGCAGGGGTCCGTTTGTGATATGTGAGTCAGAATGCACCGCTTTATCATGAACATATACAGTTCTGAAGTGGTATTTAGAGTTATATTTGAATGAAAGACAACTTTTCTAGGCCAAATAGTAGTAGAATGGTAAATGATAATTGGATGTGCCTTCATTTGCAGCATGGCGACGTATTTTTGTGCTGCTGTGCAAACTGATTTGTGGTGTTCATGCATGTCAAGGCAACCGAAACCCACTGCACTTGAGAGCGCTACAAATATATGTCAGGCCCCCCATCAGTTGCCCCCTATGCCACTGACCTCTTTTACACGCAACCATTCATATCACTGACTGACCAGTGACCCGGCCAGCAGCGTTCAAGTGCATTGCTGTCATGAAGGAATTCAGCCTGTTGGGTGTCTGTAATGGATTTCTTCTCCCCCCTTTTATGACACGGCTGTCATACAGAGCTAATGTTACACTAGGGAGGATGTGAGTATGCACACGTACGAGTGGATTTAGTTTGTACACTCCCATATCATGTGGCATTCATGTGCAGCACGGGTTGGCAATGCCTGCTTTTTTATTACCAGTTAGTTATGAGGATGGAAAAATGATTACCGTATTTTCCGCACTATAAGGCGCACCTAAAACACTTTAATTTTGTCGAAAGCTGACAGTGCGCCTTATAATAGCTTTATATCTGGATCAATATTGGTTAATCATGGCATGAAATTCCCTTTAGCACAGCCACATCTAGTGGTATGCATAATCCAACCCTAACCCCTACTACTACTACTGCGCCTTATAATTAGGGTTGGGCATCGATGGGACCCGTTTCTAACACTCCGATGCCCCCGGAACCGTTCAGATTTAAAATTTTGATTCCATATTTCGATGCCGTGACCGCCGAG
The DNA here is from genome assembly GCF_030265065.1 of Corythoichthys intestinalis. Classification (NCBI taxonomy): domain Eukaryota; kingdom Metazoa; phylum Chordata; class Actinopteri; order Syngnathiformes; family Syngnathidae; genus Corythoichthys; species Corythoichthys intestinalis. Next base: position 21,765,881 of record NC_080410.1, read on the forward strand.
CGGGAAAAAAAAAAAAAAAAGTCATAAGAAGCGTGTGTTTGTGCACTGCAACTTGATTACAACCATGGACACGGTGCGGCAGCGGTCAAAAGTTTGGCTCAACTTTACAAAAAAATAAGACCAGTCAGCTCTGTGCAACACTTGCAATAAAACTATATCATGCAAAGGTGACTGCACGACCAATATGATCAAACACCTCCTGCTTCATGGAATACAAGTGCCGAGTAGCATAACTGAGTTCTGCGCCGTTCCTTTAACCAGTCAGAAAAGTAAGTAAAACAATAAATTACGTCTGTTTTCTGCTGTATCCGCGATCCGACCCCAGATTAAGCAGTATATGATGGATGAATGGAAAATAGCACGAAAATAAGTCGTATTATTACGGCGGGCTATGGTCGATATCGCATGTATATAGAACTAGATGCGAAATGACCGACTTGCTGGCGTTAGTAAACAGCCGCCATCTTAAAGCAGTAGATGCCTCCATTAAAATCAACAGTATTAAAAGAGCTTCAAATTATACTCAATAGAAGAATTTATACTAATGCTTCGTTGTAGCTCCCAGCTAAGGTAAATGAATGGCAAAAGAATATGGGTAAATGTTTTCTCTGTGAGTGTTTTAAAAATAATCATCTTTGTGAAAGTGCACTCCTTTGGAAAGAAACTTCATCACATTCAAGTTCACAGAAGTTAAAAATAGCCCTGTGAGAAGTTCATATAATTTATAATTTTTGTATTAATTGTATTAATAATAGATAATAATAAATAATTAAATAATAATTAATTGTAAATTCATATCACTTAAAAAAAATCCAGAAGTTAAAACATTAATTTAAACTAATACATTTTTAAACTTTAAATTTTTTGACCCTACCTCTATTTTTTACCCTGCCTCTTAAAAGAATCTGAATCGAGAATCGTTCAGCACCGAAATCGAAACATTGAATCGGAACCGGAATCGTTCAATTTCAAACGATGCCCAATCCTACTTATAATGTGGTGCGCCCCATGTATGGAAATCTTTTTAAAATGGGCCATTCCTTTAAGGTGCGCCTTATACTCCGATGTGCCTGATAATGCGGAAAATACGGAATGTGAAAATGTAAAGCAAGAATTTTAAAATATCAATCAACCACCTGTGTGCCCTCCGTTTCCTCTTAGTGCTCTGCCAAAAATCTGAAGAACATCTCAGAGCTTTTCTACTATGCCCAGAAGGCAGTTCTACATCCTACAGGACCTCTGTACTGTCCAGAAGAGAAGGAGGTGAGATTTGTTTTCTGAGAATGATGAAATTAGCTGCTGAAGATATTTTGCTGCCTAATTTTGACATATAAACTCATAATATCGTTTATTTTTCATACAGCTGAAGCCTTCCTGCATTAAGGCTTTAACTCGAATCTTCAAAGTGTCTGACCTGGACAATGATGGCATTTTGAATGACAACGAGCTCAACTTCTTTCAGGTAACAGTTTTTACTATACACAACACTAAATAGTATGTGTTTATGTGCAACTTCTTGATACGTGTGGGCAAATTGTTAAATTCCAAATTGCTGCATTATTTATTATGCTGATTTTTTATATATTAATTTTGTATGTGCAGAGAACCTGTTTTAACACACCACTGGCATCCCAGGCTTTAGAGGATGTTAAAAATGTAGTAAGAAGAAACATGGCTGATGGAGTCAAGGACAATGGTCTCACACTTAAAGGTTCGATATCATTTCAGTTTTTTCTAATATGAAAGAAAATGCATTATTTCCATTAATTTATGAAGATAATGCGCTAGACTATAATCCACAAAGCAAAAAAATCACAAGATTTTGGAAAAAACCTACATATTTAAGCCACAGGTGTTCATGTTGTAAAATGTGATATTTACCGGTATATAGAAAGATGTTAAATAGAAAGACTGTCTGAAATGACTACAACAATTACTCACAATTAACCAGGTTGCTTCAATTACAATGGAGTAGAAGTAAAATCCACTTCACATCTTTTATGTCCACTTCCTATCTTGCATCGGACAGTGCCGAATTCAATAAAATTGCTTGGTAAATTACTCGGAAACTCGGTGTTGATTGAAAAAAGGACCCTTCGCGCTAATAGATAAACCTTGACGGCACCCAGAATGGAAGCGTCACCATGATGTTCCAGGCCGCCAAGCAAAGAAGTATTATGCAAGTTCACTCATAATAATCCAGAAATGAACTGCTTTGTTATCAACGCCGCAGTGTTGAAATGGAGAGGAAAAATGTAGCAGCTTATCGTCCAAAAAATACGCGACATGGTTTGCTGACTCCCATCTCCTTTGTTCAGGCTTCTTGTTCCTGCACACCCTTTTCATACAGCGCGGTCGACACGAGACCACCTGGACTGTGCTCAGGAGGTTTGGTTATGATGATGACCTGGAGCTCACACAGGAATATCTCTTCCCCGTGTAAGCACTAGAAAATCTCAAACCTTCATTTTCTCAAACACCGGTCATTGATTTATAATGTTTCAACCTCTCCTAGAGTCAAGATCCCTCCTGACTGCACCACAGAACTAAACCACAACGCTTACCTCTTCCTTCAAAGCGTATTTGACAAGCATGACAAAGTAAGTTGAATTGATGGTGCAACAGAGCTATTAAAAAAATATATATACAGTGGGGAGAACAAGAATTTGATACAGTGCCAATGGGAAAACCCACTGGCAGTGTATCAAATACTTGTTCTCCCCAGTGTGTGTGTGTATATATATATATATATATATATATATATATATATATATATATATATATATATATATATATATAGATATAGATATAGATAATTCATTCCTTATCCTGAAATTGATTCATTCCAGAGTGGCTTTCTTATCATGAATATTTTGTATAATGAATCGTGCTTTACATGTAAATCGCCTAATTAGTTCCAACCTATACTAAAACCACATTACATTTGCTGTCATGTGCTCTGATTGTCTGTCTTTATTTGTAATGCTTTGTCACCCCCCTAGTGGCACTTATGTGTAGCTAGTTTGTTAGGTTCTTACTCATTCTACACACGTTATTACTTGACAAATCTAGCTCGTAGCAAGCACGGAGTGCTAAAAGATGAGCTAACTTGGGCAGCCATTGTATTTTTTAGTTCTTGCTATTTCATCTCGCTGTTTGTGCCTTGATAAAGCATCGCTTGTAAGTTATATTCTTTCATATTCATGAGCATCGTGTAGCACATTGTGATGTTTAATTTGTTCGTTTACATTTATAGGCAAACGTAGTTACATTATTGCATTGCTGCGAGCAGGAATGATCTACAGTGCCTTGCGAAAGTGTTCGCCCCCCTTGAACTTTTAAACCTTTGGCCAATTTCAGCCTTCAAACATAAAGATATAAAATTTCAATTTTTTGTCAAGAATCAACAACAATTGGAACACAATCGTGAAGTGGAATGAAATTTATTCGATATTTTCTTTTTTTTTTTTTTTTAACAAATAAAACCTGAAACTTGGGGTGTGCAATATTATTCAGCTCCTTTACTTTCAGTGCAGCAAACTCACTCCAGAAGTTCAGTGAGGATCTCTGAATGATCCAATGTTTTCCTAAATGACTGATGATGATGAATAGAATCCATCCGGATGTATAATCAAGTCTCTGTGTAAATGCACCTGCTCTCTGATAGTCTCAGGGTTCTGTTTAAAGTGCAGAGAGCATTATGAAGATCACGAACACACCAGGAAGGTCAGAGATACTCTTGTGGAGGAGTTTAAAGCCGGAATTGGATACAAAAAGATTTCCCAAGCTCTTAACATCTCAAGGAGCACTGTGTAAGCAATCATATTGAAATGGAAGGAGTGTCAGACCACTGCAAATCTACCAAGACCAGGCTGTCCCTCGAAACTTTCACCCTGAACAAGGAGAAGACTGATCAGAGATGCAGCCAAGAGGCCTATGAGCACTCTGGATGAACTGCAGAGCTCTACAGCTGAGTTGCGAGAGTCAGTTTCCACACGACAACAATCAGTTCTACACAGCACAATTATGGCCTTTATGGATGAGTGGCAAGAAGAAGGCCATTTATCAAAGATATCCATAAAAAGTTTAACACAAGCCACCTGGGAGACACACCAAACATGTGATAGAAGGTGCTCTGGTCAGATGAAACAAAAATCGAACTTTTTGGCCACAATGGAAAACGGTATGTTTGGCGTAAAAGCAACACAGCTCATCACCCTGAACACACCATCCCCACTGTCAAACATGGTGGTGGCAGCCTCATGGTTGGGACTGCTTTTCTTCAGCAGGGACAGGGAAGATCGTTAAAATTGATGAGAACACGAATGGAGCCAAGTTCGGGACCATTCTGGAAGAAAAACTTTTGGAGTATACAAAAGACCTGAGACTGGGACGGAGATTTATACTCCAACAGGACAATGATCCTAAAGACAAAGCCAAATCTACAATGAAATGGTTCACAAATAAACGTATCCAGGTGTTAGAATGGCCAAGTCAAAGTCCAGACCTGAATCCAATCGAGAATCTGTGGGCAGAGCTGTGGACTGCTGTTCACAAATGCTCTCCATCCAACCTCACTGAGGTTGAGCCGTTTTGTAAGGAAAAATGGGCAAGAATTTCAGTCTCTCGATGTGCAAAACTGATAGAGACCCCAAACGACTCGCAGCTGTAATTGCAACAAAAAGTGGCGCCACAAAGTATTGGCTGAATAGTATTGCACACCCCACTTTTCAGGTTTTTATTTGTTAAAAAAAGTATAAAATAGCCAATAAATTTCGACCAACTTCATGATTGTGCCCAAACTGTTGTTGATTCTTGACAAAAAAAATACATTTTATATCTTTATCTTTGAAGGCTGTAATGTGGCGAAAGGTTGAAAAGTTCAAGGGGGCCGAAGACTTTCCCAAAGCACTGTATGCTACAGTACATATTATGTTCTGTATGATGAATCGTTTTTCGGAATATGAAGCGAAAAAGCTTTGAATTTTTTTTCTTAAAAGGAATTTTTCGAATAAAGAAGCTTTTGTATCTCGAGGTACCACTGTATTTGATGGCACGAGGCTACCATTTTGTTAAATGTATGCTGACGTTAAGGTGTTTGTTTTCAGGACAGAGATTGTGCACTGTCGCCAGAGGAGGTGAAGGACCTGTTCAAAGTTTTCCCTTACATGCCATGGGGTCCAGACGTAAACCACACTGTGTGTACGAATGACCAAGGATGGATCACATACCAGGGATACCTCTCCCAGTGGACGTGAGTGTTTTAAATCTTGACGAGTAGAAAATAAAACAAACAACTCTCATCCAACTGCAATGCAGGTTAACGACGTATCTGGATGTCCAGCGGAGTTTGGAGTATTTGGGTTACCTGGGTTACTCTATCATTTATGAGCAGGAGTCTCAAGCAGCTGCCATCACAGGTATCTCACACCAACAGTTATGATAAGAGTCAATATTACTAAAATTTTGTGTCATCTTTCCTTTTAGTGACGCGCAACAAGCGCATCGATCTACAGAAGAAACAGACGCAGCGCAGCGTCTTCCGGTGCAATGTCCTGGGGGCGCAAGCAAGCGGGAAGAGTGGATTTTTACAGGCCTTTCTAGGAAAGAACCTCCAGGTTAGTTGATTAATATTGAAAGTGATTACATAGTTGACCCAGAAAGTAAAGAGAAAATATTTACTTTTCTTGAACCTTGAATTGTCAGGAAACTGTGTTTATCGCCTTTGTTTTTGTCACCGTAGCGACAGAGGCGGATTAGAGAAGACCATAAATCACTGTATGCCATCAGCACAACCTATGTGTACGGTCAAGAGAAATACCTGCTAGTAAGTGAATTTTAGATTTTTTTTTTTTTTTTAAATGGCAGAAATAAGAGTTTTGGGAGTCTGTCTAAATGAGGAGGCGTACGCATGCAGTCAAATGTATTTTATTGAAGACTTTAATAATCACAAGCACCCTATTTATCATGAAAAATCATTTTTTGTACTGCTTGTTTTTATAATAAACTTTAAAATGATGTTAGACAGTTTTGAAAATCCTGAAATGAGGTGATTTGTGGGGGAAAATGTTAATCTATGATTATTTTGAAGTTTGTGCAAGTAAAGTTTTGTCCTGGTGATTTGTTTTTCATGAAATATCCTTTCCAGCTCCATGAGATGATGCCAGATTTTGACTTTATGTCGGAGGCGGATCTCGCTTGTGATGTGGTGTGCCTGGTCTATGACATCAACAATCCCTATTCTTTTGAATATTGCGCTAAAATGTTTAAGGTATGAACACTTATTTTTCACTTTCAGAACATGTGTAAAACCTCAAAGTGTAAACGCTTATTGCGCATGTGGCAGCAATACTTCATGGACAGCAAGACTCCTTGCGTGGTGATCGGCTCCAAATCGGACCTGCACGAAGTTCGGCAGCAATACAGCCTTTCTCCACATGAGTTTTGTCGCAAACACAAGCTCCACCCGCCCCAGCCGTTCACATGCAACACAATCAACGCCCCCAGCAAAGACCTCTACACTCGAATCACCACCATGGCCATGTACCCGTGAGTAACGGAAGCGTTTTAACTGTTATGCTGTTTCTTTGTCTCCTGGTCTCATCCAGAGCCCTTCCGCTCAATCTTTGGTAAAGTGTTCTAATCTTAAATGGTGTCTTAATTCCTTCAAAGCTTGGCTTTCACAGTCAAATAACTTGCACTAAGCCCTCCAAATCTACTTTTCGCTATCCAGACATCGTGTTTTAAGTCCAAAACAACAAAGGCCATTTTGCTCAGCAGAGATTGCAAAGCAGCGAGGTGAACTAAAGGGCTTACCTAAAGTCAGTATTGCTACTGATTGTTATTTATGAATAACGCTTATCCTTAGTTTTTCTTAGGTATTTTTGGAGAGGGGAAAAAAAAAACATCAAAATGAATATAACTAGGGATCTCCTCAACCGATCACGTTATTGGAAATCGGACCCATCAGGCCATTTTTCAGAGGATCGGAATCGGGTGAAAAGGATCGGGTTTTTAATTTATGCTATATCATAGACTTCATAATGGTATTGACAGGTCACATCGGGCACATACAGTGGCTTCCCTTCAAGCAGGGGGTCGTCCACATCAAGAGGAGCTATTCACAAACACGCACGCAGCATATGTAACGCCAGATTTAGTTGAAAAAAAGTAAGAAAGCTGTACCGCATACCAACATGAAGGATTGCGTTGAAAAAGTAAGAAAGCTGTGCCGCAGCTGTACCCTAACTCTACAGGAAGGATAGTCTCAGCAGTGATTTGTCCGAGGATTCAAAGTAATTATTTTTTGTACCGTGCATGCATTTTAAAACGTGAAAAAAAACAATGGGAGAAATGAACTGCTATGGACTAGCATCACCCTTCGACATATTTACGTAATATAAATGCTACCTGCACGTTTTTTTTTGTTTTTGTTTTGTTTTTAACCAAGAATCGAGACTGTTTTACATCCATATCTATAAAGAATTGAGGGGTTTCAGCATTTATGCACAAGAATTTAAATGAAAAATCTCTGTGTTGCTTCGTCACACTGTGGGACCGCCTTACCACAACATTCGACATTTACTTAAAATAAATTCTACCTGCACGTTTTTTTATTTATTTTTTTGCTTTTATCCAAGAGTCAAGACTGTTTTACATCCATATCTATAAAGAATTCAGGGATTTAAGCATTTATTCACAAGAATTTCAACATAAAAAGCTCTTTGTGTTTCCACTCGGACAGCTTTGACGGAGATACGCCTCCTATTAATCGGCTCCTCGCCATGTGTCTCGTCAATAGCCTTATGAAGTCTATGGCTCTATTATAATTTAAAATATATATATATTGTGCTGGCTACAGTTGCCAGTGTTTAGAGCCAATTAACATTTTACAGTACATCACTGCCACCTTGTGGTCATGACAATTCACTGCATCCTCCATGCGACGCAGTTTGGAACACATGCTCATTCACTTTCACAGCACACAGCCTGATGCTGTTGAGTGCTTTCTGTTAACGTTTCGGCCTTGGAAACTATGGAAGTATTTTTTATCTATACCAACCTGTTGATATGCAGTATATGTAAGGAAAAGCTATAGCAATTAAATTTGTTTATACCGTATTGGGCCGAATATAAGACAGCCCTGATTATAAGACGACCCCCTCTTTTTCAAGACTCAAGTTTGACAAAAGACTTTTTGAACACCAAATTAATTTTATACAGAAAATAATTACAGTACATTGAAACAAATTATAACAATATATTTGAGGGAAAAAGCATGTTATTTTTCCTCATTCAAATCTTAATATCTGAACATTTAAATATGTAAACGAAAGTGCAATCACATTCGTAAATGAATGGCTTCTGGTTTTTGAAATGTAAATTAACCAATCTATTGTGATAAAACAACAAAATTGCAATAACTGCATTAACCATAAGGGGTTCGCTTTGGCCTGGGGAGTCATCTTCAGTATTCGCTTCAATGATATCTGGCACCATCTAGCATCGTGAATGGGTATAATGTCTAGACCCCGTATATAAGACGACCGCCACTTATATTCGGGCCAATACGGTATGTCCTGTATGGAAGCTTAACCTACACTTATAGCTTGGAGCGCAAGTGAAGTGTGGTGTCTACATGGTATTTGTACACCGGCCAGAGTTTGCGCTAGACTTTTTCGTTGTCTGTCATTTTGACTGACAGGATCATAAAAATCCGGTCATAATCTATTTTTACCCGTCACTTAAATTTTTAAAATGATAATAGTGACATATTCAATAGTGTTTAGTTTTCATTCATTTTTAATTAATATTGTAATGCTTGCTTGGCGGCGAAAAATTAGACACGGAAGTCGTGGTATTTTTCTCCCTGTTTTTACTCTGCTTACCGCCAGCAACACCAACAAAACAACAACTCCGCCCCCAAAGAAAAAGAGGCAACTATATACACAGGCGGCAATCTAGTCCACCAATTGGATGACACGCTGGCACACCGGGTGCAGCAATAAGAGCCTCGCATTAATGTGTCAATCATGGTGCCGACGCCAGACCCCGGTGACGCTACAATATTCTGTCCGAACAGAATCCACACCGTGCCATCAAGCATATGAATATGTAACTTTTTCTCTGCAGTGACAAAAACAGCTGACTGTGGCCCCAGTAGGTAGGCTACATATGGAACAATGAAATTAACAGTTCACCTGCTGTGGCCTGAACGCAGTCTTCCTCCTGGTGCGCATGGACTTGAATTGCGTGCCCGCTTGTGCATAATATTGTGTCTCAAGTGGGATTCCTTCAGAGGCTATTGTCATGAGGTTTTGGACTTTTGCCTCGGACAGACGACTTAGTTCGGACACTCAGTTGCCTTGACATTTTTCCGAGTAAGGCCAACGACGTCATGCGTTAAGAGAGACAATTGCTAATTAATATGCTCACTCGCCACCCTGTGGTCTGGGGTGTGAATTGCAACCTGTCAAAATGACAGATGGACTTCCGTTTTTTCCGTCACCGTTTTAAAAAACCGGTCAACGACGGAAAATATTCGGTTAACGCGACCCCTGACACCGGCATGTATTGTGCAGTTTAGTTAAATGCATGCATGTTTCTTTTAGTTTCACAAACCTAAATGAATTACTTCATATAAAAACAGGAAAAGACCGAGCCTTATGTTTTATTGGAGGACATACAATGTTAGCTGTGTCAGGCAGTGCACATGGAAACGCACTGTTTTGGTTAAATGAAATATTTTTTAAGAGCTAAAAAGTAACAGAAGAATCCAGAAATACATTAGCATTGCCAAAGAACCAAAAATATACAAAAAATATACTCCAGGGAAAAAAAGGAACAAGAATTAGTACAGTAATCTAATGTTTGGAACTTTTGTTTTAAGATTAAAAAAGAAAAAAAAAAAAACATACGATGGATCGGCACTCTGTATCGGTAGCTTCTCAAAATTAAGTGACTCTGGCTCGGGTGGAAAAATATGCGATCGGGACATACCTATATATAACGTAACGGGACTGTCATACCTTGTCATTGCTTTTAGGTCTCAACTATCCCACCTTTGCATGCTTCCATTTTTGATGCGTGTTGTCTGTGTTGCATGCGCATACACACATTCTCGTGTGTCTTCTTCCCCCCTGCAGCTACGCCCGTCTCTGCTGCATGTGCGCCTGCAACAAGTGTACCTATTGCCTGTGTCAGAACCTCCTCAAGATGGAGTTGCTGCGCAGCATTAAGGCCCAGCTGCGCAGAGTCGTTCACAACAGGTTCTTACATAGTCATACACTGGTTTTAGGTGTAGTTGCACACCCTGTGTGTAGTTGTGGAGGAGCTGCAGTTTCACAGAGGTGGTGGCTGCTGCTTAGGCGTAGTGCCAGTTTGTGCTTGTGCTGCTTGTGACCCGGCAACAAAAATGATTCACTTTTTGCTTTTTTCCATATAATCTCATCTACACTGTGTATACCTCAGGACATCTGCAGGTTCTTAAAAAGTCTAAAATTTTCCTAAAATCTCATCTAAGGTCTTAAATACAATCTTGAACGATCTTAAAAATCTATTGACGTTACTTTACTACTGTACTACTACTAGTAGTAGTATTACTCTGTGCTCATGTGTATCACAGTGTGAAAGAGCTGGGAATAAATTAATATATTTTGTAAGTAATTCCGGGCCTTCAATTTTCCTTCAAATCTTTTGTACGTTTTTTGCCGGTATCAATTTGAATTGGGTCTTAAATTTGATTCATTATGGTCTTTAAAATGTCCGATATTGGGCTAGTTGCACCCTGTATTATCTAACCTAATGGCACAATCAAGCATCTGTTTTCATCCTTCTGCTGTGAATTTAAATTAGTTTGTTGCTTGTAGACATCCAATACATTTTAACTGGAACGGTCGGCAACGAATGAACATTCAGTCGCAGTTGGTGTCAGTGAGTTCCACAAAGGGATCCACGGATAGAAAGGCTTGTAGTTCATAAAAGATTAACGTTATTATGAGTTAAAATAATTTGATATTGAAACCCCTATTGATGATTCGTTTTATACAATTTGTGAAATTAGTTTAACTAGTAGGTCGGCATTGTTGTTGACGTTGCAGGGTGGTGACGTCACACGGTTACGCTGCCGTGCTTCCAGAGTATGACCCTAGCGACATATACATGTAATCTGTTCAACCCTTTCAATTTGAACCCGAGAGGGAAATTATGAGCATGACAGCGGTGTCTATATTTCACAAAACGAGCAGCAAACGCAAAATGAACAGGAAAGACTGGATGAGACGAGACGAGAGTAGGAAAAAAAAAAGGTGTTCCGCCAACATGCGCTACACTGGTGAAACGTCCTACAAGAGGCAAATTTGACACCCAAAGTACTACCGTGCACTTTCAGCTTGTTTTGTTTGGATGCGTACTGACCGAACATACTAAATATGCCTTAAGAAAATTCTTAAAAGCAGTAATATCAAATAAGGGTGGTTTAAATATGCTACGTGAATTGGCTGGCAACCAGTTCAGGGTGTCCCCTGCCTTGCCCGTAGTTGGCTGGGATTGGCTCCGGCACCTCCGCGACCCTCGTGAGGAAAAGCGGCATGGAAAATGAATGAATGAATGAATGAATGAATAATGTTGTCAACAGATCAATGATCTGCTTTAAAGACACCACAAGAAAACACAATGCTTAAGTATGAGCGGGAAAGACATGCAAAAAGTATTTTGAGACGATGAAAAGGTAATAAAAGACTCAATAAAAACACAAATAGTAAGTACTCTCTGCTTTTAACCAATGTGCGCATGTGTTAGAATTCTCACCGCCTAGAAGGAATTGGATAACCCGGTAGTGTTCTTCTAGTGACTGTGACAATCTACGTCACCATCCCAAGCCTCCATCCAAAACATGGCGCCCTCCGTAGGTCAAAACATGGACTAAATAATATATATTTTTAAATAAATGGCAATATTTTATGTGTTTCTCATAACATATTTCAGTAAAAGGGAACAATAGTGGCTTATTGGAGCCTACAAGTCTTTAAGTCCGAGGTACCCTTTAAGATGAAGTAAATATTAAACAAAATACAAGGTCTACTATTTTTTTGGGGGGGGGGGCTGTTTTGACACACATTTGCACCACTGTTTCTTCCAATGATAAGATTTTTCGGAGGATGATTCAAAGTCATTCCTGTCAAGTTGAGAACTTGGTCATTTTGTTTTCCATTTGTTCTTCAAGCTGAAGTCGAGTAGAAAAAGTTTGAGTGATTGGCTATTGTCATGTCCATTCCCGCCATGTATTATTGAGAAAAATACTCTCAGCTGATCACCGAAAATCGACCTAAAATTTTTCACAAACTGTCACCCTATTATAATCGTGTTTATGATTGTAATGTTTATTTTGGCACGCTAACTCTACAGTGCTTTGCGATACGGGGAAAGAATCTATCACCAAATGGGCCATTTTATATCATAATATAGATATCCTATGATATAATGCGTATACAGTGTAGCACATTAGTGAGTACAGTACACCCCTTGCATTTCTGCAGATATTATATCTTTTCATGGGACAACACTGACAAAATGACACTTTGACACAATGAAGTGTGTGTGCAGCTTATATAACAGTTAATTTAGTTTCCCCTCAAAATAACTCAAAATATAGCCATTAATATCCAAACCCCTGGCAACAAAAGTGAGTACACCCGTTAGTAAATATGTACATTCCTGAATGTCCAAATTGAGTACTGCTTGTCATTTTCCCTCCAGAATGTCAAGTGACTCGTTACAGGAGTGCTGTCAGCATTGGTCAAGAGATTGAAGAGGTGGGGGGGGGGGGGGGGGGGGGGGGTCACCTTTTAGTGCTCAGACCATACATCCAATTGGTGTGCATGGCTATCACCCCAGGAGGAAGCCCTTTGCAATTTAGGGATTTACGTATTTACTAAGGGGTGTACTCACTTTTGTTGCCAGGGGTTTAGATATTAATGGCTATATTTTGAGTTATTTTGAGGGGAAAATAAATTAACTCTATTCTATAAGCTGCACACAGACTACTTTTCATTGTGCCAAGTGCCATTTTGTCAGTGTTGTCCAATGAAAAGATATACTTAAATATCTGCAGAAATGCGAGGGGTGTACTCACTTTCGTGATAGACTGTATATATTTTTAAATTATTTGGTGAAAAATTAGACAATTATGGCAGCCCCCCCCAAATATATATATATATATATATAAGAGGTGATAGAAATGAATAATAATTGGCCAATAAATGAAAATTATGATTGTTGAGCAGCATTGGTGATATTAGGGGTGGGAACCTCTGCGTACTTCACGATACGATACAATTTGCGATTCGAAGCTCAAGATAACGTCTATCTCAAGATATGGCCATATGATGATTACCAATGAATGGCGTACCGCAAGCAACACGTCAGTTCCGTTCATTAATATTCATGACATTAACTACTGTTGCTAAGTAGGGACAAGCCACCGGTTGTCCCTAATAGGAAATGAATGGAAATCGTGTACGAAGGAGATGTTTACAGAGCTAAACCTACCAATTCTCTCCGAAAATGATGTGTCCAGTGCCAAATTCACTGGCAAATGTGGAAGAACATAAAAATGTTCAGTTAAAGAGATGGCTTGAGTGTCGAAGGCTGAAAAAGACGAAAAAAACGAGCCGAACTAAGCATAGCCATAGCTTTTTTATCGACGCGACTGACAATGACATTCTCCTGTTTCAACAAGCTATCCTTTACCATCAGCCCTGTCTTTCTTATATATCCTCTGGTTGTCCTATGTCTCTTACCGTTCTTGGGGTTAATTTAGTTAGCTCTGTGTAGCGATCGCAAATGCTACTCAGTGACCGCCAACGAACACTTTTAATTTTTTCATTGATAACAAATCTTAATTCTATATTTTATTTACACTTCCCCCTTACTAAAGTTGTGTTTTATATATATATATATATATATATATAACAGAAACTGTAACAGTGGCAGTCGGATACCATTATAATTCTTTTCAGGTCATTCATTGTCAGACAGAACAGTACGGCACAACGTTACGCAAAAAAAATAAGTTAATATAAAAATGGCTTACCTCTTTGTCCTCTGAAAGACCATGACAACCCAACAAAATGTTGACTGCATATGAAATGTGAATGGATTCACCGAGCTGGTGTTAAAGTCCGCGCAAGTTGATTTGATCTTCACATTTTTTCCTCCCGAGTTTTTGGTTTCCGGAAACGTATGAAGAAAACATCCTTCATGTGTCGTAATGTCTAGAGTCGTTTCTACAAGTTCCAAAAAAGCAATGCGTGATCGGCATGTTCGTTTTTGAAAGATTACCGGAGAAAAGTGGCACAAATTACGTTGTTTCTATGCGAGGGCAGGTCTATAATGTCCCACTTAGGCTTTACGATGCGACGTCACGGTCTAAAAATAGCATGCGTGCGGTACGCCATTGGTCAGGAAATCATTCTAGAATATTCTACAAAACAACTAATAAACAGAAAAACAAGCTAGCTTCATCTTTCCACTGTAAGTATCTCTAGTAGACGTCCAATCCTTTTGAACGGGGTGGGTGGCAGCAAATGAACCCCTCCCACTTCTATGGCCGTCAGTGGCAGCCAATGGAAGGTAATGAGGTAATTTTGGGCCATTTCAGGTTGATTGGCTGTTGATTTTCAGTCACTTCCTGTTGATTCGGGGTGCATTTTTTGGGTCACTTCCTGTTGTTTTCGGGTTACAGAACAGGAAGTGACCTGGGATTGAATAGGCAGTGACTCAAGCTCAACAGAAAGTGACCTGTAAATGCCCCGAAAATCAGAACGAGTGACTGTGAATGCTCAGGTTTCGAATGAAGGAACTTTTTCGCCCTTCCCAGTATTAATGGATTCGGCGTTGAGCGTCTTCAATGGCATGAGTGTATAGATAACAGTTTAGGATGCAAAGTATCACGATATATCACCATTTCGATATTTTGTCACACCGCTAGGTGACATCCAGAGGCTGTTCGAAGATACCACTATGGCTATTTTAATTACATTAATGTAGTGCAAAGTTGTCTATTTTTAGTACCTGATGACAGATAGTAAACTATCCTTTTGGCAATATGTTGTCCTATCATAAAGCACTATTAGTATGTATGAAGTCTGTTCTGTTGGATTAAAACTATTGTAAATGTTGCCAACTCAGCCGCGTTGTGTTGTCGTTTGAACAGGCATATGGCTCAAGCTGACCTGAAAAACTCGACTTTCTGGTTGCGGGCCAGCGTCGGTGCCACCGTATTTGCCGTGTTGGGCTTCGCCATGTACAGAGCGCTTCTCAAACATCGGTGATGTGACGGCAGGAGACCCCCGCATCCTTGTCCCTTGTGGTTTCTTGTCCCTCACCTGAAAGACTGGTGACCGATCGGGTTGCCTACTGCTTGATCCCACCGTCAACCCCATTCATCCTCTCTATTTGCAAGAAACTATTTTATATGCATTTAAACATGAAGTGTCAATATCTCTTTTTGGTTTTGAAGGAGTTGTAAAATACAACTTGTGATTGCCTATCAGTCCATCCTCAAACTATGACCTTGTGTTTAGTTTCTTCTCAGGTCAAGTATTAGTAGAGGCAGACACAAAGGGACTAGTGTGTTAATAGATGTGTATATGCAGTATGTCATGGATGTAGTCCAGACGCGTTTTAGCAAACATGGTGGCCTCTAATCCCACCTAGTGACGTCCAAACAAACTTTTAACACTCATGGATGTCATGCAGCCGTTTTAATTTATTAACGTCTATTTTCGGTTTTGAGTGGTTCAAATACTACAGATATGTTTCCCATGTATTTTTCTATTTAGCACAGTCAGTTATTCCTGTTTGTTTTCAATGAAAGCTTTACTTCTCATTTGTTAGATTGCTATTATTACCACAAGGTTACACTTACCAAGTGTTTTCTTCCACTGCGTTCTGAAACATTGTTTATTGGGTCAAATGGCGGCTAATTTCACAAGTCAAATGATTTTAAATATCTAATAAATCACATTTACACCCGTTGATATGTTGTTCTAGAAAATGCCAACAGCTTCACTTCACTGGTTTATTACAGTTTAAATTCACAGTACAGCATCAAATTGCACAAACTTTAAACACAGGCAAACATAGTGAATGACTGATCACAAAGCATTTGTGAAAACTACTTGGTACATACATGAATACATTAATAACAGCATTCTTAATTGAAAGAACAATTGCAAACTTACATTTGAAACAAATATATAGTACTGACGCATCAAAAAGTCTAAATACAAATGGTGCTTTTAATTGTAAATTAAAATAGGCATTTCACGAACAACCTTTTGGACAGCACTGTCACAGTTGTGATTGTTTTAAAAAGTGCTGCAGAAGAAAAGTTGAGGTTAGGGTGCTCGCTTTTTAGTGACACCCTGTAAGAGTTAAAAAAAAAAAAATTTGACAAAAATTAAACAATTCAAGATGATACATTTCGTCAGTTAGCACATAGCGTTTCATCATACAGTACTGTAAACTCCTGAAGAATTAAAGATTATGCACATCTAACTTTACAACCATATTAAAACTATTCATTTTTTAAATTTTCACATTTACAAGTGGATTAATGGGTGGTCTATATAGTAAAAATACAATTTTCCCTGCTGGCAAAATGTATTTAGAATATCAGGAGGCAACAAGCGATGACTTAATGTCGGAATGGCAATCAGGCCTGCGACTGCTCCCTGAGGAACTCCTCGAGGACGGTGATAATGCGGCAGGCTTCGGGCAGGTCGCTGTGCTCTGCCATGGCGTTTTGCAGGAGCACGTCGCCGTTGCCGCAGCCCTGCAAGAACTGGCAGCAGCGAAACAACGCGTAGTGGCTCATCTCGGCCTGGCGCACGAAGCGCTTCAGGCTATTCATGTCCTGGATAGCCTGCGGGGAGATTCAAACGTCAGTGAGTCGCCTCGAAATGGAATCCGTGACGTATGTCGTTCTACCTTCAGTTTGAAGTTTTCCAGGATCTGCCTAAGTAGGAATGGGTTTGCCCGTTCTGCTGCGTTCAAGAAGGCTTGACTCCAGTCATCACAGAAACGGTTACTAACTGGAATAGCATAAAATACATGTCACTGATGAAACAGTTGATGCACTGTGAAAACCTACCAGTGTTTGTGAGGGTGGGCGGCGTAACGGAGCAGTCGAGGGTCAGGTGGGAATGGGCGTCTTCTGACATGGCCTTGCAGAGTGAGGCTGCTGTAGTGTCTTGCTGCGACAGGCCTTGCAAGCTAGCTGCTTTGATGAATCTGTGTGGTAATACAATCAATCAATATGCACATTATAACATGCCACTAAGGCTAGGTTCATACTACAGGTCTTAATGCACAAATCCGATTTTTTGTCATATCTGTTTTTTTGGCGTGCCAGTTCAGACTGCCTGTGTCCATTGAGACCAAGTATTACGCATGCGCACTAATTGGCAGTCCGACACGCACTGAGCAAGACGACCCGCATGCGCAGAAGCATCAAAACAAATGACCACACATGCTAACTGTCATCCGTCATTCCAGGGATATCATATTTTGCTTTTTAAAAAGCGGACACAAATAACAGAAATAATCCCAGTTTAGGTTTACATTCAAAGTATATGGATCGATAGCATGCACGCACTGTCCATGCATGTCACACACACATACTGGCAGTTTGCCCTGACTGTCGGCCGTGTAAGCAATTTTGAAATATTGCTTATATGGAGCAGACAGAAAACCGATCATTCTCAGGCTTATCCTCAACCCATTTTTATTTTTTTTATGACTGTTGTCAAGTCCGACCCTTCCTAAAAAGCCGTGTGCGCAGCTGCACCGCTACCATAGCGTCTCTCTCGCTTTTGATGACGTAATTGCTGCACAAATTCCGATTTAAGAGACTGGACAGTACAGAACGCTGCGACAGTCTGGAAAAATGTGGCCCAGATCGGATTTGAACCACATACAAAAGTGACCCAGATCGGATTTGAAATGGTCCAGTTCTGTGCGACTTATCACGTTCAGACCGTCAAGTTAATGCCTCACTCAAGTCAGAAAAACACGAAAAAATTGGATTCGTGCATTAAGACCTGTAGTATGAACGTAGCCTCAGACAACAACTTCACTCACCGGGAAATGTCCGCTTTTGTCCTGTCATCTGCGTTGGTGACCTCCACGTGATTGTGACTCAAAGCCTAAATGAATTGGGAGTGTGCATGTACAAAACAACTGTCTTTTATGAAGACATAGTGTTTTCAACAGGTATCAAAAATGTTCATTATGTCATTATTGTGACACTTACCGCATGCAGCAAGAAGCTGATGTTGTTCTGGACCAGCTGCACCACACGGTAAACGTGCATGACAGATTCTTCGTACCAGCGGCTAAGATATGGACGCAACTCCGTCTCCAAGTTTTGCGGCTGTCGCACAAAAATTAAGTCAATGTAAAAAAAACAACAACAAAAAACGCTTCAAGAATCTCTTATAGAAGCTTTTTTTCTGTACCTCGAATGATTGCAGAGTGCTTTGCAAGCCTTGTACGTACTTATCAAGCTCCATCCTATATGTGCATCCGGTCAAGGGACATAACATGTTTAAGATTAGGCTACTGATTTGGAGGTACAGTGGGGCAAATAAGTATTTAGTCAACTGCTAATTGTGCAAGTTCTTCCACTTGAAATATTAGAGAGACCTGTAATTGTCAACATGGGTAAACCTCAACCATGAGAGACAGAATGTGGGAAAAAAAAAAAAACAGAAAATCAAATTGTTTTATTTTTAAAGAATTTATTTGCAAATCATGGTGAAAAATATTCAGTCAATACCAAAAGTTCATCTCAATACATTGTTATGTACCTTTTGTTGGCAATAACAGAGGCCAAACGTTTTCTGTAACTCTTCACAAGCTTTTCACACACTGTTGCTGGTATTTTGGCCCATTGCTCCATGCAGATCTCTAGAGCAGTGATGTTTTGGGGCTGTTGTTGGGCAACACGGACTTTCAACTCCCTCCACAGATTTTCTATGGGGTTGAGATCTGGAGACTGGCTAGGACACTCCAGGACCTTGAAATGCTTCTTACCAAGCCACTCCTTTGTTGCCCTGGCTGTGTGTTTGGGATCATTGTCATGCTGAAAGACCCAGCCACGTTTCATCTTCAATGCCCTTGCTGAAGGAAGGAGATTTTCACTCAAAATCTCTGGATACATGGCCCCATTGATTCATTCCTTTACACAGACCAGTTGTCCTGGTCCCTTTGAAGAAAAACAGCCCCAAAGCATGATGGTTCCACCCCCATGCTTCACAGTGGGTACGGTGTTCTTCGGATGCAATTCAGTATTCTTTCTCCTCCAAACATGATAACTTGTGTTTCTACCAAAAAGTTTTATTTTGGTTTCATCTGACCATAACACATTCTCCCAGTCCTCTTCTGGATCATCCAAATGCTCTCTAGTGAACCGCAGACGGGCCTGGATGTGTACTGGCTTCAGCAGGGGGACACGTCTGGCAGTGCAGGATTTGAGTCCCTGGCGGCGTGTGTTACTGATAGTAGCCTTTGTTACTGTGGTCCAGAGGTTGCGCTAGACTTTTTCGTTGTCTGTCATTTTGACTGACAGTGTCATAAAAATCCGGTCATAATCTATTTTTACCCGTCACATTTTAAAAATGATAATAATGACATATTCAATAGTATTTAGTTTTCATTCATTTTTAATTAATATTCTGTCCGAACAAGCTTAACAAGAGGCAAACAGACAGCGGAGTGCACCAATCAGCGACGGGCAGATGTGCCGTTAGCAAAGCGACGAGGGCAGGACGAGGGACTTGCGCGCAGAAGTAAACATACGAGGAGAACAGAGTTTATTCAACATGGCTAGCGCAAGACAGACTGTTGTCAATGACTCGTGTCGATGTGTTTTAGCTCATTTAAAACTGAATTTACCGCGGATTGGAACATATTCTTGGCTCTCCCGTTCGCCATCCGTGTTGTTGTAGAGACGACTTTCGGCGCGCAAGAGTGACGTTGCTCGTGAAGAACACGTCACGCAAATAAACAAATCTGATTTGTCGATTGATTTTGTACCTGCTCGAGAGGCTGTGTCCCAGACTTTTCTCTCATGGTTTGAAAAATACAGGGAGAACAGTCTGGCCGTGCCAGGCAAACACTCAGTTGCCTTGACATTTTTCCGAGTAAGGCCAACGACGTCATGCATCAAGAGAGACAATAGCTAATTAATATGCTCACTCGCCACCCTGTGGTCTGGGGTGTGAATTGCAACCTGTCAAAATGACGGACGGACTTCAGTTTTTTCCGTCACCGTTTTAAAAAACCGGTCAACAACGGAAAAATATTCGGTTAACGCGACCCCTGCTGTGGTCCCAGCTTTCTGTAGGTCATTCACATAGGTACCCCTGTGTGGTTCTGGGATTTTTGCTCACCGTTCTTGTTATCATTTTGATGCCACGGGGTGAGATCTTGCATGGAGCCCCAGATCGAGGGAGATTATCAGTGGTCTTGTAAATCTTCCCTTTTCTAAAAATTGCTCCCACAGTTGATTTCTTTACCTCAAGCCTTTTACCTATTGCAGATTCAGTCTTCCCAGCCTGGTGCAGGTCTACAATTTTGTCTTTGGTGTCCTTCGACAGCTCTTTGGTCTTGGCCATAGTGGAGTTTGGAGTGTGACTGACTGAGAGTTGTGGACAGGTGTCTTTTACACCGATAATAAGTTAAAACAGGTGCCATTAATACACGTAACAAGTGGAGCCTCGTTAGACCTCTTTGACAGCCAGAAATCTTGCTTGTTTTTAGGTGACCAAATACTTATTTTCCACTCTAATTTGGAAATAAATTCTTTAAAAATGAAACAATGTGATTTTCTGTTTTTTTCCCCACATTCTGTCTCTCATGGTTGAGGTTTACCCATGTTGACAATTCCAGGCCTCTCTAATCTTTTCAAGTAGGAGAACTTGCACAATTGGTGGCTGACTAAATACTTATTTGCCCCATTGTATACCAAGCTTTTTTAAAATGAAGGTTTTAGTGTTGGCTTAAACACGCTACAGTCACACTCACACATCTACGAGTCATGCAGTCAAGACGGAAGAGATGAACAAAGAATCTGGAAACAATTCAATTTTACTGACAATACAAAGAGCAGACAAAATATTTAGCCGGTATTAAATTCCCCCCCCCAATGTTTTGATTCAATTTCATCTTATGCTGGGTTCAGCACACAAACGTTGTTTAAAAGTAATTAATTAAAATTCAATGGAAATAAAGTTGCATTTTAACCCCCCCAAATTTCAAAATTTTACATTTTAGAGCTTTAAACAGTGATATTTTTGCTCATGGTTGTCATCAGATCAGAATCTGATACTGTCCAATGCCTTATTAGTTCAGATTTAAAATAGGACATTTTTACAAGCGGGAATAAAAGGATATAAATTGAGTCCTTTTTCAGAGCCCCCCAAGAAGCAGATAACGTGTCCATTGCCGTCAGCGTCAGGTTGCTCCGGAGACGTTTGCTGCTCGAGAAGGCAGCAGTAGCAGCCCACGGCCTGCTCTGGAAGACTGCAAATCCGAGAAACACGCAAGTTGGTGAAGTTCAGATAGGACTAAATCCTTGCGTGTGTGGCCAACCTGAGCTCCACGGTGGCAATGTTGCCCATGCCTCCGAGCAGGGCCCCTTTGCTCAGCCTCCTTGAGATGTACGTGCGCAGCTCCGGTTCCGCCTCCATTGGCAGGCTGCTGTCAATCAGAGTCAAGCTGTGGGGCGGAAGGCGCAGTGGTCAGTATGGATACGCGCTGCCGTGGGCCATGAAGAAGCCGATGGAGAAAGCTACACAAACACAGTACACACAGCTGAGTCACAGCATAGCACGAATCATTCAGTTTTACAGCCAACATCACATCGAGCAGGCGAGTTAGTAGGAAACGCTCGCCGACAGAGTCACAATGACATGAAAACAGATGCAATGTTGATTCCTGTGGCAGCCTGCGGCAAAAGTGAGAGAAGGAAAGGCGGCGGCCGGGGCGGGGCACACTGCTCCTGGATTACCTAAAGTCCTCCTGACTGGTTGTGGAATCTGCACGTCTCTGGTTCCAAGCCGCATTTTCCTCGGTAGCCTCCGATCTACGACAACATGCACTTTCATCATCGTCACCTGCTTAGTGTAGTGATGCCATTGGAGGGCTGGCAGTGAATGATCACGTTTCAGTGCCATTGACGGCCATGGACGTCCAAACTGTTTGAAATTTAGTTCAAATGGATTGGACGTCCATCGCCGTCAATGGTGATGAAACATGATACCAATAGCCTCTCCCAGTTCAAATGGATTGGCCGTCCATCACCTTTACTGGCAGCCATGGGACAAAGTAGATTAGTGCTGCAACTATTAATCGAGTAACTCGAGTATTCGATTAGAAAAAAAGATTCTAATTAAATTTTGCTGCTTCGAGTATTCGTTTAATTAAAGTGGCGTTGTAATGGTTTGTTTTGAAAGTGTTTGCATTTAGCTTTATTGATTTGGGTGGATACACTGCCTCTAGTCTGCCTCATTTCACATGGCTGAATCCAGCGGCTCCCTGTTAAGACCAACATTGGCTCAAACAAAAACTTAGCTAAAGTTTTTTTTTTTTTAAATGCAATTAAGGGTGTAACGGTACATGTAGTATTGATCCGTTTCGGTACGTGGTAGTCGGTCCGGAACGGACGCGTACCGAACGAGTTTCTGACGTAATATAACCCTTACTTTTTGAGGCTGTGAGTCGATCGGGTTACAGTTTCTTTGTGTAGATTATATTTACTCCTTCTTCTCTACTATAATGAGGACCAACACGGTAGGACAGTCCAGAAGCGTCAACGGCGCGACAACGTGGCCGCCGCGAGAACGCAGTGAAACGCGGCGTAAGAGTCAATCAGCCAATGCACACCAGTCGCATTGCGGCCGCGTGCTCGATGCGTCCCAGAAGCGGCTCAACGCAACGCACGCGAAAAGAAAGGCAGAGTTTAATATTTGACGCGAGAGCGGCCCTCTTGCGTCAATACTACTAGCTGGGATCGGGCCGGAAGTCACTTGTGTAATAATACGGTGGATCCGGTCGATTTTCAAACTAATATGCAATCGTTACTAACTTTTTGAGTCCATCAGATCTCTTGAGTGGTAGATCGGGGCACAGTTGACTTGCCTTTGTTGATTTACTGCTGTCTTCTCTGCTATAATAATAGCCAACACGGCCCCGTGTTCAATACAAAACACTCCTACCACAACAAAACAAGTAGGAACTAATATTCAAATAGGAACTAAAGTTATACAACATAAAATATACAATATAAAAGAATACCACATCACATTTGTAAAATATAAACACATAATAAAATAAATAATAGCCCATTTAAATAAAATAAATTGAAATGAGCTAAAACACCGGTAATTAAATAATGATACACAGATCCTGCTTACACAATTAAATGTATTAATTTCTGTGTGGCGCTTAAACTTGAGAAAATCCATCAATAAAGCTTTTGAAAACCGTTCATAAGAAAAAGAAATGATTCATTGAGGCATTTCATTTGTAAAATACATGTTAAAATCTTTGTCATTGGGATTGCTTTTCTCTTTAGCACAGGACTTCTTTTTTCTTCTTTCTTTCAGAAAGAAAGGTGACCAATAGACCCTACTCACGTGACGTCACAGCCACGCCCCCGCGCCATGATGTCCGCATACTCGCCATAGAAATGCATTAGCGCTTCGTAAATTCTTCCTATTATTGCACGTTTTACTGCTCGTCAACATTAATACTCAAAATGGTGAAGTCGTGTGTGGCGGTCGGTTGCAAAAACAGAGAAGATAGACGGAGAGACTTGAATTTTTACCGTATTCCGAGAGACACGAAGAGGAGGCCGCGATTGACTGCTGCAATTCGACGAGACAACTGGGCTCCAAACGACTACCACAGATTATGTAGTAGTCATTTTATATCTGGTAAGATGCATTTAATATATATTTAGAGGGTTTCGGGCTGACAACCACAATTAAGATCATTGCTAGGCTAATCGCCGACAACATACACGTATGTATGTAGTTAGTGCTATCGCTAAACCATATAAACATTAAAAGCCCTAGCTCCATTGACAAATGACATGAAATACATTAGACTTGACAGTGGATGTTAGCAAGAACAAAAGATTTTCAATTGAAAATTTCGTAACTCACCTTCCGAGCACAAGATTCCTGCCGAATTTTCGTGTACGAGGACGTGTTTCACCTAACCAGCAACGTAGCATTTATAAGCCTCCAAGCTCTTAAAGTTTTTCAAACTTTCGTGAGAATAGGCTGATTTTGTGTGGGTATCAGATGTCAGGCGAAGCCAGCGGGTCGAAAAACATCGATTTAGGCATCAAATACGGATCTGGCGAATGGATAAACTGAAGCTTTTCCACGTAACGCCTTTTATGCAACGGATCCAATGAGTTTACAGCGTCAGATAACACCGGGGCTTCCATGAATTGCTCTATAACTTGCTCGACTAATAGAAAACAATGAGAATAGGTCTGAAAAAGAGGTACAATATGGCGGCCGGAAACAGCGACACGCCCATTTTGTGACGTAGGTGAGTAGGGTCTATACGCGGGGTCTGAAAGGCAAATTGTTGTTGGATCTTTAAATACCCGCTACTTTTTGATCAGAATTCTAGCTTTGTATAGGCCAATGTTCCTATCGTTGAAAGCACAAAAGTGTGTAATAAACAACTAGCACATTTATATTTTGCATTTTGTTTTTTACTGTACCGAAAATGAACCGAACCGTGACCCAAAAACTGAGGTACGTACCGAACCGAGATTTCTGTGTTTGGTTACACCCCTAAATGCAATTGTAATTTAGTTTATAGGTATATTTAGCTGTTTTTTTGTTGTTGTTGTTGGAATATGTGTCTGAATCAGATCTATTTGTTAAGAGCATTGTGTTAAAAAAAAAAAAAAAAAAAAAGTTAGCATTTTATAGCATTTAAGCTAGCGGACTTTTGCTATGTAAGTTAGCCAATTGTTCTTTTGTTGTACATAGATCCTCATTCATTTATTTTTCTACACCGCTGGAGGCTCAGCTCAGGTATTTGCATTTTTTATGTTCCTTATCCGAATACTCGATTATTCGAACTAAATACTTCATCGATTAATCGACTACTAAAAAATCGATAGCTGCAACCCTAAAGTAGATAGACATCTTCACGCTAAATAGTACAATAAAATAAAATAAAATACCTCGTTCCCTCGTAGAGATAAATGGCATAGTAGCAGTTCAATTGAGTCCTCTGGCCGTAAGCCGCAATCTCCTCGCTGTCGAAGTCATCTTTCTCCTCCACGTCTATGGAATCCTGGAACGACGACGTCTGGGATGTAAACATGGTCTAAACGCAGCACACACACAAAAAAGCACAGGCGCTGTCTGATGGCCTATTTTGTAGTCGAGTGTCGTTGAAACCTTGGTTTGCAGTCGCTATATTGCATAAGCAAAATAATGAAATATGAGGCAGCCCTAAAGCAAATCTAATAAAAGTGGTCAACACTTATTGACAATACGCATGCGTCAACCTTGTCCGCTCGTGAATAGGTCCGATAGCAAACAGTTCCAGTTTCAAAGTTCCTACACCGAAGCAAATATGCTGGGAGAAGATGTATGCAAGTTTAATCGGTTTTATTCTTTAACTTTGCCTTTTAATTGGTCAAATTTTCAATCCCATGTGACTACGAAATTATTCAAGATAACGTACAAGCCAGTCGTGACTGTTATATCCTCTAGCCACGATTCCCACACAAACGTCTTTTAATTCCTTATCACACATTTTTTAATGTGGCCAACAGAGAACCAACTCTCAACAACTAGCCAACAATTCTTGTCACAAGTTTCCATGCACACCTCTTCACATATCACAATCTAATTGCGCCCTCTTTTGGTTCAACACCGTAACATGCTAAATTGTTTTCCAGTGACTTATTGTGCTTCAGCATTAATTACGGTATGTGCTCACCTCCAGTTAGGGTTTTGCCATAAAAAAAAAAAAAAAAAAAATTCTACATGCCCTCCTGTACACCCCCCCAGAAAAATTTAGATTTTAAACTTTCCAATGGTGTATCACACATGCATAATGGACAATTCTGAAATTAGGCCAAATTTGACGTCTCAGAGTAAAAGGTCAAGTCACCCGAGTGGTTTCAACCATGTATTTTGACAATGTAACCGACACCCTACCAATGTAAAATATGGCCCAAAAAAGTTGTGGGGAAAGTACAAATGCAGCAAACCATCTGAATCACAACAAACCCTTAAATACCTGCAACATTATCAGAATCCTAAAATTTGAAAAAAATAAGGTTCTAATGAAACCTTTTTATCCAAATTTGTAAAAAGGTCAAAATGAATATGTATAATGAGCACTCCAATATCTAACCATTGCCAAATCCTGCCCCCCCCCCCCCAATGGAACCTGCACAGGCATATGTTGACTTGCAGGCATTTTTTTTTCCTTTCAAAAAGAAATGTCAAAATTCGGAATTAGTCGCAAAATCATGAAATTTTAGGTGTATGAAATGTCATACATTTGGCAATGAAGGGTTAAGAGAATTTTCCACCTCATCTGCAATTTTATCAATAGTGGATATTGGTCCCAAGATTAATTATCCAATCATGAACCTCACACATGCTAGTGAAGATCCCACTAGGTTACCCAGGATTCTCAATGATAAAATAAAACCAAAGACAGTTGAAAAAAGGACCATTTATTGCATTGACAAAACTTATTTGTTGAGTAGAATCACAAGAGGGCCCAGAACGACAATGTCACATGTGTTTTTACCTGCAAAAAACAAAAACAAAAACACACAAGTCAAGCTAATTGTGTATTTGCAGCACAAAGATAACAATAGCTTAGGTTGAATCTTACTGTCAGACTTCAAACGTTTAGGGGCATTTTGCTTGCAGGTGCCATCACAGCAACGGCACACGTCAGGCATCCCATCCACATCTTCCCATCTGGAATATTGGATTGCTGATTTAGTAAGTGGCATGCAGTGAGGGCTCAAATTTCAATTCTTCTGAATGAGGATTACATGCCTTTGTGCATCACGTACATGTACAGAGAGAATTTTAGTTCAGATAGTGTCAAAGCAGTCACCTTGATTGCACATAAGTGCAGGCCTTGTTGACAGGGCTGCTCTTCCACATTTCAGAGGTGGCTTTCAGTCGGCACGTTAAAAACAGCTGGGAATGAACCACCGTTTGAAGCATAGAAATTGAAATTTCAGCCTGGCCAGTGAGCAACTCACAGTATTCCTTTCATCATGCTGAAACAGAAAAGCGTCAAGTTGCAGCTGGAGTACATCCGCCCTTGTCCTGGCCAGGAAACGAGCTTTTGATCCACGCTGTCTTGAGTCTGTCAAACATCTGAGAAGGGGGGGAGGGGCGAGAAAAAAAAAAAAAAAAAAAAAAAAGTCATCACAGTAGAAGCGCAGATAGTGACTGACTGAACTGTACCCATTGTTTTCAATTAGATAGTATCGGGGTACTGATGTTGCATCTGGGCTCAGAGTTGCTACACAGTTATCAATGAAGAGTCGTTTTTGTTCTGGAACAGGACTGATGTATGCCGCCTCCACATTGAGCACATCTCCGAGGTAGAAAACATTAGACAGCCTCAGTCTTGTCCAGTCATCTAGATTACATAAATGTTAAAAGATACCGTACACACCAACAAGACAATGATGCTCTCACATACCGGACATCAGCCTGAGGGTGAAGGCAGAGGCCTCTGATTGGCTTTTGGTAGATGAGTCATGAAGCTGAGGTGGCACTCGAGGCTGACTGCTCACATCATTTGTCCTGAATAGATACAAGATTTAAAATACGTCGCTTGTGGTGACCCTTCATTATATGTTCATAATTCACCCGTAGAATGTTGTGTTCGGGGGGGTTAACTAGCCACAGTCAAATACAAATCTTGAAGGTACACAATATTTCATACACACATGGTTCCATTTATTGATGTCTGTCAAGTACAAGGCAGGTCGAAGGTGGTTTTCTTTTGACCAAACAAAAATGTTCATTCTGATTAAACAATTTTTTTTTACTTAAAAAAAACATGCAAGTACAATGTTTACACATGTACACTAATTGACAAGATCTGTCATCAAGGTCCAAACAATAACTTGACAGTATATCTTGTAACTAAAACACTGCTGGACAAAAAAAAAAAAAAAAAAAAAAGGTGTATGTAGTACAGTTCACTTGTTCAGAGCAAATGACAAGCGCTGTCATTAAGGTGCAAACAATTATTGACAGTAACCTTAACTGAAAAACACTGCTCAATCAGAGAAATTGCATAGGGGGTCACAAAGCAGTTTACTCACATCAGCCAGTACTTCAGTGCGTGCAAATCAGATTCGTTTGATTTTTGTCATTTCCTCCGAACATTGCTGCCATCACTTCAGTCATGCACTCTTATTATATCTCCATCAGAGATCGGTTTATGTTTGGCCAACACCCAGACACTGAGTGAGCACTCCGTTGCAATTTGTTGTTGCGTCATAGATTTAACAATAACCTTGCTTGACTCTTGATATGACTGCTTCAACCTGTTAATTTCTTGCCCTCTCAATTCTGATTTAGGAGGAAACATCTTCAACAGAGCTGTGCTCTAACATAATGCCGTTTCACATTTTCACTTTTTATGACAGCAACTGTCTTTAAGCATATTAAGCAAATGGACGCATATTTGTTATTTCAATACTCATTGAAACGGCCATTTTCATTGTCCACTTCTCTTGGTCAACTTTGAGCATGCCATTTTGTAAGATTTGGTCTTCTACTGGAGGCATCTTGAACGTATCCCACATGCAGCGAGAGTGCCGGGGTAACACGGGGAAATAAATCACATTTGCTCACAGTATAAAGTTCTTGAATTGAAAAAAAGTAAACGACAGCATGTACAAACAGATTGCAAAGTGCCGGGTGCGACTGGTGTTTGAGGTTGCCGACACTGCTGCGGTCCATCCACGCTAGCTAGTAGCATGCAGGCGGTCTCAGCCAATCAGCGCATCGTTGTCATAGAGACGACAACAGAAGTGAGAACATGGAAGATATGACTAAAAATGAAACAAATTAGTGATAGAATAGTAGCGCATAGAGATCGGCTAGTCATACAAATGATGAAGTTTTTTTAACCCTCGTTTTTTTCGTTCGTCCTTGGGCTCGCAGAGGTGTCGTGGTCTGGTCGTGGACCGCGGTCCGCTAATTGAGGACCCCGGGGCAAGAGTTAGGAGAGACGAGCGGCCTAACACGGCGAACTTTACTCAACAATATCATCCGCTACACGCCGTTAATTAAAACACGTCAAAAAGTCAACTCCAACTGAAGACACCCCAATACAGTTTTGACAGGGTAGTCAATGTTACCTTTTGTAGTGGCAGGAAACGGGAACAACACTTTGAGTCTTCCTTGTGATACCGTGACGGTGGACAGAAGGTGAAATGGTCAGCTGGTTTGAGTAGATCATGGAGTCGTGAGTCATCTGCAGGTGGAAAATGTTTGCTTTACAAAACTCAGCTAGCGCACAAATGTCTCATGCATTGCCAGTGGGTTACTTACGGATAGCTCGGTGCCACAGTGCTGAAGCCCAGCCTTGATGATCAGTTCAGAGTCACCAGCACGGATGGCCTGGCACTGTCTGAGGCCTGAATACTTAACATCTCCCAGGAAAATTTCTCCGGGAGCTACACGATGTCCCGTCCCATACAAGTCAGCCTTCACGTGTATCACCATCAACGTCGGCGTGCACGTCACACGTACAGAAGGCGAGAACCTGAATTGGATTTCCTTCGCATTGATGGCATCGACATTCATAACGGGCGACTTGTACTCTCTCCCATCTTTGTCTATCATGGGTCCATCCTTTAAAGTCCGAATGGCAAGCGAAGACGACAGGAGCAGGGAGAAATATAGGAAAAGGCCCAACATGATGTTCATTAGCCAGACAAATACATGTGATTCTTGTGAGCCGCCTGTTAACTTTAGTAGCATGGTGGTCCAATTAGGTCACCTGGGGAAGACAGCTCCAAGCAATTAACCATTGATTGGTTCACACCTGATTGGCTGAGGCGGATCCTTAACCTCCTACGACCTGGCGTCGTAGGTAACTTTTCAACTTTTATAAAATATGTTCATAGCGTTTGTGATATGTTGATTGACAACTAATTGAATGACACTTTTATTTCTTGAAGAGGTCTGTATCGCTTTCACCGGAACTAATTAACTATGAGGAGGGTGGGAGGAACCCTGCCACACAAAAAAAACTACAAATTTACTGACTGCTTTACAGCATACGTGACTTCCACTTTTCTCCATTCGTTATAAAGACGGAAGTCGATGCGAACGCTTTCGCGCGAATTCTGTGAAAGATGGCAGAGCAACAAGAGACTAAAAGTTTTCTTTGATGAGACAAAAAAAGAAAAAGGGAGGCTATCAGGATAGTAGGACACTTAAGAATGAATATTGACCCAGTTTTCACTGGCTGGCGTGACCCACCCCGCAAACAAACTCGTCGGAATCTGTGGGGGGCATTTTGGGGATACGGTACAAAATTGAATATTTCTTATTATTTACATCATCATATGCTAGTGTTTAGTCACAACTGGGTTCATTGTCTCATTACTATCCATCCTTCATACAGTCGCTCCACACAGAAATGTCGTTTAATCCAGTACTTCTCAAATAGTGGGGCGGGACCCCCTAGGGGGGCGCAGAGCGATGCCAGGGGTGGCGTATGTGACCTCGGGGAACATATTTTTTTGCCATACTAGAATAATGTATTATTTCCAAAGTGTGTGCAGTATTTTTGAACAAAACAAAACACAGTAAAGACCACTGGAGATATGACGAGGTAAGACGAGGAAATATGACTAAGCGTATGTAGCGTTTGCCTTTGACGATTAATTCAGTGGGAGACGAGAAAAGACCAGTCTGTGTCTAAAAATGTTTGCAACAGACAGCAGGAAGCCCCATCAAATAAGATGTCACTTATAAACATTAGACTCCACTCACATTGATAAAACATTAGACCCCATCCACATTGATAAGCCATTACTGATTATTTTTCAGCCAAGACGTGCCGAATATTGCCAACAATCATCCCGCTTTGTTTCGCAGTGTTACATCAGTAAACCAGCAAGCACTGTTTGCATCATATAAGGTGGCATACCAAGTTGCTCAGTGCAAAATAACAAAAACTGTCCCACTGTCCAATGAGTTTTTGTTCGATTATTTTTTTGTTTCTACGGTTAAATGGTTATTTGAATTTATTAGTATTTATTGATTTTATTAAATTTTTCACGATTAGATGGTCAAAAAATGTACCGTGAATGTATTTTCACAGATTGGATGTGACTTTTTTTTTTTTTTTTTTAATTCAGGCAAAGTGATGCACTTTGTCTTTTCTATACTTTATTGTAAGTTGAGCAATATATTTTTTCTTTAATATTAAAAAGGACACAATATTATGCAGAGGTATACTTATATTAATAATTTATTGGCAAATGATACAAATTACAGTGGTGGCAGAGAGTTGTGTGTGTGGGAGGGGGGCCGCGAAACATTTACGTCTTCCTGGGGGGGCGTAACAGAAAATAATTGAGAAGAACTGGTTTAATCCATCTGCAGGCGACCAGGAGATCATGGGAAACGCAGACTTCCCTAAAGTGCCTGTGACAGCATAAAAAAAAATCTTAAATAGCATTATTATCTGAATTAGAATCGTATTTTGAGATGATTCAACTATATACAACAATTTGGCAAAGCGCAGATGACGAGAAATGAGTCTTTTAATCTGCCGTTTAGCCCCGCCTGTCATTATATCGCTCTAGCGTCCCCAGCTGGTGGATGACGTCGCCAGGGTCACAATTTCATATGATTTAGAATTCAGCCCATTGAGGGGGAATTATTCAGAATAAGGAAAATGCGACGGACAGCATAAAAATGTCATGATTGTTTCAATCTCTATAGTCCAATATTTTTACAGGGTTTTCTTATCTAAGTATTTTCCCCCAATTGCTAAATAAATGGTATGGTCATGACAAATAACAGTCTTGTGGTAAATGGAATCTAAAACATTAAAAATGCATTCATTCAGTCAAAACTGTCGACTTCTTGCATCTCCCGAACGATATTTTATGCCATTGGAGTTAGTCGGCTTTTGTCGTTTCCCTGCCCTGGCTTCAGAGAGCCTAAACAAACCAGGAGGCGTAACAGCTAGCCGACATGCTAACCCGAACCGAGTGGAATTTCCAAGTCTTTTTCTCGCCTTTCGAAAATGAAAAATGCCACCAAACCACCCCGATCATGTTACACGGTGGCGGGGTTGTCGATTGGCAACCCCCCCGGCGTCGAGCAAGTTATAGCTCGGCGTTCCCCTGCTGCGGGCAAGAGTGCTCGTTGCCGGGAAAGCAGCTGGAGAATGACTGCCGGACAAACCAACTGACGTGGGAGGAGCGCGTAGCTGCCCGAGCCCAACCCGAGGATAGTGGTCTATTGCCGGGCACACGAAGAGGGCAGAGGGGCCTGGAAGTCTAGACGATATGGAGAACCGCAGACGAGAGCGAGGGGCTACACAAGCATTAGCTGAGTATAGCGCTCTGCCGGCGGGCACGCGAAGAGGTCCGACTGTGTGCGACAAGCCGCCGGTCGTCAGCCGAGTGGCCTTCTCTGTGGACAAGCAGCATTGTCAGCCACAAAATGCAAGCCATCTCCTTATCAAAACGTGTGCAATGATCCCAGTATTTGATATAATACAAAACACGATGTTTACTTTCTTGTAAGTCCCATGGTTCCACAGTTGGCGGTCTTGTTTCGGCCAATCTCCGCAGTGGACAGGAACTTTTTGAAACCCAAAAAGGCTCACACGTCTCTCCCTGTTGCAGCAACAAAACCCTGCAGCACATTTGGCCGGCGTGATGAGAAAAATTGATCCGTAAAATCAGCTGAATCTGCAGTCCATCTGCATGCTATAAGGCAATGCTGTATTGTGAGATGCTGGCCCGGGTGATGTCACATTAGAATTGAATACAAGTCACTCATTTTCATGGCGCGGGATTAGAGAAAATTGTATTTATAAATCAATCGCTTCCACACACATCCAAGCAGTCCATTTCATTCAGAAGCATAAAATAGATATATAAAACATGCTTTTTGCAGTCATAGACACTTTAAGGCAAAACACTACCGCTGTTGTCCACCCTTGTCGCTAAAAATCGACCAAAACTGAAAAGTTACCTAGTGTTGCTTTAATTCTTGCAGGATTTTTAATCTTAAAATTAAACCCAGAATATTGGAACTAGTTGACACAGTAACAAAATTACCCAGTTTATCATTAGTCACATGAACTTTGAAACCATGCTCATTGCCACCCACTGGTCAACTGAACATTAGCCAGAATTTGCAAGGCAGAGCTGCTATGATATACCAGTCTGAGGCCAATGAAAAAAATGTACTTGTTGCAAAGATGGGTCTAGAATACCCACTTTGGCCCACAAGCTAATGAAAAACTAGACAGTTCATAAGGGTACCATCATAACTTGACAGGTTGTTACCAGTCATTGTTATCCTATGTCGATTGCACAATTACTTGTTGCGAAGTTCACAGAAATCAGTCTACACGAATATTGGGTGGTGGTGTTGCTAGGCAGAAATCAGCTATTGTATTGGCCAAGAGCCTAGGATTTACAGTACCATAAGTGCAAATCTTTCGGGCCTGTGGGAGGGAAAAAAAAAACCTACAAAAGTCAGTGAAGGCATGACTTTTTCCCATGAAAAGAAAATCCAATTGGACTATTCTTGATCAAATGAGGCATTTGAGACAAGGCAAATTTCATCCCATCAAAACCAAAGAAAGTGGCCACTTTTTGTAAGGCAGAAGTCACTTCACCACAGGGTAATGAAATTTGTACTGAAATTCTTAAAAACTCGGAGGGGGGGGGGGGGGGGCGATCTGTGCATCTCAGCAGAATGTTTCATAAAGTGGAAAGTTTTCAGATGTGTAATAGCTGAGGGGGGGGGGGCAAAAGCCAAATAAGTAGCCCAGACAATCCCACTTATGTATAACATTGGCTACCCAATGTGCTATAAAATACATTGTAGAAACTAGTTGCGGCCTACCAAGAAGCAAGTTTCATATGGAGAGACCGCAATAGATTGAAGAGGTACAAAAACTTAAGTGCATGCGCCCAATTTAACCCAGTTTTAAGTCTCTGCGTCTGCTGTACATACACGCATGATAAAATGGCTGCGCTGGTAAGCATGGTCATTTTTTGCCTTTAAACATTCTCCATTACCAGAGGTCTTTTGTACAAAGGGGTTTTCAATCGCTTTAAATCAGGACCACCAACGATTGTCATGAGAAAATTGATGGCATATAAACAAGTCTCATTAGAAATTTTATTTCGTCTAGGTTATTTTTACGAGTGACCAGGCGGTGCATCAGTTACATTGGAGGTGATGGTGGCATCCACCTCAGGCCAATTCTCAAGCTCAGTGTAGTTGCCATTTTGTCCGTCTGGAAGAGTAGGTGACGGTTCAAGAAGGTCATTTTCTTCAGCATCTGGATCAGAAAAGAGCATGAGAACTCATTCTCCTGTTATGAAAAGTTTGGTTTACCATTTTCATCCATTTCAATTGTCGAATCATCCAGAGGGACATCGTCATTTTCAGTGATCTGATCATCTGTGAACAAACCAGGAAGATGCCCATTCTCCGGGTCTAAACCAGAAAACTTCAGTTAAAAACTTCACACTGCGCTGATCTACGGCCAAGTTTACCCTTCAAGTAGTCAAGGCCGCTCATCCAATGGCTGCCGTACAGCGCCGGCCGGTTGATCTTTCGGAGTACTGGAGGCAGCTCCTCATCAGGAATTGTCCGTCTTCCCTGTTGGGGCAGTACCAACATGGGGCCCACTTTTGCCTGGTGTTCCCAACCTGAGGAGGACGGGGTGTCGATGAGGCATCAAGCAAATAGTTGCAGAATGACATTTTAAACATACCGCTACTCGAACGAGATTCCGGTTGGGGCTGCTTGCTCAAACTGCGAGGCCCAAACTTGGCTGGCTTATTGTATTGTTGTCCAGCTTCACTTTGGCTTTGACAATACCCACACAGGTAGTCGTTGCCATCAGCTGAACGCCACCTAGAGATTCATTGTCAATTCAGAATTAACCCTTTCTGGGACAATGGACAGCTATTAAAAAGTTGACACTTAAGACTTTTAACCCTTTATAAAGGCACTTTTTAAAAATAGACCAAAAATATTCCTAAATTATTGAATTTACAAAATTTAAGATTTGTATATAAATAAACTATATACCATTGATGGCGATAGATGTCCTATTCATTTAAACTGGGAGGACTGCTGTGAATCCTAATCTTTCAGTGCCATTGACTGTGGTTGACATCCAATATATTTTGACTTGGACTAGGTCTAGCACAGTAAATGGCAGCCAATAAGTGCCCTGGAAGAGTCAAACTTACCTCCCATTGACAAAAGTGCACGCTTTATTGGGTGCCTCCGTATCATGTACTGGCACCGCGTTCAGGAGGCATGTGATATAAAGCTGTGGTAGGGAAGTTGCCATTTTAATCATATTGCACATGAATATTTCCAAACATGGCAAAGTCACCTCTCCTCGGTCGTCATCGTGGAACCTGAAGGCGTCAATTACAAACTGAAGCTTGTCATCTTGTGTTCTCACTAGGAAGCGAGACTTTGAAGCCTGAAGTTTGGAATCCAACAAGCACCTGTTGAAAAAGCAATAAAAGATCTAAAGAGCATACGACAGGGAGAAAAAAAAAAAAAAAGTCTTAAATAGCATTATTATGTGAATTAGAATCATATTTTGAGACAATTCGACTATATACACAACAATTTAGCAAAGCGCAGATGACTTTTAATCTGTCGTTTAGCCACGCCTACCATTATAGGGCTCTAGCGTCCCCAGCTGGTGGATGACGTCAGCGGGAGAATGGGCTCATCGATTTTACTATTAGCCCATTGAGGGGGAATTATTCAGAACAAGGAAAACGTAACGAATAGAGCTGCAAAATGTCATTGTTTCAGTCTCTCTACTTCAATATTTTTATCCAAGTATTTTTCCCCAATAGCAAAATAAATGGCATGGTCATGACAAATAACAGTCTTGTGCTAAATGGAAAAATGAAAAAATGCATTTATTCAGGACAACATGGCAAAATTACTCCATAATGGTCAAAACTGTCGACTTCACCTTTACCGTCGCACCTCCCAAACTATTTTATGCCACCAGAGTTAGTCCAGCTTCAGAGAATAAATAAACTAAGAGGCGTGACAGCTAGCCGACATGCTAACCCGAACTGAGCGGCGTTTCAAAGTCTTAGAAGCAGAAAATCACACATAACTAGACTGGCTCATTTCACATGACTGGGTTGTCGATAGTCTTCGCCGATCGGCAACCCGCCTGGCGGCGAACAAGTTAGAGCTCCTCGTTCCCCTGCTGAGGGCAGAAGGCTTGTTTGCGGGGAAGCCACTGGACAATGACCGCCGGACAAACCGGCCGATGCCGGAGGAGAGCGTAGCTGCCAAATGGTCAACACTAATCTGGCAAAATAATGCTTTATTGCATGGCGAAGACAGACAGCGAGAGTCAGGAGAGCGACTGCAGTTATGCAGCTAACATGACAATATGTATATGAGAAGAGCTTTTTACATGCCCATCCATGATCAAATGTAAGTAGTCCTTTATTTAAAGAAAGTTTGTAGTGTTTACTTTGTAATCTCTGTATTTGCGGTTATTTTTAACACAAAGTTGCAATTTCTGATCGGTTGGAAAATTTGACAGAACACTGGGCACATGAAGAGGCCAATAAGCCAAGTATAGTGCTCTCCCGGCGGGGTGATGTGCGACAAGGAACATGTCAGCCACCAACAAATTAAAATTAAAATATTTGACAATACAAAACACGATGTTTACTCACTTCCTCGTAAGTCCCATGGTCCCACAGTAGTAGGGCTCGTTTTGGCCAAAATCCACTGGTGAATGGGAACCTTTTGAAACCCCAAAAAGGCTCACACGCCTCTCCCTTGTATAGCAGGATTTTTCTGCAGCCGTTTGGCTGGCGTGATGCGAAAAATTAACGAATTAATCCGCAAAATCCGTTGAATCCTTAGTCCTTTTCATACACAGTACGATTATAGTGAAGAAGACTCCTTCTCCCGTACACGTCAGCACTCTCTTCTTCAATGCAAGACCGAAGCCGGAAGTCATTTTCGCGTCGGGGGATTCAAAAAATTGAATATCGATCGCTTGTACACACATCCAAGTGGTCAATTTCATTCAGGAGCATAAAATACCGCGTGTATTATGAAATAACCATGCTTTTTCGTGTCACAGGCACTTTAAAGGGTAGTGATGAATTCACAATCCATCAATGGCTGTGAATGCGTTCATGGATGAAATAGCATCGCGGAAAAATGTTTGCACTCACCCATTCTCAATGAAAACATATCGGGGCAAAGAATGGATGTCAGGCTGCAGCGTGGCAACACAGCTGTTCAGGAAGACTCTCAGGCCTACATGATGACCCACTCGAACAGAAGCCTCAATGAAAATTGGCTCTCCTAAGTAATACACGTTTGCTCCCCTCTCGTATTGCCAGTCATCTGCACAGAAAACCATATAAGCAAACTACGTGGACTTCAAAAACAAATTTCATACCTGTCATAACTCTGAGCTTAAAGTCCAGCTTCTCCACTGCAGCTTGTGTGGACATGAAGGGGATCCAGGTCGGGGTGAGGGAAGAACTGGAAAGACTGTAGCGCCTAAACACCACCCAAACATGAGAAAACTTTAAATACAACAGTCATACAATACCCTCACCTGGCATAGTGACACTCAATTGGAATGACCGCCCCATCCATTCTGATCATGCCATCGGGGGATGGTGCCGGAGTGTAGATTAGCAGGTTGGTGTAGACCAGTGACACATCAGTCATCTGCGAACAATGGAGCAAACAATCAGAGCCAAGTAGATGACCGGCACTGCTACAAATAGTTTGCTTCAACTTTATTTAAGGTTTCACTAGGACAGGTTTTAGCAACCTGTTCTTTAGTGCTGCCCTAGTGGCTCCCTGGAGCTTTTTAAAAAATGTCTGAAAATTGAAAAAGATTGGGGAGGGAAATATATCTCAGTTTTAATATGGTTTCTGTAGGAGGGAAAACATTCTTTTAAATTAATATCGTAATGAAGTTAAACTTGAGACAGCATTGAACAGCAGTAGTCACGTGGTGAATCATTCTCTACAGGATTCACTGCAGAGAAAATGAACATTACAGTATTTCCGCAGTATAAGGCACACCTTCAATGAGTGGCCTATTTTAAAACAGTTTTCATGTAAAGGGCGAAACATTGATCATATAACTTACCAGTACTTGCCTTATGCGTCCACAAGTTGGAGCTGAGCTAAACTGAATGTCATGCCATGATTAACTAATATTGATCCATATATAAAAAGGCACTTCAGAGTATAAGGGACACTAGGAGTGGGAACCTCTTGGTACGTGATACAGAGCTCAAGATAACGATGATACAACAATTATCGATACATTGGTTAGGAAATCATTCCAGGATATTCTACAAACAACTAAAACAGAAAAACCAGCTTCTGCTGTGAAATGGAATGAGTCACTTGTAGACGTCAAATCCATTTGAACCAGGTGGGATGGCAGCGAATGAACGAATTTTCATTTGCTGCCATCCCTCCCACTTCAGACGGATTGAACGTCTATGGCCATCAGTGGCAGCCAATTTTGGGCCATTTACCTGTTGTTTTTTAGTTAATTCCTGTTGATTTTGGGGCATTTTATGAGTCACTTCCTGTTTGAGTTACAGAACAGGAAGTGACCTGGGAGTCACCCAGTGACTCAAACTCAGCTGGAAATGACCTTCAAATGCCCTAAAATGAACAGCAAGTGACTTGTACATGCCCTGAAAATCGGACAGAATGACTATGTAAATGCTCCAGTTTCGAATGGACGAACATTCCCAGTCTAAATGGATTGGGCGTTGAGCACCGTCAATAAAACCTTAGAGTTAACTGACACTTATGGAAGATTTTCGTAGCAACTTGTTGATTCTTTTTTTTTTTTTTTTTTTTTTTTTTTTTAAACTATCTCGATTGTTGGCAGGCACATATCGATAACCTTTTGGGATACAAAGTATCACGATATATCACCATTTCGATATTTTGTCACACCCCTAAGGGACACAGTCAGCTTTTGAGAAAACAAGGCTTTCAGGTGCACCTTATAGTGCGAAAAATACGGTAATCCTGAAGGCTGTATTTGTAGGCAATTTAGTCATTTTGATAGTAGGCTAATATAGCTAAAAATTCAGAATGTGTTGCCTTCAATGTAAGGCTTTCAATATTTTTCAGCCCCAGACATTTTCCTCCAATTTAGCGCTTTCATCATTTTGAGTTGCCGACTCCTGCGCTAGGACCTCAAATTAGCAGTTTAAATTCAATTTAGTAAATCCATGTTGCAGTAGCCAAGTGGCCCTAAACATGGAACCAAAAAAAAAAAACAAAAAACAAAAAAACCCTTCAATGGATCATGATCCTATCAGTCAAACTAAGTTTTAAAATCAGTAAATTTAAAAGGTGCATTAATCATCCCATCTCCACCAATTTGTGTATCTATAATCAAAACCAAAATTTGAATATGAAATCTACATCAAGGTACTGGTGTTAACTAAAGTGGTTTTATTTGCCTGTCAATATACAAGCACAGGCATAGAATTAGTCACAGGCACTAGTAATGAGAATGGTTTATAGCAATAGAGTGCCGTAAGACTTCCAATCCACTTCTACTTTGTCTCAAAAGAAATTTAGTGAAAAGGCAGTACAATACAAACATGGCAGGAGGAAATAGTATGTTTTGAGTCATTGATATGACCTTTCTCCAAATTTAAGACAGGTTGCTGACTTAATTGATAAACACACACTGTGACCTCACCCAATATTTGGTTCCACATTCCAGCAGCCCAACAAGAATCCTGTATTCATGGGTAGAAGACGGCACGGCGCCGCAGGGGCCGTTGTCACGTTCCACCCCGAGCCGGACTTCGGAACTGTGGACGGGCATCCCTATGTCGAACAGGTCAGCTTGGATCAGGATCTCCAGGGAGTCCGGGTGGCAGGTCACCCGGACCGTGTTGAGGGGCTGCCGCTGATCTGCCGGAAGCTGCTGTTTACGGTGGTAATCTGGGAGACTCTGTTTAGGAAACAGGGGGCCACGGCCTGCCAACGAGGAGGCCGTGGTTGACAAAAAGAGAGCAAAAAGTAAAGCCGACATAACTGAGGGCCTCTGTCCTGAACCACACCACAAATGCTCCTCTTCCACTGAGGCCTGCTAGCATTATTGTCAGTCAACCTTTTTATTGGGCGACCAGTCAGGTGACCCCAAACCACTGCACACCTGTGTCCTGTTATCAACTGATGGCACACATGCTTCTTTTGACTGACACTTCAGGTAATGTGTTGAATAGATGGAATGATAGAACGATAACTATCTTCAGTTTGATTATCTCTCCATTTTTTTTATCTGTCAGTCTCTCAGTTTGCATATCTGTCAGGGTAGCTAGCTAGATATTAGTATAACACACCCAAAAAGTATTTTCTTGGGATGATTATTAAATACAAAGCATGTTTTCACAAAAAAGGTATGTCTGTTGTGCTGTTGATGCGTTGCTTGGTCAACAAAATAATAGGGCCTAATTTACTTTCCTTTGAGAATGATGGCAAATATAGGAATTGGGAAAAAAAAAACCAACAACAGCCTTTTTTAACCCTTTCAGGGGCTGTGTTACTACAGTGGACATCTATTAAAAAGTTGACACCTAATTATTTAGACCTTAATAGAGTGACTATTTTTGGTAATTAGAAAAAAAAAATGGGGAGGGGGCACTTATGACCTCTAACCCCTTCATAGGCCAAGTGACTATTTTTGTTCATTTTAAAAAATGTTCATATTAGCAATTGTTATTATTGTATTTAAAAAAAAAAAAATTATTGAAGGGAAATTTTATTTTTGCTAACACGCTGCTAATCGATAATTATAGATACCTGCTTCTATTCTTTCAGTAGATAAAAAAAAAAGATTACAGTGATCCCTCGTTTTTCGTGCTTAATGGGGACCAGAACCCGCCGCGATTAATGAAAAACCACAAAGTAGCACACCCCCCTCAAAAAAATTAGTTGTATGTTCAATGTATTTATTCAGATTCAGCATTGGAAAGAGATACATATTAGACATGTTTTTTCACTTTTTTTCCCCAAAGTATAATAAAAAAAAAAAAAAAAGTACATATACAGTGTATCACAAAAGTAAGTACACCCCTCACATTTCTGCAGATATTTAAGTACAGTGATCCCTCGCTACTTCGCGCTTCGAATTTCGCGGTTTCAGTCTATGGCAGATTTTTTTTCAGTCAAAAAAATATATATACATGCATAAAAAAATTAAAATAATGGAGAAAATATGGTGTAAAATCTGCCCATTCCCTAACAGAAGGCAAGGAGAGCCCGCCCAACTCATATTCCACCGCTCTGATTCGCTGGCCAGCATCACTCGGGAATACTGTATCGCAAGCTGATTGGCCGAGATGTTTAACCGTGCTGCTATCGAAGGAAAATGGCTCCAAAGCGTCCTCCGCCTGCTCAATCCTCTAGCAAACCCAAGAAAAAAAAGAAAAATGATGATGGTGCACGAGAAAGTTCAATTACTGGACATGCTTCTTCACTTATCGCGGTGGCTTCTGGTCCCCATCAACTGCGAAAAACGAGGGATCACTGTATATCTTTTCATGGGACCACACTGACAAAATGACACTTTGACACAATGAAAAGTAGACTGTGTGCAGCTTACATAATAGAGTTCATTTATTTTCCCCTAAAATATAACCATTAATATCAAAACCACTGGTAACAAAAGTGAGTACTCCCCTGAGAAACTACGTACATCCCTAAATGTCCAAATTGAGTACTGCTTGTCATTTTCCCTCCAAAATGTCATGTGACTCGTTACAGGAGTGCTGTCAGCATTGTTGCAGAGATTGAAGAGATGGGGATCAGCCTGTTAGTGCTCAGACCATACGCCGCACTCTACATCAAATTGGTGTGCATGGCTGTCACCCCAAGAGGAAGCCTCTTCTGAAGACGGTACACAAGAAAGCCCGCATGTCTCATCAGACCATATGACATGGTTCCAGTAATCCATGTGCTTTGTTGACATGTCTTCAGCAAACTGTTTGCGGGCTTTCTTGTCTTCTTGCCGCAAACAAATCACGTCCGGCTGCCTCGAACGTCGCCCACACACATTCATTCCAGCGCGCCCAGAGCCTGTCTGTTCCATGGCACCACTCGCACCAAATCCTCTAACTTACACACAATGAGTTGCCACAGCAAGTTAAATGATGATTGACGCATGCGGCGCTTCTGGTGCTCGTGACTCTGGCAAG
This sequence comes from Corythoichthys intestinalis, assembly GCF_030265065.1. Taxonomy (NCBI): domain Eukaryota; kingdom Metazoa; phylum Chordata; class Actinopteri; order Syngnathiformes; family Syngnathidae; genus Corythoichthys; species Corythoichthys intestinalis. The sequence goes on from NC_080410.1 coordinate 21,808,479, forward strand.
ATCAAACACAAACATCTGTCATTATCGTTAACTTTGATAAGGAACTCCAGTGCAGGTGCACTACCTGCCTGGGGAACAGAGAGCAGGGAGAGGGAGGGAGCCAGAGTAAGATTTACGTAATCGGCTTGAAACAGCTCATCAGTATTTATTTATTTATTTTTTTAATTGAAAGAAAATCTGCGATGAACTGAAGGTGCAAAGTTTGAAGCGCGAAGTAGCGAGAGATCACCGTACAACCATAGTGTAACCAACAATAAAATACATCTGAAATATGACTGCATGAGAAAAAATGTTTGTGTGGGTAGAAAAAAAGAGCTTTTTAAGCAAGAAATGAATATATGCGGATAGTCGATGATCCACGTCACACCCTCCCCATATGATAACGGGCAGACAAAGAGTTCTAAGCTAGCATCGTGCGCCGAGTCACCCCACTCCTGACTGACACGGACAGAAGATAATCAGCGTCACCCTGTCAACTATTGCCACGAGCTCTTTTGCCCGATCCAAGACTGGCGACACCCCTGGGCACTGCCCCGACAGCTCCTCCCAGCACCTTCAAAAAGACTGAACTTTTCCGTAAGAGGTCATCACTTCTCAGGATGCCGAGAGGCGTGCAGCTAGAATGGGACCCTGGGACTAATTTTTTCCCCTCTGTTTGCCTAACGGTTTTGCTTATTGTTATCATTATTTTTGACTGTTCTTGACTAAGATTAAATGGTCTACTTTTGGAAAGTTGTCGTTAGAGCTTTTCTTTGGATTATCAAAATTAGTGTTCTTGAAGTCAGATAGTGGTTAAAAAAACATGAACGCGTTGCGTTTGGCTAAGAGGTTAAATGCCGACATTAATAATACAGTGGTCCCTCAATCCACCCCCCCCAGTGAAAATCTGCCAAGTAGAGGCGGAGCTTATTTACATTTTTAAAAAAAACTTTTTTTGGGGGGGGGGTGTTCAATATATTTATGCAGATATAATAGCATTCGAAAGAGATACATTAAGACATGTTTTTCCCTTTTTTCCCCAAAAGTAGAATTGAACAATATGTGTATTTTAATAAATGGTCTTTAAGCACTGAAAATGTAATAATTATGATATAAAAAAAAAAAATATATATATATATATATATTTAAAAAATTGATGATTTTTACATGTTAACATGCATATTTCTTAACATTTTTAAATAAAATACTGTATGTATTATTATTTTTTTTTAATGAAAAAAAATCCGCATTGGACTGAGAGCGTGAAGTTTGAAGCGCGAAGAAGCAAGGGATTTTTAATATTTTTATAATTATATATATACATTAATACAATGTTAATGAGATTAATGAAATTAAGACGAAAAAAAAACAGAAATAAATACTGCTTACAACCCCAAGTAGCATTTGCCTTTTTTTTCTCCATAGTTTTTAAAATATTGCATGCCATTGATGGCGATTAATTTTGGGACATTTTCGGGTCACTTCCCTTTTAACACATTGAATGCCATTGAACATTCATTTGACCCTCCCATTCAAAATGGATTGGACGTCTAGTGCCGTCAATGGCAGCCAATGAGTAAATGAGTGCCCTGTAAGATAAAAAAGAAAAATACAGTGATCCCTCGCTACTTTGCGCTTCAAACTTCGCACCCTCAGTCCATCGCGGATATTTTTTCATGATGAGCTGTCCCGAGCCTATCGCGTAGTCTCACTCTCCCTCCCTCCCTCCCTCCATCTCCCAGCTCTTTGTTGTTCAGGCAATGCTCTGGAGTTGCTTATTAAAGTTAAGGGTGATTGATAGACGTCTTCTGTTTGATCTTGCCACAGATCCCAGGAAGCTTCAGCAAGTGCCGCATGGGTCAACCATCGTTTAACTTGTTAAACAGTTGCTGTGGCAACTCATTGTGTGTAAGTAAGGAGATGACTCACTGAATGAAGCATTTAATAAAGACAAGCATTTTTATACTTTATTCTTGTTTGAAAATAATTTAGTGGGACAGTAATATGTTTTAAACTTTAATTAATAATAATAATAATAATATTTTAATAATTAAGACATTTGAAGTGCTTAAGAACCATTTATTAAAATTTACCTTAGTTTTTTTTTTTTTTAATTATACTTTGGTGAAAAAAAGGGTAAAAACATGTCTCATATGTATTTCTTTCAAAGACTGAATCTGAATAAATACAGTGAACACACACAAAAACACACAAAAAAAAACTTTTATTTTTGCTACTTCGCAGTTTTTCACTTATCGCGGCGGGTTCTGGTCCCCATTAACCGCGAAAAATGAGGGATAACTGTATAGAATTTGTGCATGAAAGGCTAAGAAAATGGATGGTCCAGAAACACCGCTTTTGCTGTGAGAAAACTGTCCACTTAACTTTGCACAATTTCCTCCTTAAAGTTTTTACAGTAAGAAGCAGTTCAAACAACTCAAGAGAATAACAAGAAGAAACAGCATGCTTGTGGCTGTGATGTTTCTTCCTGCCAGCTTTGTGGCCAAGAACAACAAAGTGAGTGCAGGAAATAGAAGCTCATTGTGCGTGGGTTTTAGTGTAACACGTTGAAGACCACTATGAAGATCAGCTTCGTGTTTATTCTAGTTGCTTTTTTGCTTTTAAAAAGTAAGAATGAAGATCATCTTTTTGTCTTTTGTTTTAACTTATTGAAATGTGTATTTTTCTGTGTCAAGGCAATGCAAGTGTGACCTTCATGCAGCTGGCAGAGAAGCAGTCTCTGGACCTCTCCTGTCCCGTACAGCAGGATAACAGTGGCCTGATGAGCGTCCACCTGTATCACCGCCGAGGCGACTCTCAGACTACCCTGCTGTCTTTGGATCAAGGGGTTGACGGCGAGCTCAGGCTGGACCCCGACTACAAGCGGCGCTTGCAGCTGTCCGGAGTCCGCAGCGCCTCAGGGGTCAAGGTGACCCTGCTGCATTTGCAGCCAGGCGACTCGGGGCTGTACGTTTGTGAGAAGCGAGACAACGGCTCACGGCAGATCATTCTCACACAGGAGGTTTTGTTGCTGGTTGAGGCCCCAGGTATGTCGTTTTCAGACCACTTCATGTTTGGCTCTCTCATTTGGATTTACAGTTCATTCTTTGTGCTGAATCAAGTCATACAATGATTACTTATAACTTTCATGAGAATGTTTAAACACAGTGGTGCTGAAAGTGGGGTGCTGAGGGAAAGAAAGTTTTTGTAGATTTGTTTTTTTTATTGGGGGGATAAAAAAATAAAATCAGTGATCCCTGGTTTTTCGCGGTTAATGGGGACCAGACCCCACCGCGATAAGTGAAAAACCGTGAAGTAGGGCGCCCCAAAGGGTGAAACAAACAAACAAACAGTATATACACTCACCGGCCACTTTATTAGGTACACCTGTCCAACTGCTCTTTAACATTTCATTTCTAATCAGCCAATCACATGGCGGCAACTCAGTGCATTTAGGCATGTAGACATGGTTTAAGACAATCTCCTGCAGTTCAAACAGAGCATCAGTATGGGGAAGAAAGGTGATTTGAGTGACATTGAACGTGGTTGGTTGTTGGTGCCAGAAGGGCTGGTCTGTGTATTTCAGAAACTGCCGATCTACTGGGATTTTCACGCACAACCATCTCTAGGGTTTACAGAGAATGGTCCGAAAAAGCAAAAATATCCAGTGAGCGGCAGTTCTGTGGGCGGAAATGCCTTGTTGATGTCAGAGGGCAGAGGAGAATGGCCAGACTGGTTCGAGCTGATAGAAAGGCAACAGTGACTCAAATAACCACCCGTTACAACCAAGGTAGGCAGGAGAGCATCTCTGAACGCACAGTACGTCGAACTTTGAGGCAGATGGGCTACAGCAGCAGAAGACCATGCCGGGTGTCACACCTTTCAACTAAGAACAGGAAACTGAGGCTACAATTTGCACAAGCTCATCGAAATTGGACAATAGAAGATTGGAAAAACGTTGCCTGGTCTGATGAGTCTCAATTCCTGCTGCGACATTCGCATGGTAGGGTCAGAATTAGGCGTCAACAACATGACAGCATGGATCCATCCTGCCTTGTATCAACGGTTCAGGCTGGTGGTGGTGGTGTAATGGTGTGGGGAATATTTTCTCGGCACTCTTTGGGCCCCTTGATACCAATTGAGTATCATTGGAACGCCACAGCCTACCTGAGTATTGTTGCTGACCATGTCCATCCCTTTATGACCACAATGTACCCAACTTCTGATGGCTACTTTCAGCAGGATAATGCGCCATGTCATAAAGCTGGAATCATCTCAGACTGGTTTCTTGAACATGACAATGAGTTCACTGTACTCAAATGGCCTCCAAAGTCACCAGATCACAATCCAATAGAGCATCTTTGGGATGTGGTGGAACGGGAGATTAGCATCATGGATGTGCAGCCGACAAATCTGCACTAACTGTGTGATGCCATCATGTCAATATGGACCAAACTCTGAGGAATGCTTCCAGCAACTTGTTGAATCTATGCCACGAAGAATTGAGGTCGTTCTGAAGGCAAAAGGGGGTCCAACCCGTTACTAGCATTGTGTACCTAATAAAGTGGTCAGTGAGTGTATACATTGTATATATATCCAGTGTTGTAAATCTTACTTTAAAAAGGTAATTAATTACAGTTACAAATTAGTTCTCCCAAAAAGTAATTGCGTTAGCAACTCAGTTACCTCAATGTAAGAGTAATTAGTTACTTGGCAAAGTAACTAATAATAATTTTTTTTTTCTCAAAAAAACAACAAAACAAAAAACAGGTCACACAATGTGAAGTTTAAAGGGTTTTTGGGACAATTGGCCCTAGCCCAATCAATTCTTTACCCTAAACTTAACTAGACACAGGGGTATTGCGGATATTGCTATAACTGGATAGTAACCTTTGCCATGTGTGGAAGTCATTTAATGTTGAGAATCAACAGTTAAATATATTTACGATTTAGGAGCATTTTACATAAAAAGTTACTTAGGTTCGCTAGGAAGGTTCTCTACAACAGAGCCTTCCTGAGAAGTTTACTGCTTTAAGATGGCGGCTGTGTACTAACGCATCTAGTTCTTTATACATGTTGCTAAAGCCGCCGTGTCTGTCATTTGCATCTAGTTCTGTATATATGTGATATCTATCGTAGCATTATGTGGGCGTAGTTTGTAGGCTATCGGCTACAGTCAGGCTTTATTGGAGCCACCAAGCATAGTAGCATCGCGTTTGCAACGGCGTCACACTCCCTTGCCTCCTCCCCATTCCTGCTCTGCTCTCTCGTCTCCGCGAGTCCATCTTTCTCAGACTTATCTCGCGTTAGTCTACCAACATAGTAACGCAAAGTAACGCACGCCTTTCCTGTCTCAGTAACGGTAACGGCGTTGCCAAGATGAAAAAAGTAATTAATTAGATTACTCACTACTGAAGAAAATAACACCGTTGGTAACGCCATTATATTCTAACACCGTTATTAACATTTTTTTGTGTGTGCGTGTGTGTTCAATGTATTTATTCAGATTTATCATTGGAAAGAGATACATATAAGACGTTTTTTTTTCACTTTTTTCCCGAAGTATAATTAAAAACTTTTATGGGTACATTATATATACATATATAAATTAATAAATGGTTTTCAAGCACTTCAACTGAAATAATTATGATAAGGTTTAAACACGTTACTGTCCCACCGAATTATTGTTAAACAAGAATAAAGTAGAAAAATCATACGCGGAGATTAAGGGGGGGTCCAGGGGGTGGGGCTAAAACGTTGTTGCATATAATTGACTTTCTAATATATGAATTTAAAATTAAGACTTTGCCGGTAAAATGTTGTCTATAAAAGCAATAAAACAACAAAAATGAATGAAATGAACAACAATTTAATTTTTTTTTTATAATGGGTCAAAATTATTTTTCAAACAGATCATGTGATTAGCACCTTAGAGACGGTCATTTGCTCTGCTTAGCCCCCCCAAAAACCCGAGGACACAGGAGGCAAGATAGATATACGTAATTTTTTCAAACCTAAGCTTTCAAAAGCGACAACAACTACTGGTCGCGAACCAAGGATTGAAGATGTGGACCATGAAATGCTGGAGAGCACCGCCAAAATGGTGCGCGGGGTTTCAGTTTGGGAAACAAACAAAACAAAACAAAAAAAAACGCTCATTTTCAATATATTATTATAAATGTTCCTGGCTGGAATATTCAGTTAAATCAGATGTGGTGTCTAATTCTCCACTAGCTAAGACAGAAAAACGCGCCTGCGCTCACACACGGACGTACACACACACACACACACACAGCTGGCATGCCTGCGTGTACGAGCATGGGCTAAGCTACTATCCGAGCATATATCTAGTTAATTTTATTGCTGACACTGCTTTTCGGGGTCATCAACATTTTTGCCCTTCTTTCCCTTTGAGAAAAATGCTTGTCTTTTCTTTTAAATGCTTCATTAAGTGAGTCCGCTCAAATCCGCTCAAGCTGCTCACTTACAATGAGTTGCCACAGCAACTGTTTAACAAGTTAAATGATGTTGACGCACGCGGTGCTCTGACGTTTCCACTTACAAGCGTCTCTGGCAAGATCAAACCTTAACTGTCTGTCAATCATTGTTAACTTTAATAAGCAACTCCAGTGCACTGGCTGACCAAGAAAAGCGGCAAGAACGAGAGTGACAGACCACGTGATCAGGGCAGCTCTATAAAATACTGAATTAATTTTTTTAATTGAAAAAAAATCTGCGATGGACTGAGGGCGCGAAGTTTGAAGCGCAAAATCACTGTAAAACATATTGAAACAATAGTGTATTTATCTTTGGGAATTAAATCTATGTTTTTTTAATATCTTGGTAATGGGTCACGTCGAATAAGGCGCAATTTGTGAAAAGGGGGTATTAAACTAAGGGTTATTGGTTCTTTTAGTTTTCAAATGTGTTTGTGTGTCATTGCGCCGTCTAGCTGTGGGGGATTGCATTATAATTAGGGCTGTCAAAATTATCGCGTTAACGGGCGTTAATTAAATTTTTTAAATGAATCACGTTACAATATTTGAAGCAATTAACGCAGATGCCCCGCTCAGACAGATTTAAATGACAGTACAGTGAAACGCTCACTTGTTGAGTTTTATGGAGTTTTGCCGCCGCCCTCTGCTGGCGCTTGGGTGCGACTGATTTTATAGGCTTCAGCACCCATGAGCATTGTGTAAGTAATTATTGACATCAACAATGGCGGGCTACTAGTTTATTTTTTGATTGAAAATTTTACTAATTTTATTAAAACGAAAACATTAAGAGGGGTTTTAATATAAAATTTCTATAACTTGTACTAACATTTTTCTTTTAAGAACTACAAGTCCCTCTGTCCATGGATCGCTTTAACAGAATGTTAATAATGTTAATGCCATCTTGTTGATTTATTGTTATAATAAACAAATACAGTCCTTATGTACCGTATGTTGAATGTATATATCCGTCTTGTGTCTTATCTTTCCATTCCAACAATAATTTACAGAAAAATATGGCATATTTTATAGATGGTTTGAATTGCGATTAATTGCGATGAATTACGATTAATTAATTTTTAAGCTGTAATTAACTCGATTAAAAATTTCAATCGTTTGACAGCCCTAATCATAATACATGGGCACTTTTTTTATCAATGCAAAAACTCCCAACACACACTGTAGGTAAAATAGAGCGCTGTCTTTGTAGTAGCCTAGTAGTAGTACGTAAACTATTCAGCATGCATGTGTACTGCCATTGTGCACGCCTTGCATGGAGAAAACATGCAGGCATGACAAATTTGGACCGAAACATATGAGGAAAAACTAAAAAAGATCCTAAGCACCCCCTGCTGTGAGTGACTTCCAGCGCCCCTGGTTAGACATGAAGCTCATATTGTTTATGAACTCAATTGTTACCTTTTTCACTGTGTGTGTTTGTGCAGTGAGGCCATGTCAGTGCTCTTCCAGCTACTCTCCACTACCCATGACCATCTTTTCTGCAGCGGGCCTCATTCTGATCGTGCTGCTGTGGCTTGCCATACAAGAATGTGTGAGTGGGCCCAAAGAACTGAAAACAAACAAATCAACAGAATCGTTCTAAGCTGCTTTACTCTTAACGTGTTTTAGGTGAAGGTAAGGCGTTCTCCTCCCGCTGGCCCAGCTGCTGTTCAGGTCTATGAGGAAATGACCAGGAAGCAGCAAAACGCCAGCGTCCCCCGTAACAGACAGGAAACCCTGGAAGAGGTCACCTCTCCATTGTATGCGAACACCCCCGTGAGGCAAACACAGGACAACTACTATGCTTGCCCAAGACAAATCACCCTGAGAGCTTGAATAGAAATCTGACACAAGCGATTGAATTAGTGGAATTTTTAAGACTTTTAAAAAGTCAGATTTAATGATTTTGCTCACCGAGCATTTCATTTAGACCTGGGGTGCTCAGTTTTTTTGCTGCAAGATAAGACTTTTCAAGGAGACAACCTCCCGCGATCTACCTTCACATATATTACTCACACAAAATAATTAACTATGTACATTTAAAAATATTTATGGCGGAAAACACAGACAAGCTGAAAAAGCAGTTTCTGCTCTTGCACCCCTCTTTCAAATAAACCGATGTATTTTAAGCCAAAAGAACTGTTGTGTTCGACAGAACAATATGTCTATATGTTGCCAATAGCAGTTTCATGGCCGAACTATTCTTAATATTTCCGTTTTACCCTGGAGACCCCTATTTACAGACAGTCTAAGCGCTTTTGTTTCAACCCAACCATAAAAACAAGTAAAATATATTTATTATTCGAATTCTCTATCATTTTTAACTTAGAATCACTAATTGATGTCTAATATTTAGTAAAAAAAAAAAGACTATAATAATTATTCACTCGTATATTTTATACTTTTAAACAAATTACGTCACAATGAAAAAAAAATAGCGTCTGTAAATAGGTCACGGATACCTGCCTCATAACTATCAGTTAATTGTATTTTTTTTTTGTTAGTCGCATTTCTACGGATATTTCCGATGATAAATAATTTATCCAAAAAAAAAAAAAAAAAAGTTTAACAGGGTAAATATTTGAAAAAGACAATCTTGACCATTCCTTGATGTCTGCGATTTCTGCATTTCGACCCTTGTTATATTACAGTGTTTCACCCATAAAATCCCCAAAAAGTCCGGCTGTGGCCATTCACAGCTGTGTCTCGACACCCGGTGAGACATGCTACACGGAGTTTTTGGATCAAAACAAGGTAAGTACACGATAATATCTCGTTAAAATCAGAGTGTCTTTACTAATGCTCTCACTTTAAGTCAGTGTTTAATTTTATTATTTTTTAAAAAAATTCCCTCATGTTCCAAATTTTTCTTCCCACAGAAAATTTAGATTTTAAGCTTTCCAATGATGTATGACACATGCATATTGGACAATTTTGAAAATTGGCCAAATTGGGGGTCTTATAGCGGAACTTCAAGTCACCTGAGTGTTTTCCGCCATATATATTTTTTGATACCATGATCTAGCCACACTAGCGTTTCGATCGACTGGTAGATTGCGATCGACGTAATGAGCATCCCTGATTTAGAATTATTCTTTGCTGTCCATTCATCTCATTACATATTTCTTTAATAATAAAAAAAAATACATAATATTAGTAAGATAATTACAAAGTTTAATTGGAAACATGCTCTTAAAAATGGCATGAATTATTATATAATTGTCAAAATTGGTAAAATTACAATATGTCCGGACATGGCACTAATTTTTGTGTGTCAAGAAAGAATATATTTCAACACCATACTGAAACTAATAATGCCATAACATAATGGGATATTTGTATTTATAATGTGGTATATGGTGTTATGGTGTTATACTTATATAGCGCTTTTCCACCTTTCATCAGAATAAGGTGAACTTCCTCTTTTTAGAAAATGTATATGATCATCATTGTGTAAGGAGGCAATTTATTTCCATTGTTCAATCTTAGATAGGTGATTTTTTTTTTTAATAAAGGAAAATAACTATTTTCACAAACTATTTACTAGTTATTTCATAGTACATATTGGACTTTTTATATATGTGTGAATTATACAGTGAGGGGCAGACGTATTTGCACCCCTTGTGATTTTACAAGTTCACCCACTTAGAAAATAGGTAGAGGTCTGAAATTTCAATCATGGATGCATTTCATAGAGACAATATACAAAAAAATCCAGAAATCACATTGTATGAGTTTTAAAAATAATTTAGTTGTAACTTACTGGGGTTCATAAGTATTTGTACCCCTGAGAATCAGCAACATAACACTCAAAGAGTTATCAGTCTACCCTAAAAAAGCCTAACTTTTCCCCATTAGTAACCACCCACCTACAACTGCTCAATATTGTCATCTGTGCACTTCACAGTCAGTCATAATCCAACTGCTACCATAATACCATAATATATACAGTGGGGAGAACAAGTATTTGATACACTGCCAATGGGAAAACCCGTTGGCAGTGTATCAAATACTTGTTCTCCCCACTGTACATGGCGGAAAACACAGACAAGACTGAAAAAGCAGTTTCTGCTCTTGCACTCCTCTTGAAAAGAAACTGCTGTATTTTAAGCCAAAACAACTGTTGTTTGATAGAACATAGATAGACATTGATAGATAGCCGATTCGTGGCGCATGAAGCCCCCCGAACTATTTTTAATTTGTCCGTTTTACCTTGAAAACCCCCGTTTACAGACGTCGTGCAACCGTTTTTCTTTTAACCCAGCCATAAAACTAAGGTAATTAATGATATTTATCATTCAAAATGTCATTTTTAGCTTAGAATCATTAATTGATGTCTAATATTTCATTTAAACAGAAAAAAAAAAGACTTAAAAAAATTATTCACTCACATATTTTAAACTTTTAAACAAATGACGTCACAATGAAAAAAATGGCGTCTGTAAAAAAGTCACTGATATCTACCGCTTAACTATCGCTTAATTGTATTTTTTTGTTACTGTAATACTTTCTCCGATATGTTAGATGATAAATAATCGATCCAAACAAAGAAAAATTGAAGAAAAAAAAAAACGTTTAAAGGGGTAAATATATGAAAAAGAAAATCTCGACCACTCCTTGATGTCTGCGATTTCTGCATCGCGACCCTTGTTATATTGCCATTTTTCACCCATAAAATCCCCCCAAAATCCAGCTGTGGGCATTCACAACTGTGTCTTGATACTCAGTGATACATGCTACATGGAGATTTTGGATCGAAACAAGGTAAGTACCCGATAATATCTCGTTAAAGTCGTCCGTAATTCTGCTCTCACCTCCAGATAGGGTTTTGCTGTTTAAAAAACATTTTTTTTTTTCCCAAAATTTGCTCCTGTTCAAAATTTTTCTTCCCCCAGACAATGGAGATTTTAAGCTTTCCAACGATGTATCACACATGCGTATCGGACAATTTTGAAATTTGTCCAAATTGGGGGTCTCAAAGCGGAACTTCAAGTCACCTGAGTGTTTTCTGCCATATATATTTGGCTGTCAAACGATTAAAATTTTTAATCGAGTTGATTACAGCTTAAAAATTAATCGTAATTAATCGCAATTCTAACCATTTATAAAATATGCCATATTTTTTTGTAAATTATATATATATTCTGTAAAATAAATTGTTGGAATGGAAAGATAAGACACAAGATGGGTATATACATTCAATATATGGTACACAAGGACTGTAGTGGGCATTTCACTCTACTGTCATTTAAATCTGTCTATGCTGTCCTCACTCCGAATCGTCTACTTTTTCCAAAGCTAGACAGCTAGTGAACGGCGCCATAATAATCAGACTTCTTTCTTTTTCATCTGATTGATCAATAAAATGGCCTCAAACCATTGTCCTCTTTAGACAGTTGTAAAACTACAAAAAAAAGTACACAAGCATTGCATTAGCAACAACGTTAGCTTAGCACGCTATACAGGTTCACAAAACAAACAAAAAGCGTCTCATACAAAAAATATAACATTTCCCTTACTAACATAATATGTGCATTATCTACAACAATGGCCTCAAACCATTGTCCTCTTTAGACAGTCGTAAAACTACAAAAAAAAGTACACAAGCATTGCATTAGCAACAACGTTAGCTTAGCACGCTATACAGGTTCACAAAACAAACAAAAAGCGTCTCATACAAAAAATATAACATTTCCCTTACTAACATAATATGTGCATTATCTACAACAACCATACTTACGGACAAATCTTGTCCAAGGATCATATAAGCACAACATTACAACGTAGGCGTCAGCCCAAGACGTCCTGCAGCCATATTGAACTGGGAAGACAACAATAAACCATGTCGCAAAGTGACCACAAGAGTTCGCTGTTAGACAGCACAAAAAGCCTTGCTGTAAAACTTACCAAAAGGCAGAATACTGTCTGAGCGGGACATGTGCGTTAATTGCGTCAAATATTTTAACGTGAATAATTAAAAAAATTAATTACCGCGCGTTAACGCGATAATTTTGACAGCCCTAATTAATTATTAAATATTGGGGAACCATAGTAAATTACAAATAAATTATTGAAAAATCAAAAAATGAGACTAGTGTAAATGCATCTATGATTGAAATTACAGACCTGTACCTATTTTCTAAGTGGATGAACTTGCAAAATCACAAGGGGTGCAAATACTTCTGCTCCTCAAGGTATATTTTAAACTCACTTTCAACCATTTCCTCATCACTGACTGTGAAGATGAAGTACTGAAGTCGCTCACACAGCAAAAACACAGACCACATTTTTTTTTCTTAAACAGCCGAGAAAAAAATTGCTATTTTATTAATATCTGAAAGAAGCTCCATAAGTTCATGAAAACATTTGTTTTTCGGTGCATGTCATTTGAACAATCACATTCTATGAGGAGAAAGATATACAGAGAAAAATCAAAATAAAACATTACAAGCCACTGACTTTGAAAATCATTAAATCTCAGTACAGACATTTTTTTTCTTAATATTCCCCCCCAAAAAGCAGCCCTAACTCCAAACATCCGCTGATACCACCCGACCCCCTTCAAATAAAAACAAAAGAAAACCCTATTAAAAACCTTGAGGGTGACAGGCTGGAATCCCACAGTGCTAGAGAGTGAGACGCTCATTGGTTTTTAGAAATACACAGCATGGCGAATGTAACGCTAGGTTGATCGGAATCAGGGGACAAACACATCCGAATGAGCAAAACACGTACTGGACCCCCTCCCACCCGCCCCAATAAAACCCCTGCAATAAATCAGCCACGTCAGTGTAGGCCATGAACTTGTCATTCTCTGCTCGTCCGACACTTGTGCATAGTTTCGTGTTCCTTCACAACCAGTTCCTTGTTTTCAAAAACATCTCAACCGCTCAAACTAATGTTCCACAAAAGAGTCATCTTTTCATGAGCCACACACAGATAAAAAGGTAAGAGAATAATGCACGACACTCCTGATTCAGTCAGGATGGGACCTCGAGAAAAACGAACTAAACAGCATTTTGCATCTTATTCACCGTCTTTCATTTTTTTATTTTTATTTTTTAAAACAATCCACATTTTCGTTTTGAAATGTAAAGCAATTTTAATATATAGATTTGATATATACTATGTATAAAGCACTCCATATTCATTTAAAGTCCATTATTTGGTTATTACGTAACTGCTACGGATTTAGAAACGACAGGTATTTGCTCCTCCTTCTCAAATCCATAACTTTCAGTGCTTAGATGAGTCGTCATTATATTCGTCATACAAATGTACATTAAAATGATGTGGAGTTGGTACTCTGGAACCCTGGCCTTCCTGAGACAAGATCCACTTTTTCATGTGTGCAAGATAGTGAGCAATTGTCTTTTTTTTTTCGTTTTTAAAGTTTGTTTTGTATAAAGTAAAAATATATAGAATCAACACAAAACATACAGGCTTTCAGATAGTCTGACAGAAACAGAACGAAACAACACTGTTCGATCCCAGAGTTCTTAAAGTAACACGAGAAATCTTCGTTCTCTGTTGCACTTTGAAAAAATGGAAGCATTTGTCCTTTTTTTTTGTTTTTTTTTTTAAATTTTTAAATTTTTATCTCCCTCCCTCCCCAAATACCCACTTCTCCCTGACATTCCCATCATTTAATTCTTTTGGAACTCCAGAGGGAAACAAGTGTTTTGTAAACTGTCAGTGGCCTGGCAGGTACAATGAAATGAGTGAGAAAACAAAAACAAAAGAAAGAAAAAGGTAGGCACCTCAGACAGAAGAAGTCCTTCTACCCCCAAAACATCGATGGCCACAGGTCGGTCAAAATACTTTTTTTTTTTGGTCTTTTTTTTCCTTTTTCAAGTCTTTTTTTTTTTCCTTTTCTTTTGAGGTTTACACGAGGTGTGTCAGAAAGGTTCCAGGACCGGGGACACACACAAAAAAAAAATATTCCAAACTACTTTCCAATCCCTTTCCCGACACACCCCGTAGTCTGAAAAATGGTGCAATACTCCAATACGATCCATACTTTCCTTGGATTCTTGTCCACAATGAAAGCCACTAAAGGTAGATAAACATTACATTAAAAACAAAACACACACGTATTCTTTTAGTCCTTGAGTAAACACGTACACGTGAACTGTCCCCCTTCGGTACTTGTGTCATGTCGTTGGGTTTAGCTGGATGAGGACACTCAGTGCAACGCTATAGAGGCTAAAGTCACAACAATACTGAGTTGGAAAAGAAACAAACAAAATGGCCGACACGCTCGCATTCACGCGCGCACGTACGGTACAAGCAGCTTTGCGCAAACACACACACACACACACACACGTTTGTTTTGCCTTTTCAAAGTCAATCCTTTTTCAACATTTCTTGAATTGGAAACAAAAAACTAGAAAATGTGTTCACATTACATTATTGGCGCTTTTTTTGATTCAAGTATTTGTTTTCATTATTTTTGTATTCGTCTGATATGTTTATGATCTCGTCAATGTTAGGGAGGGTGCATGGGACTAACAAACACGCGCGCACCTATCTAGACTCATACACACATATGCCAGTGATGTGTAAAAACTATCGTGTGCATATTCAACCCAGGCATTTCGTTTAAAGTAGGGGTCAGGAACCCTGTGAGAATTTTCTTTTCTGCCATGTCACTCTACAAACAAATAAAAAGTCTTAGAAAAAGCCCACAAATGCTCCTAATAGATAAACATTTTCCTTAAATCTTCTATAATCCCTTGCAGGACTTGTACAAAAAACTGAAAAGGTTGACCACCCCAGCTTCAAATGGAGCTTTGCTTATTCAACTCCTTTTTTTAGGACCCCTTTGTCCGATCAATGATTGAGACGCATTTTTTTTTGTTCCAGTTGCCTTAAAGTCCATGCAAAAAACAAAAAAAAAAACTGAGGAGCGCACTTGATCTCCGACTTAGTCGCTTCCTTGATTCAAGTCCAGTGTGGAGTAAATGCACGCAAACAAACAAAGCAACAAGACAGGCATTAGTGATTGTTTTGTTGAATGATAAGTCAAAAAAAGTGACTCTGGAAGAGAAAAAAAACTATACAAATTAAGACTTGGTACCGAACTTGAGTTCCTGTTCCAAGCTGGCGCCACCCTCAGGCTGGAGGTTCAATGTGCTCCAACGTGACCGGCTTTGAGAAGGCGACAAATTGCAGGAAAACAGGACGTGCGCCTCAGTTTTGAAATGTGCACAGTTCTAAAACATCTTTTTTGTTTTCGTTAAAGTTTTTGGGGAAAAAAAAAACAAACGATGATAACGATCCTGTTTTTGGTTTTAAAAAGAGATAAACCCGATGTGAACCTTAAACAGTGCACGGACACGTTCTCCTCATGGTGAAAAAAAAGCAGCTTGGCCTCCTCTTGATCCTCCTGCCATGCGAGGAGGCGTCATCACATGATCACGGTATTTGGATGTCAGTTGGCACGAGACTGAAGAAAAAAATTCCCGAGTGCGAACGGGTGTCCGGGTGGGCTTTTTTGACGGGAAGCTGCCTTGGTAGTAAAGGTGGCGAGTGGAGGGGTGACGTTTGGCAGGCGGGTCGGGGGTGATGGCTGCGAGTTCACACCTCCTTGTTCTTTGCATAGAAATGGAAGGCTGCGTCTCAGTGGAGGTGGCTCCAAGTGGAACTGAGTGCTCCCAGAGGTGAAACAAAGCACCAGTGTGTGTGTTGTATGCTGAGGGAGGCGCCCCCCGGACAGCCAGAGGAAGCGGGCTCACGGGTGGTCCGTTTTGATGGGCCTAACACTGCATAAAGCCATGATATCGTAAATCAGCAATGATAAAAACACTAACAGCAAACATCGACATTAACATAAGAAAAACAAAATCCCTCCTTCTCAGAGTGGAAGTGGAGGTTGCTGAGGGCAGCAGTAGTAATAGTAGTTATAGTAGTAGTAGTAATAGAATAGTAGTATTACATCGAATACAGGCGAGCCGCTTTGGGCCCGGAGGAAGAGGAGGGAAGTCGGGTGCGGCGTCGGGAGAAGGGGTTGAGGTCTGCTTGCGGAGGGCGTCGTCCCGCAAGCAGGCAGGCACTCAGCGGCCACGCCAGGACGCCGGCTGGCCTCCAATGACGCGAGTGGAACATGCCTCTCTGGGAAACAAGGCTTCATTTCATAAAAAAAAAAAAAACATGGCAAGGGGGTGTGTTTTGACTCCCTGTCACCCCCTCCCACCACATCATCGTTATCTTTGCTACCATGTTCATTCTGGGTCCCCCCATGGAGTGAAGTAGGATGGAACCAAAGGAGTCACTTTTCATGCCAGTGTTGCTTGTCCTTTTCACCATCTTGGCAATGAAGTGGTTGGGGGTCAGCGGGGCGAAGTGGATTGGGGTCGCTTCTGTTAAGTGCTATGACAGACCAGGCCTTTCACATGTACTTCATTCATTTCCAATACCCTTCATTTGGGCAAAACAGGGGAAAAAAGTAAAAACGAGCTCCTTTCATTTTGGTTTGATGCCTTCTGCCCACACACGCACACACACCTGTCGCCTGCTGTGAAGTGCTTTAAGTAATGTCCTAGAACATCAGACAAACTCGCTTGCTACTCTCCTGAGCTCACACACGCACACACTCACACCTCGAGGGGTTAAGGGTATTTAGTGGCAGTTATAGTCTGTGGTGGCGCAAGTCACGTAGGAGTTATTTTGTGGTTCTCCATCAGTAGGGAGCGTGGACGGTACAGTCTGTTGTGGCTTATATTGCACGTCGCTTGAAATGGTTGTTTTGTGACAAAAAGAGGGGCACGGCTGAAGGGGGCAAAGAGTGCACACCTTATTCCTGTCTTGAGGTGCAGTGAAACGGTCAAAGACCAAACTGCGAGTTGAAGTGCATCCAAGTATTCTTTTTTTGTTGGCGTTACAGCTCGGCGGTAATAGCAGTGGTTCATTTTCTAAGTCCGTCACATATACAGTTGTACACGCGACGCCCCGATATCCCCCTGAAATCCTCCCACTCTCCGGTGAAAACGTCTGAATAAACGCATTTCTTAAATTTGTTTGTGATGGTTCAAGAGAAAATCAAAAGAAAAAAGCACTACAAAAATAAATGGCTTGAACAAGGCGAAGAGAGTTGCATCATTCCCTTTGAGAGCGTTTGTGTGAGGCTCTGCACTGTTTGAAGATGTGAGCTGTGGTTGCTTCCGTGAGGCCGCAGCGGCGTGTACTCTCGGCTCCACTTTCACTGGCTCAGAGATGAGGGTGTGCAAGGGTCCGTACGCTCCTTCACCGAGTTATAGAGTGAGTGAGGGAATCGGGGCGGGAACGAGGTTAAGGCCAATATAAGTGCTGACAGTCCCGAACGGCCGAAGAGTCCAACCAGCGCTTTGATTTTTTTTTGTTTTTGTTTTGTTTTTTTTCAACTTTGGGAATGACGCCTTCTCACGGGTCTCTGAGGTGCAGTATGATTGCCTCCAAAAGGCAAGAGTCAAAGGCGGCAGCTCGTCACTGTGCCGTCACGCGTACACGTTTCACTCAGTGAGTTCGTGTAAAAAGTGTTTCTTTAAATGAATGAAAGACATCTTCCTCAATGCTGCGACTTTTCGACTTAACTCAAAAAAAAAAAAAAAAAAAAAACTAAAGGGAGTAGAAAAAGGGGAGGAGGACTAATCTTGTCTCCTTCACCTACATTGGTTACTCCCGTGCTGATTATCTCCATTTTGATTTTGCAAGGTTTTTGCTCCATTGTCCTCACATGGACTCCCCGCTCAGCAGGTCTCCAGGCAGCAGCGTATTGATGGGGCTAGGACTGCCCATCACCCGAGCCTCTTCTCCACTTGGGGGACCCCACAGGCTGGAATACTGCTGCACGCCACCCCACAGCATCTCCCCGCCGGACTTTCCGCCGCCGGAGCCCCCGCTGCCATTGTTGTTGTTGTTCCAGTGGGGCGCGTGGCCCATGGGGTGAGATGTCGCGGACCCGGAGCCGCCCATCCTGGTCTGATTGGCGCCTGGAGTGGCTTGCCAGCTGGTCATCCCGCCGAGCGACTGGCCCTGTGCAAAGAAGCGATTCACTTCCTCTTCTCCGGCAAACTCTGCCAGAATGGTGGTGTTCCCGAGCACGCACCTGGACGCAGACAAAAAAAAAAAAGGAAACTAATTAAAATGCCTAAATCTACTGAGGATGAATTGCCTCGGAGCCGACAAAATCACTCGTTTTTCGCGGTAAATGACGACCAGAACCCGCCGCAACAAGTGAAAAATCGCGAAGTAGCTTCACTTTTTTACCCTAAATTAATTTTTTTTATATGCATTGGGGCTGTCAAAATGATCCCGTTAACGGGCGGTAATTAATTGTTTAAATTAATCACGTTAAAATATTTGACGCATTTAACGCACATGCCCCGCTCAAACAGATTAAAATGACAGCACAGTGTCATGTCCACTTGTTACTAGGGATGCGAATCGAAATCCGATTCCAATTCCGAACCGGTTCCTTGTGTTTCGAGGCATCGACATCACAATGAAAAAGCCTGAACGATCCCTTTAACGATTCCTAAAGACGCATATTGCGTCGTGACGTGTCTTGTTGTCCAGACGCATCAAACTAGCATGGCGCCAAGAACCACCCGCTCCAAAGTTTGGCTACACTTCACCAGGAAAGATGGTAAAAATGAAAGGTTACGATGGTTTAGCACGAGCATTGCAGCCGTAAACATAACAATGACAGCACGTAGGTTCAAACGCTCGAAAGTGTGTCTTCACTTCACGAGGAAAAATTACAACAAAACGACTTGCAGTCTTGCAAGGTGGAAATAACTGCATCGGGAGGGAATAAAGGCCCAAGTACACTGCATGCGTGATCGTTGCGGTTCCGGTCCGGTTCAGTGTTGCCTGCGTGCCACGCAGTCCGTCAAAAACAGGCAAATCATACCGGCTGCTGCACGGCTGCGGTCCGCCAACTCCGTCCCCTCGTGAGCTCTCGCGTGATCGCGCGCGATCATGTGCCATTTAAATCAACGACAAACACACACAGTCTGTAGTATGTACTCATCAGAGAAGCAGAGAGAGAGCACATTTTTTTTCTTGCATATTGATAATGTAACGTTTGCTAAGCGGAAGTTTGGCCGCGAAAACAACACACGAGCTTCAACGCCTTTTTCCTCTTTTTCTTTATTAACTTCCCGCCACCTCACCAATGCAAAAACAACAACTACAGTGGGGAGAACAAGTATTTGATACACTGCCAATGGGTTTTCCCATTGTCAGTGTATCAAATACTTGTTCTCCCCACTGTATTTACACTGACGCTATCTAGTCCACCAATCGGAGCGTCGCGCTGGTGCACCAGCACACCAATGACAGCCCCGCGTTGGTGCATAAATTAACCCACCAATGACAGCCCCGGCGACACTACAATATTTTATTTGTGTCTGTCTCTTAATTCCAGATTGACTGCATCATGTTGAGATCAGGGCTCCGTGTGTGGAGGGAAGGGGGGCTATTATGCCCTTGGTTGTGTCGGTGCGTTTATATCTTTGTGCACATTTAAAATTTATGGCACATAACATCTCATAGAGCTGTTATAAACAACTGATAAATAATCTGTCATATTTATAAAATGGATAGCGAATTATATTCGACATGAACTAAAAAAACAGCGTACTTGGAATTGGTGTCTCAACACTGCAGATTCATGTGGCCAGCGCAAACTGTTGTTTTTTCTATGAAGAGTCAAGTGAAATGTAGGAAAGAAAGAGAAACGTCTTGAATAGACCACCAGGTCGAAACTTGTGGGTGTCTCTTTTTTCTCTTTCGTACTTTCCCCCCTCGACTCTGTATACAAACCGAGATTGTTTGTACGCGGGGCACGAGAATTTCTGCAGTGGAACCACTTCGAGATATGCTGTCTTTTTTTTTTTTTTTTTTTTTTTTTTTTTTTTTTTGCTTAGCACGTCGTGTTTGATATCATTGCCAGAAAAACACACATAATAGGACACTTTGCAGTTTCGCTTTTAATGGTGTCCTTATAGTAATATCTGCTGCATGTATATCACTTTGTGGCTTTCCACCTCCATGATGAAGCGCTCATCATCCATTTTCGCTCGTGTTTAAACCGTGATTAGGCACCTGGGCTTTTGACGTCAGGCCCAGCTCCGCCCATTTTGCCGGATGCGTGTCCGGCAAAAATAGAAAATAGCCTATACCATCCGGCGGGCATGCGGCACGCCGGAGGTGGTTCGCAGTCAAGCCGGAGCACTGATGTGGCCGGTATACGTTGAACAATAGGATATAATGGGAACGGATTGGCTCCGGCGCTATTTTTTACCGGAGTCGGACCGGAAACGCAACGATCACGCATGCGGTGTACTTGGGCCCTTAGACTGCTCTGTCCTCACCGAGACGCTAAGGCTTAGTCATGGCTATATAGCTAGCTAAACTCCCAAAAGAGGATACAGAAGACGTTGGTATAATTTGCTGACTTTATTAAACCATCACTTGAAGAGTGAAACTAAAAATAGAAATGAAACAAATCAATTTCGTCCTCAATAACAATCAGGTTCGCATCAACGTAAATCAGCGATGATTTAGAGGTGTGCATCGGCACTGCCCTCACGATTCGATTCGATTACGATTCGGAGGGCCACGATTCGATTCGATTCGATTCAGAGGGCCACGATTCGATTCGGTTCGATTCGGCAATGCATCACGATGCATTAAAATGCTAAAGCAAAGCATATTTTTCGTGAATCATGAGGCAACACAAGCGGTCAGACATTAAACAACTTTTTATAGGCTCTTGTGTCATTCCTGGTTGTAGTCAAATGAAAATAGTAATATATATTAAAAAAACATCACAGCATTTAATTAGTGCTTTGAATGAGACCAGGGCTTTCTTTTTTTTTTTTTTTACACACACCGCATAAGTTTGGTCAAGTTTCCCACCAACCTCATAGAAGCCAAAATGTCTCCATATGCCTGCTTTCAATGTCTTTGGTGCGTCAATAATCTTTCGCACTCCCTCTTTCTCCGCTTCAGCCATTGTTGTTATGTCTTATCTCTCTGCTTTCTCGATTGGCACTGCGCAATTGCGCATGTCTGTGACGTTACTCCCGTGAGGAAGCAAATTTGGGTTCCTCGTCCCCCCTGCATTTCTTGTACAGTAGCTCCCTCTACAGGTAAACATGAGAATAATAATACAAATGGGGAAACCAAATCCATTGCATCACTGGAAGATTTTTGAACGGACTTAAATATTTTAATATGTGCTGAATCGATTCGGCTTGTTGCCCGCATCGAATTGCATCGTCCATGGCCCGCATCGGGATGCATCGCCGCATCGATTATTGTTGACACCAGTACGATGATTAGCTGCTAATACAGTGACAACACGGTTAGCATGCGTTCGCTAGCATTAGCACATCGTTCAAACTACTACACAACTGGATTTAAGTGTCCGATCGCGAGTGGAAACACACAACAACAACACAAAAGATGATACATACAGGCGTTGCCTCTGTAGATATTTTACAAACACTAAAAAAGAACGTAGGCTCATAGCCGTGTTTCACCTCTCTCACTAACTCGCCCAATCGCTTGGATGCGGCATTTCTTCTTCACGTGAGCGTGTTCTTCTTCGCGTGAGGAAGCGCAAGGGCGCCCCCACTTGAGCGTGAAAGCGCCATAAAAACTAAAAGGCATGCATTTCAATATACTGGTAAATAATACGCTTTAACAGGGGTCCCAAAACTACGGCCCGCGGGCCGTATATGGCCCGTCCCCACATTTGGTCCGGACCCTGAACAATACCAGAGAGCATTTTGATTTTTTTGTTTTTTCTCAATAGTGTTATTTATTTTCTGGCCTTTTCTGTGAAGAACTCAGAGAGGGTTATTTGGTTATTATCTATTTGATTAATAGCATTTTTATTTATTATTATTATTATATTATATTATTATTTTTATTTTATTTACTTTTGTTCCGTAAAGAATCCAGAAAGGGTTATTTGATTAAGGCTTTCTGAAAAACAATATTTTTTTACATTTCAGCACTCCTGCAATCGTCACACTTTTTCTGTGTTCTGTTCAAACTGACCCAGGCCCCTCATCAGTTAAAAGTTATGTGGCCCTCACAGAAAAAAAGTTTGGGGACCCCTGCTTTAACACATATTGCCAATGGCAGAACAACGACCTATATGCCAATATATATCAATATTTTTTATTTCTATTAGAAAAATGTTTCAGTAAAATGTTCCATGTTCTTGTGCATTTGCCACTTATTGCCACAGTTAATATTGAGGCTTTGGGCCTCTTTTGACCTCGTTGTGAGTTTGTAAGGTTGTGACTTCTGATTAAACAAACTCGATGCCAATCAAAACGTTTGTTCTTCTTTCCCCCCAAATTAGAATTGATAAGAGAATCGATAAAGAATCGAATCGTTAAGCAACATCGATAATGGAATCGGAATCGTAAAAATCCTATCAATTCCCATCCCTACTTGTTACTTTTGTTTTTTGGTGTTTTGTCGCCCCCTGCTGGCGCTTGAGTGCGACTGATTTTATGGGTTTCAGCACCCATGAGCATTGTGTAATTATTGACATCAACAATGGCGAGCTACGAGTTTATTTTTTTGATTGAAAATTTTATTAAAACAAAAACATTAAGAGGGGTTTTAATATAACATTTCTACAACATGTACTATCATTTATCTTTTAAGAACCACAAGACTTTCTATCCATGGATCGCTTTAACAGAATGTTAATAATGTTAATGCCATCTTGTTGATTTATTGTTATAATAAACAAATACAGTACTTCTGCACCGTATGTTGAACGTATATATCCGTCTTGTGTCTTATCTTTCCATTCCAACAATAATTTACAGAAAAATATGGCATATTTTATAGATGGTTTGAATTGCGATTAATTACGATTAATTAATTTTTAAGCTGTGATTAACTCGATTAAAAAAATTGTAATCGTTTGACAGCCCTAATATGTATATATTTTAATTAATAGTTTGTAAGCACTTCAAATGTAATAATTATGATAAGTTTCGAACATGTTACTGTCCCATCAAATTATGTTTAAACAACAATAAAGTACTGTATTGCAGTAGAAAAATGCTTGGCTTCATTAAATGCTTCTGTTACCTCCCTTGGCTGTGACTCTTGGAGTGACATGTGGAAATGACAAACTGCTCAGGATCACTTTTAACATGTGGCGTTAATTGCCGCAAACACAACACGTACGGCTGCCTTGAACGTCGCCACGCACACACATTCATTCCAGCGCGCGCTTCCTTATCCCCTCCGCCCGCGCAATGCGCACACAGAGCCTGTCTGTTCCAAGGCAGCACTTCTTTGAGTGAGTCTACTCAAATCCTCTCACTTACACACAATGAGTTGCCACAGCAGCTGTTTAACAAGTTAAATGATGATTGACGCATGCGGTGCTTTTGAAGCCCGTGACCTTGGCAAGATCAGACACAAACATCTGTCACTTCGTTAACTTTAATAAGCAACTTCAGTGCACGTGCACTACAGGGGTTGCGTTAACCGAATATTTTCCGTCGTTGACCGTTTTTTTAAAACGGTGACGGAAAAAACTTAAGTCCATCCGTCATTTTGACAGGTTGCAATTCACACCCCAGACCACAGGATGGCGAGTTAGCATATTAATTAGCTATTGTCTCTCTTGTTGCATGACGTCGTTAGCCTTACTCGGAAAAATGTCCGAACTAGCATTCAGGTGTAGCAAACACGGAAACGTTAGGAAGCTTTGGAGAGCATTGTCTAAGGCTACGTTCATTCTAAAGGTCTTAATGCACGAATCCAATTTTTTCGTGTTTTTCCGACTCGAGTCAGGCATTAACTCGACGGTCTGAACGGGACAAGTCGCATAGAAGTGGACCATTTCAAATCCGATCTGGGTCATTTTTGTATGTGGTTCAAATCCGATCTCGGCCACATTTTTCCAGACTGTCGCAGCGGTCTGTACCGTCCAGTGTCCCAAATCCGATTTCAGCTGTGCGTTATTAGCGCCTAGCTTGCAGTGAACACGGCTTTTGGGGAAGGGCCGGGCTTGACAACAGTCATAAAAAAATAAAAATGGGTTGAGGATAAGCATGAGAATGGTCGGTTTTCTCTCTGCTCTATGTGAGCTATATTTCAACATAGGGCTGGGCGATATGGCCTTAAACATGTATCACGATAAATTGACCAGATTTATCTCGATAACGATAAATGACGATAAATTCGCCCAAGCGGACTGTTATATAATTTGAAAATCTGAATCAATGCATGAAATACAGATTAACTATTTCTTGTTGATTTATTTACCAGCATTCAATTTGATATACTGTATTTAACAATTGTACATGCAGTCTAAACATTAAATTTATAAAAATTAGGGCTGTCAAAATTATCGCGTTAACTGGCGTTAATTAATTTTTTAAATTAATCACGTTAAAATATTTGACGCAATTAACGCACTTGCCCAGCTCAGACATATTTAAATGTCACTAGAGTGAAAGGCCCACCTGTTAATTGTGTTTTGCGGAGTTTTGCTGCCCTCTGCTGGCGTTTGGGTGCGACTGATTTTATAGTGTAAGTAATTATTGCCATCAACAATGGCGGGCTACTAGTTTATTTTTTGATTGAAAATTTAACAAATTTTATTAAAAAGAAAACATTAAGAGGGGTTTTAATATAAAATTTCTATAACTGATTTAGAACTGATTTATTGTTATAATAAACAAATACAGTCCTTATGTACCGCATGTTGAAAATATATATCCATCTTGCGTCTTATCTTTCCATTCCAACAATAATTTAGAGAAAAATATGGCATATTATATAGATGGTTTGAATTGCGATTAATTACGATTAATTAATTTTTAAGCTGTAATTAACTCGATTAAAAATTTTAATCGTTTCACAGCCCTAATAAAAATGTATTGTAAGCAATAAGAATTCAAGTATGAACATTTATAACAGCGTGTATGACTTGAACAATGTACATTGTCAAAATCAATATGCCTGTGCAAACATGTAATTGTAACACAAATGACTTGCAGCTTGAACAGTACACTTCAAAAAGACAACTTATTGTTAATGGCTGCTGTGATATAATTATTAAATACAAGTGTTTACTTTATGGTTTAAGGGTTTTTTTCCCCCCCCAGTGCATTTTTTCATAAATGCACGCACAATAAAAATAGCTGGGGCCATTTCTCGGTCATTATAAGTTTCGCCGTTGGATTGTACTTTATGCAGAATTCTTTACCATCACAAAAGCTATCAGAGGAATCACACACACAGACAGATACAAAATAACGCCACATAGTAATTGCTAGATGCAGTCCGTGCCCAATCCACTCATTAAGTTCAGCCGTTTCGACAAGGTTAGAGCATCTATCCGACTCCATAACGTTCATTTGTAGCGTTAGCCGCTAGCTAGCGTTAGCCTGGCTACCAGTAGAAAGCACTGAAAGCACCATCTCCGGAAATCGTGAGAACAAAGGAGGACAGCGGGTGAAAGCCCGTCTGGATGCCACCAAGAGTCTACTAAATGTCGGTTGAAAGTTTGGTGAACCTCCCTTAAGCCACACTCCATCACGTTTTGCTTGTAGCGTTAGCTGCTAGCGTTAGCTTACCGGGCTTTTGTTTGATTGGCTTCCTGATGATCACGTGACTCCCTACGTAAGCACATTCACTGCTTTCTTAAAGGGGAATGAACATAGACGAACAACACAGAATCAAAGCGGGATGAAAAGACTATTTTCTTGTTTTATTAATTTACCGAATTTACCGACATGGTCAAAATTACGTCGGTCATCGTTAAGAATTTCGGTGACGGTAAATTTTCGGTTTACCGCCCTGCTCTATTTCAACATTTCCTACACGGCCGAGAGTCGGGAGAGGGGTCTGGCTGCAGCCCGTCTTGGAGAGTCGGGGGGCAAACTGCCCATATGTGTGTGTGACATGCACGGACAGTGCGTGCATGCTATCGATCCATATAAACTGTCAATATAAGCCTAAACGGGGATTATTTATGTCTGTTATTTGTCTCCTCCTTTTGAAAAGCAAAATATGATATCCCTGGAATGACGGATGACTTGTCATTTGTTTTGATGCTTCTGCGCACCGGCGTGTGTCGGACTGCGAATTAGAGCGCATGCGTAATACTTGAATGGTCTCAATGGACAAAAGCAGTCTGAGCGGGCACGCCAAAAAAACTGATATGACAAAAAAAAATCGGATTTGTGCATTAAGACCTGTAGTATGAACGTAGCCTAATTGAATGAGCAGGGACAAACAGTTTGGAGTCAGAAGTACGTGCGCTATTCTCAAACCTGAACGCACCACGAGTCTTGGATGACAAATCAACAGAGCAGAGAGTAGACACAACATGGCTGGTAGTTTCTTCAATTTATTCAGAGTTGAGTAAGTAACGCACCGCTTTTGACCAACACTGCTATTGAATATGTCATTATTATCATTTTAAAAATTTAAGTGACGGGTAAAAATAGATTATGACCGGATTTTTATGACCCTGTCAGTCAAAATGACAGACAACGAAAAAGTTTAGCGCAACCTCTGGTGCACTACCTGCCTGGCCCAAAGTTTGAAGCGCGAAGAAGCGAGGGATCACTGTACATACATGTGCAGGGACTTTTGAGCCTTGGCAGCTTCGTCCTTGGAGCTGTACCGCACCACAGCATTGCCCTGTGTCAGGTTGAGGTGGAATGTGATGAGAGGGCCGTGCTGCATGCACAGTGTGCGCAGAGTTGAACCGTCAATCTGCAAAAGAGAGGGGGAGAGGTCAACGGTGTGCCGGGAAAGCTAGCAGGCATAAGGTGTTCACACCTCGGGGGTGGAAGGGGCCTCTTCTTACCTGTGGAGTCAGGTTCCTCAGAACCAACCAACTACTGGTTCTGCTGGAGCTGTCTGTACTCCATGTGGTGCCTGCTACAGAAGGACAGTGGAAGGAGATACCACATTGAGCAAAACGACTTTTTAAAGGGACAAACAACGACTGACCTTAATCTGAAACACTTTTTAAAAGCAGTGTTGTTTTCGTCAACGATAACGATAATGAAAATATTTGTCAACGAACAATTTTTTCGTCACGATGATGCGCTGAAAACGTGTCTTTGGAGACTAAAAAAACGTGACGAGATGAATGTCAGTTGTCGTCTGACGATACGAGAACGAGATGAAAATAGTTTCCGTCATAAATTTACAATGTGTGATACGTTCTTATTGTATGTGTAGTTCGCACACATCTAGCAGTGTTTGGTTGTGTCACTCATGTGATGTGCTTCGCATCCCACCTGAACCCCCCCCCCCCCCCCCCCCCCACACACACACACACACACGCTTTCGCTAGATATGCCATGTTGCTTTAGCCTTTAAAAGTGCATGTGACACGAAAAAGCATGTTTATTTCATAATACACGCGGTATTTTATGCTCCTGAATGTTATGGACCGCTTGGATGTGTGTGGAAGCGATCGCTATATTTATTTAGTTTTTTGAATCCCGCGCCATGAAAATGAGTGACTTCCGGCTTTGGTCTTACATTGAGGATGGCGGCGCTGTGACGTGTACAGGTGAAGGCGTCCTCTTCACTAAACAGCCGTACTGTTGTGTATGAGGACTAAGGATTCAGCTGATTTTACGGATTAATACGTTTATTTTTCGCATCACGCCAGCCAAACGGCTGCGGAAAAATCTCGCTTTATGAGGGAGAGGCGTGTGCGCCTTTTTGGAGTTTCAAAAGGTTTCCATTCACCGTGGATATTGGCCAAGCCCTACTACTGTGGGACTATTGGACTTCCGAGGAAGTGAGTAAACATCTTGTTTTGTATTATGTCAACTATTAATACAGCGATTACAAAGTAAACACTACAAACTTTCTTTAAATAAAGGACTACTTACGTTTGATCATTGATCGGCATGTAAAAAGCTCTCCTCGTGCACATTAGCTGCACGTTAGCTGCACAACAACTGCAGCCGCCCTCCTCCGGGGAACAAACTGTAAATTGCTCTCTGCCGGGCGGTTTGCCAATCCGCAAAGACAATCGACAACCCAGTCATCATGTCAAATAATCTGGGCTAGTTATGTGTGATTTTCCGCTTTGAAGACTTTGAAACATCACTCGGTTCGGGTTAGCATGTCGGCTAGCTGTCACGCCTCTTGGTTTGTTTACATTCTCCGAAGCCGGGGAAGGGAAATGACATATGTCCGATTTAGGTGGCATAAAATATCGTTTGGGAGGTGCGACAGTGAAGGTGAAGTCGACAGTTTGGACCATTATGGAGTAATTTTGCCATGTCGTCCTGAATAAGTGCATTTTTATTATTTCATATTACATTTAGCACAAGACTGTTATTTGTCATGACCATGCCATTTATTTAGCAATTGGGGAAAATACTTGGATAAAAAGAATTTCCTGTAAAAATATTGAAGTAAAGAGACAGAAGCAATGACATTTTGCAGCTCTCTTCGTCGCGTTTTCCTCATTGTGAATAGTTCCCCCTCGATGGGCTGACTGGTCCTTCTCAAGCCATTTATTTAGCTATTGGGGAAAAATACTTGGATAAAAAGAATATCCTGTAAAAATATTGGAGTAGAGAGACTGAAACAATGACATTTTGCGGCTCTCTTCGTGGCGTTTTCCTCGTTCTGAATAATTCTCCCTCAATGGGCTGAATAGTAAAACCGATGAGCCCTGTCTACCGCTGACGTCATCCACCTGTTGGGGACGCTAAAGCCCTATAATGGTAGGCGTGGCTAACCGGCAGATTAAAAGACTAATTTCTCGTCATCTGTGCTCTGCTAAATTGTTGTACATGGTCGAATCGTCTCAAAATATGATTCTAATTCACATAATAATGCTATTTAAGACTTTTTTTCTCCTGTCGTATGCTCTTTAAAGGTCTGTGCTGAGTGATCATCACAAACTAAACTAACTTGTAGTGTTTGCATAGCGTTCGTGTTAGCATTAGCATTTAGCATGGTGACTCTGGTTATCTTCTCAAACTCTTAGAAAACATTTTACATACAGCTTGTGGTATCCAGGTAAGTTCAATTAATTGCAAATAATGTGCCGTTTTCCTGCTGAGTGTGGATTATCATCGTGAAAATGTGATGTCCTTGTAGACTCTTGTAGACTATGGACTAAAACTTTTGAAGTTGATAGACGAAAACATTTTGAGAATTTTCGACTCAAACTAGACAAAATTTGTCTGTGTTTTCATTGACTGAAACTAGACAAAGACGAACACATTTTGAAATGACTTTCAAAAACTTAAAATTCAAATATTTTCAAAACCAAAGCTGCTAGCGACCTAAAACCAAAACGGGCACCTCCCTTAGGCATATATGAGTCTACATGAGCAGCGGCATAAAAAAATTCAAAGTCCTTCCCTAATAAAATCCTGATTAATTTTTAATTTAAATATTTTTTTAATTATTTAATGTAAAACTTAAAATGGTAATAAAATTCAAATTAAGATTCACAAAAATCACCAAATGCAGAGATAATCGCCTATAATTTCAGGATCAATATTTAACATATCAAGTAAGTTTTTTCCCGCAATAGCGACTTAATTTTTTTGAATTACAGTGCGATTTTGACATGAGTTAGCAGCAGCAAATAAATCACATGCAGAATCATCTTGATGTCACTATTGCCTCAGCACCTCTTGCCGGCTATCTGGCCAACGTCAATTTTAGATTGAAATGTTACATAAAATAAAAGATTTTTTTTTTTTTTTTAATGGATGCCAAACTTTCGTTTTCCAAAAAACGAGCAGTTGGCCGAAAATTACCTGATTATTTGAATATAAAGTTACGCTATTGTGTATGGATCCAAAATCCAACATGGCCACCAACATAAAACAAAACAAAACAAAAAAGCTTTTTAAGTTGAAAATTCTTGTAAATAAATGAGTAAATGCCGGAATTTACGAACGTAAAACAGTCTGGATTCTTGGTTAAAAGCCAAAAAAGGGCAGTTTTCATTCATTTTACGTAAATATTTGGAATGGAATTTTATTGTCATCATCATCTGTATCATTGACAATCATCGACAATTACAAGATATGATTTGCCCGAAGGAACCGAAGAAGAAGACAAAGGCGGACGGGATGAAGCATATGCTTAAGCATATGCTATTTCTAGCTAAAGTTACGCAAATTTTTTCCATTCATTTCATATGTTACACAACGTTTCAAATGTAATAACAACCTTGACTCCTCAACAAAATCACTCTTGAGGCACCTGTGCCTGCTTCAATGCACTAAAAATTTTGTCCTGTATCCACCTAAATCTGGCGTTAGAACACAGCATGTGTTTGAGTTTATAGCAGTGAAAGCTGCCTCGACACTCTGCCTGGCCCGGCCCCCTCTGGGAAGTCGTGGCACAATGTATGTAGGAGCTGTCTCGTTAACTAATTGTGAAATCTATGCGTCAATTAACATTTAACAACTATTCATATGCATTGAAAAAAAAAAATAGCACTAAATTACATTTTTGCACAGTAACATTTGATCTTTGTATACTTTAAATTTTACATACATATTTGAATAGAATTATCGGCGTGACATTATCGGTTATCGGGTGGAAGTGGCAGGAAATTATCTGTTTTCGATATCGGTTGAAAAATGTATTATCGTGCATCACTATAAAAAAATATTAAATATTTCAAAATAAAAATTCAAATATTTAACAATAAGAAAGACATTTTGCCCGGAAAAATGCCGTTGACAATGATCTCTTTTCATCCTCCTCCTGTGAATTTATATGCCTTTGTCATAAGTAGACATCGAATCTATTTGTTCAAATGGAGTGAACATCGATCATTGTCAAGGGCAGCAAATTTAATATTTGCAGGCCTTCTACCATGTGGGACTTACCTGTAGTGTAAGAGCTACTCCAGCCTTGAGACAGACCAAGAGAGTTGCCCCCCCACGTTGAGGACGGCTTGGTATTGGTGAGACCAGGCGGGGGACGTGAGGGGGCTGTAGAGCTGCTTCTGGGTCCCTGAGGAACCTTCCACATGTCATGGGATAGAGAGGCTTGACTGTGGGAGATTGGACCTGGGGACCAAGTGGATTTCATCTCTGACAGTTTACCTGGATGGACAAAAGTTGATGCAAGAGCACCAAATAAATAAGCGAAGGAAAGGCTCCACAGAACAAGCATCCGACTCAGTTTAGTGTATCCTCAAAATATCTTCTTTGAGCACTAATATTTCCATGCTGATCTTTTCAAAACAAAACTAAAACTCATTGTCGTGTTACTGAACTATGCCTCTTATTGCATGTATTAAACTTACCCATCTTACATGCAAACTAACATACGACTTAAATACTTCAGTCAAAAGGATCAGTAGATTAAATGCCACAGTAAAATCACAGTTATTCTGTCCCCATTTCCCATGCACAGGTAGAAGGAAGGATCACCAACACCACAGGGAGCTGTGCACTGCGATAGAGGCAAGCTGCCAGGATGGAAGCTTTAATGAGACCTAGTTAATCAGGTGAAATGACTCGACAGGCAGGTTGGGGGTGCTCTCCAATGAACGGTGGGGCTCGTAGTGTTACAGTAAAGGGAGGAAAAGGATAATATTGATGCGCAGTAGCTTAATCACTGCAAAAAGGGGGAAGCAGATTATCGATGAGCCGTGTACCTGTATCGTCTGTCTCCGGGGACGACAGACTGAATGAGCTAGTGTAGGCACTGACTGACCAATCAGAGGAGGGAGGCAGAGCCTCGTTCTGAGATGAAGTGGGAGAAGAGCCTGAGCCGATGGCAGCGAACAAACAAATAAGGGAAGATAGCAGAGAGGAAATGGAAAAAAAGAAAAATGTACAAGAAATGAGAAGAATCAGAAAAGAAGAGAATTTAAAAGTATAAACAATGATTGGAGAAGCAGATTTACGCAGAAAACTGGACAACAAAAGAGTAAAGAAGCAGACTCTGGTGTCACTGATTTCAATATTTCAATCAAAGGTCAATAAATGGAAAAAAAAAAAAAAAAAAAAAAAAAAAAAAAAAAAAGAACTGAAGCGTTTCACTCAACAAAACATGTCTCTTACCCGCACTTCTGTCACGCAACAGATAGCGGTTGACATCTTGGATGTTAGTGTTGATTGTGGGACCACTCGGAACACTACCCGGTGTCATGTTGGGGTCCGTCTCTGGGTCGATATTTTGTAGACCCTTCCATGGTACGCCTGGGCAGAACTCTGCAAAATGTGAAGCAGGTGTTTGCAAATTATCTGTATTTCACAACAGTGAAATGCTAGCATAAAGCTGGAGTGAGCTGGCAACCGTTTTACCCAGACATCGAAGAATGGACAACATACTTTATCACATAAGTTAATTTGAATCAGTTAATACTCTGCATGATAAGTTACTTTAGAGAACGGAAAAAGTTTTGACTTGCATCTCTTTAAAATGTTTAGTTATAGTGTTTTTTTAAAAATTTTATTTATTTTTTTAAAGTTTACCTGGGGGCCAGTTGATGTTTGTCCCATTGGCCAGCTTGTCACTGCTGCCCTTTGCTTGCCCCCAGCTGTCTGGAGGCACGAGGGGGCTAGTCGGAGACTCCGAGCTGGACATAAGGTTATAAGGGCTGTAAGAGTCATCCAGCTGAGGAGGCTTGCCAGGAGGGCCCAGATTGGTACCTAAAGGTTGGGAACAACAAAGCCATGTTGAGTTGATAACAAATAGTTAACAATTACTGCATTACAAGTCTTCAAAATGTAGAACTTGCCATTTTAAAATTATTAATGCAGAAATTATGACTTTTTTTTACCCTTACAGGGCACTGTATTACCTCATTTGGAGCACTACAGTGGTCCTTCTAAAAAAAATAGCATATTGTGATGAGGTTCATTATTTTCTGTAATGTACTGCTAAATATTAGACTTTCATATATTTTAGATTCATTACACACAACTGAAGTAGTTAAAGACTTTTATTGTTTTAATATTGATGATTCTGGCAAAAAACGTCAAGAAAACCCAAAAATCCCTATCTCAAAGAATTAGCATATTTCATCTGACCAATACAAAAAAATGTTTTTTATTTAAAAAAAAAAGTCAACCTTCAGTTAATTATGTCAGCTAAGCACTCAATACTTGATCGGGAATCCTTTTGCAGAAATGACTGCTTCAATGCGGCGCGGCATGGAGGCAATCAATCAGCCTGTGGCACTGCTGAGGTGTTATGGAGGCCCAGGATGCTTCGATAGAGGCAGTGTTGGTCTGGTGTCTCTCAACTTCCTCATCACAATATCCCACAGATTCTCTATGGGATTCAGGTCAGGAGAGTTGGCAGGCCAATTGAGCACAGTAATGCCATGGTCAGTAAACCATTTACCAGTGGTTTTGGCACTGTGAGCAGGTGCCATGTCGTGCTGAAAAATGAAATCTCCATCTCCATGAAGCTTTTCAGCAGATAGAAGCATGAAATGCTCCAAAATCTCCTGATAGCTTGCTGAATTGACCCTGCCCTTGATAAAACACAGTAGACCAACGCCAGCAGCTGACATGGCACCCCAGACCATCACTGACTGTGGGAACTTGACACTGGACTTCAGGCATTTTGGCATTTCCTACTCCCCAGTCTTCCTCCAAACTCTGGCACCTTGATTTCTGAATGACATGCAAAATTTGCTTACATCTGAAAAAAGTGCTTTGGACCACTGAGCAACAGTCCAGTGCTGCTTCTCTGTAGCCCAGGCCAGGCGCTTCTGCCGCTGTTTCAGGTTCAAAAGTGGCTTGACCTGGGGAATGCGGCACCTGTAGCCCATTTCCAGCACACGCCTGTGCACGGTGGCTCTGGATGTTTCTACTCTAGACTCGGTCCACTGTTTCTGCAGGTCCCCCAAGGTCTGGAATCGGTCCCTTCTCCACAATCTTTCTCAGGGTGCGGTCACCTCTTCTGGTTGTGCAGTGTTTCCTGCCACACTTTTTCCTTCCCACAGACTTCCCACTGAGGTGCCTTGATTCAGCACTCTGGGAACAGCCTATTCGCTCAGGAATTTCTTTCTGTGTCTTAGCCTCTTGCTGGAGGGTGTCAATGATGCCCTTCTGGACAGCAGTCAGGTCGGCAGTCTTGCCCATGATTGCGGTTTTGAGTAATGAACCAGGCTGGGAGTTTTTAAAAGCCTCGGGGATCTTTCGCACGTGTTTTGAGTTGATTCGTTGATTCAGATGATTAGGTTAGTAGCTTCTTTAGAGTACCTTTTCATGATATGCTAATTTTTTGAGATAGGGATTTTTGGTTTTTTTTTTTTTTAGCCAAAATCATCAATATTAAAACAATAAAAGGCTTGATTGAACTACTTCAGTTGTGTGTAATGAATCTAAAATATATGAAAGTCTAATGTTTTTCAGTACATTACAGAAAAAAATTAACTATCACAATATGCTTATTTTTTGAGAAGGACTAGTACATCCAATCCATTTGGAGTGGGGATTGGACGTCTAGCGCCATCAATGGCACTGATTCATGGCTAGTCCTCCCAGTTTAAATTAATTACACGTCTATCGCAATCAACGGCATGTAGTGAGTGAAGTACTATGAAAAAAAAACCCTACTTGTTACTTGAGGCGGTAATCAGAGTATATCTCTGTTTTTATTCATTTTAATTTATTGAACTGCTTTCATTAACATTCACTTACAAATGTTTTATAATGCTACAAAAATTAATCCAAAAAATA
Source organism: Corythoichthys intestinalis (assembly GCF_030265065.1). Classification (NCBI taxonomy): domain Eukaryota; kingdom Metazoa; phylum Chordata; class Actinopteri; order Syngnathiformes; family Syngnathidae; genus Corythoichthys; species Corythoichthys intestinalis. The sequence goes on from NC_080410.1 coordinate 21,843,652, forward strand.
TAATAATGACTAATTAAAATATGTATATTAATGATGATTGCTAATCTTTATTTTATATTTAAATGACAAAATAGTCACTTGCCCAATGAATGGCTTAAGGTCTTAAGTGTCAACTCTTTAAATGATGTTCTTCACCATCAGTGTTGTTTTCAACGACGATGACGATAACGAAAATATTTCGTCAACAAACAATTTTTTCATGGCGGTGACGTCACGATGAGGCGCTGAAAACATGTCTTTGGAGACTAAAACATAACGAGATGGATGCCAGTTGGCGTCTGACGACATGAGAACGGGTTGAAAATTCGCTACAGTTTCTGTCATAAATTAACAATAAGTGCTATTTTCTTATTGTATGTGTAGTTAGAATGTGCTGTTTTCTTCATGAAATTGGTGATGTCCTTGAAGACTAGATATGTGCTTGTTGTTCATGTTCATTCAAAATTGTTGGAAACCTTTTGAAGACTTTTGAAAAACATTTTGAGAATTGTCGACTAAAACTAGACGAAATTTGAGTTTTCGTTGACTAAAACAAGACGAAGACGAACACATTTTGAAATGACTAAAATATGACTAATAAGTATTTTCGTCCAATAGACCAAGATGAAAGTTAAAATGGCTGCCAAAAACAACACTGCTCACCATGTTTACTCATGTTGGGTTCTAAGGGAGAGGAGCCTCCAGAGAGGCTTTCCATCGCGTTGGGATGAGTCCACTGCGACAGGCGCGACTGAGGTTGGGGTGGGTCCTTCATAGACATACCCACCTCCATGCAGTTTACATTCATGTTTGGATTCAGCCCAGCTGAGGAAGATGACACAAATAATTTCAAGTATTAGCAAACCATGTGGTGAAGATTGACACAGTAACTCAGATTACTCACAGAGAGAATAGGGGCTGTAAGTATTTTGAGAAGACTGCGGCTCTTTGGTCTGCAGGTCAGGGAGGCCCGGAGCCTGGGGGTGGCCTGGAAATGAATCAAGGTTGGATTTGGTCCCGCCATGATGTAGGCCCGTGTGAGAGTGGGGAGGCTGCTGCTGCTGTTGTTGTTGCTGCTGCTGCTGCTTCATTAGCAGAGCCTGGGCCAACTGACGCTGATGCTGTTGGATCTGCTGCTGCATGTTATTGATTGTACGTGCAACCTGGAATGATCACAGTGGGAACTTTGAACTCTTTGGCTGCCATTGAAAGAGATTCGATGATGGAGGACAGGAAAGACTAGGGTATGACAAGGCAGGATGAGTGCGACATTTGAACTCATTGGCTGCCAATGACGATGATCGAGTCCCATCCCTTTCAAATGGGAGAAGCCCCCACCAAGTCAAAATGGATGGGATATTTACCGCCGTCAATAGCAGTGAATGAGTTAAAGAGGGTTTTTTTTCCCCCAACTAAACGATCGTGGACATTTTAAGAATAAACAAATAAAAGCGAAAGCAAAAGCCAACTTACTTGCTGCTCTTGTTGTCGAATGGGTCCAGAAACATTGCGCTGCGCCTGTAACATCTGCTGCTGAATTTGTAAACGCTGGTAAGCCTGTAAGTCAACCATATGTCAAGTTTTAGTCTCATTGGGAAGCATGATAGATTTTAAATAAAACTATACCCCCCCCCCCCAAAAGAAAAAAAAAAATTAAAAAAAAAAAAAAATTGGGGTAACACGTTAATAGCGTTGGGCATCGAGCTTCGATGGGGTCCAGGACTAACACTCCAATTCTCCCAGAACCGTTCAAATTTGTTTATTTTAGGGCTGTCAAACGATTAAAAATTTTAATCGAGTTAATCACAGCTTAAAAATTAATTCATCGTAATTAATTACAACTCAAACCATCTCTAAAATATGCCATATTTTTCTGTAAATTATTGTTAGAATGGAAAGATAAGACACAAGACGGATATATACATTCAACATACTGTACATAAGTACTGAATTTGTTTATTATAACAATAAATCAACAAGATGGCATTAATATTATTAACATTCTGTTAACGCGACCCATGGATAGAAAGACTTGTAGTTCTTAAAAGATAGATTTTAGTACAAGTTATAGAAATTTTTTATTAAAACCCCTCTTAATGTTTTCGTTTTAATAAAATTTGTAAAATTTTTAATCAAAAAATAAACTAGTAGCTCACCATTGTTGATGTCAATAATTACACAATGCTCATGGTGCTGAAACCCATAAAATCAGTCGCACCCAAGCGCCAGCAGAGGGCGACAAAGCACCAAAAAACACAAGTAACAAGTGGACATGACACTGTGCTGTCATTTTAATCTGTTTGAGCGGAGCATGTGCGTTAAATGCGTCAAATATTTTAACGTGATCAATTTTAAAAATTAATTACCGCCCGTTTACGCGATAATTTTGACAGCCCTAGTTTATTTCGATTCCAACTTTCAAAGCCCCGACCGCCGACTGGAAAAAATAGCTGCCTAACACCACAAAGAAGCCACATGAAGTGTGTGTTTGTACTTTGTGCATTGGAACTTGATTTCAACCACAGACACTGTGCGGTGGCGCTCAAAAGTTAGGCTCAACTTCACAAAGATAGATGACCAGTCAGCTCAGTGCAACATTTGCAACACAGCTACAGTGCTAACCAAAAGTATTGGCAATCCTTCAATTCTGTCATATAATGCTCAATTTCTCCCAGAAAATGATTGCAATTACAAATGCAATATCTTCATTTATTTTGCTTGCAATGAAAAAACACAAAAGAGAATGAGAAAAAAATTAAATTATTATCAGTTTACAAAAAACTCCAAAAATGGGCCGGACAAAACTATTGGCACCCTCAGCCTAATACTTGGTAGCACGACCTTTAGACAAAATAGCTGCATTCAACCGCTTCCGGTATCCATCAATGAGATTCTTACAATGCTCTGCGAGAATTTTAGACCATTCTTCTTTGGCCTACTGCTCCAGGTCTCTGAGATTTGAAGGATGCCTTTTCCAAACTGCCATTTTCAGATCTCTCCACAAGTGTTCTATGGGATTCAGGTCTGGACTTGTTGCTGGCCACTTTGGAAGTCTCTAGTGCTTTCTCTCAAACCATTTTCTAGTGCTTTTTGAAGTGTGTTTTGGGTCACTGTCCTGCTGGAAGACCCACGACCTCTGTGGGAGACCCAGCTTTCTCACACTGGGCCCTACATTATGCTGCAAAATTTGTTTGTAGTCTTCAGACTTCATAATGGCATGGACACAGTCAAGCAGTCCAGTGCCAAAGGGAGCAAAGCAACCCCAAAACATTCGGGAACCTCCGCCATGTTTGACTGTGGGGACCCTGTTCTTTTCTTTGAAGGCCTTGTGGCCCCCCCCCCCCCCCCCCCGTAAACTCTATATTGATGCCTTTTCCCAAAAAGCTCCTCTTTTGTCTCATCTGAACAGAGAACATTCTTCCAAAACGTTTTTGGCTTTCTCAGGTAAGTTTTGGCAAACTCCAGCCTGGCTTTTTTTATGTCTCCGGGTCAGAAGTGGGCTTTTCCTGGGTATCCTACCATAGAGTCTTTTTTCATTCAGATGCCGACGGATAGTACTGGTTGACACAGTTGTACCCTGGGACTGCAGGACAGCTTGAACTTGTTTGGATGTTAGTCGAGGTTCTTTATCCACCATCCGCACAATCTTTCGTTGTAATCTCTCGTCTATTTTTCTTTTCCGTCCATGTTTAGGGAGGTTAGCCACAGTGCCGTGGGCTTTACACTTATTGATTACATTGCGTACGGTAGACACAGAAACATTCAGGTCTTTATAGATTGACTTCTAGCCTTGAGATTGCCCATGCTTCCTCACAATTTGATTCTCAAGTCCTCAGACAGTTTTTTGGTCTTCTTTCTTTTCTCCATACTCAATGTGGTACACACAAGGACACAGGACAGAGGTTAAGTCAATTTTAATAAATTCTAACTGGCTGCAAGTGCGATTTCGTTAGTGCTACCACCTGTTATGTGCCACAGGTAATTAACAGGTGTTTTTAATTACCCAAATTAGAGGAGCATCACATGATTTTTCAAAGGGTGCCAATACTTTTGTCCGGCCCATTTTTGGAGCTTTGTTAAAATGATAATGATTTCACCCCCCCCCCCCCCTTCATTCCAGTGATATGTGACATTTATCCATCTACTCTGCTGTGAGCACCAGCTACCAGCTGTTTGTCTGAGGACTTATCCTTTGCCGTCAGATCTCGCTTTCTCATATTTATGCGTTCAAGCTTCATCAACAACCGGTGAACGTGTGTTCTCCACTGTGCAGAATGCTCACGCTTACTGCCTGCGATATGATGATACGATATGATCATTTTCCTCAAAAAAAAAACAAAACAAAAAACTTTCTGATTTTATACTGTACCCGCTGCTAATCTGGACTGGGTTTTACAAGTTTTTTTTTAAAATTTATTATTATTTGATATTCTGCACCAGGTTAGCCCATCAGTAGGAGCTCAATAACATGTAAAAATGCCTGCAGCATAAGACACTCTAAAACGTAGGCAAACGAAAAAGTGTAAATGTTTTCCCTGTGAGCTTTTCAGAAATAAACATCTTGGTGAAAGTGCACGCCTGTGGAAAGAAACTTCATCAGGTTCAAGTTCAAAGACTGATATTTATATAGAAGTTGGGAGAAATTCAGTTAATTGAAAGTTCATGTAATTTAAAAAAATAATCGAGAACTTAATAAATTAATATAAGCCGTGCAATTTTTTTACACTGCCTATTAAAAGAATCGGAATTGAGAATTGTTCGGAACCGGAATCCAAATGTGGAATCGGAACTGTTCAAATTCAAACGATGCCCAACCCTACGCGTTAGCAACATGTAAAATCTTAGGTACGTTAAAATGACACCAACCAGTTGCAGCTGGTAGAGTTGATTGAGAAGGGTCATATGTTGAGGGTTTATTGGTGAGGTTAAAAGTGCAGGATTCAGACCAATGTTTTTTGCTGCAAACTGTAATAGCTGTGCTTGAACCTGAGGATCAATATAGTCACAAGTCAAATGGAGATCATTTGAGTCCTTGTTTTCAAGTGTTGATGTTCATCTACCTGAGGGGAGAGAAACTGAGGCACTTGAGCGCGTAGACTAGGCTGAGAGGAGCCGAGAGGCGGCACTGGCGGCTGAGGAGGCGGCTGAGCCATGGCCCGGGCTTGTGCTGCTCCACCACCAAACATTCCACTCTGCATTTGCTGAAAAATCACGGTCAACACATTACATTTCATATTTTTGGCCTTCAACTTTCTGTTACATAAAGGAATCCATGGATAGAAAGACTTCTAGTTCTTAAAAGATAAACGTTATTATGAGTTAAAATAATTTGATATTGAAACCCCTCTTGATGTTTTAGTTTTTATACAATTCGTAAAATTAGTTTAGCTTGTAGGTTGCCATTGTTGTTCACGTCGCAGGGCGTGGACGTCACCTGGTTATGCTGCCGGGCTTCCAGAGTATGACTGATATGACATAAACATGTCATCTCTTCACCCCTTTCAATTTGAACCCGAGAGGAACATTAATGAGCATGACAGCACTGTCAATATTTCACAAAACGAGCAGCAAAAGCAAAATGAACAGGAAAGCCGGGATGAGACAAGACGAGAGTAGGAAAATAATAAAAAAAACTTCTGCCAAAATGTGCTGCACCGGCAAAACGTCTACAAGAGGCGAATTTGACACCCAAAGTACTACCATGCACTTTCAGCTTGTTTTGTTTAGATGAATACAGAGAAAACATACTAAAGATGCCTTAAGAAAATACTTAACCGTAGTAATATCAAATAAGGGTGGTATAAATATGCTACATGACTAATGTGGTCAACAGATCAACAATCTGCTTTAAAGCTTCCAAAAGAAAACACAATGCTTAAAAGTATGAGAGGGAAACACATGCAAACAGTATTTTGAGGCAATGAAAAGGTAGTAAAAGACTCAATAAAAACACAAATAGTACTCCCCGCTTTTAACCGATGAGTGCATGTGATGGACGTCTCGCCAAGTAGAAGGAATTGCAGCAAGCCGGTCGTATTCATCAAGTGACAGTGACAATCTATGTCATCATCCCGAGCGTCCATTGAGTGCTTAGAACATGGCGCCCTCCGTAGGTCAAAACATGTACTAAATATTATAGATTTTTAAATCTATGGCAATATTTTATGTGTTTCTAATGACATATTTTAGTAAAAGAGAACAATTGTGGATTATTAGAGCCTATAAGTCTTTAAGTCCGAGGTTCCCTTTTAAGAGGTATTCATACCACTGCTGCAAATGATGATTTTAATAAAGACTAAATTAAACTTTTTTAAACAACAAAATGTCTGTCTGCTTTCATGGACGACTACGGATATCAGAAAATATTTATTGTTAAAAGGCTCAAATTCTGAGGATTGTGACAATTTTGAGCTAAACATTGGCTCTAACCTATTAAACAATTAACTAAATTTGCTGATTACTTCCCGTAATTTCTCTATTATAATGTTCTCTCCTGCATCGTTCATAGCCTTCAATTCCTCCTTCAATCTAATTTCTTTGTATCCATGCATATTACTATTTCCATAATTTTCTAGCTCCGTAGTACTTTGGGTCTTATCGAGTTATTCATCCATCCTTCTTTTTTCAACACCAAATATAACCTGGTCTGGCCCAAATAGAGTTGTTACATTTCATTTTTTTCTCTCAACAGGCTTCTCATTAAACAAACAAATGGAGGGCAGGTTGTCATGCATTTATAAACACACACCATTGTCAAAAATTCCCAAAGAGACTAATCACAGAAAAAATTGCAACCGGGTGGTATTATTATGCAGTTTTAAGCTGGACAGACTCACTTTATCCATGAAGGGTGAGCGAGGATCCGTGGAGGGTTCTTTGGAGAGAAGTGGAGGTCGAGGGCAGCCCATGGTTTTGTTGATCAGCCCATTGTAGTCGTGGCCAGCCATTCCCATCCCCCGCTTATCCAGTTCGGTTTTCTTCTCCAGCAGGGCACTCATGGCCTGGTCCAGGTTCATGTTGTTGCTCTTTAAAGCCTCTTCAGCCGGATCCCGCTGAGAAATACATCACAAGTACATAAAAACATTGTATTAACACTGTTTTGTTAAAGGGAACCTTGGACTTCAAGACTTGTAGGCTCTAATAAGCCACAATTGTTCTCTTTTACTACAACGTGTTATTAAAAACACATAATATATTGCCATTGATTAAAAAAATCTAAATTTAGTACATGATTTAACCTACAGAGGGCGCCATGTTTTAAGTGCGCAATGGACGCATAGGGTGATGATGTAGATTGTAACTGTCACTCGACGAATACTACCGGGTTACCGCAATTCCTTCTATGCACCGGGGCGTCTAATACATGCCCTCATCGGTTATAAGGAGCAAGTACTTACAATTTGTGTTTTTATTGAGTCTTTTTTTACCTTTCCATTGCCTCAAAATACTGTTTACATGTGTTTCCTTCTCATACTTTTAAGCATTGTGTTTTCTTTTGGAAGCTTTAAAGCAGATTGTTGATCTGTTGACCACCTTAGTCACGTAGCATATTTAAACCACCCTTATTTGATATTACTATGTTTAGGGAGTTTCTTAAGGCATCTTTAGTAAGTTCTGTCTGTATACATCTAAACAAAACAAGTTGAAAGCGCACGGTAGTACTTTAGGTGTCAAATTCGCCTCTTGTACATTTTGGCAGAACACCGTTTTTTCCCCCTACTCTCGGCTCATCCTGTCTTTCATGTTCATTTTCCTTTTGCTGCTCGTTTTGTGAAATATCGACAGTGCTGTCATGCTCATTAATGTTCCTCTCAAGTTCAAATTGAAAGGGTTGAACAAATGACATCTTTATGTCGCGAGTCATACTCTGGAAGCTCGGCAGCGTAACCATGTGACGTCACCACCCCGCGACGTCAACAACAATGGCGACCTACTGGCTATACTAATTTTTACAAATTTTATTTAAAACAAAAACATCGAGAGGGGTTTCAATATCAAATTATTTTAACTCGTAATAAAGTTCATCTTTTCTCTATCCGTGGATCCCTGCTTTAAATTTACAAAACAATCATGACAGTCCCAAAGCCTCACTTTTCAATAAGAATACTCATTTACACAGGCAATCAAACTGTCCTTGTCCACGCTCAATGAAATTTCACGTTCTCAAAAAGAAGAAGAAGAATTGAAAAACTACATGGTTAACTCACCGGGAAGCCCATGTCTGTCAGCTGTTTGATAAGACGATTCATAATCCAGGTATCTTCTGGCTTCCCTGGTACTTTTACCTGGGATGATGTAAAATCACATTAAATCGATGCAACTAACGAAATCACATTTTTCGTGAGATTGTTCCTAAATAAGTCCTCATGCCTTTTGTTGGATCTTTTTGGGTGCGTTTCCCCAAGAGTTAGTGGAGGAGTTGCTCTCCTGGGAAGCAGTGCTGTTCCACATGTCTCCCTCTTCTGCATCCCACTGGCCTCCTGAGAGGATCAACTCATCACCACCGCCTCCCCATCCGTCTTGCATAGGTTTGGCGGCTAGGAATGAAAAACAGGTCTATTAGGTGACTTGGTTCTTGGTTGCCATTGCCCAGTTTTAACACGTTGCAATCTTTCTTGGCCACTAGGGGTCAGGATAAAGTTATGAGAAATATTGAGTGGCCTGCTTCAATAGAAACCTCCTGATGACCTTGACACATCTTGAGAAAACTGCCTAGTACAGTAAGTTTTTAAATGTTATATATATATAAAAAAAAAAAAATTACCGGGTTTGCAAGATGCAGATGTCATAGCTGGGTTACCCCTACTGTAGTTGTCTGCGTTACCATCGCCCCAGCCAGTAGGGCCCCCAGTTGGTTTTCCCCAGGCAGATGTACCGTTGTCCACGTTGACTGCTGAGGGTGTAGCTTCCCCCCAGGAGCTTTCCGGCTTAGATTGGGAGCTGGGTAGCTCTCCCCAACCTGTTGGATGCAGAAAGAGTGTAGATAGCAGTGTTGTTTTTGTCAATGATGACGATAACGAAAATATTTCGTCAACGAACATTTTTTTTCATGAAAATGACGCACTGGAAACGTGTCTTGGGAGACTAAAACATAACGAAATAGATGCCAGTTGTCATCTAACGACACGAGAACGAGATGAAGATTTGCTATAGTTTCCGTCAAATTCAAAATGTGTGATATTTTCTGATTGTATGTGTACGTAGAACGCATTTAGCAGTGTTTGGTCATGTCACTCATGTGACGTGCTGCGACCCCCTTGCCCCACACACAGGCTTACTCACCTATGCCCATTGCAGGCTCCTTTTGTGAAACGTGTCAGGTGCTGCTTGGTAAGTTTTCTTATCTTAGCTATGCCATGTTGCTTTAGCCTTAAAAGGTCTGTGCTGAGAGATCATCACACACTAAACCAACTTACAGCGTTAGCATAGTGTTAGTATTAGCATTTAGCGCGGAGACTATTTCTTCTAAAACTCATGGAAAACATTTTACATACAGTTCGTGGCGTCCAGGCTTGTTTAATTAATTGCAAATAATGTGCTGTTTTCCTGCTGAGTGTGTATTATCATCAAAATGGTGATGCCCTTGTAGACTTGTAAAATTGTTGGAAACCTTTTATTTTTTATTCATAGTCTAAAACTTTTGAAGCTTATAGGTGAAAACCTTTTGAGAATTGTCAACTAAAACTAGACGAAATTTGAGTTTTCGTTGAGTAAAACAAGACTAAGACGAACACAGTTTGAAATAACTAAAGTATGACTAAGACTAATAAGTATTTTCGTCCAAAAGACTAAGACGAACATTAAAATGGCTGACAAAAAAGAAAGTGGTAGATAGTAAACAAGGCTCAAGGTTTTTTCTTTTATCAGTTAGTTTGTATTATCATTTTTTTTTGTATCCTGAAACATGTAATTTAATGCCAATAACACCCTCCCCAAAATTAGCCTGGATTAAGTCAACTATGCAGTGAGCAATAAAGTGAGCCTAGGTTGACAGGAGAGGAGGATGTCTGGTCAATTTTGGCATGAAAAATGCAATCTCAACTGTGCATCTTTGGCAGCGCCGGACAGAGTTTAGTGTAGAGCAGTGCTTCTCAATTATTTTCTGTTACGCCCCCCTAAGAAAGACGTAAATGTTTCGCGCCCCCCCCAAATTCTGCCGCCACTGTAAATAGTATCATTTGTCTATAATATTACTATTATAAGTTCGTCTCTGCCTCATATTGTCATTTTTTTCTATTACAGAAAATAACAGAGATCAACTTATAAAGTAGAACTTTATCAACATTGTTTTGTTTGTAACAGAAAAGACTTAACGCGCATCAATTTGCCTGAATTTGAAAAAAAAAAAGTCACATCCAAACTGTAAAAATACACTCAAGGTACATTTTTAACATTTGATCATCAAAAATAAAATCAGTAAATAATAACAAATTCAAATTGATTAGAAACATTAACTCATGAGGACAATATGCCAAAAAATTTGACTGAAAAAACAAAACTGAATAGAAGGGGGGGGGGGTTCTTTGGACAAAAGGACAGTTTTTATTTTCGCTGCTCACAGTAGCACCTCCAGTTTGCAATAGTGTTGGGTTATTTTCCACGGAGCATGCTAACAGTGCTCACTGGTTTACTTGTATAACGCTGACAAAGCGGGACGATTATTGGCAATATTCGGCACGTTTTCGCTGAAAAACAACCAAGCGGCTTATCAATGACATTGGGGTCTAATGTCTTTAAGTGGCGTCTTAATTGATTTGGCTTCCGGCTGTCCGCTATAATCATTTTTAGACACAGTAAACAGTGGTCTTTCCTCACCTAACACTGTATTAAATGTCAAAGCCAAAAGGCAAACGGCCCGAAAAAAAGCGCATTCTCGGCGGCCGAGGGAGAACCGGAGGTGACGGCGGTCGTCGTGACGATCCCAAGCCGAAAATGGCACGTCTCGGGCGGACACGTGAGAACCGGAGAAGACTGCGCTGCGTGAGTCCGGCCGGATGCTGCCGGAAAACGGCTTTCGAAAACGGCGTACAGCTCTTCATATCTCTCGTCTGTGTGCTCTTGCTTACTTCAAAAATACTGCGCGCACTTTGAAAATGAGAGCGCCACTGCCACCCACTGAGTGGATGCGCAAGTACACTTTATTCTAGTATGGCAAAAAGAGAGAGAGAAAAAAAAGGATGTTCCCCAAGGTCACATGCGCCACCCCTGGCATCGCTCTGCGCCCCCCTGGGGGGGCGCGCCCCACTGTTTGAGAAGTACTGGTGTAGAGCGAGAGCACGACTTCAAGCCTGCAAATCACATTTAATTTTCAACCCTGTAGTGTGACAGACCTAACATATTATTTCAAACAAAGACAAAAGAAACCTTTCTGCTTTTGACATCTAATACCAATAGCGAGCAATGTCTTTTAAAAGAACACAAGTGGTTCAGCTGCTACCACAACAAAATGCTTTTTCATTTCACTATGGCGTAAGCATGCAGTATCATGTTGTACAAATCAGCAGGGGGCATATGTCCCAACTGGGTTGACGTCAAGACTTTCTCCTTTCTGCTGCTGGCAGCATAGTTTAATCACATGCTTTGATCAATCTCAAACTGTTTGCAGTGATTTTCATTTGTTATAAGTGCTTTGAAAGCACTTGGCTGAATGATTATATTCAAAGGCGGGCTTTGTCTACACCGTTCTTGTGCTTCCTTGAACTAACCTATGGTTAGCTAGGTGGACGTACCAGACGGACCTAACTGGCGTTGTGTAATGTGAGGAGCCTCACTCAGAAATTAGACTTCACAGCTTATCTCATTTGGATAGCTAATTAGATGTAAATCCATGAAGGATAAGCAAGGTCAAGATATTACCTTTAAGTCCATCAACAGCTTGGAGCTTAACAGTGCGTTGTCCAAACTATCTAACCAGCTTTTGCGGTTGACACAGTCATTAAACGTTTAATTAAAAGAGCTGCCAAGAAAAAGAATAGCATATGGAACTATAGCACACAAGCATTGTTTGTTCTTCGTCGCATTAGTGATGAGGGGATTAATACATAATAATATTTCCTCAAATATTGTGAATCTTAATTCAAGGAAAACAGAACCGTTTAGTAGTTATTTCTGTAAATTTCACCTGTCTATAGACTGCAATATAAATCATTATGTCTTACCTTGAGCAATGAGAGGGCCCCTGTTGTGAGATGACCCCGAGTGGTGCTGCAAAATAGGATCCACTGACCCACTTGTCGGACCTGGGTTTGGGGAATTTTGGACATGATTCTGTAAAGGTGCAGGAGGTCCTTGGTAAGCGTGATTGTGAGAGTGAGGATGACTGCTGTTGGGGCCTATAAGGTTATTGCCTCCAGCAGTAGCTTTGGCTTGGGACATTCCTGGATTGTTCCTGTCCCACAGGTTTACTGATTTGTTATAGGTACCAGGATCACCCCAGGCGGAGGTCCCATCATCTATCTCCATCTTGCGTCGGATTGAGGGGGGAGACGGCTCTTCCCAACCAGTAGGTTCAGCTGAGGACTCCTGCTTACTGCCGGTCCAGCCTTGCTTCACAGAGCCTGGACCACTCCATGAGCCCATCCCCCCTCCTATGCTACTACCGGGTCCATCCTGAGATTTGCCTACCCAACCCTGGGGAGGGCCACTGGGTCGCGGGCTAACAGGCTCTCCCCAGCCTGCTTTGCCTGCAGTACCAGACATCCCTTGCCCTGATGAAGGCATTCCCCAGCCACGAGGAGTTTCCTTCCAGCCCCCTGTTTCTCCCTCCCAGGCAGCGTTAGGTAGATTCTTTTTTCTATCTTCAGGTTCTCCCCAGTCATTTGCAGAGTTGCTTCCTCCGCTATTGCCCCAGCTGTGGGGTGGTTTAGGTTGTTCTCCCCAGTTCTGGGTTGTTGGCTTACCATGCGAATCCTCCCACCCTGCTGACTTCTCTTCACCCCAAGACTGACCACTATTCTTGGGGATACTAGAGGTAGGGCCTCCTTTTGGTAGATTTCCCCAGCCACCTGGACCACTTGGGGGCTTAATGTTGTTGGATTGATCTCCCCAGCCAGAGCTGGGCTGGTTGCTAGCAGCTAAGTTTCCTCCCCAACCAGAAGCTCCCTGAGAAGCAGGCACCTCATTTTTGCTCCCAGTGTCAGTTCTTTGCGGTGGACCTGTATTAGTATTAGAAGGCCCCTGGGCATCACAAGGACCAGTTTGTGAGTCCCAGGATTCAGTGGCAATGTCATTCTTGGTTTTAGTATTGTCCATGTCCCAGGAGGTGTGCTGGCGGACAGGGGTCTGTCCCCATCCAGTATTACATAATACCCTAGGGTCGAGATCCTGGGCAGGCAGCAGAGGAGCAGGGGGCTCTCTGGATGAATGATGTTTGGACCTAGGATGTCCTTCCATGCTGTCACTGCTTCCTTCACTGGCGGCAGTTGTGCTCACAGCTCTCTTCCAAGAACTATTTTGTGGGTCCTGGGGGGGAGAGCTGGGGCCATCCCAGCCTCCCTGAGCGTCTTCATTTTGCTTCTTGCTCCAGTCTCCACTTGACTGTTCACCCCAGCCTCCAGAATTTCCTGACCCATTTCCACTCTGGCTCCAGCCAGAGTCCCAGCCAGATAACTCCTTAGGTGACTGTGCCTTTGGGTCACTACCAATACCCCAAACAGAAGTATTATCTTCTCCATTGACCTGTTTGGCCCCTGATGCCGGTTGATTTACAGTACCCAGGCCAACAGGTGCGTTGCCCCAACTTGGCAGGTGGTGAATGGGACTAGGTTGTTCCTGCTTATTAATGTGATTTGGTCCATCAGTTTTAAGGTTCTGAGGTTCTGAACTGAAAGACACATTCGTGGATGCAGAAGGGTGTGGCTCTGATGCATCAGAGGTCATTATGCTACCCCAGGCACTGCCAATACCCGAAGAGTTACTGTTAGTGTTGGCTCCAGTATAAGTGCTGGTCTGGGATGTTTGGGGGCCAGTAGGATTACAGAAGTTGGATGTAGATTGAGGGGGTGAAATGACATTGCCTCCCCCTGAGCTGCCTACCCCTGCTGCACCCGCATCATGGCCCAACACAGGCCACGCAGATGGATTAGCATTAGGGTTCAAGTTCAAGTTACAGTTGGTGTTGGAGGATGATGAAGACCCCCAACCTCTGCTGCTCCCCATTCCCGCTGGACTGTCATTTTTCCCTTCACTGCTCACTGAGGACAGAGACGGTCCAGACCCAGAGCCCCAGCTTCGATTGGCTGCAACCTGGCTTGAGTGCATGTTGGTTCCAGTATGATTGGCAGGGCTGAGTCCAGTGTTGGCCTTACTGCTTAGGTGGTTGACAGGGAAGTGGCCTGTCTGGCCATTGGCCCCTGTGGCCATACTTGTTCTACAACACCAATCACTATTATTACTAGTACTACTACTGTTACTACTGGTACTACAAGTGCTACTGCTGCTGGTCAAGTGACCAGGGTCAGTCTCCGAAGAGCATCTTCCTTCAGGGGCTTTGTTCTGGCTAAGAGTGATAGAAGGCCAAGCTTCTGTATCCTTCTGGTCAATGATCAGTTGATCACTGCAACTAGTGGAAGTTGCAGCACTTGTGGCACTTCTCTCAACTTGCAGGTGCCCCCAGCGGGGATTATCATACTGGGCTCCCTGGCTGCTCTGTGGGGGCAGTTCTGTATAGAGAGAAGTAAACAGAACAGAAAATATGGATCAGAAAGGTTTCTGAGGAAGGGGCTTGAATGTACACCATGACACCCACATTGAACCTGAATTACCATGGCAACATGTAACGAGTCCAGTTCTATTCTTAACTGACAGTTAAACTCAAATTTCATATGAACCGCAAGCACAACAAAAACAGCTCTTTCATGTTTTAAAACAAATTAAGTGACTGTAAATGGTGTTTAATGGTCAATCACATCATAATAATGTGAAAAAAATATGATTTCAGAAAACTAATCATTCTTAGGTCGCCTTAGCCATAACGAAGACTATGATGTTGAATGGTATTTTTCATTTCGTACTATATGTGAAAATGCATTGACAGTATTTTCTTCATGATTACACAAATGATCAGTGCCAGAAAGCTGTGGCATCCAAAGCCTCTATTCAACAGCAAGGCTGTCACAGTCATGACCTCAGATTGGCATGATACACGACTTTGTACGCTCATAGCACACAACATCTGTACAACTGCTTTGACGACTTAAAGTAATACTTTGCATTGTTTTCCCTGTCTGGTCTGGTATATGCATCGATAAGCCTGACGCCACATCATCACTCATTTCAACTGTGGCTGTTGCGACTGTTTACATGCGCCCCTCTCCGAGTTAAGCTTGCATGCAAAGGCTGGCTTCCACGGTATTGCGCTGAGCATTTGCCTTCAATTCCAGCTTACTTTTTAACGCTTGCAAACTGAAGTCGGGGAAGAGGAAGCAGTGTGAGAGTGAGGGGGAAAAGAGGGCACTATGTTTCTGACACACACAGCACAGTCTTTCTGTAACGTCACTCCACTGAGCAAAGCAGGACCGCCATTTTCTCAGTCCTGAATTTGAGCCAAACAGGCTTTGAGCTACCGTCTCTGCCGGTACCATGTAAAAGCATGCACGCCTACCTCGCCATGACATATGCAAAGCACAACTCTCTCGCGCGTGCCCACAATGCACTGCCGCTGCAGCTTTAAAGTGCGTATGCACCAGCCGTAAAAATAACTACACAGAAAAAGCATCGAGGATGGAAAGGAAAAGTGGGAGATTCGCCACATTGCTACGAATACCTGTGGAGAGGTGCCTCCCGACCATCCTGCAAGGAACTAGGTTTTGTGCGACACAGCGACCATCCTTGTCTCAATATGTCTGCTTGGCTCACCGAGCCGCTGAGGCTCCTCTCTGAAATGCTGCCAAGAAGTTGCACAGCTCTTGCGCGGCATGAGACAACCCCCCTCTCCCTCGCTCCCTACTGCCTCCCTCCCTTCCTTCCTCACCCCACATGCTCCGTCCCTCCTACCAACATTGCTGTGGCTGGGTCTTGCCGCCTCTATCTATCGCGCCCTCCCCTCCCTTCCTAGCTTTATTTATATCATGCTCTATTCCTATCCCGACGACGGATACGCTCCCTCGCTGGAAATGTAAGCCCTAAGAGAAGGCAAGCTGGGGGAGGGGATGGCACAGCTGAGTGTAATGTGGAGCATTATTGTTGGTAGGTGGCGGATGGCCCGCTAAGAGCGAAGCACTTATGCACTTAAATGGCATGAGGTAAAACAAAACAAAGACAGGCTCTTCTGAACACAGCCTTGGATGCTTTAACCTTTCACTAAATATTTAGCCAAGGCCACTCTATGTCAATTAGCACTGCCATGGACAATTGAAAGCCTCTTGAGTAGAAAAAGGAGTAAAGAGAGCAATGCTGCACCTCAGGCAGGACATTATGTCATGATGACAACTGTCCGATAATTGGTAACTCATTCACAGCCATTGACGGGGCTAGACGTCCAATCCAATTTGGCTGGTGGGCTGGGAGCGATCATATAGCCCTCCCAGTCAAGATGGAATGGATGTCTAGCAACGTAAGTGGTTTTAAAAGATAAGCAATGCCAGCCAGTCCTCCCAGTTTAGATAAATTGGACGTCTCTTGTTGTCCATGGCAGCCCATTCGTTAATTACTGGGGACCAGCTTACGTTGCAGCTCAGGTAATCTTTGGGTGATAAATAGATTTCATAAATTAAATCCATTTTTATTGCGGATTATCTAAAAAAAAAAGTTTGATAAATAAATTATGGTGGCAAAGTGGTTAGCACGTGTGCCTCACAGTTCTGAGATCAAGGGTTCAATCCCAGGCTCTGGCCATCCTGTGTGGAGTTTCTCCGGCTACTCCGGTTTCCCCCCACATCCTAAAAACATGCATGGCAGGCTGATCGAACACACTAAATTGTCCCTAGGTATGAGTCTGTGCGCGAATGGTTGTTCGTCTCCTTGTACCCTGCGATTGGCTGACAACCAATTCAGGGCTAACCCCGGAAATCACACCGGAAATCTGGAAATTATTCAAAAGATTATTTCATGAGGTTTTTCTTTTAGTTTTTACTTTGTGTTATAGGGCTGAAATCACAAATAGGGGAAGAGAAAAAGTTATTTAAGACTAGAGATAGACTTATATGGGTTTTTCAGGACGGATACAGATACCGATTATTAGTAGTTAGAGGGGCCGATAACCAATTTTTGGAGCCGATATTCATTTGCAGTACTAGTGTACAATTGGTGTAAAAAACTCAAATAATACAAACACTGAACTTCATTTAAATGCCTAAAGCATGTTTACTGAATCACCTAAATACGAAATAATAGCTCCACAAGTAAATGAATTTCATAGACTCAGAAACATCAAGAAATTGAATAAAATAAATAGCTCTCTGAAAAATTTCCACAGAAAAGAAAGCCCTAATGACCTCGTCTAAGTATCCTTAAGCAAGATACTAAACCCTGCGTTGCTCCGTTACCAGTAGGTCGACGAGGATACAGTGTGAAGCTCTTTAAGGGCCTTAAAAGGTGGAAAGGCGCAATACAGGTGCAACTCCATTTACCATTACCATTTAACCAATAAAAGGACTGGTTTACTACTAGTGCAGGAGACAGCAGGCAGGAGAGAGAGGCGTGGCTGCATTGGAGCCAAAATAACTGAAAATAAATAGATTTTTTTTCCCATATCGGCCGCTCGGATTAAAAAAAATAAAATAAAAAAATAAAAAATAAAAAAGGCTTATACAGATATACGTCAAATGTTATAATATCGGCGCCGATAACTGCTTTATCTCTAAGACAGAGGTTTTGTACGTTATTTACATTATTTTTGTCCAACATTTAACATTTTTTTTTTTTTTTTCCAAACAACTCCACAAAGATCCACATACTTGGTATGTGGTAAGGTTTATATATATTTTATTAATATATACATATGGTTTGAGCTCCTTCCGCTTCCTGTTTGAGTCAGCCGGTCGCATGTTGCGAGGAGACCACGAGGACAAAACTAACAAAAAACAAGTAAACCACAAGTAAACTTTTTCAGATTTGGTGACAAGGTGAAACTGTTTTTTTGAAGTTAAGAAAAGCACGAACGGCGGCAAAGTAAATTTGTGGATCCGCTCGCCATGCTTCGTGTTTGTTTCCACGAACACGGCAGTAGCTGCTAGCTAAGTCATGCTTGTTTGCGCCGCTGCTGGAGACTTCCAATCAACTCTGGATGCATACACGCCAGTACAACATCCAAGAGAGGCCTGACGCCGGCTTCGGAGGAGGTCGGGGATATTGAAATTTGAAGGCATTTTTACTCATTGCCTGTCATTGACAATGATAGACATCCAATTCATTTTGATTGGGTGACTGGCTGTGAATGCTCATGTTTCAATGTCAATGACGGCGCTACAGGTCCAATCCATTTGGATTTGGTGGAGCGAATGAACCCCCCCCCAGTCCAAATGGATCTGATGTCTCGCGCCGTCAATGGCAGCCAATGACTTCATGAGTGCCCTATAACAAGTTAACCTTGTTTTTAGAGGAGTTCCAAAAAAATCGATTATTACATGCATCGCGATTCGACACCTGACGATTCAATTACGATTCATAAAGGCTCCAAAACGATGATTTTCCCTCATAACTTTATGACAGCCGCTCGTAGCGGAACGAAATTCAAGAAACGTCTGCCACCCGGACACCTTTAACGGACGCACGCAAGTTATAATGGATGCTGCCTGTAACTGAGTGATTTACTATTTTTCAAAAGACTGGAAAATAAGGTTGTGTATGCGCTTCTGTGCACACGTTATTTTTTAGAGAATGAGGGGAAGATAGATAGTTCGCTGCTCCTAGTCTTTCAGATGTCCAGCTGTAGTTTGAAGTCATGTCAATTGAAAAATGTCCTGAGTGTGTTGCTAAGACCCGTGCGCGTCTACAAGAGGTGAGTACACAAACCCTCTTGTACTGTTTAGCTTTTATTGTTGTTGATTTTGAGGTGTTAATAGTTAGCGCCGAGCGCTAAGCTAATTAGCTAATTCGCTAACTTGTATTTAATATGCAGAATGTGTAAAACCATGACTAAGTACAGCGGTAACACTACAAACATGCGAAATAGTACAGAAATCTGTAAATCTAGGTTAAAAGAAGGCTTATTTCTAAAGACACTTTGTTTCCAGAAGATGTGGAATTCATTCCACCTGTGTAAATTTTATTTTATTGTTGAAGGAAATAAGTACTCCCTTTAAAATGGTTAATGTTCTTGCACTTTCTTGTAAAAATAAATAAAAAAGCAGCTTAAGGGCAGGTTTTTGTTGTTTAGGCATGTTTCCATCGTTCCCGTTGAATTATCAGGATATTTTAAATAAATAATAAACAAAAATTTGTTTGTCTACTATATCATTTAGCAATGTACGATGCATCAACAATCGAGATAACCGTGATCATCGTCAATACCGTGATCATCGTTCAAGAATCGAATCGTAGCCCCCTGAATCGTAATCGAATCAAATCGTGGGGTGCCTAAGATGGCACACCCTACTTGTTTTACATTTTCTCTGTCTTTTCTTCTTATGGTCTCCTTTAAAAAGTAAGAGGGAGAAAGAAAAAAATCAGGAGGAAAAAAAAGCATAAATCAAATTTTTGGTGATAAAAATCTGAGATTTTATATTTAGGCCATATCGCCGAGCCCTAGTAGAAAGAAATGAAATCAGGATCTCTGTACGAAACTGGACTCTTCTGGCCCTGGAAAAGTGAAGGGGTTAGAGCGGAGCCACACAACAGAGGATGACGTTCTTGTCAATTAATAGAGGCCGTGGAGGAAACAAGAGAAGCAGAGCTGAGAGCTTGGCAATAGAAAACAAAAATGGCAGCAGCTCGCCGGATCAAGGCTGGCATTGTGCACTTGTGATACCAGCGCCCACACACCACAACACAATACGTCAATGTTTGGTGTAAAATAGTGCTTTTATGCTGGAGGTTCTGCCCACTGAACCTCATGATTGTAAAGTTATAACACATGGGAGAGTCCTCCGCGCTGCTGACAGTCATTCAGTAAACATAGTGCAAAACTAAATCGACCACGTGAATATATACAAACATCAAAGCTCAGATCAGCAGGAAAGATTGTTTACCTTTAAATGTCATCTTTCATTTTATTTATTTATTCAATAAAAGATCTGTGGTGTCTGGTGAAGTCGGATCGATAGCAACGATAAAGATGGCAGAAAATGAAGTCAGGGAGATGCTTGTTGAGTGATGGAAGAAGGAAGTAATCTACCAGGGATGTTCGGGCCTCAGCTGGACTGATCCCGGCTTAATGAAGTCCCTTAGGGGCACGCTGACTGGATGGTTTGGAGCTGACAATGTATGCTGCCAGCCAGAAGAACAAGCCCTCTGACAAAAACAAATACACCACCCAAAAAAGTGGTTTCACTTTCATCCTTTTATGACTTGTGTGAGGAAATTCCCAAGAATTCAAGAGTGTAGTCGCTTAACTCTGCATAAATGACTTACGCGGAGCCTCCAAAGCAGAATTGAGTTCAACTCAAATGTTCCAGAAAAAGCCCAAACAAAACCCAGTCTAAGTTATCAGCCTTTGTCCAGATGCTCGCATAAACTCATTACAAAGTACAGTACACCAATTCCAACAATATCTATACAGTATGCCTCGCATTTCCCTATTATTACGTGTATGACACCTCAAAGTGTATGTACATGTTCCAGTATTTTAGTTTTATTATAGAGTGCTTGACTTCTCAACATTTTGAGTTATTTATTTGAGGGTTAAAACAAAATAATCCACACAAAAATTATTATTTGAAATAACAAAAACATCTGAAAAGGCGTGAGAAGAAGCATAGCTTATAAGGTCCCCACCCCTACACATTCAAAATACAATGAATTTTATACATAAGACGTACATTTGAATGATAGTTAAAATGTTGAAAGAGTGCTGTACAATGAATTAAGGCTTTCTAATGATAGCCAGGTCCGGATATTCAGAGTTCTGTAAGCCTGTAGGCATTTTTGGGGAAAAGTTGTAATACAGCATTTTTAGAAATTTCAATGTTTTCTTCATACGAATCCACTGTATGTCAATGACATAAGGTTCCCATTTTTTTGTAATGCTTTGTTAAAAATAGATGTCGTTTTCCCAGGCTGGAAATAAATGGCAAATAACTTTTACATATCACCGCAAAACTTTACCAGTTTCTTGCTTACATTTGTACAAACACTTTTTGTATTGCAAGTTTTCTGAAATACTATGTTTACATATGCAAATGAGGTGACATATTGGAATATTAGGCATAATTCGGCGTAACTGACAACTGATGAAGATCAATGGAAACTTAAAACCTAACGAATAATTTTTTGATGCAAACCATAAACATGTCCTAAATTTTTTTTTTTACATTTTAATCAGTTTTTTTCATGATTTAACTAAGAAATAGTAAACTACAGTGAGCCTGATCAATGTTTAAAAATGAGGGATGAATAAAAAAAAATAGGTGTCCGTGCCATCAATGGACTTTGGTTGACTGGCATTTTGTGAGTATACTGTATCTCTGAGGACATCTTGAGTCTTAATGTCATTCCAATCAAACTTTATTCATATCATTACTGTGTTTGGACCGCATGTGAATCAGTGAGATTGACATTCGCTGAACAGAAATCTCGACTTGGCAAACTGTTAGAAAAATCTCTCCCAGAGTCAATCTGAGCCGTATTATGGCACATGAACTGTTTGTTGTACCTTTATCTTTGGCAGAGGTAAATGGACAACTTCGTTCAGGATCGAAGGCCATACTCGCGACGTTCATAACTGCTGGTGTTGAATGTCCTGATCGCCTTTATGACAAAGACCTAATTGATGGTCAAGCTCTGGATATTGCCATTGCTAAGCCAGAAGGAGCAAAGACATTTGGAGACCTTGCCGGTGTCTTTGTAGAGGCTGTACTCAAAAGGGGTGCAAAATTCCAACGGATTGATGTCTTGTTTGATCGCTACCAAACACACTAAATCAAAAGTGGAACACGGAATCGCCGTGAAAGAGGCTTGGTGGCAATCCGAAGACCTGTTGAAAGCACAGATTTGCCTCTTCCTCCGAAGTAGGAAAACCTCTTTGCTCATCAGGACAACAAGGCTGACCTTGCTTGATTCCTGTCACAACAGCTGATTCTGAGAGCACCAGTCAACAAAATCACAGTGGCAGCAGGTGGTTTTCGTGATGAAGAGGTCGTCGAAGCGTCCAATGCAATACTGAACACAAGTTGCATGGAAGCTGAGCATGAGGAAGCCGACACCAGAATTGTTCTCCATTGCATAACAAGCAAGGCATCAACCATTGTTGTTTCAGCAAGAGACACTGACATATTGATGTTACTAATTGCACACTTCCACATGGTGCTATGCAAAAAAATCTGGATGAAAGCAGGTACATCAAAGGAGAGAAAGTACTTCCCAATCCATGAGATTTTTAAACAACTGAAGATGGAACCACAGGTTCTGAAACTGCTTCCAGCTTTCCATGCACTGACTGGAAGTGATTCCACGTCATACATTGCAAGGCACACAAAAATGTCATGTTGGGATGTGTTTGTCAAGCACCATCATCTCTTAAAGGGACTTGGTGAAGGTCCAGAGCTTAGTGAACGCACCATTCAGAACAGTTTGTCTGCAGACTATATGGTGCAATGGATGCAGACCACATCAATGACGTCAGAGCAAGCATGCTTGTAAGAGGCATGACAATAGAAAGGTTGCCACCAAATAGAGATGCACTGTACTTCCAGATTCAGCGTTCTCATTTTCAAGCTTTAGTATGGAACCAAGCTAACTTGCGAAAGCCAGTTCTCCCACCCGTGAGACCATGGGGTGGAAATTTGAGGAAAATTTGCTTGTTCCTCAGCTCATGTCTCTGCCACCAATTCCAGAGGCTTGTGAGGACTTCATAGCATGTGCCTGCTCCACAAGTTGCAAGACAGGCCGATGTGGATGCAAGGCTAACTCATGTACTGCATCTTGCAAATGCAGATTGTCAAATAGTACTTGCATGAATCAGTAGCTTTAATTATGTCAGTAGGTGACACTATAGTCTTTGTTTATTTATGACAACTTTCCAAGGGTTGGATAAGATTGAATAGGCCGATAGGCTATACTTACATTCAAATGTTCATGTTTATAATGTAACAATTCCTGTCATGCACATAGTTTTCATGGATATACATTTTCATTATCAACCTGTGGATGTATAGTTCAGTGTTATTGAGTAATAGTTAAACTACACCACAAACTACGGTAAACTACAGTACTGGTTACAGTACAAAACTACGTTTTATCAAGTCTGTTGTTTATAAAAAAAATAAAATTGTTGCTAATCTGTCAACTCATTACGAAGATACTGCAAAAAGAAAAAGACGGCCATCTTGAAAGCCGGCCATCTTGAAGGAGTTGGTCTCCAAAATGGTGTCAGTTTATTTATCTATTAAAGAGTATTAGCACACAAAATTTGGTGCAAATCCACCCATCCACTCCAAAGTTATTGGACGGACAAGAAATACAGCGGCGGCCATATTTGTTTTGTCGTTTACGGCTAAACCGTAACTTTTCGTGATTGACATACGGCAGAAATGGATTAAGCACCCAAAAATTATATAGAAACAACACTTGAATTACTTTTCCTCAAAAATGCCTACACCTTCTTATTTAAAGCCCTTTTTTGATTCGGGGACCTGGCTATGACGATTCACTTTCCATTATTATCGTTTTGAGATTTGGACATTAGCCAGAATCGCAGAATGGATTGCGTTTGACAATGTTTGAGTACAAAATGACTGCATATGCTTTAGAAGTATTGTCATTTATCGAACACAATGGTGTGTTCTGTTGGGCAAGTATTTGAACTTGTAAACTGTAACATGTCCTAATGAACCTTATACCAATACATTACTATGAATTACAAATTTCATAACTGCAGAAATGATGTCGCTCATCCATCGTTTGTTGAATAAAAATAACCTGGTGGCGTATCAGTGATTCTGACCTTGGATAACGAATATTATGCATCAGCTGAAAACCAGACGCCACAGTTATAATCAGATATTTAAAAGTGCTTGTTCAAAGGTTAAAGCTATAATCTTTATCAACTTTATGTATTTTTATGTTTCATAGTTAAATCAATTTTGACAGACCAGGTTTAAAACCTGAAAACTTTTTTTTTTTTTTTTTGGGGGGGGGGGGGGGGGGGGCAAAAGCTTATGTGCATTTTTAATTTCTTGTTACATTCGTAACAGAACTGTAAAAAGACTCACGATAGTCACAAATTTTTAGCCCATGACTCAGCTCACAGCTGTCTTTATTAAAAAGTGTTTGCTGAAGGTCTACTGTACCGTATGTAATTCACTTATTATTACCATTTTTGTACTTACACTGGGCCGTTATGACAACAACACGTCACATCTGCTTTGCACAGACATTTAATTTTCCGAGATGTAGTTTATGCAAACCATTTACGTCATAACCCAATGATAAATTAATAGGAGAGGGACAAGAGACGCTTGCATTTTTTAAAGTTGGCATGCGTGTTGTCATGTTTTCCACTTTTCCCCTCCTCCCCTGAAAGGATAAACCAGGTCAAGGGCTTTCTCCAACATGCCAGTCTTAAAATAGCTCGCTCTCACACGCCTCCTCTTCATGAAAGAGCCTTGGGATACGGAGTGCAAGCCAAGCGAATGGCAACACAGTGAGACCGTTAGAATAATGGGAAAGCTGACAGACATACATGGAGTGTGGACTAATCCCAGCTGCCTCGGGCCAGCTACATGCTACTTGCAGCGATGCTGTTTAAGCGGAGTTGCCAGAACACATGCAGTGCTCTGTAGCAAATTATGGCTGTGAAAATGCAGAGAAAACAAAGCATCAGATATTTATTTTTAAATGAGAATCACATTAGAAGACTTCTAAAAGGGAATCCCCAACACTTTTAGGAGCGTCATCAGCAAAGAAAATCAAGTCAGCACGTTCTCTTCTTCATGACAGAAGGATATTTTTGTTTATGTGTGTCTTTAATAAGCATAGCAAAAGCAAAGCATGTTATTTACCTTCAGGTAGGCATGATGATGATAACTAAGCCAAAATATCACGGTTTCACGGTATTGCAATTACAGCTCTAAAATATGTTGCTTTGAGATATCTGGGTAAAAAAAAAACTTTTCCATTGAACAGGATTTTTATTTTTCAAAACATATTAGCAAATGCAGTCCTTTAGGTGAGCCTAAACCCACAGCCAAAGCTGAACATTATTACCATCAGAACAAATAATTGAATTATTTTCCATACAAAAGCATATGTGTATGATTTGTATCATGTTTCCAGTATATTATACACAGTAGGGGTGTGACAAAAATATTGAAATGGTGATATATCGCGATACTTCATATCCCAAAAGGTAATCGATATGCTCCTGCCAAGAATCGAGATATCGTTTAAAAAGGGGTCAATGTCTAAAAAAAAAAATTAAATAAAAAGGAACTAACATGTTGCTACCAAAATCTTCCACCATAATAGTGTCTCAGTTAACTCTAAGGCTGCATTGATTATGCTCAACGCCCAATCCATTAAGACTGGGAACATTCGTTCATTCAAAACCAGAGCATTCAGTCATTCTGTCCGAATTTCAGGGCATTTACAGGTCACTTGCTGTTCATTTTTGGGGTATTTACAGGCCATTTCCTGTTGAGTTTGAGTCACTGCCTATTCATTTGGGTGATTCCCAGGTGACTTCCTGTTCTGTAAGTCAAAATAAACAGGGCGTGACCCATAAGATACCCCAAAATCAACAGGAAGTAACTGAAAATCTACAGATAAATGACCTTAAATGGCCCAAAATTACCTTATTGCCTAGCACTGGCTGCCACTGACGGCCATAGATGTTCAATCCGTTTGAAGTGGGAGGGATGGCAGCGAATGAACGTCCCTCCCAGTTCAAATGGATTGGACGTCTACTTGTGATAAACCTATTCCAATTCACAACAGAAGCTTGTTTTTTCTGTTTATTAGTTGTTTGTAGAATATCCAAAATGATTTCCTGACCAATATATCAATAATCGTTGTATCGCCATATCGTTATCATGAGCTTTGTATCGCAAATCGTATCGTATCGTGAGGTACCAAGAGGTTCCCACTCCTAATACACACTCTCTTTCTCAACACAGCTGCCAGAGAGAAAAAAAACACGTTTTTCACCGCTAGACACACTAAACACGCTGGAGTTAACGCTAGTAGCTGGTGGGAAACGTTCATGACAGTGTTTAGTTTACTAACCTTTAATTTTGTATAAATGCAAAATCATAATGGAGGTATGGCCTCCTCGGCAGCCACCCTCTGCAAACATATTTTACATGTCGATTGACCCTGCTCCTCTAAGCCACGGCCATCTGTAATTTTTCGGTAGCCGAAGTATTCCCATACGAGCAATTTCGTTTTCTTCGATGCTGGGAAAAAAGTTTAGGAGTTTCACTTCCTCCAGCCATCATGTAGCACAGCTGACTCACTGACACTGAGCAACAACCAGTGGGGGAGGGTTGAGCCTTGCAGCTGCCAGCGAGGGATTTCTCCATGCATTTTTGGGACATAAAAAATAGCTAATACCTTAGATACGGTATGACAGAAAATTTCTGCGGTTTTGAAACCTTGACGTTTTCATACAACTTTATTCCTTGAAAGCGGTAATGGGCACATGTCTACCTTCAAGTTGTTGAACTTCAAAGAAGTACATTTATAAACTATACTGTATATTTTTTGTGTATGGCCTATTTAGTCAAGACTGTAGCCAACATACTGTACATGGACACATGGATATACCAGCCAAGACTATCAGTCTTACAATTCAAAAGGCGGTGTATGACTGTATATACTGAAATGGGTGTGGTGAGGTCGTGACAAACGGAAAAGACGCTGGACGAGATTGAATGAGACTTGACTGCATAACAAATGGGAAGAACTAAAGTGCTGCTACTACAGCTCGTTTAAGCCGGGTTGTAGGAATTAAATTGGCAAAAGGATAATTGCTTGTGACGTGAGTGAAATAATTTTTCATTCAATCATTCTAACAAATGGTGAAGGGTAAAGTTTGAAATTATTGATTGGAGAAAAAAAAACAACCAAGTATGATGTATGACTAATGGCTAATTCTCAGGATTGGCGGAAAACCCAAACAAACAACTGATTTGATGAAAGCTGGCAAGAAGAGAGTGCTTTATTGGACAAACCAAGAAAGTACAATTTTAATCAGCAAGACAATACAGTCAGGGATGCATTAGAGAAGATAAGTAGAACAAAGTGGATGAAAGATGTGGGACTTCTCAACCAAAACAAAGAACCAGATTCAACATTGATGGCCTTCCTTCCACGCAATGCTCATCTATTTGCCCAGTTTGCAGAATACACACTTTCAGATGTTTTGTAGCGACAAATTTTCTTCACTTCATCCCCTCGCATCTCGTCATCTGGACATCAGGGTGCACTTAACTCTTAACCCAATGGCTGCCATTGACAGCAATAGACTCATTTGAATTCCAGTGAATGCCAGACGAAAAGAATGAGGACTCCAAGTTTAGAATGTTACGAAATAGACAAATAAATTACTAGCTCCACCTTCAGTGAGGGGAGCACCTCCTCTCTCTGCCCGTCCTCACGTAATCAGCCACTCCACTGACACACACTCAGTGAAACGAGAACCGGGGAGGCCTATCGAAGAGGGGAGGAGAGAAGCAGTAGCTTTTACCGTAAACCATGAGTCACTTCAGCCCACAGCATTGGACCTCTGCCACGCTCACTCTTTCCACCAATCTTTCTCTTCTTTGGGCTTTCTAGTGATGCCAAGTCAGGCCCACAGAGATGTCCAGCCAACTAGCTAGCTCCATACAGCTTCTCCCCCGCCAAAACAGGAAATAGTCAGCAAAGCTCAGCAAAGTGTAGGAGTAGGACGAAGAAGGAATGGAAAGATGCGGAATAACCGTCTCTTAGCCATGGAGACAGAGATGCATTCACTTAACACTACTGAGTTGACAGAAAGCGACTGAGAACTCTCTTCATTGAGATATGCAGACATTCCGTAAGGAAAACACACAAACACATACGGTTATGCCAGCTGTGTTTACTCAGCATTTTCTTCCTCTGGATTCCTTGATTCCCTTTTCCAATTCCCAGCCAGACAGAAAGAAAATAAACAGCAGTTGGACACACAGGTGACAAACTTTACTAGCATATAACACAATAATACAACTGAAAGTGTCATCCTGACCCATTTTGTGCCTTGCCTTTGTTAAGTCTGTTTTATCATACGAAAAATCAACAACTCCTAATTTTCTAAATGCATCTCATATTACTTCCTATATAAAATGTATACAGTGGGGCAAATAAGTATTTAGTCAACCACTAATTGTGCAGATTCTCCCACTTGAAAATATTAGCGAGGCCTGTAATTGTCAACATGGTTAAACCTCAAACATGAGAGACAGAATGTGGAAAAAAAAAAAAAACAAATCACATTGTTTGATTTTTAAAGAATTTATTTGCAAATCATGGTGGAAAATAAGTATTTGGTCAATACCAAAAGTTCATGTCAATACTTTGTTATGTACCCTTTGTAGGCAATAACGGAGTCCAAACGTTTTCTGTAACTCTTCACACGCTTTTCACATACTGTTGCTGGTATTTTGGCCCAATCCTCCATGCAGATCTCCTCTAGAGCAGTGATGTTTTGGGACTGTCGTTGGGCAACTCGGGCTTTCAACTCCCTCCGCAGATTTTCTATGGGGTTGAGACCTGGAGACTGGCTAGGCCACTCCAGGACCTTGAAATGCTTCTTTCGAAGCCACTCCTATGTTGCCCTGGCTGTGTGTTTGGGATCATTGTCATGCTGAAAGACCCAGCCACGTCTCATCTTCAACGCCCTTACTGATGGAAGGAGATTTTCACTCAAAATCTCTCGATACATGGCCCCATTCATGCTTTCCTTTACACCAGTGCTTCTCAATTTTTTTCTGTCACGCCCCCCCCAAGGAAGACGTAAATGTTTCGCGCCCCCCCAACTCTCTTCCGCCACTGTAAATATTATCATTTGTCTATAAAATTACTATTATAAATACACATCTGCCTAACATTGTGTCCTTTTTTTCTAATAAAGAAAAAAGTAACATAGATCAACTTATAATAAAGTATAACTTTATTAACATTGTTTTGTTTGTAACAGAGAATACTTGACGTGCATCAATTTGCCTGAATTAAAAAAAAAAAAAAATTCACATCCAAACAAAAAAATACACTGAAGGTACATTTTTGACCATTTGATACAAAAAATAAAATGTAATAAAATCAGTAAATAATACCGAATTAAAATTGATTAGAAACATTCACTCATGAGGGCAATGTGCCAAAAAAAATTTGACCGAAAAAACAAATCTGAATAAAAAGGGGAAAAAAAGTGTCCTTGGACAGGACAGTTTTTATTTTTGCTGCTCACAGTATTTACCTCCTTTGCAATGGTGTGGAGTTATTTTGCAATTAGCATGCTAACAATGCTCACTGGCTTACTGATATAACACTGACAAAGCAGGACGATTGTTGGCAATATTCGGCACGTTTTCACTGAAAAAAATCAAGCGGCTTAACAATGAGATTGGGGTCTAATGTCTTTAAGTGGCGTCTTAATTGATTTGGCTTCTTGCTGTCTGCTATAATTATTTTTAGACACAGTAAACAGTGGTCTTTCATCATCACCCACTGTATTAAAAGTCAAAGCTAAAAGGCAAACGGCACGAAAAAAGCGCATTCACGGCGGCCGAGGTAGAACCGTAGGTGAGGGCAGTCGTCGTGACGATCCCAAGCCGAAAATGGCACTACTCGGGCGGCGACGTGAGAACCGGACAAGACAGTGGGTCGCTGTGTGAGTCCGGTCGGAAAACGGCTTTCGAAAACGGCGGTGGCACACTGCTCTTCATATCTGTTGTCTGTGTGTGCTGAGTGCTCTTCCTTAGTTCAAAAATACTGCGCGCACTCTGAAAATGAGAGCTCCACTGCCACCTACTGAGTGGATGTGCAAGTACACTTTATTCCAGTACGGCAAAAACAAACAAACAAACAAAAAAAAAAAAACATGTTCCCCGAGGTCACATGCGCCCCCCCCGGCATTGCTCTGCGCCCCCCCAGGGGGGCGCGCCCCACTATTTGAGAAGTACTGCTTTACACAGATCAGTCGTCCTGGTCCCTTTGCAGAAAAACAGTCCCAAAGCATGATGTTTCCAACCCCATGCTTCACAGTGGGTATGGTGCAATTCAGTATTCTTTTTCCTCCAAACAAGAGAACCTGTGTTTCTACCAAAAATTTCTTTTTTGGTTTCATCTGACCATAACACATTCTCCCAGTCCTCTTTTGGATCATCCAAATGCTCTCTAGCGAACCGCGGACGGGCCTGGACGTGTACTTTCTTCAGCAGGGGGACACGTCTGGCAGTGCAGGATTTGAGTCCCTGGCGCCGCACTGTGTTACTGATAGTAGCCTTTGTTACTGTGGTCCCAGCACTCTGTAGGTCATTCAATAGGCCCCCCCGTGTGGTTCTGGGATTTTTGCTCACCGTTCTTGTTATCATTTTGATGTCACGGGGTGAGGAGGGAGTTGAAAGTCTGTGTTGCCCAACGACAGCCCCAAAACATCACTGCTCTAGAGGAGATCTGCATGGAGGAATGGGCCAAAATACCGGCAACAGTGTGTGAAAAGCTTCTGAAGAGTTACAGAAAACGTTTGGCGTCCGTTATTGCCAACAAAGGGTACGTAACAAAGTATTGAGATAAACTTTTGGTATAGACCAAATACTTATTTTCCACCATGATTTGCAAATAAATTATTTAAAAATCAAACAATGTGATTTTCTGTTTTTTTCCCCCACATTCTGTCTCTCATGGTTGAGGTTTATCCATGTTGACAATTACAGGCCTCTCTAATAATTTCAAGTGGGAGAACTTGCACAATTAGTGGTTGACTAAATACTTATTTGCCCCACTGTATGGCAGAAAACACAGACAAGACTGAAAAAGCAGGTTCTGCTCTTGCACCCCTCTTTAAAATAAATTGCTGTATTTTAAGCCAAAAGAAGTGTTGTGCTTGATAGAACAATATGTCTATATGCTGCCATAGCATATTCATGGCGCATTAAGCCCCCGAACTATTTTTAATTTGTCCGTTTTACCCTGAAAACCCCAGTTTACAGATGTCGCGCAACCGCTTCTGTTTAAACCTAGCCATAAAAAGAAGGTAAGAATTATATTTATTATTCAAAATGTCTGTCATTTTTAGCTTAGAATCATTAATTGATGTCTAAATTTTAGTTTAAAAAAAAAAAAAAAAAACGACTTAAAAAAATTCACTCGCATATTTTAACCCTTTAACACCGAACGTGTCGGCAGCAACGCTTTTACGCATATCGTCTTTGAAGCTTCGTCACGCTGTAATTATGTCACCTACGTGCCGCTGGTTGGTCTCGTTTGAAAGTGTGGAAGTTGATGTCCACACCAGTTTTTATTTGAAGTCAATCGGCCAAGAAAAACGGGAGATAATGTCATTTGAGTTTTATAGTTTTATTGCACACATAAATATGCATTAAAACGCTGCATGGACCATGTATCCATCTCCATATTTCCATCATTTCTTGTCCTTTTTAAAAATCGAAAGCAGCACAAAAGACTACAAATCCCAAGAGCCGTTGTGATGTCAAGAAGGACGAACCGAATGTGATCATTTTTAATAAATTTTCGAGCGAGGCGCCAACTATTGAAAGGGAGGCATGCGAAGCAAGCAACGGCCGGTGTTGTGCCGAAAAATTGCCGCCCCGCGCGAGCGACTTTGAAACGTGCAGAATGAATCTAAAACTACATTTAGCGCAAGCTAATGCATTATTTCATTAACTCAAGGAAAAAGATGAGCCGTATTTGTCGTTGTTTTCTTGGGAGGAGTCGGCGTCTCGGCGAGTAGAAGTGACAGCAGCGCGCAAACGGCGAAAGAGTAGGCTGTGTGACGTTGTGTGTGACGCAGCTCCGTGACCTGTTCAAGAAGAAGCTTTATTGAGTGCGCAAAAAAAAAAAAAACTTTATTGGGTCGCATGCCTGAAAAATTTGAATTGAACTGAACTACTTGTCAATATTTTTTAAAATACTTTTTTTCAATGTTATATATATATTTTCTTGACTATAATCTTTTCAGTTTTTATGTAGATGTGTGTTGGAGAAGCTTGATTGCATGTACGTATATACTTTTGATAAGGTGATGGGTACAAGCCCTAACTTCACAAAGAGATATCCTCCAAACACTTTTTGTGTTAGATTATATATATAATTTTTTTCTCTCTCACTATTTTGCACAGTATATAACCTGTTTTGACCTAGTATGTGTAAAGGCCAAAAACGCCTATGACCATACCTGCTGTTTGTGTTGAATAGTCAAACATAAAACTATTCAATCTTATTTTTTTCTATTTAATGTTTATCCTAACAAGTTGAATAAATATTATCAAGCTTCAAAACGGTTGGTCGAGCATGTTTGGTTGTCAATGGGACATCAACATTTCAAATTTTGAAAAAAGATTTTGGGATTTTTTTTGTCTTTTTGGGTCCAAAATGTGGATTATAATTGGTCAGTGAAGAAAACAACAGTTTAGACATGAAGTTCAAGGTGTCCTGAAAAAAGGGACCCAACTTGGCCATTGTGAACAATTTTTTCTTTGAAATATAAAGGCAACATCAAATGCATGCAAATTCGGCCAAAATAGGCTTAGGTGTTAAAGGGTTAAACTTTTAAACGAATTACCTCACAATGAAAAATTTGGTGTCAAGGATATCTACCTCATTACTATCGCTTTTTTTTTTTTTTTAAACTGTCGAATTTTCCCAGATATGTTAGATGATAAATAATCGGTCCAAACAAAAAAAAAAGGAAAAATAACGTTTAAAAGGGTAACTATATGAAAAAGAAAATCAAAACCACTCCTTGTTGTCTGCGATTTCTGCATCGCGACCCTTGTTATTTATAGCACCATGTTTCACCCATAAAAAAAAAAAAAAAACGTCTGTGGCCATTCACAGCTGTGTCGTGACACTCGGTGATACATGCTACATGGAGTTTTTGGATCGAAACAAGGTAAGTATGCGATAATATCTCGTTAAAATCATGGCGTCTTTAATTCTGCTCTCGCGTGTTCTCGCCTCCAATTAGGGTTTTGCAGTTTAATCCCCCCCCCCCCTAAAAAGGTCTTCTTTCAACATTTTTGATCCCCCAGAAAATTGAGATTTTAAGCTTTCCAATGATGTATCACACATGCATTTCGGACGGTTTTGAAAGTTGGCCAAATTGAGGGTCTCAGAGCGGAACTTCAAGTCACCAGAGTGTTTTCCGCCATATGTAAAAGGCGATATGTACTAAAATGCGTACATCTACTGACCTGAGGGCAGATTAGTTGAGGAAGAATCAAGGTTACTGGCTACTGCGGCTTCAGGGGTGGTGGGATATCCTGTAGACGTGAGCGTCAGGGTCCCTGGGGGGAGTGGCTGACCCCTCTTCAGTAGCTGCTTGTGCTCCTGCTGGCGGAAGCGCGGGGGCACCTCTCTGGCCGGGTGGCGCGGCTGGAGTGGAGTCTGTAGAGTGGTCTGAGGCTGGACTCCACAGTGGGCACGCTTGCCATCGCCACTGCTTGGGGGTACTGTTGGGGTGACGCTGGGGTTGGCAGGAGGGTGAGAAGGGACGGAGTCGAAATTGGCAGAGTCTGGCACTGTAGAAGTGAAAGGTGGCAGGAAAGACAAAGCAGAAATGCAGGAGTTAAGAAGATGCAGAAACCGACAATGTTGATCCATTTCTGCATTGATCACATGTGACATATGGCATGTATTTAAATTGTTCATCATCCATTTAAGCCAAAAATTAGACCACAAAGAAACGATCATGCCAATCCTCTAATGAAGTGATACCCAACCACCGGCCGGGGACCTTTACCGGTCCGTGGTGCATTTGCTACCGGGCCGCAGAGTAGTAATAAATAATTTAGGGCTGCAGCTATCGAATATTTCAGTAATCGAGTAATCGACTGAAAATCCTATCGATTAATCGAGTAATCGGATAAAACATTTTTTAGGTAAAGAGCAATTATACGTAGATATACATGAGAAAACATTTTTTAGGTAAAGAGCAATTATAGATATACATGAGAAAACAAGACATTTCATCTAATATTGAACCACTTTTAGTCAATCATTGTCTTTATTTTCGATGTACATTGTTGAAAACAGCCAACAATTGCCTCTCAGATGTGACTAGAAAAAAAAAAGACCAATTCACTTTCACTCCAAAAACTTTTAGATCTTATAAGAGAAATATACTGTATATATATGTATATTTCTTACCTAAAAATGCCATTACGCTTGATGACACACATCACTTAAAAGTTAGGTGTTTTTCCCACGTGTTTCAATTGAATGTCCGTTTGTGTCAAGCCATTTTTAAGTTCTAGTTAAGTTTTAAGTTAGTCTAAACTGTAAGTCCTGATAGGATTTTTTCAGTGATAGGATTTCAGTGTTCAAAATAAATGTATTGTAACATATCAGGTTATAATATGGCGGGGATATTTGAATGCGTTCCTGAATCCACCGCGTGACGTGCGGGGGTGAGGGAGGCGCGGGAGAGCGAGAGACGTGCCTTTCTGTTGTTGATTCATTCCACAAGTTCCCAAAAAATAAATAATTGCAACTTAACGAAGCGGGTGACTCTTTGTTAATGTTACAGTATGATACCTGCTGTATTGGAACACATTAGGGACCAGTGCTACTTGGTGTTTTATCCAGCAATGACCACTGAGCTAAAATTGACAGTTAGCTTTATCATATTTTCATTTTACACCCTCATCACTCTACAACGCTATGTTTTCACAAATTAAATAAAGCCTGTATGTAAGACACATTAGCCACGTATCGGTAGTGGTCATAATGAATGGAAACCTAGGCCTCCGCAGGCCTAAAGTAACGTGAGTAAGTGACAGTAACGTTAATCTTATTTATTAGCGCTGAGAAGTGTACTGCTCTAAGATGGTGGCTGTTTACCAACACCGCTGACTCTGTCATTTCGCATCTAGTTCAACAAACGTGATATTTATGAGACGCATCAGATGCTATCTGCTACCACCGTATCATCATGCGGGCTAGTTTTTAGCAACGTCGGCGTAGTTTGTAGCGGCTGTCGGCTGCAGAAAGGTTTTAAAAACATTTTTATTGCTACTTCCTCTACGCACGTGACATCAGCGCGTTGTCCCGCTTTAAAAGTAGTCCGGGCAAAACGTGATGCTTAGAGCTGGCAAAATTAAACGATTCCTCGAGGTGAATAAAATTACTCGGATCAGTTTTTAAACTCGAGTTACTCGAGTTTGCTTGAGTATTCGTTTCAACTCTAAAATAATTTGTTAACAACCACAATCTGGCCTGTGCCTCTTGACTTATCTGAGTTGAGATTTGTATACATCACCCTCTAGTGGTTTACCTCCATTACTGGGGTGTTTGCACACCTACAGCAGCCCAGCGCCAGTCAATGTAAACAGTAACAAGAGCTGCTGTTAGCTGTGTGCTACAGGCTGCGACATTTTTGTACAGCTTTTTTACGAGGAAATGTCCACCTGCTGAGCCAGAAGAGCAGCCTACAACCAAATCCATTCTCCATAACGTGTATCCGTCTATCATTCGTTCATTCCATATCTGTTTTAGAATCCAAAATCTGAAAACTGATAATGACTTGTTATTTAATTTCTCATTTCCAAATCCAAAATCTGAAAACGGGTAACGACTTATTTCATTTTTCGTTACGATACATGGATATATGTGGCTAAAACTTAGCAAACGAGGCAACAAAAGTGAAAGCACTGAGAGCATCATACTTCATGGTGAACTGATTGTTAAAGCCAAGAAACCTTTCACGATTGGAGAAGAGCTCATTCTGCGTGCGACCAAGGATATTTGCCGTCAAGTTTTAGGAGAGGCCGCTGTTAAGAAAGGTTGATTCAGTGTATGATGAACACTTAATGTTTGTTTTTAACCCAGTCTTGTTATTTAATATTCACTGCAATTTTCAACCAGATATTGCCGGTCCGTGGAAAAAATAGGCCCACATCATACCAGTCCGTGATGCAAAAAAGGTTGGGGACCACTACTCCAAGGCACATCACTACAAGAACCACTGTGTAGCTGAAAGCATTTCTTATCCCCTACTGCCTTTCTATAAAGGTCATGATCACTTTAGAATGAAGGAGCCATGATGTTAAATAACTGGCTAGAGATGGTTACAAGTGCACAAAAGTCCCTGCGTGATGCAGGAAACAGTCACCCCAAACACAAGGCTGCTTATGAGATGCCAGAGTGCTGTAATAATGTCACAGTACTTCTGTCATAATCATTCTGACTTGAGGCAAGACTCAAAAGTTTGTGAACTGTCTGTTCAGATTCTAAAAATGAACTACAAAGCTAGTGAGTGATTCTCATGAAAGTTATGCATTACGGTAATTAAGGAAATTTACCAAGGCTATCTCAAAATAGCAGAATGCAACGATGATCAGTATTTTTTTTTCTCCATCGACAGTTCGAGCTCCCAAATATTTTATTTACATTCAATATATATTTGATAAATGCCTAAGAACATGCATTATGTATGGAATCGTAGGAGTACCAAAATAAAAATAAAAAAAAAGAATGAATGAATAAATACACACAAAGACAAATGAATGATTAAATAAATAAATGAAAATATAAAAGTATATTTTGTCATTGATTTTTACTTTTTGTCATTGAAAATCCCAAACTGAAAAATCAATGGCGATTTTTTCTTTGCCTTTTCTATTTCGCTTATCATTGTCCTCTGCCTTTATGTTTGCGTTCGCCTTTGCATGTAATAAAAGGAGTAGTCTGTCAATCAAATGGCGTTGGGAGTGGTCTTCCAAACAGAAAAGGGTTACTTATCGACGGAATTATATTTGATTGTCTTGGTGACAGGGTAGTGGGCTTAGGCGACCAATCCGGCCAGTCACCTGCTTCTTTAAGCAGTTGTGAAAAGGACTTTTTCCATAACGCTCCATATAAATGATGAATCAAAAATCACAAGTGATTCAGAAATTGGCATTTTTTCCTCCGTTTGTGTTTGTCAATGACAAAAAGTAAAAGTCATCAACAACAAAAATGCCATTGTTTTTGTCGGGTTTTTTTTTTCCAATGAAAAAAAAAGTCAGTGACAAAAATTGTCATTGTTTTTTTTCTGTTATTGATTTTCAATGACAAAAGGAAAAGTCATTGACTAATATATATTTTTATATTATTTATATTATTATTATTTTTTATTTGGGCAGTCCTGTGATTCCATATTATGGGTTGGAATAAGTTTATTTAAAAAAAAAACAAACAAACATAATGGGACCATGAACACAGTACAAAAGTAAATGAAAAGTGAATGCTCGGACACTATATTTCCTTAAATATTTTTATACAAAGTAAGAAACCATTATAGCCTATGATAATCTGCTAAATTATATAGTTTTAAACAAATGTATACATTTTCAATGAAATTGATTGAATATGAAGTTGTACTGAGGTGAAAACATGAACAATGAATTTATGACTAAATTCAGTTAAACGACATACAAAATACTATTTTGGTAATAAATCATGGACTGGGCCACATATTTACATAGTCATCTTTCAACCAAAAATGAATTATTTCAGGGTTTCATGACAACCCTTAAATCTTCAAAGACATACTGTAGTTTAGGTCAGCTTCATGAGAACCACTCTATGGTCCTAGTAATTGTTATGACCAGAGGTGGGTAGAGTAGCCAAAAATTTTACTCAAGTAAAAGTAGCGTTACTTCAAAATAATATTACTCAAGTACAAGTAAAAAAGTATTTGGTGAAAAGAATACTCAAGAAATGAGTAACATTGTGAGTAACTGCTTACAATGTTTGATTTTTTTGTTTAATGTTTCTTTTTCTAACATGATAAGAAATAATGAATTAATAATCAAGTTGAATAATTTTACTTACAACATTGTTCAGAAATAGTTAATGATTTGGACTATAACTGCGCAGCCCTTACGAGTCTGATTGGTATAATGGAGTCATGTGATTATTGCTGCTACATCTCGTTGGTGAAACTGATCGAGCTACTGTTGGCATTGATGGCAAAAAAAACCCAAAAAAACAAAAAAAAGTTAAATCTAATCTGTAGAATAAAGAGGAAAAATGTAACGACTAGTGCAGCCCAAAGTAACGGAGTAAGAGTAGCGTTTCTTCTTCACAAATCTACTCAAGTAAAATTAAAAGTATGGCTTAGTAAAACTAAGTACAATTTTCTCAAAAGGTTACTCAAGTAAATGTAACTGAGTAAATGTAACGTGTTACCACCCACCTCTGGTTATAATTTATGACCAGTCATTAATGAACTTTGCCTGAAGTCTAAGCAGCGTTAGTTACTCACATAACATGACACATACAAATGACAACAAAAAAAGTTTGTTTTTTGTTTTAGCAATTCTATACATAACTAGAATCAGAATGTAACTCAGAAAACAGACCTTTGCTGTGGCTGTGGTTTTTTCTTTCTTTTTTTTTTTTAATTAATCATGCAGTTCATGGGGGATGACAGACAAGCAGCGCCATTATATTTCTTGAGGTGGAAGGTTCCTTGTCGCCAGAGGGTCTGAACCAATGAAAGTACATTTCTGTAGACATTAAGAGTGTGACAATATCTCGATACAGCGATATATCGCGATATTTTGCAACCCGATGGGTTATCGATATGCTCCCGCCAAGTATCGATACTTTTATTTAACATATTGGCCATACAATGGAGTATGGATGCTGTAAACTGCTCAATGTTTGTTGAGCAATTCCTTGGCGGTCCACTAGGGGCGCTCAGAAGTGGCGGTGAGGGTAAAGTGCGCACAAATTGTCTAGAGAAGGAGAGGTAGCTCCAAGTGGGTTG
The DNA here is from genome assembly GCF_030265065.1 of Corythoichthys intestinalis. Classification (NCBI taxonomy): domain Eukaryota; kingdom Metazoa; phylum Chordata; class Actinopteri; order Syngnathiformes; family Syngnathidae; genus Corythoichthys; species Corythoichthys intestinalis. The sequence continues at coordinate 21,882,677 of NC_080410.1, forward strand.
AAAAAATAAAAAAGCTCCGTGAGAACGGTGGAGGAAAAAATGAGAAAAATATTGCTACAAATCACACATGGGGACACATTTTAGATTTTACGCCAACAAGAAAGGAAGTAAGGTGAACAAGGACTTTGCTGTATGCAAGAATTGTCTAAGAAAAATAAGTTTCACTGGGAGCTGGTGACGTAGTGGACACCGGAGTTTGTGAGCTTCGCTTTCATCACTTGAGGTAAGAAAGTTTTGCAATGTAATTGACTTTTTAATTTACATGTATTATTTTGATGACATTTGATGTTGAATGATATAAAATAAACCAGAACCCTAAACTGGATGAAAATGAATATCGAACAAGCCCACATGAATTTACCGATTTATTTGATATTATTTCAGAACCACTTTCCATCTAGTTTACTACACAAACTGTTATTACTGTCATTTTGATACAATAAGCTATAAAAATGGTTTGAATAGGTTCCAAGATATATAAAGTGATGTGCATGATAATTAATGTAGCCTACATATTAAAAATAGGTATTTATTGAATTTTTAATTTCTATACATTCAATTCATATATTTTTTTAATTCAATACTTCCAACACAAAAAAAATCAGGATTTCAACTCAAACACTATGAAGTAGCTAATATTTTTTGTTTTATTTTGTCGTTTTTAAGGTGAGGAAGACTGACTGAGCAAGTCTGACATCTTAAATGCTGAAGCAGATGGCGGAAGTGCTCAAACCAAGCAACAAAGGTCATATACAAAGAAAAGACCCACCAATTTTATCATTGCCCCACTCCAAGCTCAACTGCTGACACCTACGGCACTTTTTCTTTATTTATTTATTTTTTTAAAGATTTAAAACTTTAAAGAAATTAAGGGTGCCCGTCATCGTGATCTCTCAAAGTGATATCAGTGGTCGTGGTTTGTTTCCTCTATATAAGCAGGGGCACAATTTGCAGTAGATTTATATTTTACAGCAATGTTGCACAGAAAAGGTGTCACTGTTTAATAAATGACTTGAGTATTTTTTCTAATTTTTTTTTTTTTTTAATCGTTTCAACAGTTGTATTGTAGAATGTCGTATCCAATTTCTGACCAATATATCGATAATCGCTGTATCGTGATACAATCGTTATCGTGAGCCTTGTATCGCAAATCGTATCGTATCGTGAGGTCCCCTGAGGTTCCCACTCCTAGTAGACATGCTTTTATCCAGCTACTCAACAGAATAATTTTATTTCTACTCTTTCTCGATTCCATGCACCAAGTCTCTGCATAGTTACATGATGCCCCCCCCCCCCCTCCGACGCAGCCCTGTACAGTATATAGTTTATATAAGGGGTACAGTATCTTTATAAATATAGGCACCAGGTATCCGCCACTGGTGCTTTTGATGCATATTTTGAGCAACAGATGAATAAGTTTTATTGTTACAAGAGCACTATAATCTTCAAATTCGGAATTGGTGTATATTTGCAAATGAATGAACTAATTACAGGGCACAAGATTTTTTTCCTTCTTTAATAGGAACACAGAGGCCCCAAACTTAAAAATTTAGGGGTACAAGCAGAAGATTCAGGGGCGCACACTGTCAATCAACATGCTAAATTTTCTCAAATTTTCACAGTTTAACTGATAAATACTTTCATAATAAATGCATACAATTACAAACTTAGGAATCTATATTTTATTCTTTATCAGTTTTGACATCAACCAGTACATTGCTTACAAATTAGATTCAAGTGGGAATTTTGTTCTATTTTTGTCGCCATCACCTGGCACTACAACCAATCAGCAATGGATTTATTGATCGACAAATCACCTGTGAGGCCAACCCGGAAATTTACATCCACAGGCCACACTTTGTCAACATGGAGGAGTGTATCATTTTAGCAGTATGCGACAAGAACATACTTTGATACCTCTCGGCATTATTTCCAGGGCATAAATAAAAAAATAGCAATATGGGAAGTTGTTGCCGCTCATAAAAGACCGGAAATTTTTAAGTGCCTTCCAAATTCATAGCTAATGAGAGACGAGCGATGACGCACAGGCAGAGGGCAATACAGTACGTGTCGCTGTCGCTGTGGTCGCGTCGCACCCCGTGTGTTGGCTTTCTGCTCAACGACAATGACTTTCGCATTTCACCATCGCTCATAAACTCCCGTGTGTCGAGCCACTGAGTCGTATTTATCCCCCCTTCTGTCTTCGTTGAAACAGTGCCGGCAGGTTTATTGGAAGGAAAGTAGTCACTGATAGTCCTTTTTGCCATTGTTCGCAAGTGCTGTCAACTTTTCCTGCTACCCAAATTATAACCCGCTTCAAACTTCGCTCGACTCCACCTTCCTTTTTTTCCTATTATATTTTCACATGGCACACCAGCTCATTACATCACCGCCAACTAGTGGATTTAACTAAGAAGGAGTTTGTCAGCAGCAACAAAAAAACAAAACAAAAAAAAACAAAAACAAAAAAAACAATCTTAGTGGTCGTGCGTGTGCGAGTGGATGGAAAAAAATACTTGCACGACTCTAGACATTACGACATATGAAGGATGTCTTCTTGATACATTGCCCAAAGCCAAAAAAAAGAGGAAAAAATGTGAACAATGAATGAACTTGCGCGGACATCCAAAAGACCATTTTAACGCTAGCAAGGTGAAGACATTCACCTTCACATGCAGTAAACATTTTGTTGGGGGCCATAGTCCTACAGAGGACGAAGAGGTAAGCTATTTTGATATTTTTACTTATTTTTTTTTTAGTGTGGCGTTTTGCCGTGCTGCTTCTGTCTTACACTGAATGACCTGAAAAAAATGAAAATGGTATCTTACTGCCACTGTTGTTAGCTTTTCTGTTGTAAAAAAAAACAACTATAGAAAGGGGGAAGTGTATATAAATTATAGAATTAAGATTTGTTATCAATGAAAAAAATAAAAGTGTTCGTTAGCTGTCACTGAGTAGCATTTGCAATCACTACACAAAAATAGCAATGTAAATTACCCCCAAGAACGGTCAGAGATATAAGACAACCAGAAGATATAATATATAAGAAAGAGAGGGCATATGGTGGTAAAGGATAGATTGCTGGAACAGGAGAATGCCTTATGCCACTGACAATGACAATGTACACAAGAAAAGGTGTCGATAAAAAAGCTATCTCTGGATCAGGTTTTTTCCCGTCTTTTTCAGCCCTGGACACTCAAGCAATCTCTTTAACTGAACATTTGTATGTTCTTTCACATCTTTACCAGCGAATTTGACACCAGGGACATCATTTTCGGACAGAAGTGGTAGGTTTAGCTCAGTAAACATCTTGTTCGTACGCTATTTACATGCATCTAGCATTAGGACAAATGCGAGCTTGACCCGCCTAGCAACAATTGCTGACATCATGAATATTAATGAGCAAAAGTGACGTGTTGCGTGCAGTACACCATTAGAATTTAAATTATTATTATTACTTTCCAAAGTCACAGAAAGCCACAAAAGGATGAGGGAGCCACGTGAAGCCCCCGAGCCGCAGGTTGCACACCTTTGGTATTTCTGTACAATTTCTCTTGAAAACAAAAAGTTATATTTCTCATGTGTGCGAAATTGCCCAACTTCCTATCATGCATTTGGGCAGAGCAGGAGACAATCTTTTTCTTAACACGCTTAATTGAAGACATCGCATGTCATATTGTATATACCATTTGCAGCCACTACTGACCGTCATGGTTGCCCAACTTCCCATCATATATTTGGACGGAACAGTTAAGTCGCTACAGTATCATTTAGTGAAAGCACAACAAAAATAATATTCCTATCCCTCATAAAAATAATGTTCACAAAAAGAAAAGTGCTCAATGCAAAGAGAACTGGCATTCCCAATCAAAATAGCTATGCAAAATACACATAAAAGTTACTCAGACTTTGCCTTGGCTAGATCTCTAATTAATTTAAAACTAAATTTATTAAAACGAAAACATTGAGGGGTTTTATTATATATAAAATATATATAATATTATATATATATTACTATAACTTGTATTCAAATTTATCTTTTAAGAACCACAAGTCTTTCAATCCGTGGATCCCTTTAACAGAAACTATGTTAATAATGTTAATGCCATCTTGTCGATCTATTGTTATAATAAACAAATACAGTACTTATGTATAGTATGTTGAATGTTTATGACAGTCTTGTGTCTTATCTTTCCATTCCAACAATAATTTACAGAAAAATATGGCATATTTTAAGAGATGGTTTGAATTGCGATTAATTACGATTAATTAATTTTTAAACTGTGATTAACTCGATTAAAAATTTTAATCGTTTGTCATCCCTAGAGAAAAGTAAAGTGCTTCTGAGTGGAGGTACAAGGTCAGGAGGTCCCTCCCCTAAGGTCAAAGAAGATTATCTTCTCGCAGGTCACAAAGCGGCTGCTGGGTCACATTGCATTATGGGCATAGAGCGCGACGGATAATCACCTCTGAGCATGTATCATTACATAATATGGACAGTGGTCTACTGGAATGTAAACAGGAAGTAATAAACAAGCTTGCAGCATCCACAAACTGCACAAGGGGATTACAGGACATAAACTAAGCCAATGTGATGCTTTCCCCTTTATCCTCATTGCGATAAACAACGAAAGTGAAATAAACATTTTTAAGATGAATGAAGAAAAGCGGTGAACTGCCATTGGCTCAGCTTGCAAGTGTGCGCACTGAAGCAATGAATGACACACACGCATTCACGAGGCCAGCTCTAATACACACAAAAACAAAGAGTTATGCAACGCAGAGGCCCACACTAAGGGGAGGAAAGGATGCCGTCGTGGAGACTACAGCTACTTGCTTGTTAATAGAGTCGGACATGTTTGCGCTCAGTCGCCTTTGAGTGCGTGTGCATTTCTGGCGTGTAAAATGGCACACCCCAGTGGGATGGGAACCTGGGAATGAGCTGGTTTACCCTGCATCTGTCTGGTCAAGGATGAGAAGCTTAGCTTCTCATCATGTCATTGCATCTGCTTCCCTTCTTTGTGCTTCATCCCACCTGACTACCTGCACCCTTCTTCTCTTGTCTCTAATATTGTAGAAATGTACAGAGGCGAGACGGGCTACTGACTTTCAAGGGGCGATTCCTTGTAAAAGCTATGTTTAATAACAATTATGGAAGCAATTTTTACACCGTTGGGATTCTCTGGTGTGTGACGTCAATTCTTCTGGAAGCTTTGGGGGAAGGGAAAAAGTGGGGCTGGCTGCACTCTCAGCCAATCACAGAGTGGAGATAAAACGAGTGAGAGCGAAGGGGAAGGCGGGAGGGAGTGAGAAAGAGAGAGCAGATCCACAGGAACGAAGGGAACGAGGTACAGCAAGCGAGAAAGAGAATAGTGTGTGTGTGTTGAAACTCCACCCCCTCGCGAGCGCCACTGTGAGCTCCGGTCTCACTGCCGGAAACGAGCTTAGGTCGAAAATCCGCTTACAATTAGAACACTACTTGTCTACAGAATGCCACGTTATAAGGGTGCCAAACCAAATGTACATAAATGTGTGATTGAAGAAAAAAGTAAACGTAGAATAAAAGGCCCTAAAGCGTCAAGAGAGAGCGAAACGAGATCAGTCACCTTCTCCGACAGCCTATTTGCAAAACACCGTCCTCAGCTGTGCGGGTGAACCGGAGAATTCCCGGTTCATCAAAAATGCACATCAAACCATGGCCCGCAGGCGATGTGCGCCTCACACAGAGGAGGCTACCTCATTTCCCAAGTTAAAAAGGCCTCTGAGTATTTCTGATAGGAAAGATGATAGAATCTTGGCTGGATGTTTAAGATATCAATGTTCAAGGTGGGTGGGAGGCTTGTCTGGAGAGGTATCACAGCAAGGAAAATGGAAGAATGGGAATGTATGTGATCGATGCAAAACTACAATATAATTAATACATATGTACAGTTTTTCGTTGATCAGCAGGTGTGGCATTATTTCAGCTTGGATTGAATTCTCTGCTATTACAACAAACTAGTCATTTGCTTAGCCATTATTGATTCTGGCTCAGCTTAAAACGAAAAGTACTTATCGGACGGATTGATGATGTGTCCGACTACATGTACGCTGCCGCCTAAAGCTTTCTGCACCGTCCTCGCTTCCGTTTTGTCAATGTTTGAAGCCTCGTTATCAAGAGGAGGGTGCGCACACATTTAAACATTCAAAACTTTGCTAAGCGAGTGATTAGGAGCTTTCCAAAGCTGAGCCTTTAATCTGCAAATTGAAGGCCTGAAGAACATTTTGTTGCTATCCTTTTATATTACGGGTGTCTAAAAAGTAGGTTCAGCTGGGGTTCAACAGCGATATGTGGCTAACGTGCACTACTCGGTACGTTGAAATGATCTGACAATAATAGCGCATTATTTATTTGACTGGTTTCTTTAGCTTTGCTGGTTGACACACAAACTGTGGTTTTTGTGTTAAAATACTGCACTTGCAGAGGGAAACATTCCAACCCAGCCCCCCCCCCCAAAAAAACACAAACTAAACTTTTCCATGAAGAAATGCAGAAAATGATGTGATGAGAGTATCAAAATGTCTTTGGGGTGGAACGTCGCTTTTATGCCAGTGGGCTTCAAAATGGGAGCATGGAGTTTCTCAAGGGAGACGATTATAATCCGTAATTAGAAATGAATTAATATAAAACTTAGTTAAGCGTAAAGGCCCTCCCTCTGTGCGAAGACAATTAACACAGACAAAAATGCCATCTAAAAAATTTACGATCTGACAACACATTGTAGCAAATAGCATCTGCATCTATGAGTGTAAAATCATTCAATTGAAAAACATCAATCACAAAACTTGACTCAAAATAACAATAAACCACATTTCAATTAGAAATGGATATATATAACTAATATGATATTAGTGCTGCAACGATTAATCGATTAACTCGAGCAATTCGATCAGAAAAAAAGCATATAATCAAATTTTGCTGCTTCGAGGATTCGTTTAATTAGTTTGGCGTTGTAATGGTTTTTTTGAAAAGTCTTTGCCTTCAGTTTTATTCATTTGGGTGGATACACTGCCTCAAGTGGCAACACTGTATATGACAAAATCATTTAACATGGCTGAATCCAGCTGCTCACTGTTAAACCCAACATAAGGTAAGTTTTTGTTTGAGCTAATATGTTTTTTTAAATACTTTCGTAATTTAGTTTATAGGTATATTGTTATTTATTCGATTCATATTTAGATTTTTTGTGGGAATGGGTGTTTGAACGATTTGTTAAGAGCATTGTAAAAAATCATTAGCATTTCATAGCATTTAAGTTTGCTATGAAAGACTTTTGCCATGCAGGTTAGCCAACTGTTCTATTGTTGTACTTAGATCATCATTTCTTTCTTTTTTTTTTTTTTTTAATAACTTTTCCGGCTCATTGGTGAATTTTATTTTTTTATTTTTATTTTATTTTTATAAGTAAAAGTGGAATCCTGCATTGTTTGAAGAAACACTCAGGAATTTTATTTTGTATTCGCATTTGATGTTCTTTTGAAAGTGTAATCTTAGCAAGCCTATGTTTTACATCTCTCAAAATGTATTCTGCAACGCATTGAATGTTCCTAATCCGATTTCACTATTATTCGAACTAGTTGATAGATTAATCGACTTCTAAAATAATCGATAGCTGCAGCCTTATACGATATACAAACTCTTAATCCCATCTCATCTTTAAGGTAACACTAAAAACTAAAGATGTACCGATCGATCGGCATCCGATCACGTCATTTTCAAAGTATCGGAATCGGCAAAAAAATATCGGACATGCATTTTTTAAATATATATATATATATATATATATATATATATATATATATATATATATATATATATATATATATATAAAAAATTTTTTTTAAATTAAATCGTTTTCTAATTGTATTTAATGTTACAGACAAAATGTCTTACATTCATCCAGAGTCTTTAGTTTTGGCTTAAAGTACGGCTATCAAATTTATCGCGTTAACGGCAGTGATTAATTTTTTTAAAATTAATCACGTTAAAATATGTAATGCAATTAACGCATGCACTGCACGACCCACTCACGTATTGTCGCGTTCAATCTATAATGGTGCCATTTTACCTATATATAGAGCTAAAAGGCAGCGTAAGTAAGTAGAGAGAAGTTTTGGCAGTCTTTGGAGCCTTTTTTTTAATTGGCTAAATCCTTAAAATCCCTCTCTCAACAATTAGAAATACTGTGGGAAGCAATGTGGGGGAAGAAAGGTAGTGGTTGATCTTTTCCTTAACACCCTATGTTACTTCCCAACGCAGAGAAGATATATCAATTGGTGCCACTACGCACAGTCATGGTTGCACTTCCCATCGTGCATTTGGACAGAACAGTTAAATGGCTACAGTATCATGTACTGAAAGCTCAACAAATACACTAGATGGCAATATTTAGTCACAATATACAAAGTCACATTTATCCTTTAAGAATTACAAGTCTTTCTATCCGTGGATCCCTCTCACAGAAAGAATGTTAATAATGAAAATGCCATCTTGAGGATTTATTGTCATAATAAACAAATACAGTACTTATGTACTGTATGTTGAATGTATATATTCGTCCGAGTTTTATTCATTTTTTTCTTAATGCATTGCCAAAATGTATATGATCGGGAAAAAATATCGGGAATTATTGGAATTGAATCGGGAGTTAGGAAAAAAAAAAAAAAAAAAAAAAAGCAATCGGATCGGGAAATATCGAGATCGGCAGATAACCAAACTAAAACGATCGGATCGGGAGCAAAAAAACATGATCGGAACAACCCTACTAAAAACCGATCACAGAACACAAGATGGATTTAGACTAGAGCCGCTAATGCAAGCGATGCTCCTAAAAGGTGACTTGTAATGTAATGGAGGTGGCGATGATGACAAGAGGCAAGACCCCTCCGATCAAACGGCAATTTATGACTCTCCAACACAAAGCACTGGGTGTAATCAAGCCAATGTGGAAGGGAAAATTAATTTGTTGCGGAATTACCGCCGTGACACAACTTTGTCATAATGTTATCGTCTGTTGCACTATAAATGTGAGCCGTGACGTGTAATAGCTAAACACACAAACGTGAATGAAAATACACAGACGAGATACAATAACGCATTAACTCGCTGGCTTATTGGCGGCAGACGGCCTCTGCTATCATGGAGCAAAATGTTGATTAGGGTCATCTATCTGGCCCTGCCTGCCTGCCCATCAAGCCGCTGGCCCTTTAATCGGTTTAGGGACGTTCAGTATAATGCAATACAGGAACAGGCTTGTTCACAGGTGTTCTACCAACCGTCTTTTTCACTGTTCATAAAAAGGGATGCGTTTTGACTGACCTACACAGTAGACACAGAAAAACTAAAAAAAAAAAAAAATCATCACGAGTAGTAAAATGAGGAGCCTTTTGAACAAGGCACTGTTGGAACAGAACTAGTAGCTTGTAACAGCTGCTCTCAATGTTCTAGGCGAAATTTTTCCTGTCTAACTAAAAATATGTATAATTTGTGGCTGTTGAGGCAGCTGGTTTTTAACGTAATACAGTGGTACCTCTACATACGAAGTGAATTTGTTCCAGGACCTTGTTTGTAAGTCGAAATGGTCCTATGTCGAGCAAGATTTTCCCATAGGCATACATTATAATTCCATTAATTCGTTCCACAGCCCAAAAACCTACACTAAATCCTAAATAAATACTGCTGGGACCATTACAAATGGCAATTACACATAGCAAAACAAATAAATTAAAAGTAAAAATCGGAATAACATAATAATAATAATAATTACTATTCCTGTAATAATCTAACGAATCGGGTTCTGATGTGGCGGACGTTTTTTGCTGTACCTGAACTCACCGCACTCGAGAGCGGTGAGCTTGAGAGTTTCACTTTCAATGTTTTCTTGAGAACACCGTCAACTTTGGCGGTCAGGAGGGGTTTTGTGTTGAATAAGTTGAGAAATATATGATAAAAACGTGACGAAGCTGGCGATTTCTTTGGCGATGTTACCACAATAATAATTGTCAGCTTAATTTATAAAGACTGGCAAACGGTGGTCGGAGGAGGACCGTAGAGATGTATTGTTGAGCCAGTTCATGGAAGCGCACCCCACGCTCATATTTTTCTATAATTTCCATCTTCATTTAGAAGGTAAGCGTCACTTTTTTCCTTGTTTCACCACCTGTACCAAAGTTTTTGAAACCTGTGTTGATTTCTCACACAAGAAAATCTGCCGTGCGTACGTCTGCGGTGCTGTCATGTCGTCAGATGTAGAAACAAATGGTGAGTCAAATTTTACGTCGGATGTCGAAAAGATTGCGTGTCGAAGCGATCGTATGTCGAGGTACAACTGTACGCTGTTTTGGTGATTTGGAATATAAACAAACTAAAGAACACTGCAATACTCTTCACTGCTGTTGTGTTGTACAGTTTATTTACAAAATCGCTAGTTTTTCAAACTTATCTGCATTAATCAAGTTTTAAAACCGAAAAGCGTATTCACATTCAGTTGAGAGCTCCCAGACTGGGCTTAGTATTAGTTTCTAAAACCGGGAAAAGCAAATGTCCAGGTCCTTGTGTAATCTGGAAATACAAAAAGAGCACAATTTTCTAATGCATTATCGCCACATGGCTTCAGCATTCCAATGAGACATTAATGAGATGTTAAGTATAACACGCTGAAGGATTGTAGATCTTGGAGAAACCCCAACAATGAAGCGCCACGTTGCTTACGACGTACAGGCTGAGCGTTTAAATAAAGTTTATGTTGGAACTCACATTACATCGACGTACAGTTTCTCTAAGGTTTTTGAGGCAAAGCGTTTTTGACATCATTGTAAACTATTTGTGTGTGTGATTGTTGGTGGTATTGGCCTGTTACACAGGGAACAAGGAAACTGACTGGGTGTCACTGACATGGGCCAGTCGATCCCATAACGGGGCCCCTGAGCTGCCGTGTCAAACAGGAAACCAGAGTGCGTTCTCCGTCGGTTTCTTTTCCTCTCACATGCTCTTTTTCTCTTCTTACAGGACCAAAGGCATCATATTTGGCAGCGTCTTCCACTTCACTGCGCACAACTATAAACCACAACAATTCATTCCATCTTGGTCTTTACAGCCAAGCTCCTGTCCCTCAGCTCCTTCCTGCTTGGTCCCAGGGTGGGCCTCACTGGCTGAACCAGGCATGAGCTGATGGTCTGTTACTATGGCGCTCAGGGTATTCCTGGAGATCTCCTGTGTATGAAGGGCTGTTTATTCAGACTTCACAACATGCCTCGTCTCCTAATTAGCTCCCTGTGTGCTGTGCAACGGCTTCATAGACACACAGCCTCATTAGGTCACAGAGGCATTTGTTTTTTTTGGTCTTTGTTATTTTTGTTGTCCTTTCATTGTGATCTTTCCCTGATATTGAATAACCACATGACATTAGAAAAGGCATATTTGCTCCAGATATAGATCACAGCACTTATTCTCAAACTCAATCGATTTTCAGTAAAACCTACATACGGCTTTTCAATCACATCAACTTCTTACTTATGGTCTTCTGCATCTTGTTTTCACTACATTTGGATGAGAGTGCAATAATCCTGACTCACACATAAGCTCATACTGAGGAAACTGATCAAAGGGCACAAAAGTGAACCTCGAGCACAATTCCATAGGATAAAATTGTACACTAGATTAATAAAAACAAACTGAAAGCAGATGTCGAAAGCAAAGAAACAAACCTAGATCCCTCTAGAAAAGCAAGTTGACATCAGTCTCTTTTCTACTTCAAAATACTTAATCCATATTGCATCGAACATGTGAATCAGAATGACATAACAACAAACAACAATGGCGGCGGACACAAATTTTATTCCGTAGATGGGAGAAACCAGAATGCTGCAGCAAAGTACAAGTGTAGGGGGTTAAACCGATTAATTGACTAGTGGACTTCACCTCTCTGCATTGATTTTAATTGCTTAATGTGGAGTAATTGCTAGTCTTGTGTTTGTAGCATCTCGCCTTCCAGTTAGCCAATTTACTTGATTTTGCTAATTAACAGTTCACTGTTTATATTTCTATGGCTCCGTTTACTGTTCTTGTTGCTACCCTCCTTTGGAGCATTTAAGTAGTCCACCAGTAGTCAGAAAAGCAGCTGCACTACTAATAAATCATCGCAAGGCTCTTTAAGTGTACTGTATATGAACAGAAACAAAAAATAAATAAAAAGCAACTCACCTTTGGTTATCTGTTCTGTGTCCTGAGGGAAAAAAAAAAAAGAAAACAATATACAGTATTACAAGACATTCACATGAATGCCTCCTGTGGGAACAGAATGTGCTAGTGAATTAAAACACTTCAAGGTTCATATTGTTAGCCTTACAGCATAAATGCTATGAAAAAAAAAAAATCAACAATGTCTGATTCAACATTTGCAGATAACTGTGAACCAGAAAAGATGACTAAATCTACAGAAAGAAAAAAAAAAAGTTTTAGCAAGCATATTTTGATTGATACTGTGACAGTACACAAATGTCTTAGCGGACTAAGCCATTACGATTACAAAATTAAGGATGAAAATGACATAAGCAGCATGCTGTCAGACAGCCGAATCAGTCTTTTGGGAAAATCCCAGTGCAACATTTTCTGTTGATTGACAGATGTCTGCCTTTCTGATTGACAGCTGTATAGCAGAAGCGAAGACTCACCTTCTTCGAAGCAGCTTCTTTCTTTTTCTTCTCCTCTTGCCTTTTCTTTTTCTTATCTTCCATCAAACGGATCAAGACTTGTATTTGTCGCTTCTCTCAGCTAGAAAAAAAAAAGATATTGGAATCATTGGAACATTATCACCATTGCATGTCTGTATACAAGAGATCTAACCATATCTTGTTAAAAAAAAAAAAAAAAAAAAAAAAGAGGAAACGTGTGACAGTCTACGTCCATCTAAATTCATTCGGACATCAAACATTCAGGTGTATTTTTGGGAGGACAGAAACTACAAAATTAGGAGTGGGAACCTCTTGGTACCTCACGGTGCGATACGATTTGCGATAGAAAGCTAACGATAACGATCTGACGATATAGCGATACAACAATTTTCGATACATTGGTCAGGAAATCATTCTAGGATATACTACATAAAACTAATAAACAGAAAAACAAGCTTCTGCTGTGAATTGGAATGAGTAACACTAGTAGAGGTCCAACTGAATGCTCTGGTTTTGAATGAACGAACGTTCCCAGTCTAAATGGATTGGGCGTCGAGCACCGTCAATGGCAGCTTTTTTTTTAATTTTTTTAAATTGACACCTTTTTAAAACGATATCTCGATTCTTGACAGGAGCATATCGATAACCTTTTGGAATACAAAGTATCACGATATATCATCATTTCGATATTTTGTCACACCCCTACTACAAATTGTCCGTGAATTCAAGTACAGTGGTACCTCTAGATACAAAGTTAATTCGTTCCAGGACCTTGTTTGTAAGTCGAAATGGTTGTATGTCGAGCAGGATTTTCTCATAAAAATACATTATAATTCCATTAATTTGTTCCACAGCCCAAAAACCTACAGTAAAACCTAAATAAATACTACTGGAACTATCCCAAATGGCAATTACACAAAACAAAACAAATAAATTATAAATAAAAAAAAAAATCTGAATTGTAATATAATAATTAGAGATGTCCCGATCGATCGGGATGCCAATCGATCAGGTCCAATCACGTCATTTTCAAAGTATAGGAATCGGCATAAAAATAGCGGCAATGCCTTTTTTAAATAAATATATATATACTGGACTGTCTCAGAAAATTAGAATACACAATATTCTAATTTTTTGAGACAGTCCTGTGTATATATACAGGACTGTCTCAGGAAATTAGAATACACAATATTCTAATTTCCTGAGACAGTCAAAAAATTAGTATTCTAATTTTCTGAGACAGTCCAGTATATATATATATATATATATATATATTTTTTTTTTTATTAAATCGTTTTCTAATTGTATTTAACGTTACAGACATAATATGTTTCACTCTTCCAGAGTCTTTAGTTTAGGCTTAAGGTAGGGTTATCAAATTTATCCTAATAACGGCCGTAATTAATTTTTTAAAAAATGCATCACGTTAAAATATTTAACACAATTAATGCATGCGTTGCACGACCCACTCACGCATTGTCGCGCTCAATCTGTAATGGCGCCGTTTTATCTATATAGAGAGATAAAAGGCAGCGTGAAGTGAGTAGAGTGAATTTTGGCAGCCTTTGGAGCCTTTTTTTAATTGGGTAAAACCTTACAATCCCTCTCCCTACGATTAGAAAAATCATGGGAAGCAATTTGGGGAAGCAAGGTAGCAAGTGATCTTTATCTTAACACCTTATGTTATTTGCCAACGCAGAGAAGATATATCAATTGGTAACACTACGCACAGTAATGGTTCCACTTCCCATTATGCATTTGGGCATGACTACAGTATCATTTACTGAAAGCTCAACAAATACTGGACTGTCTCAGAAAATTAGAATACACAATATTCTAATTTTCTGAGACAGTCCTGTATATTGTTCTATGTAAAGGACGTCAGCCAAGGTCGGCCCCCCACATTTTTACCACGCCAAATCTGGTCCCCTTTGCAAAAAGTTTGGACACCCCTGCTTTAAATGGTGGATTAATGTACAGGACTGTCTCAGAAAATTAGAATATTGTGTATTCTAATTTTCTGAGACAGTCCAGTAGACTAAATGGCAATATTTAGTCACAATATACAAAGTCACAAGTCTTTCTATCCCTCTCACAGAAAGAAAGTTAATAATGTAAATGCCATCTTGAGGATTTATTGTCATAATAAACAAATACAGTACTTATGTACAGTATGTTTAATTTACATATGCGTCCGAGTTTTATTCATTTTTTTCTTAATGCATTGCCAAAATGTATATGATCGGGAAAAATTATCGGGAATGATTGGAATTGAATCGGGAGCAAACAAAAGCAATCGGATCAGGAAATATCGGGATCGGCAGATACTCAAACTAAAACGATTGGGATCGGATCGAGAGCAAAAAAACATGATCGGAACAATCATAATAATATTAATTCCTGTAAAAATGTAACAAATCTGGTTCTAATGTGGCGGATGCGTTTCGCTTGCTGTACCTGAACGCACCGCGTGGCTTACGTCACAGAGAACGGTGTGGCAGAGATAGATTTTACTTTTCTTTTTAACATTCTGTTGTTGCTGGCGTCAACTGCGGCGGACACTAGGTGTGTTGTGTTGCACAAGTTCTGAAATAAATGATTAAAAACCTGACGAAGATGGCGATTTCTTTGGCTGTTACCACAATAAAAATTGTCACGTAAACTTTTAATGACAGGCGAACGGAGGTCGGATGAGGACCGTCAAGATCGTAGACTTTCTACGGACTTATTGTCGAGCCAGTTCACAAACGCCCGCACCACGCTCATATTTTTCCTTTTTTTTCACCACCTGCACTAACCTTCTTGGAACCCATGTTGATTTCTCTCACAAAAAAATCCACCGTGCGTTAGTCTACCGAGAAAACAAAGAAACTGCGGCGCTGCCACAAATCGTTGTATTTCGAGCATGTCTTTGGATGTAGAAACAAATGGCAAGTCAAATTTTACGTCAGATGTCAAAAAGATTCTATGTCGTAGCGATCGTATGTCGAGGTACCACTGTACATTGGAGTGACACTTGATTCCACACTGTCTTTTAAGAACTACATTAAAACAATGTGCAATACAGTGAAATTCAACCAGAACAATTTTATAATTTTTTGGGGAGCTGCTAGAATGTTTCTGCATTCAATGATTCAACCTTTTTCATTCCATGTTTGTAACATTAAAAAATACTTTATTGAGTCTTGAGAATTAAAAAAAAAAAAAAAAAAATGGCTTGTCTGATGCAGAAGGTTTTATTACACGGACGTCTAAGGACCAGGGCCTCCTCTAGAGGGGACTGTGAGGTACCACTCAGAAAAACAGCCTTTGGTCAAATTTTTATCTCTGTAAAGGCTGTAAGATCTGAATCAGTCTCCTTCATTACAAACCTTCAAAACTCACCTCAAGCAGTGGTTGAAAGTAAACCAGTCCTGTAACCAATAATTTTTAACTTCTTAGTAATTTATTGTGCGTTGCTGTGTTTTATTGTAACCTCTTGTTCTCTGTCTTGTGTTTTTCTATTTCGTTACCTGCCTAGGGACTGTGTATGTAAAATAGCCTTTTTGCTATAATCAGGCATATTTACGTCTTTTAGATGTGTCACAATAGATGTTCATTAATGTGCACTGTCCCAATCAAATAAATAGTAAATAAATAAATAAAGTGGCACATGAATAGGTAACAGGAATTAATCTGCTAATTTCCATAGCATTCATACATCCGCACAGAGCCCAAATCTGCACATAAACGCTACAGTGTCAACATAGAAGTAAACAATAATAAATAAATAATACGAGTAGTAGCCAACTAAATATTTTATAACAATATTAAATATTTATTTAGCATTGGCTTAAACTCCGTCCCCATTGATTTCAATTGGTTGGTGTATTTGGATGACATCAGGCTCAATTTAAAGGAATATATCGGTATAACCCATCAGCCCTTTCACACTGTAGTCACACTCTTGACAGTCTTGGCAGATATCCTGCGATATATATATGGCGGAAAACACAGACAAGGCTGAAAAAGCAGTTTCAGCTCTTGCATCCCTCTTTTAAAAAAGTGCTGTATTTTAAGCCAAAAGAATTGTTCTGTTTGGTAAAACAATATCTCTATATCCTGCCATAGCAGTTTTATGGAGCATTAAGCCCCCAACTACTTTCAATTTGTCCGTTTTACCCTGTACACCGCAGTTTACAGACACAGCGCAACCGCTTCTGTTGTAACCCAGCCATAAAAAGAATTATATTTATTATTTGAAATATCATTTTTAGCTTAGAATCATTAATTGATTTATAATACTTAGGTTAAAAAAAAAAAAGACTTTAAAAAATTATTCATTCGCAATTTTATAATTTTAAACAAATTAGGTCACAATGAAAAAAAATAGTGTCTGTAAATAGGTCACGGATATCTACTTCATAACTATCGCTTAATTGTATTTTTTTTTTTGTTATTGTCGCATTTTCCTTGATATTTTCGATGATAAATAATCGATCCAAAGAAAAATTGGAAGAAAAAAAAACATTTAAAAGGGTAAATATTTGAAAAAGAAAATCTCAGCCACTCCTTGATATCTGCAAATTCTGCATCGCGACCCTTGTTATATTACCGTGTTTCACCTATAAAATCCCCAACAAGTCCGGCTGTAGCCATTCACAGCTGTGTCTTGACACTCAGTGATACATGCTAGTTTTGGGATCGAAATAAGGTAAGTACGCAACAATATCTTGTTAAAATCCTGGTGTCTTTAATCATGCTCTCTCAGGCTCTCATCTCGAGTTAGGGTTTAGGGGTTTAATGTTTTTTTTTTAAATGCCCTCCTGCTGTTGTTGCTGACAAACCTTTGCATAACACTTGCAATTTTGGCAGTAACGCACAAATTAGGTATTTATCTGTAATATTTTAAACATTTGTGCTAATGTGAGCATTTACTTGGCGAAATGATTTACATGGTGCACGCTTAAATTTTCTACTTGTCACAAAATTTCAGGTTACCCACCACAGTTGGGTGTCTTCGGCAGGGACAATGCAACCATGAAGGTGTACTGTTATAGTGCAAGGGCCGTGTTACACAATTAACCATTGTATCGTGTTCACCTTGCTACTTCCAGCAGTGCGCCAATGTCTGGTCGAAACATATTGTGTGGAAATTGGTGTTGTGGTGACATCAAAAGGTTTACCCAATAGAAGAGAGAGTGTAGGAGTTAATTCAGTATATTAATTGGCCAACCAGTAGGTAAAGCTGTTAGACCCCGCACAAAATAAACAGTTCCACAAGACAGAAAATTCCTCGTGAGCAGCCATTAGCAGAAAGGAGGGACGGTTATAAAGGACGCCAAGCAATGAGCTCAGCGTTGTAGTGGAATTACACCCTTCCGTCAGAACAACAGGATTACAGCCGGGTGTCCCTCTTAAAACCTGAACCCCGTCGTGCCGCCAAAGGCAGGCAAAATGAAAACAACGCACACTCCAAGGGTGGCCTCATGACGGCCGGCAGAGAATCGGCAGGAAATGAGGAGGCATTAGAGAGGGAAGTCGGCATGCGCAAGGTGAAACCAGTGTCTGTTGACCTGTTTAATTCTGTCTTTTCTGCATTTGACAGGGTTGCTTCCGTTACATGCGAAGGAGAAGGGGGAGGGGTGCGAGACGGCAAGCGCTGGGCACGGCGCCAGGAATGCCAACGCTGCAGACCAAACAAGAGCACGGCGAACCTTTGGGAGAACGTTCACCAGCGACCGCATAAAGCAGCTGCAAAAGCAACGGCGCAATTCTGCTCACACAGAGAAAATGGACACTGAAGGCAAATGGTTTCACGCCATCTGCAGTATATTTCTACATTTGCATGTGCTGTTGCTAAACTATTTGTAAGGATTCATACTGGACAGATTCTTGGGAATAGTCAGCTGATTGGGCAAAAAAATACTGACTTCTGTAAAATAAGAGGATTCCAACAATCCAGACCCCTTGTGAGCCAAACTACAATTTCACAAATGCTTCAAGTTGCAAGTGGATTCTTACAGTCACCTTATGTCAACTTTGCAGATGCAACATCTTGAATGCAACATGACACAGAAGAAGAAAACCACGGTGGCCGCTAAAACCAAACCGCTAGGCAAGCAAGCTGTGCGTTCCTTGCAAAGAGGATTGGGCTAAAGTACTTGAAGCTATTTTCAGGGCGGACCACGTTAATGATTTCTGACAATGAGAAAAAGGAGAAAGCAATAATGCGCTCCAAACTGTTGGCCCAAGAGGATCTTGGAGAGACTCCTTGATGAGAAGTACATACAGTCGGAGACGTAGAAATTGAACAATAATAGGAATGTCCCGATCCGATCATGCGATCGAAAATTGCGCCATTTTTCAGAGGATCGGAATCGGGTGAAAAGGATCTGGTTTTTAATTTTAAAAATTCATTTATGTTTTTCTGCTTCATGCTCATACAGCCTCTCACTCTCCCTCCTGCTGTTTTTCTTGGTCAGCAGGCAGCTGGAGTTTGCTACTTAAAGTTAACGATGATTGACAGGTTTGTAGCTTTGTTCTGGCGAGTGATGGCTCTGTAGCACTTCGATCAAAGGCACAGATGTGACAATCATCGTTTAGTCAATCTTCATTGTCTAGAAGCTGTTCTTGGCAGCGTGAATGAATTTGTGTGGACTCACTCATATGAATTATATTAATGTTATGGAAAGTGATTAAAAGTATGGCGTTAAAGGGGAAAACGAGGCAAAATTAAAATCATGGAGTCTTTAATTATACCCTCGTGTGCTCTCACATCCAGGTACGGATTTGCTGTTTAATTTTTTCGTTTGTTTGTTTGTTTGTTTCTTTAAAGTGTCATCCTGTTAAAAAAAAATTTCCCCCAGAAAATTAATATTTTAAGCTTTCCAATTATGTATCACAGATGCATATAGGACAATTTTGAAATATGGCCAAATTGGGGGTCTCAGAGCGGAACTTCAAGTCACCTGAGTGTTTTCCGCCATATACTAGTATATTTTTACTTTTTAAGGGCTAAAAAGTAACAAAATAATACAGAAAAAAGTACAGTACATTAAAAGTACAGTACTGTAACATGTTGTAAGTTTTGTACAAATAAAAACTACACATGTGCCAGTGACCGGTTTCAATGTATACCCTGGTATTTAAACGTGACTGTTTCAAAACCGCAGAAATTTTTTTCCATTATACGGTTCCTAAGGTGTTAGCTATTTTTTATGTCCCAAAAATGCAGGGAGAAATCGCTCGCTTGAACCTCCAAGGCTCAACTCTCCCCCACCGGTTGTAGCTCAGGGTCAGTGAGTCAGCTGCGCTACACTTTGGCTGGAGGAGATGAAACTCCAGAAGCCCCACTCTCCCCATCGCAAAAAAAAAAAAAATGAAATCGCTGGTATGGGAATACTTTGGCTACAGAAAGGTGACAGACGGCCACGGCTTAGAGGTGGAGGGCCAACCGACATGTAAAACATGTTTGCGGAGGGTGGCTGCTGAGGAGGCAATTCCTCCAAAATGATTTCGCATTTAAACAAAATTAAAGGTTAGTAAACACTGTCATAAACGTTTCCCACCAGCTCCGAGAGTTAGCTCCAGCATGTTTAGTAGAGGTGGGAATCTTTGGGCATCTAACGATTCGATTACGATTCAGAGGCTCTGATTCGATTATAAATCAATTATTCTCGCACCCCCCCCCCTCCCCACCCTTTACTTTTTTGTCCACTAGTTCCAAAATTGTTCAAACATCCACTCAGGCTAAACAAACTACTATTTCAGTATCAAGTTAACTGCTAAAAAACAGTAAATAAAACACTCAAGTCCCCATTCTGTATCGGCAGCTTTAAACTAAATTCAATTAATTTAATGTTGTGAATCAACCGTTAAAGTTGTTAAAATTGCTCTCGGTATTTCATAATTTCCCTTCTGTCTACTTTCGACGGGAAAGTTTTAAAACTGTTTCATCATTTAAAGATAGATTCAAGTCAAGATTTTGCCGAATTTTTTTTTTTTTTTTTTTAAGATAAAAACTAATTAGGTTCGCTACAACAGAGCCTTCTGGAGAAGTCTACTGCTTTAAGATGGCGCCTGTTTACAAGCGCGGGAAAGTGTCTTTTCGCATCTAGTTCTTGGTATATTATCTAACACGGCCGTCGTCTGTCATTTCACATCTAGTTCTAGATATATGTGATATCTACCATAGCCGTATGTTTGTAGCAAGTAGCAACTGGGCGCTGTTTGTAGCGGCTGACGGCCGCAGTCAGGTATTATTGTTTTTTTGTTTTTTTTTATCTAGCGAGTGGCATGAGTTGAACATGATATTTACTCTCGGTCCGTTCCTCATTGCGTCCTGAAGACCGCGCTGACTGTGTTTTATCTCTGCTTTACCTGGTATAAATCAATAATCGGAATTTGGATGTTTGTGAATCGTTCTCAAATCTTCCACGGCCGAATCATGAATAATCTAAGAATCGGAAATTTCGCACGCCTCTAATGCTTAGTGTGTCTAGCTGTGGTAAAACGTGGTGTTTTTTTCTCTCCGGCAACTGTCTGTGTTGAGAAAGAGATTGTGTGTATAATGTGAACATGATACGAGTCATACACACTGCTTTTTATGGAAAATTATTCAATTTTTTTTTTGTTCTGATGGTAATATTGTTGAGCTGTGGCTTTACGCTCACCTAGAGGACTGCATTTATATTAATTTTATTTCGAATATTTCAGTCATTTTTTAAATTACTTTTTAAATTTTATTTTAACTTAACATTATACTTATGTTCCAATTTGCTAATACAGTATGTTTTTGAAAATAAAAATCCTTAAAAATCCTGTTCAGTGGGAAAAAAAAAAAATTTCACCCAAATATGTCAAAGTAACACATTTTAGAGCTGGAATTGCATGCCCGTGATACCGTGATATTTTTGCTTAAGGTTATCATACAGTCAGAATCTCACACCTGCACATGCCTAATAAAAACAACCAATGACAAAAATTACCCCCCCCCGTTATCGGCTCATGACTCGGTATCGGCAGATTCTCAAAATCACGTGACTCTGACTCAGATTCCGGTGCAAAAATATGCGATCGGGACAACCCTAAACAATACTTTCAAAGTTGTGATTGATCGCGCATCTATAATTTTCATTAGTTCAGTGTCAACAACATAAACTATGGGTGTGTCAAAAATATCCACAGCACAATGTGTCTTTTCAATTTCTCTAAATGGTATAGGATTGACACATGTCAGATATCACGATCATGGCTATACAATTGCCAAACAAATAAGAAGTATTTATTACTAATTTATAACACACTGCACAAGTTGGATAAAAAATAAAAACTTAAAAGTGATACCCAATATTTAAGCTTTAAATACAACTAAATGACAATATATTTATCATGGTTTTGTTCTGAAAAAAATTTTTTTTCATTCTTCAGTTACATGGTATTGTGATGTGTTGTACATGATTTCTTTCAATAGGGTGCTGCCTTGACTTGAAGGTGACTTTGCATGATTTATTTACATTTTATTTTCATTTTTCGATAAATTCTTCTTCGCATTTGCATTGAAAATGCCCAGAATGTACAAATAAACACAAAAATAACATGGAGGAAGAAAACCAAACAAAAAAATTGCTATCTGACAAAAATGGGTATTAGCTCATTAGTTGTCAATGGGTATTTTTAATAAATCAATCATTCTTTTTACAAACTACCACAGCACATACTGTGAACATACTGTGAACAATAGGGTTGGGCATCATTTGAATTTGAACGGTTCAAGTTCCAATTCCATATTTCGATTCCGGTTCCAAAGGATTCTCAATTTCGATTCTTTTAATTGGCAGGGTAAAAAAAATGCATAGTTTATATTAATTTCTTCTAGATTATATTTTAAATTATATGAACTTTCAATTAACTTTGCTATGAATTTCTCACAGGGCTATTTTTAACTTGTATTTAAATGTCAATCTTTCAACTTGAATATGATGAAGTTTCTTTCCACAGGAGTGCACTTTGACAAGGATGTTTATTTTTTAAAAGCTCACAGAGAAAAGATTTACACATATTCTTTTGCCCATGTTTTAGCGTGTCTTATGCTGCAGGCATTTATTGTATTGCATCGTTTGTTTTAGGTGGTACATAAGATTTCAAAACTATTGACCCAATGCCTGCCCGTAGGAGGCTCGGCTTCATTTAGTAATAGTCAGTCGAAGACAGCACACGCTGTGCCCCAGGCCGGATTTAAGCTTGGATTTAAAAAAAAAAGTACCAAAACTGTACCGCATACAAAGAGGAAGGATTGTCTCAGGAGTGATTTGTTCCAGGATTCAAGGTAATTATTATATTTTTCATACCTTGCATGCATTTTGAAACGTGAATACAATGGGGGAAAACTAGCTGCTAAGGCCGCCATATTGGATTTTCCACTAGCGTTATACTTAATACTTCCAAATATTTACGTAACATGAATGGTACCTGCTCGTTCGTTTTATTTTTATTTTATTTTTTTTACCTCTAACCAAGAATCTTGTAAGAAAACCCATTTTGTATGTGTGTGCTTTAGTTTATTGCTGCGATGCTAAGTGCGAAGCTTGCCAGAGCAACACTCTACTCCCTTCACAGCAGTGTGAGAACCGGAGTGTTAGTCACGGATCCCATCGATGCTCAATGACCAACCCTAGTGAATACTGTACATTTCTCTAGCAGTGAAAGAGTTAAGCAAGCGACAGACTTGGGTGCTAAGAACTGTGATACTTCGAGGTAAACTTCATTGGATTGCCTTCACCAACACGACTGAATTCAGCTAAAGAATGATAATTTAACCAATAAAAACTTTGCTTTTGAGAGAAAACCTTGATTTAGCTACATGCGGGGGGATAAAATATAATTTGTCTCTCACTAATGACACTAAGCTAGCAGCAAACATGGTTACGACAGTGACTTTGGGGCTAAAGGATTCATGTTTTGGATACCTCAGACTTCTAAAGAGACAAATCACTTCCACTGACAAATAGAAAACAAACCAGCTATATCAGTATTGGTTGAAAATGATACAGGCAAAAGGAATATTAAGTCAATTTTGAATGTACAAGACCGTAATGATCTGCTTTCAACAGCAAGCAAGGTCATCATGCTCATTTAGGACTCAATGAACCATCTGATCGCTGACACCAAAACTGAGGAAGACTGGCAGCATGCCCCTTAGCCCTGCACTGCAGGACTGACCTAAGCTCCAAAGTAATTTGAGCATTTAGAGGTCAGTTATTTGTTATAGAGGGCCCCTCGGCGCCTCTTTGTGAACATAAACTACCTCTTTTACATGTTTGGGGGGCTGACGGGGCCCCGTGACCTAGCCTCCTAACACCAATATGTTTTATACAATTCCATTCCCTGTTGCTGCCACTTGCCTGCTGACTGAAATCTTAAATTAGGAACTTCAACATATTAGCAAATCAGCTCTGTAGGGGGTGTGAGCTTTGTGATGATGTCTGCAAAATTGACTGGAGAAACTCTGCCTTCATAGAACGCCCGCC